>NC_060115.1:6327117-6933992 GCF_021155765.1 Diprion similis | reverse complement strand
TGTATGTGAGGAGCCTAGGAATTCAAAGAAACAAGTTCTGCATTCTTAGCATAGATGTTCATTCTCGTTTTCGTTGCGTCTCCTTTCTTCCCGTCACACTGTGCGCAAAATACTGAAGTGTAAATCAGGGGTCTCTTGATTTATAACTCTTTAAAAAAAAAAAACAAAAAAAAAAAACAGTCGACACTTAATCGAATTTCTTCTGCAATCGCGAATTGGTATTAAAAATTTGATGTGTATATTTAACTTGTTGTGAGAAACAAATTCATATACCTATATTCCATGCGTTTTACGGTTGTAAAGTTGAATTAACTAACGAGGTCAATTGAATTATCTCGAATCAGGATTTACGCTGCAATTTGTCTCGTTGCTGATTATAAGTGAGAATGCACGGTCGCGTATCCTGATTATTATTATGCCCATTAGGCACCTGCTTCATCTCGCGCTTCAGATATGTCACGGTTAATCAGTCTGCAGTATACACCACCACTCGTTTCAATATAACGTAGCAGTGTGAATTGATTTATACATACGTGTGCCCGACTGGAGATGAAACGTTTATTTTGTCGACACTTCGTCACGTCCGGTTGTCTTCGCTTAATCATATAGGCAGGCATGGCATGACTATAATACCTTCACCGCGTCGCTTCACGCCAAACAATGCATTCAATCTTTGTTGCTGCAGCTCGTTGGTAATTTATTATATCATCGATAAACGAGCGTTAGCCTCATACTCGTTTCACGCTTTCAAATTTTCTGCAGATAATTGATTTTTATGATTGTATGGAGTTATAGATATTGCGAATGATTGCGATTATTGCAATTATAATTGAGCATCCTTCGACGCAGTCTTGTCGTTGCAAACAGAGTCATCCATGATCACCACTGGTTTGAAAAACGGTACTTGAAGATCGTATTCCTTGGCCCTTCTTCTTCTTCTTCTTCTTCTTCTATTCCATGTATCAAACATATGGATACATCCGGTGATACTTCTTCCTACTGTTATAACGACCAGACCATTAAAGAAACAAAGAGAGAAATAAAGAATGTAGGAAAAAGGAACACAGAACACTCCGAGTATAAGAGCGAAAGAAGACGAAGAAAGCGATTACGTTGCCATACGTTGCTTAGTGTACACAGAAATTACACGTCTCAATTTACACTGTTTCAAATCTCGAATTCATATCTGTAACGTCGAAATTTGAACCTCAAATGAGGGTATAGATTGAAGAATGTTTCGAGTTTTCTCTGCAGTGATGTATCATTGACTCGTCCATTCCTACATCGTAATTTCTTCATTGATTAGACACACAAAAACTGAGTTCATCAACTGCACGCCAAGTTGAACGTTAACCGGTAAAGTGGATAATCACTAGCTAGTTATTCTCGAGTGCCGTACGACCGAACTAACGAAGGCCGGGCTTAACTTTGCCAAAAATTGTGCTGTGCAGAAGTCGCGGGTAGTTTAGGTTCCTTTTTAAGGTTTAGCGCAACCGAGTAATTGAGCCTCTTGAGTAAACGTTCATTCTTGGAACGCTACGTACCCACGGAAATACAATTATCCCGGTATCTATCGTCCTGCTGCAGCGGACTCGAAGCCTGCATTCACGTACATTGAGCTCTCCGTGTGCAGAGCTAGCTATTATTCATCCTCTTCTGGAGTCAACGAACAGACGAGATGTTTACGTGTAATACTCCATGGTTCGGACAGATAGAAAAATTGTCGCGTCGCGTCAAGTTAGATTTTATTGTAACAACAAACCTTCATTGCGAACGTATCCATGGTTCGATATCTGATGAGGACAAAGTTGCTGAATGAATGTCTTACTTCATAAACTTTTTCATCTCCTTTGTGGCAATTCCACTATATAGAGTGATAATATATTCATCGCTTCCTCTATAACGGAATGGAAGATGAAAGGCAATTTAAATGAGTGGATTCAGCTGCTAGGGGGGAAGGGGGAGGCAATGAGAATTTCATAGCCGGGGTACAAGCTGATTTACATTTCACGTAAATTTGAATTTGATTAATGATTAGCCGATGCTTGTGTTAATGAACTTTATGTTGCATAACTATGCAGTTCACTCCACTATAAAGTCCTCTTTTGTCTCTTATCTCTGCGGCATAGTTGGAAGAATTATCATATATGTATACGATCAAAGGACCCCTCACAAATCTTATGGGAAAATGGTTTACGGTGTACGTGGCCTAATTTCGTACGTGTTGTACAGTTACGAAGAACCAAATACGGGATTTAGCCGTTCTTGGGCCGCTGTAGCTTTTATGAGGGATTTTTTCGCTTCCTACCCGTAGACACTTTTGTTCAGGAGATCGAAATGTACAACATTTCCGAATTCGGGCCAATTTTACCGTAATCCAATTTCCGATACGTTTTATTAGAGGTCCTTTAATGACGGAGTTATCATAGTTATAAATTTCTTATTGCAGAGCTGAAACTCAGCTCGTGCAGATCAGCAGCTTATAGATAGACTTTGAAGCGGGTAAAATGTCCTCATAACAGCCCCGGCTTTGAGAGGGCCTACCCTCGAGGTAACAGCGCCAGAGAGAATAATAATGTGTTAGAGTGCATAATGAGGTAAAGAGAGAGACTCCGCTTGTTAGCTGGTCAAAGCGAAAGTTTCTCACCTCTACAAACGAAAATTCACGCTTCACGTCCAGAGGCTTGTATCAACAGCCACTGCAGCTTACCGTTACACCTTATTATACCAAGTATGCGCTCGGAGCTTTTTGAGCTAGACCGGAAATACTTTTCCTTCAATCGTTGAAAATGAAACTGGAATTTCTATATCAATAATGACGCATTTTTCTTTCTTCTCTGTTTCAGCATCACCATCACTCCTTTTCGTTACCTACAAGGATATCAGGGTGGCAAACGTCTCCCGCTCCAACAAAGTATCGATTCTCGTCAAGGATCTTTCGCAGGAGAGCGCAGCTTTGGACTTTTACTACGAACGAAATCTGGTTTGCTGGTCCGACAGTGGTCTGGAAGTGATACAGTGCGTTAATTCCAACAGCACATATACAGGGGAGAAATTTACCGTGGTAAATTCAAGCATGATATCGCCCGAGGGTTTGGCCTGCGATTGGTACACCGGTAAACTTTACTGGACGGATGGTGAAAAAAAACATGTAGAAGTTACGAGTATCGACGGATTGCACAGGAAAGTACTTTTTTGGACGGAGATTTATCAACCTCGTGCGATTGCCGTCGTTCCTATGAGAAGTATACTATTTTGGACGGATTGGGGTGACGTACCCAAGATCGAAACTGCAGCTATGAACGGTGATCCTAATACTCGCGAAGTGATCGTCTCGGAGGATATATTCTGGCCAAATGGTTTGACCATCGATTACGAGGCAGAATTGGTATACTGGTCAGATGGAAGGTTGAAGTTCATTGCTGTTATGGATTATCACGGTAAGAACAGAAGAAAAGTCGTCAGCCAGGAATTGGATTATCCCTTTGCCATCACTTATTTCGATCAGAAGTTGTACTGGACCGACTGGCATACCTGGTGTATTCATTCGTACGATATTCAGGGGCAAAATCACCCCAGAGAATTGTTTCACGGTGAATACATACCGGGTGCTATAGAAGTTTGGGATCAAAGGAGGCAACCTTACGGCGATAATCCGTGCAGACACAACAACGGAAATTGTTCCCACTTGTGTCTGCTTAGTCCAAAACCACCAGGATATACGTGTGCCTGTCCAACTGGCGTTAAGCTCATTGATAACAATACCTGCGCTGATGGTCCCGAGGAACTTCTTCTTATTGTACAGAGAACTGAGATATGCCGGCTGTCGCTTGATTCGCCAGACTACACGGGGTTTCCGCTTCCTTTAACCGGTATCAAACATGCGATTGCCATAGACTTTGACCCAGTTGAAGAATTGCTCTATTGGACTGACGAGGAGGCCCGTGGTATTCGAAGAACGAATCTGAACGGTACTGAACAGGAGGATATTGTCACAACAGAAGTTAAAAATCCTGGCGGTATCGCTATTGACTGGGTAGCTAGAAATTTGTACTGGACAGATACAGGGACTGATCGAATAGAAGTAGCTCGTTTGAATGGCACGAGTAGAACAGTGTTGATAAACGAAGATCTTATCGAACCAAGGGCCATAGCATTAGCACCAGAATTGGGTTGGATGTTTTGGACAGACTGGAACGAAAAGAAACCAAAGATTGAACGTAGCAGCTTGGATGGTAGCGATAGAATTTTACTCATTACTAAAGATATTGTTTGGCCCAATGGTATTGCGATTGATTTAGAGAGAAAGAAAATATACTGGTGTGATGCAAAGACTGATAAAATAGAAGTGTGTAACATGGATGGTACCGATCGAAGAGAAGTCATCACTGATAATTTACCCCATATGTTCGGATTAAGCCTTTTAGGAGATTATCTATACTGGACGGATTGGCAAAGAAGGAGTATAGATAGAGCTCATAAATTGACTGGTGCCGATCGAGAGGTCATTGTGGATCAAATGCCTGACGTCATGGGATTGAAAGCCGTACATTTAGGAATAGTTAAGGGGACCAATCCATGCGCAATAAACAACGGCGGCTGTAGTCACTTGTGCTTGAACAGGCCTGGTGATAATTACGTTTGCGCATGCCAAATTGGGTATGAATTAACCAAGGATA
Source organism: Diprion similis (assembly GCF_021155765.1). Classification (NCBI taxonomy): domain Eukaryota; kingdom Metazoa; phylum Arthropoda; class Insecta; order Hymenoptera; family Diprionidae; genus Diprion; species Diprion similis. The sequence goes on along the minus strand of NC_060115.1, from coordinate 6,929,313 downwards.
AACGAACGTGCGTTGTACCTGACGCATTTCTCTTATTCTCAAGAAAAGAAAATATCGGACGGATCAGTATTGAGAATGCTAATAATGATAATATCATACCTGTAACTGGGGTTAAAGATGCAAGGTAATTGAAATTTCCGTGTCATGAACCCTGTGAAAAGTATCAGGACTTTCAATTTATTTTTGGACCTTTCTCATTGCATTTTAGTAAATCAGGATGATGTCAAAAGTATTATCAGAATAAATTAACGGTCCCTTGCTTTTCAGCGCCTTAGACTTTGACATGAGTGACAATCGAATTTATTGGACTGACGTCAAGGTAAAAGCAATAACTCGGGCATTCATGAACGGTTCAGAAATGGAGAGGGTTGTTGACTTGGGATTAGAAACACCTGAAAGCTTGGCGGTCGATTGGATATCCCACAATTTATACTGGAGCGATACGGGGACCCAGAGAATAGAAGTTGTACATTGGAATCGATATAGCAGACGTGTCTTGATATGGCAAGACCTTAGCAAACCTAGATGTCTGGCCTTGGATCCAGGAAGAGGGTAATGAATATTTTATATTAGTTTTTGATGCCACGGATTTGTTATACTGTTAACTAATTGTAAAAAAATTAATCAATTTTTCAGACACATGTATTGGACGGCAGAGCAAGGCGTTGGTAGTATAGAAAGAGCTGGACTCGATGGTTCACGAAGAACAGTGATATTATCTCACATTGGTCAAGCTCACGGTTTGACGATTGATCATTTGGAGCGTCGTTTATACTGGGCAGATCTTTCCATCCCTGCAGTGGACAGCTACGATTTACAGACCAAAAAGAGAAAATCAATCATCACTCAGAATATAGTCTATCCATTTAGTGTTACTCAGTATCTAGACTATATTTATTGGACAGATTGGAATACAGGTGATATTGAAAGAGCCAACAAGACGAATGGCGCAAATAGAACAAAAATTCATAGTCGATTAGAATCCGTTACAGATTTATTAGTCTTTCATGCATCGAGACAGTCCGGTTGGAATCCATGTGCCGAAAAGAACGGATATTGCAGTCATTTATGCATAGCTCTGCCAGGAATTGGAGGAAAACCATCAACCACTTACAAATGTGCTTGTCCGACTCACTACAGCTTGGCACCCGACAACAAAACTTGCATGGGTGAGTTCAAATCTATCACCAAATTGAAGTTTTTGAGTCACAAATTAGTTAACAAATATTTAAAAAATTTTTACAGCTCCCAAGACGTTCATGATTTACAGTCTTCGCAATGTTATTGGTCGCCTTTTACCTGACACTAACGACTGTCCAGATATTGTACTGAGAGTTCAAGGATTAAAAAATGTTCGTGCCATAGAATTTGATCCCATCACACGGCATGTCTTTTGGATAGACAGTCGTATGCAATCGATCAAGAAGACACTCGAGAATAAGCTACACGTGGCGGTAGTGATTCCTGGTAGTTCAGGACATCCTTTCGATCTAGCCTTAGATCCTTTGGGAAGATTGTTATTCTGGTCTTGCTCAATAAATGACGCTATCAACGTCACCAGGCTAGACAATGGATCGATGCTGGGAGTTGTGGTGAAGGGTCTCGGTGAGAAGCCGAGAAGTATTGCAGTACATCCTGAAAAAAGGCTGCTTTTCTGGACAGATATTAGTGGTGACGTAAAAATCATGCAGAGTTTGATGGATGGCAAAGAGCGAGTAGTCATTGCATCTAACTTGGAAAGTTCTACGAGCATAACAGTTGATCCTATCTCTGATCTTATTTATTGGACTCATGGAAGACAAATCGAGTTTGCAGATCTGTTTGGCAGGAATAAGAGAGTCCTGGTTTCTACCGGACACACCAGTGTAACACACATATCGATTTTATTTGACTATCTATACTGGTTAGATAGAGAAGGACAGTTGATAGAAAGAGTCAACAAGACATCAGGAGCAGGAAGAAAAACTTTACCCAATCGTCATCACATTATTGACCTGGTTTCTGTAAGAACTCCAGATGATAAAGTAATGGAATCACACGTTTGCAGCCCGCTCAATGATCACGGGGGTTGTTCTCATTTTTGTACTGGAATTTCATCATCTAGATGTTCTTGTCCCCAATCACTTGTACTTTCGGATGACGGTCGAACTTGCAGAGCAACTCCAGCTTGTGGTGCCGAACACTTTACATGCTCAGCTGTTGCTAAAGACTGCATACCAGCCACTTGGCGTTGCGACGGTCAAAGTGATTGCCCTGATGGTAGTGACGAACTAGGGTGTCCAGCATGTAGGCAAGATCAATTCAAATGTCAAAACGGACACTGCATCGGTAAGAGTCAAACATAGATTTGCAACGTGCTCCTGTGTAAATTTTAGATGCGCAGTTACAAATAAATTGTAATACAATTTCAATTCTCTGTCTTTCGATTATCAGAATCGTTCTTTCATTTTAACGTCTTACAATTAGAGGTATACAGACGAACTTTTTCCACTGATACTACCAATGCTAAGGAATTTTACAAGCAATATTCGAACTCTTTAAATACTTGCGGGTTTGATACTCCATTAAACAAGTAAATACTATTAACATACCAATTAACTAAGCCAGTACTGCTTGAACTTGTAATAAATTTCAGATATGTCCTGGGTTTGTGACGGTACAGTGCAATGTGTCGATGGCCTCGATGAAGACCACTGTTGTCAACCTGGAGAATTCCAGTGCACAACAACAAGGGTCTGCATATCAAGATCAAACCTTTGCAATGGTTGGGATGACTGTGCGGACAGTAGCGATGAAACATCACCAGCTTGTGCAGCAGATAATCCTAAGCAGGATGCTGCGTTACCATTAGAATCTGGGCACAGTATATATATAGTTGCCGGTCCATTAGTGATAGTTATAGTCATATTGGCAGGCGTGAGTTATTGCTGTTGTAGAAGAAAACGTAACAACGCAGGCCTGCCAGACATTTTACACGATTCAGCGGGTGAGCCACTCTCTCCTAAACATGGGAGAGTTAACATAAAATCAATGCCTATCCAGAAGAATGGAAGAAAAGATCTTAAGCCTGTTATGGAGACTGTCAGATTGTCTAATTTGAACGGAAGTAGCATTGGCTCAAGCTATGATCGTAGTCATATAACTGGCGCATCGAGTTCTACGAGAGGCAGCTCAGCTGGCAGTTACCCTCAGGAGACGTTAAACCCTCCACCTAGTCCGGCTACTACAGCTAACTCGACAAGATGTTCTAGTAGTAATGCGTCTAGGTACAGACCTTATCGCCATTATAGACAAATTAATCAACCGCCGCCTCCGACCCCGTGCAGCACTGACGTCTGCGATGAATCAGACAGCAATTACCCTGCGCGGTATAGGTATGAAAGTGAACCATTTCCACCTCCTCCTACGCCGCGATCTTACAGCCATAGTGATGCTGCTATGAGCTGTCCACCTTCACCTAGTTCTAGGTCTTCAACCTATTTTAGTCCGTTACCTCCACCGCCGTCTCCGGTACCTTGAGTAAAGACGTAATTTTATGATACTGCATTTACACAGGGTGTAGATGTCCAGATTTGACAAAGGGTAATTACAGCTATTTGACTGAATTTAACTCCTGATTCGAGCTTTACTTAAACCATGAGACAGGCTTTGCTTTTAAGAGTGATAATTCGCACTCTGGTAAAGGGAATGACACAACTCAAAAATAGTAATTTTTCAGTGAAAGCAAATGACTGTGAGTAAAAGCATTGCATGCTCATGGAAGTTACCTGTTGTTTTGTTATTCTGTGATGGATAATTTTTAAACTACAGAAATATCACTTTTCAAGCTTATAGATTCGAACTCTGCAAATTGAAATATGATCTCAACTCAAAAATGCCAATTTTTGAGTTGTATCACTCCCGTCGCCGGGGTGTGAATTATGACATCAGTAAATGCAAAATTTGTACGTACAGAATTTAGTGTAATTAATTCATAAAGTGCAAATATACATAAATATACATATAGATAACTTACCCACCTGTACAAAGCGAATACCATTGTGCCTGGTAGATACGATATGGTCTAATTGTGTACAGGATTTTTTTTGTACAGCAGTATGTACACTGTACACATAGTTCATAGTGGCCATTGTAAATATTGTACAAGTGCAAGCTAACGAATGCGCGTGTGAGACTGTAGATATATAAGGTTACTTCTAAAGCGCATAAATAATTGTAAATTACTTCATAAACTAACTTAAGTTACAACCAAAATCAGCCTACATGACGCGGACATGACAAGGCTGTCGTCCTTGTGTAAATCTAATCCGTCATTTTTTACTATACTCCGTTTATTGTGATATACAATATTAATCCATACTTTAGTTGGGTTCATAATCCAGGATATCATTACCATAGGAATACATCCGTATTCTATGTTCCTTACCTTCGCAGCATAGAACCAAAGGCTGAATTGGATACATCTTTATGGGGTATTCGAATTTTCTATTACACAATCATGTTAGAAGACTAAATAATATAACGATGCCTATAAAACTTTGAAATCCTTTAAATTCATCAGCATTTGTCGGTTGGTTTCCTTTGTCTGACAATATGATCTGTTTTTTTAACAAGTGACTATGTTTCACGAGTTTGCCTTGCGCAGTCTTGTTGCATTCGCAGTCAAGGCTGACAATATACATAAACACATGTATAATCAACGCAATTAATTCTACAATATTCGTGTTTAATGACATATAACGTCACCTTTTCAAGAAAGTTCTTGGTCTTTTACGCATTGTTCTGAGTTTTCGAAGAAACTTATTCAAGAAAAGAAATCTTGAACATGGTTCACGAAAACATATCCAAAGAAATAATTGGGCAGCTATTCCAGCCAGAACCAAAATTTTTCCTTCATCTTAGTGTTTTTGCAGCTAACGTTTTACTGTCACCAGCATTATTCGAGAATATACGTGATTGTAAACTTATATGGACAAATTGTGATTTACGTAACACTGATACTTCTGAAATTTAGTTACTTGTATCATTATATATTTTCGTACATTATTAGAAATTGTTTAGTTCCGATCAATGAAACTAATTCTTGAACATCACTCGTTTTTTTCAAAGGTCATTTTATAAATCGTGCAAGAGTAGTGATACCCAAAATTGAAATGTTAATTTTTATGAAGGTAGTGATGCACAAACTTGAACGTGAGATTGTTCCTGTGACTTAATTAAAATTCATAAAACTGTGCCATATATGTATATACATTTTATTGAAACTTCTGTAACATTGAGTTAAGTTGATTCGAAAATCGCAAGACTTCGAAAAAATTTAATACGATTGTTTAAGGAATCTTTTAATTCTATAATTCCACCGGTACTATTTTAAGATGATTTCTGATCAAATTTTCATTCTCGTTTAGTATTCAAGACTGAAATTATTACCTATATTTTGTATGTTTGCCGTCACAGCATCACATTATAACTAAAATATTTGTAAGAATATAACGATAATGAATAAAAATTTTGTTAATGTATTTTAAATCATAGTATTGATAATTATTATTAGCATTCATCCTAAGTGTAGAACCAGAATCAGAATTATGAATCAATTCAATAACTCGTTAAGTATATCTAAAATGTTTTTGTTATTAATTTTCCGTCCAACATTTGTCACATTAGTGGCAATACTATTTAACTAAGTATGTTACAAATAGATTCAGTAATAATAATGACGACAATATGAATATCGACTTTATTATCCGAAACAGTAAAGGGTGAGGCCCAGCTACAGCTATTTTGCAGCCTGACCCAATTATGTAAGTCACACTTTATTTCCATTTGTTTGATTGAATTCGAAATTTTGCTGTAGGATTGTCCCTCTCGTCTTGGGCTGCTAATTCTTCATCTAGCAGTAACTCAAAATTTCCCATAGCTTCAGGTGACGGACACTTATTCCATCTGACGCTATCGTGAATATATTAAAAAATTATCTAGTCTGTGATACGTCAATTGACTTGATACTGAATTTAATGGGCAAAATTACTTACTCAGGTACACCATCAGGAGGGACAACTACTGATATAATATTATCTATCAATTTATATTTTAGAATCCGATCGTTCACTGTAGTCGAAGTTAAAGACGGGGATGCGTTGACCTGAATAATCGAAGAATTGAGAATGTCTAATTCATATATCATGGTGTTAAAAGCTATTAATTTTTTCGTCGACTGACCTCTATTAACCATGGCTTTAGCTTATTGTCAATGATAATATCATAGCCATAGCACTCAAAGCAGTGTCGATCGTTTGCCATTACCGGAGCAACGGCTTTCAAAGAGTGTACGATACACCAAGAAATATTAGCAAAAAGTTTCTCTGTTACAGCCTTTCCTCGAGTACTTTCTAAGTATAATCTCAAGTTTTGTACACTCATTTTCCCTCCGTGTAAGCTATTGTATTCATCCTAAATGAAATTCACATGATATTAGTTCCAACAGGTGCTGTGATCGTTATTTTATCATATGCGCGTTCTATATTTATGTATTCTAGCGCTTGTAAGAAGCCTTAAACTCACCCCATGTTTTTGTACAGAGACGTTTGTCAGATGCACATACATATTGTCAAGTTCTTGAATACTCGTATCGTATTTGACTGTACAAAACCGACAGAATCCAAGCTTGAAAAGATATGCCTTTAGGGGTCGGAATGAAGTGATTAGCACATACAACCGAAGATCGAATTTCTTCCCCCCAATTAAGAGAGGATTGTCGATGTACCTGATCAATGCACATGTAATTTCATGAGTAACACAGTTTGAAAAAGAAAAAGAATCTGGACTTTTATTCTCAATACCTGGCTCAATACCTGGAAATAACGTATGATTCTTTAGTAAGGTTGGGGTTGAATGGATTTCTAGCTTCACGGGACCATCGCTTTAATTTACTCAATTTGTTTATAAGGAATATTCCAGCCCCTTGTGATTTACCACATGGTTTCATTATCCAAGTACTTTGCGGAGACTTGCGATATTCCTCCACAAACATATTATAATCTATTTGTGAAATGTGTCTCCATTAATAATTATATAAGACTACTCAGAAAACGCAGCATGTTTCTAAACATAAATTCTCCTCTTTTTCAGATTGTTATCAATACCTGCTGGTAGTACAAATGTAACTGGTATAAAATCAAGGTGAAGATATTTTCCTGGGCCATCTCCTCTTTCAGCAAGTAGGCTTCCTTCTCTTTCCAAGTCTTTTCGGTATCTTTTTATATTTTTAACTAGTAAATCTTTGCGTGTTAATTCGTAGTGATTGGGAAAGTGGTTGATGGTTCTGAAAATATAAAATAAAATACTACTTTCTGTTTATTCTGGATTTGAAACGTAACTCATTCAAAATATTTCTAGAATTTAGTCAACTGTCCGACTATAGCATATATTTATTTATAATTCAAGTCTAATTTAACTTACTGATTATCACTCATTCTGTAGCCAGTTTCGACGCTAAAAATAGTTCGGCATGATTGGGTGACAGCCCTGAAAATATTTAATTTCACGTTTAAGAATAGTCGAATTGATGCAGCTATCATCATTGTAAATGCTTATTTATTTTTGTAACTTCATCGATTTTTTTTACCAGTAAAAATTCCAATCGTCTTCTGGACCAACTTGAGTCCAGCCTCTTTTTTCAAAGTTGTAAACTATAACGGACTTGTCCATATCCGTACAGAATGTCACCCTCATCTTGTCCGTTCCAATTGTTGGCACTCTGTGAATGAAATCATTCTCTTTCATCAGATCATTAGATTCACCAGTGTTCTTAAAGTGAACGAGTAAAGTATATTGTGTATGTAAATAAGGCTTTAAAAATTCGGTCTCAATAATTGCGTTCTTTTTCACCTGCCATAAATAGTGGACAAATTGTTCGCGGCAGCCCGTTTGTTATCGGCAACCAAGTTCGCCATTGTTGACGAATGTGCGGGACGATGTTTGATCAATTACCAGGGAACCCGTGGTAAAGGAAAGATAATAATATTACTTCGAAAAGTGATTAAAAAAAGTCCGCGATCAATATGTTATTCAGTCGTGCAAAATTTTTGATTGAATATAACTAAATAAGTTCTCAAAACTCATAATGATGGGAACACTTGTATGAATAAATTAACGCGCCGCGCGAAAAATGCATGATATTGGTAATCCGGCATTATAATGTTGTATGTACGTATAAAACACGAAATCTGCAGTTCCGGTATTCCTGATGGTATTGTGATTCGATTCGACTATTTTATTATCCATACAAATAATAATTTATTTAGCTCATACAAAAAAATATCGTATATTTCTGTATAGTAATTAACGGGGTGCCCCAGTCGAGTTCGACGTTGTCGTACATATTTTCAAATATCGAAGTCCACGTATTTCGAACGCAAAAAAGGGCTCAACAGCCCCATTCTATACAGAATCCTGAAAAAAAATACTCCAAAGTATTTTCCCTTGACGCAGAAATAAAGAAATGGCACGAATTATAAGAATTTATTATTGCGATTTCGAATCCCTTTTTTGCATTTGAGATACGTGGACTTCGATACATGAAGAAACATGAGGACGCAGGGCACCTTAAAAGCGCGCGAAATCCGACCAATCGCGTCAGCAGAGCAGAGAATATGAATCAACCCAAGAGTCGTCGATCGTTGCGTCGATAGGGGGATAGCTTTGAAGTTGGCTAATGATCGAAAATCCTTGCCTCATGTTTGAAATTTCGTTAGACGACACACGTGGGTCGTAGCTTCGAAGAGTAAATTGTGCATTATTACAAGTGAGAATAAATCTAACGAATTAATAAGGTGATAATTGCAAAGACAATTAAAAAACAAACCTTAATTTTGAAAGTATATATAATTTCAAGTGCAGTCGTCCGTTTTCTGAACAGTTTTCACGAATTGACCCTTCATCGCGATGTTTTTTTTTTACAATTCTGGACCAATAGTAATCTACCTTTTCAAACTCTGTTAACAAAAGAACAAACGTCCAGTGACAAATAAGATATACCGGCTAATCCGTAAACGGACATTTCACTCAACACAACGGTCAACGGTCATCACACCAAAATTAATTCCGCACGTGTTCATTCGCATGGTAAGTCGTATTTTTCATCGCTTTTGCTTCAGTAGTACGTACGTATTTGAGGGAATCTTTGGTTGAAAAGTACTATCAGGATAAAAGTAATCGGTTTGGAATTTTTTGTCTTTGCCTATAGACAGTAAAATGTCACCCTCGGCTAGTCCTGCCAGAGGCGAGGCCAGAGGTGTGCAGTGGACGCATTATGGCGCAGATATCATAAGGCACATTGGACGGGGACGAGGAATAGCCCGTTCAAATTTGCCAGCAGGCGAATGTCTATGTCACAGGTCCCATTGTTACCTCCTCTGCGAGGTCTGTGGCTTTCTTGGCTGGGGAAGAGTTAGGTACAGCTGTCCAAAACATCCTCAGGTGCGTAGATAATATTTTTATTAAATTATCTCCATAGCGAGTGAATGATTTTGCAATTATTTCAGAAACAGGATAATCATCTTTGTTGACTACAACTATGTATTAGTTTGCAATCTACTAATCGTTTCGTTTGTTTACTCCTTTCAGACAATCTTTCTTATTGATATGTCAGAATGCCCTCGGTGCCGTGCATATGGATATATGATTATGGAGTTTTAAGAAAACTATTGCCTCGTACTTATAACAAACCAAAGATGTGAAAAAATATGCTGGGTATATTTATGTTTGACGTCATTATTTTCTCAAAGTAACACCGAGCTTTACAGTACTTACGATTTAGTATTATATAGTATGTAATTATTTGATAAGTCGATTGTCAAATGTTAGCAAAGTTCATGTGATAAATCATAAGATTTTGTGACTGAAATTAGCGTGTAATTTATTACATGATTTATCTTATAAATTTGAAGAAAATACAAAGAAAATCAAGTAATAAATTACAAAAGCACGAATCATCCAAAATACTAGATCTAAAATGATATACAGTTAATTATAGGATTTTTGATTTAGTATATCTGATGAATCGCGTTTTTGTGATTCACTATGTGATTATTTTAACTATTTTTTTCGAATTTACAAGATAAATCATGTAATAAATTACATGTTGATTTCGGTCACAATAATATATGATTCAAGATATGGTCTTCTTCAGTAGAGTGCATCAAAAATAATATAATGCAAAAAATATGAATCGAAATTTACAAAAATCTGCTGCTATGGAGACAGGAGTTTTTGAACCTTGAAGCTGATTTTTTTATTACATTACTTATTTAGTTTCCAAGTTTTCAGACAATATTTTTGACATATCTGGCTGTGCCTAAAAATGAGTGTTTCTGAGAATATTGTTCTTGCTACCTGCCATTTATTTACAGCATTTGACAAAACTCATATTACTTAGAATAAGAGGTATCTATGTACAGTAATACATAAAGTGATTTTTCCAAAAGTATTGATGCTGTAATGGCTTCGTTTTGATAATTTTTCTAAAATTTTACTTATGAACTGATCGAGGAACTAATACCTTTAGTACGTATGTTATTGATGGGTGATGGGGGTAGGGATGACTGACATTGATATGTGGAAACGCCTTTACTCTGTTTTTATTTCAATTTCGTACTTTCGTACAAATGAATGTGACAAATTTGAATGATTTGAAAACGTATCTTTATTATTCATGATTTCTATATACAATATGAATATACTGTGACTAGTTAAATTGTGTACCAACTGGGTATACCAGGCCTCTCCTTGTTTTTCTCTAAGTAATTCTTAAACGAATTTTTCATGTCTTCCAATGCTTTATCAGCATCAGTTTTAGTTGCATCTTTCTTTTCTTTGGGAAATAAGTCTGGGAAAGTGAACTGTTGGTCCTTTGGCTGTGGAATGAGACTAGAGTTTAAAAATTGTTCACCTAGTTGGTAAATTGTACAGAATTTTAAAAAGTGCTGATGAAAACTAGGTAAGTGTAAAATTTGAAGAAATGAGAACGAATATTATCATGACTGTATAGAGCTTTTTTGGAATAAATACCAGGGTAACGTAGGCAACTTTGACGTCATCTAATTTCATGATGTATTTTTTCTGCGGTTCCCTGATAAATCGACCCAAGGCAATTCTTGTTCTAACTGTGACGACATCGATATTATAAATTTTTGTCAAGTAGTTTTTAATGTCGGCCTTCGTCATTTCCATTGAACAATGAAATTGAACCACACATTCGGGCTGCCGCGTATCAGGTGCGACTAGTTTCATCCAGAAATTGGGGAGAAATATCCTCAGCTGAGGGTTGCCCTTCTGATAGATCGGATACCTGGAAAATCATACTTGTTTTGATCATCACTATTACCGCAATGAGATGTTATCGTATCAACCAACATACAGAATTATGAATGGCTGACTCACCATCTTGTCGACATAGTGCGGTGGTACTAATAATAATAGGGTAGAATTTTATACGATACAAATTCGCTTTTAGGTTAACGCCGGCACCAGTATTTACTTGTGTCGTGACGAGTTTATACCACGGGTTTATACGGGAGATTTTATCCTGAGCATAGGGATATTTACAGATAGAGGAGGTGCACCGATATACCTAAAACAGTGAGATCAGTGATAATCTGTGAATAGGTTAAGACATGACGCCTCTGCAAGTGGAAATACCTTGTGAAACGAAAGAGAGAGAGAGAGCATCGGGTAATTATTCTTGTCTTCTAGCGCATGCGCAACGAATCTTTTACTACGACGTATTGGTACAGCTCTCTTACTCCCGCTCTCGCTCTCTCTCTCTCTTTCTCTCGTCAATCGCAACTTGTTTATTCCGCTGGTTTCCCTACTCTATCTATAATATCTATGATTCTGTAGGCCTTGCGCCGATGCAGACATCCAGCTTGACTTCAGACCACGGACTTACTTCAGACTCTTGTCAGCTGCAAGGGTCAGATGCACAGCGTGTGACATGACACACATAAAAGATTCTACTTGCCTTTTGATTTCATTCAAATGTATCTCGCGATTAGATGCATACTACGGACATACCTTAGAGCATATGCAGTGCTTGGAGCACATTAACTGGTTTTTTTTTTACCACCAGATTACTTGACTAGTGTGAACGCAGTTAATTTGTAATTGACTCACTGATATCTATTTTTATACACAATTTCATTGAAATTGTATTATCATATGATTACATCTAATTGAAGTCAAGCATATATTATTCATCCGTAATAAAGTAATGTTATTCTCCTAGATTGCATTGGGCCCACCGGCAGACCAGTCTGAACTTTGCTATATTACACTAATTCGCAGACCGACAGAGTCAGTCTGAATTCAGCTGCATTACCCCGTGCAGACTGACTGCATGAGTCTGTTCGTAGAAGTCTCTACCGAGCATCCGTAGAACCCAATATGCCTGCAGTAGGAGATCCGGCAATACAAACGGGATAGTTGCCGCGATTTCAATGCCCGTATAATTATTTATATATTTTAATTATTATAATTGCAAATATTACAAATTTTACTATTCGTACAATACGCGAAGTTATACCAAGGTGGCTGTAAGTCTCGTGAGATATTGGTATTGATAATCTGATTGTACCGACCATTTGTAATGCAAAGTACAAAATTCATCATCATCATTCATCATCATGAATCGTATCCTGCAAAGGTGCGTTGCGCTTTTGAACACAAGCCGGAACTTGAGATATACTTACAAACTACGACATGACTATCTATTATGGTATTTTTCTTATTCTAGTTGAGATAGTGTATATTGTAGTTTCTGTTCCTGTTATACTGATCAGAATTATTGTGTAACGTTCAATGATACTTTTGAATTTCTTGTTGTCTTTTATTTTGTTGTGACGATGTAGCTATGTGGATTAGTGAAAACAGACGGTCGAAGTAAAATATAAAAATGAATATTTTTTTATAACTGATCAAACACTTTTGTTAGGTAATTTATTGTGTTGCTTTACTTTACTGTTTGACAAAGGTTACAGTACGTACTATGAACTAACTTATTAAATTACTAAACACTGACACCTGGACACTTGTATTCGTATAAGGGCATATTGAATAAACAGCTAAAACTTGATACCTATAAATTTGTGGTTTTCTTCCCCACTTTTGGCAGAACTCTCCAAATTTTATGTTTTAGACGTGACTTGTTATATGTTGTTCAGAAAAGTGAGCGTTATTTGTGTGCTGCGATTTTTGCACCCGGATATTTCTGGGACTGTAATCAATTTAAACAAACCGTAATTGGCCTAATTAGGTCTTCAGAAATGGAGGACAAAAATCTGAACCAGCGACCGACAAACATCTTGAAAAATACGGAAAAGTTATCCCGGTTTTCCGCTGAAACGCTTCATGCGTTGTTTGCAAAGTGTTGGGACTGCGTTTATTCGATTTCTCTCGCAAAATTACGTCGGAATAGTGTCCTAAAGAATTAATTGCAGCACTTTTCAAAGTCGTCGAAATTTTCGCCAAAAATCCAAAGGGGTTAGCCTTCCTTTTTTTTGCGATTTTTGGAGCTGAAAATTTCTGATCTTCGAATTGATTTGTATGACCGTTCCTAGGCTAATTGAAACCCCAGGAACTCAAAAAACACATTGAAAAAAGCGTGTGACCAACAGCAGAGAAATGACGATGAAAATCTGCAGTTTTTTGGCTGTAACTTTTGATCCGTTGCTCGCAGCGTATTGGGACTACGCTCAATCGATTGCTCTCGCAAAATTACGTCGGAATAGTGTCCTAAAGAATTATTTGCAGCACTTTTCAAAGTCGTCGAAATTTTCATCAAAAATCCAAAGGGGTTAGCCTTACTTTTTTTGCGATTTTTGGAGCTGAAGATTTCTGCTCTTCGAATTGATTTGTATGACCGTTTCTAGGCTAATTGAAATCCCAGGAACTCAAAAAACACATTAAAAAAAGCGTAGGACCAACAGCAGAGAAATGACGATGAAAATCTGCAGTTTTTTGGCTGTAACTTTTGATCCGTTGCTCGCAGCGTATTGGGACTACGCTCAATCGATTTCTCTCGCAAAATTACGTCGGAATGGTGTCCTACAAAATTAATTGCAGCACTTTTCGAAGTCGTCGAAATTTTCGCCAAAAATCCAAAGGGGTTAGCCTTACTTTTTTTGCGATTTTTGGAGCTGAAAATTTCTGATCTTCGAATTGATTTGTATGACCGTTTCTAGGCTAATTGAAACCCCAGGAACTCAAAAAACACATTAAAAAAAGCGTGGGACCAACAGCAGAGAAATGACGATGAAAATCTGCAGTTTTTTGGCTGTAACTTTTGATCCGTTGCTCGCAGCGTATTGGGACTACGCTCAATCGATTTCTCTCGCAAAATTACGTCGGAATGGTGTCCTACAAAATTAATTGCAGCACTTTTCGAAGTCGTCGAAATTTTCGCCAAAAATCCAAAGGGGTTAGCCTTACTTTTTTTGCGATTTTTGGAGCTGAAAATTTCTGATCTTCGAATTGATTTGTATGACCGTTTCTAGGCTAATTGAAACCCCAGGAACTCAAAAAACACATTAAAAAAAGCGTGGGACCAACAGCAGAGAAATGACGATGAAAATCTGCAGTTTTTTGGCTGTAACTTTTGATCCGTTGCTCGCAGCGTATTGGGACTACGCTCAATCGATTTCTCTCGCAAAATTACGTCGGAATGGTGTCCTACAGAATTAATTGCAGCACTTTTCAAAGTCGTCGAAATTTTCGCCAAAAATCCAAAGGGGTTAGCCTTACTTTTTTTGCGATTTTTGGAGCTGAAGATTTCTGATCTTCGAATTGATTTGTATGACCGTTTCTAGGCTAATTGAAACCCCAGGAACTCAAAAAACACATGAAAAAAAGCGTGGGACCAACAGCAGAGAAATGACGATGAAAATCTGCAGTTTTTTGGCTGTAACTTTTGATCCGTTGCTCGCAGCGTATTGGGACTACGCTCAATCGATTTCTCTCGCAAAATTACGTCGGAATGGTGTCCTACAGAATTAATTGCAGCACTTTTCAAAGTCGTCGAAATTTTCGCCAAAAATCCAAAGGGGTTAGCCTTACTTTTTTTGCGATTTTTGGAGCTGAAAATTTCTGATCTTCGAATTGATTTGTATGACCGTTTCTAGGCTAATTGAAACCCCAGGAACTCAAAAAACACATTAAAAAAAGCGTGGGACCAACAGCAGAGAAATGACGATGAAAATCTGCAGTTTTTTGGCTGTAACTTTTGATCCGTTGCTCGCAGCGTATTGGGACTACGCTCAATCGATTTCTCTCGCAAAATGACGTCGGAATAGTGTCCTACAAAATTAATTGCAGCACTTTTCAAAGTCGTCGAAATTTTCGCCAAAAATCCAAAGGGGTTAGCCTTACTTTTTTTGCGATTTTTGGAGCTGAAAATTTCTGATCTCCGAATTGATTACTATGACCGTTTCTAGGCTAATTGGAACCCCAGGAACTCAAAAAACACATTAAAAAAAGCGTAGGACCAACAGCAGAGAAATGACGATGAAAATCTGCAGTTTTTTGGCTGTAACTTTTGATCCGTTGCTCGCAGCGTATTGGGACTACGCTCTATCGATTTCTCTCGCAAAATTACGTCGGAATAGTGTCCTACAAAATTAATTGCAGCACTTTTCAAAGTCGTCGAAATTTTCGCCAAAAATCCCAAGGGGTTAGCCTTACTTTTTTTGCGATTTTTGGAGCTGAAAATTTCTGATCTCCGAATTGATTTGTATGACCGTTTCTAGGCTAATTGAAACCCCAGGAACTCAAAAAACACATTAAAAAAAGCGTAGGACCAACGGCAGAGAAATGACGATGAAAATCTGCAGTTTTTTGGCTGTAACTTTTGATCCGTTGCTCGCAGCGTATTGGGACTACGCTCAATCGATTTCTCTCGCAAAATGACGTCGGAATAGTGTCCTACAAAATTAATTGCAGCACTTTTCAAAGTCGTCGAAATTTTCGCCAAAAATCCAAAGGGGTTAGCCTTACTTTTTTTGCGATTTTTGGAGCTGAAAATTTCTGATCTCCGAATTGATTACTATGACCGTTTCTAGGCTAATTGGAACCCCAGGAACTCAAAAAACACATTAAAAAAAGCGTAGGACCAACAGCAGAGAAATGACGATGAAAATCTGCAGTTTTTTGGCTGTAACTTTTGATCCGTTGCTCGCAGCGTATTGGGACTACGCTCAATCGATTTCTCTCGCAAAATTACGTCGGAATAGTGTCCTACAAAATTAATTGCAGCACTTTTCAAAGTCGTCGAAATTTTCGTCAAAAATCCCAAGGGGTTAGCCTTACTTTTTTTGCGATTTTTAGAGCTGAAAATTTCTGATCTCCGAATTGATTTGTATGACCGTTTCTAGGCTACTTGGAACCCCGGGAACTCAAAAAATACATTAAAAAAAGCGTAGGACCAACAGCAGAGAAATGACGATGAAAATCTGCAGTTTTTTGGCTGTAACTTTTGATCCGTTGCTCGCAGCGTATTGGGACTCCGCTCAATCGATTTCTCTCGCAAAATTACGTCGGAATAGTGTGCTACAAAATTAATTGCAGCACGTTTCAAAGTCGTCGAAATTTTCGCCAAAAATCCAAAGGGGTTAGCCTTACTTTTTTTGCGATTTTTGGAGCTGAAAATTTCTGATCTTCGAATTGATTTGTATGACCGTTTCTAGGCTAATTGGAACCCCAGGAACTCAAAAAATACATCAAAAAAAGCGTAGGACCAACAGCAGAGAAATGACGATGAAAATCTGCAGTTTTTTGGCTGTAACTTTTGATCCGTTGCTCGCAGCGTATTGGGACTACGCTCAATCGATTTCTCTCGCAAAATTACGTCGGAATAGTGTCCTACAAAATTAATTGCAGCACTTTTCAAAGTCGTCAAAATTTTCGTCAAAAATCCAAAGGGGTTAGCCTTACTTTTTTTGCGATTTTTGGAGCTGAAAATTTCTGATCTCCGAATTGATTACTATGACCGTTTCTAGGCTAATTGGAACCCCAGGAACTCGAAAAACACATTAAAAAAAGCGTAGGACCAACAGCAGAGAAATGACAATGAAAATCTGCAGTTTTTTGGCTGTAACTTTTGATCCGTTGCTCGCAGCGTATTGGGACTACGCTCAATCGATTTCTCTCGCAAAATTACGTCGGAATAGTGTCCTACAAAATTAATTGCAGCACTTTTCAAAGTCGTCGAAATTTTCGCCAAAAATCCAAAGGGGTTAGCCTTACTTTTTTTGCGATTTTTGGAGCTGAAAATTTCTGATCTCCGAATTGATTACTATGACCGTTTCTAGGCTAATTGGAACCCCAGGAACTCAAAAAACACATTAAAAAAAGCGTAGGACCAACAGCGGAGAAATGACGATGAAAATCTGCAGTTTTTTGGCTGTAACTTTTGATCCGTTGCTCGCAGCGTATTGGGACTCCGCTCAATCGATTTCTCTCGCAAAATTACGTCGGAATAGTGTCCTACAAAATCAATTGCAGCACTTTTCAAAGTCGTCGAAATTTTCGCCAAAAATCCAAAGGGGTTAGCCTTACTTTTCTTGCGATTTTTGGAGCTGAAAATTTCTGATCTTCGAATTGATTTGTATGACCGTTTCTAGGCTAATTGGAACCCCAGGAACTCAAAAAATACATTAAAAAAAGCGTAGGACCAACAGCAGAGAAATGATGATGAAAATCTGCAGTTTTTTGGCTGTAACTTTTGATCCGTTGCTCGCAGCGTATTGGGACTACGCTCAATCGATTTCTCTCGCAAAATTACGTCGGAATGGTGTCCTACAAAATTAATTGCAGCACTTTTCAAAGTCGTCGAAATTTTCGCCAAAAATCCAAAGGGGTTAGCCTTACTTTTTTTGCGATTTTTGGAGCTGAAAATTTCTGATCTTCGAATTGATTTGTATGACCGTTTCTAGGCTGATTGAAACCCCAGGAACTCAAAAAACACATTAAAAAAAGCGTGGGACCAACAGCAGAGAAATGACGATGAAAATCTGCAGTTTTTTGGCTGTAACTTTTGATCCGTTGCTCGCAGCGTATTAGAACTACGCTCAATCGATTTCTCTCGCAAAATTACGTCGGAATAGTGTCCTACAAAATTAATTGCAGCACTTTCCAAAGTCGTCGAAATTTTCGCCAAAAATCCAAAGGGGTTAGCCTTACTTTTTTTGCGATTTTTGGAGCTGAAAATTTCTGATCTCCGAATTGATTACTATGACCGTTTCTAGGCTAATTGAAACCCCAGGAACTCAAAAAGCACATTAAAAAAAGCGTAGGACCAACAGCAGAGAAATGACGATGAAAATCTGCAGTTTTTTGGCTGTCACTTTTGATCCGTTGCTCGCAGCGTATTGGGACTACGCTCAATCGATTTCTCTCGCAAAATTACGTCGGAATAGTGTCCTCTAAAATTAATTGCAGCACTTTTCAAAGTCGTCGAAATTTTCGCCAAAAATCCAAAGGGGTTAGCCTTACTTTTTTTTGCGATTTTTGGAGCTGAAAATTTCTGATCTTCGAATTGATTTGTATCACCGTTTCTGGGTTAATTGGAACCCCAGGAACTCAAAAAACACATTAAAAAAAGCGTAGGACCAACAGCAGAGAAATGACGATGAAAATCTGCAGTTTTTTGGCTGTAACTTTTGATCCGTTGCTCGCAGCGTATTGGGACTACGCTCAATCGATTTCTCTCGCAAAATTACGTCGGAATGGTGTCCTACAAAATAATTGCAGCACTTTTCAAAGTCGTCGAAATTTTCGCCAAAGATCCAATGGGGTTAGCCTTACTTTTTTTGCGATTTTTGGAGCTGAAAATTTCTGATCTTCGAATTGATTTGTATGACCGTTTCTAGGCTGATTGAAACCCCAGGAACTCAAAAAACACATTAAAAAAAGCGTGGGACCAACAGCAGAGAAATGACGATGAAAATCTGCAGTTTTTTGGCTGTAACTTTTGATCCGTTGCTCGCAGCGTATTAGGACTACGCTCAATCGATTTCTCTCGCGAAATTACGTCGGAATGGTGTCCTACAAAATTAATTGCAGCACTTTCCAAAGTCGTCGAAATTTTCGCCAAAAATCCAAAGGGGTTAGCCTTACTTTTTTTGCGATTTTTGGAGCTGAAAATTTCTGATCTCCGAATTGATTACTATGACCGTTTCTAGGCTAATTGAAACCCCAGGAACTCAAAAAACACATTAAAAAAAGCGTAGGACTAACAGCAGAGAAATGACGATGAAAATCTGCAGTTTTTTGGCTGTCACTTTTGATCCGTTGCTCGCAGCGTATTGGGACTACGCTCAATCGATTTCTCTCGCAAAATTACGTCGGAATAGTGTCCTCTAAAATTAATTGCAGCACTTTTCAAAGTCGTCGCAATTTTCGCCAAAAATCCAAAGGGGTTAGCCTTACTTTTTTTTGCGATTTTTGGAGCTGAAAATTTCTGATCTTCGAATTGATTTGTATCACCGTTTCTGGGTTAATTGGAACCCCAGGAACTCAAAAAACACATTAAAAAAAGCGTAGGACCAACAGCAGAGAAATGACGATGAAAATCTGCAGTTTTTTGGCTGTAACTTTTGATCCGTTGCTCGCAGCGTATTGGGACTATGCTCAATCGATTTCTCTCGCAAAATCACGTCGGAATAGTGTCCTACAAAATTAATTGCAGCACTTTTCAAAGTCGTCGAAATTTTCGCCAAAAATCCAAAGGGGTTAGCCTTACTTTTTTCGCGATTTTAGGAGCTGAAAATTTCTGATCTTCGAATTGATTTGTATGACCGTTTCTAGGCTAATTGGAACCCCAGGAACTCAAAAAACACATTAAAAAAAGCGTAGGACCAACAGCAGAGAAATGACGATGAAAATCTGCAGTTTTTCGGCTGTAACTTTTGATCCGTTGCTCGCAGCGTATTGGGACTACGCTCAATCGATTTCTCTCGCAAAATTACGTCGGAATAGTGTCCTACAAAATTAATTGCAGCACTTTCCAAAGTCGTCGAATTTTTCGCCAAAAATCCAAAGGGGTTAGCCTTACTTTTTTTGCGATTTTCGGAGCTGAAAATTTCTGATCTCCGAATTGATTACTATGACCGTTTCTAGGCTAATTGAAACCCCAGGAACTCAAAAAACACATTAAAAAAAGCGTAGGACTAACAGCAGAGAAATGACGATGAAAATCTGCAGTTTTTTGGCTGTCACTTTTGATCCGTTGCTCGCAGCGTATTGGGACTACGCTCAATCGATTTCTCTCGCAAAATTACGTCGGAATAGTGTCCTCTAAAATTAATTGCAGCACTTTTCAAAGTCGTCGAAATTTTCGCCAAAAATCCAAAGGGGTTAGCCTTACTTTTTTTTGCGATTTTTGGAGCTGAAAATTTCTGATCTCCGAATTGATTACTATGACCGTTTCTAGGCTAATTGAAACCCCAGGAACTCAAAAAACACATTAAAAAAAGCGTAGGACCAACAGCAGAGAAATGACGATGAAAATCTGCAGTTTTTCGGCTGTAACTTTTGATCCGTTGCTCGCAGCGTATTGGGACTACGCTCAATCGATTTCTCTCGCAAAATTACGTCGGAATAGTGTCCTACAAAATTAATTGCAGCACTTTTCAAAGTCGTCGAAATTTTCGTCAAAAATCCAAAGGGGTTAGCCTTACTTTTTTTGCGATTTTTGAAGCTGAAAATTTCTGATCTTCGGATTGATTTGTATGACCGTTTCTAGGCTAATTGAAACCCCAGGAACTCAAAAAACACATTAAAAAAAGCGTGGGACCAACAGCAGAGAAATGACGATGAAAATCTGCAGTTTTTTGGCTGTAACTTTTGATCCGTTGCTCGCAGCGTATTGGGACTACGCTCAATCGATTTCTCTCGCAAAATGACGTCGGAATAGTGTCCTACAAAATTAATTGCAGCACTTTTCAAAGTCGTCGAAATTTTCGCCAAAAATCCAAAGGGGTTAGCCTTACTTTTTTTGCGATTTTTGGAGCTGAAAATTTCTGATCTCCGAATTGATTACTATGACCGTTTCTAGGCTAATTGGAACCCCAGGAACTCAAAAAACACATTAAAAAAAGCGTAGGACCAACAGCAGAGAAATGACGATGAAAATCTGCAGTTTTTTGGCTGTAACTTTTGATCCGTTGCTCGCAGCGTATTGGGACTACGCTCAATCGATTTCTCTCGCAAAATTACGTCGGAATAGTGTCCTACAAAATTAATTGCAGCACTTTTCAAAGTCGTCGAAATTTTCGCCAAAAATCCCAAGGGGTTAGCCTTACTTTTTTTGCGATTTTTGGAGCTGAAAATTTCTGATCTCCGAATTGATTTGTATGACCGTTTCTAGGCTAATTGAAACCCCAGGAACTCAAAAAACACATTAAAAAAAGCGTAGGACCAACGGCAGAGAAATGACGATGAAAATCTGCAGTTTTTTGGCTGTAACTTTTGATCCGTTGCTCGCAGCGTATTGGGACTACGCTCAATCGATTTCTCTCGCAAAATGACGTCGGAATAGTGTCCTACAAAATTAATTGCAGCACTTTTCGAAGTCGTCGAAATTTTCGCCAAAAATCCAAAGGGGTTAGCCTTACTTTTTTTGCGATTTTTGGAGCTGAAAATTTCTGATCTCCGAATTGATTACTATGACCGTTTCTAGGCTAATTGGAACCCCAGGAACTCAAAAAACACATTAAAAAAAGCGTAGGACCAACAGCAGAGAAATGACGATGAAAATCTGCAGTTTTTTGGCTGTAACTTTTGATCCGTTGCTCGCAGCGTATTGGGACTACGCTCAATCGATTTCTCTCGCAAAATTACGTCGGAATAGTGTCCTACAAAATTAATTGCAGCACTTTTCAAAGTCGTCGAAATTTTCGTCAAAAATCCCAAGGGGTTAGCCTTACTTTTTTTGCGATTTTTAGAGCTGAAAATTTCTGATCTCCGAATTGATTTGTATGACCGTTTCTAGGCTACTTGGAACCCCGGGAACTCAAAAAATACATTAAAAAAAGCGTAGGACCAACAGCACAGAAATGACGATGAAAATCTGCAGTTTTTTGGCTGTAACTTTTGATCCGTTGCTCGCAGCGTATTGGGACTCCGCTCAATCGATTTCTCTCGCAAAATTACGTCGGAATAGTGTGCTACAAAATTAATTGCAGCACGTTTCAAAGTCGTCGAAATTTTCGCCAAAAATCCAAAGGGGTTAGCCTTACTTTTTTTGCGATTTTTGGAGCTGAAAATTTCTGATCTTCGAATTGATTTGTATGACCGTTTCTAGGCTAATTGGAACCCCAGGAACTCAAAAAATACATTAAAAAAAGCGTAGGACCAACAGCAGAGAAATGACGATGAAAATCTGCAGTTTTTTGGCTGTAACTTTTGATCCGTTGCTCGCAGCGTATTGGGACTACGCTCAATCGATTTCTCTCGCAAAATTACGTCGGAATGGTGTCCTACAAAATTAATTGCAGCACTTTTCAAAGTCGTCGAAATTTTCGCCAAAAATCCAAAGGGGTTAGCCTTACTTTTTTTGCGATTTTTGGAGCTGAAAATTTCTGATCTTCGAATTGATTTGTATGACCGTTTCTAGGCTGATTGAAACCCCAGGAACTCAAAAAACACATTAAAAAAAGCGTGGGACCAACAGCAGAGAAATGACGATGAAAATCTGCAGTTTTTTGGCTGTAACTTTTGATCCGTTGCTCGCAGCGTATTAGGACTACGCTCAATCGATTTCTCTCGCAAAATTACGTCGGAATAGTGTCCTACAAAATTAATTGCAGCACTTTCCAAAGTCGTCGAAATTTTCGCCAAAAATCCAAAGGGGTTAGCCTTACTTTTTTTGCGATTTTTGGAGCTGAAAATTTCTGATCTCCGAATTGATTACTATGACCGTTTCTAGGCTAATTGAAACCCCAGGAACTCAAAAAGCACATTAAAAAAAGCGTAGGACCAACAGCAGAGAAATGACGATGAAAATCTGCAGTTTTTTGGCTGTCACTTTTGATCCGTTGCTCGCAGCGTATTGGGACTACGCTCAATCGATTTCTCTCGCAAAATTACGTCGGAATAGTGTCCTCTAAAATTAATTGCAGCACTTTTCAAAGTCGTCGAAATTTTCGCCAAAAATCCAAAGGGGTTAGCCTTACTTTTTTTTGCGATTTTTGGAGCTGAAAATTTCTGATCTTCGAATTGATTTGTATCACCGTTTCTGGGTTAATTGGAACCCCAGGAACTCAAAAAACACATTAAAAAAAGCGTAGGACCAACAGCAGAGAAATGACGATGAAAATCTGCAGTTTTTTGGCTGTAACTTTTGATCCGTTGCTCGCAGCGTATTGGGACTACGCTCAATCGATTTCTCTCGCAAAATTACGTCGGAATGGTGTCCTACAAAATAATTGCAGCACTTTTCAAAGTCGTCGAAATTTTCGCCAAAAATCCAATGGGGTTAGCCTTACTTTTTTTGCGATTTTTGGAGCTGAAAATTTCTGATCTTCGAATTGATTTGTATGACCGTTTCTAGGCTAATTGGAACCCCAGGAACTCAAAAAACACATTAAAAAAAGCGTAGGACCAACAGCAGAGAAATGACGATGAAAATCTGCAGTTTTTTGGCTGTCACTTTTGATCCGTTGCTCGCAGCGTATTAGGACTACGCTCAATCGATTTCTCTCGCAAAATTACGTCGGAATAGTGTCCTACAAAATTAATTGCAGCACTTTTCAAAGTCGTCGAAATTTCCGCCAAAAATCCAAAGGGGTTAGCCTTACTTTTTTCGCGATTTTTGGAGCTGAAAATTTCTGATCTTCGAATTGATTTGTATGACCGTTTCTAGGCTAATTGGAACCCCAGGAACTCAAAAAACACATTAAAAAAAGCGTAGGACCAACAGCAGAGAAATGACGATGAAAATCTGCAGTTTTTCGGCTGTAACTTTTGATCCGTTGCTCGCAGCGTATTGGGACTACGCTCAATCGATTTCTCTCGCAAAATTACGTCGGAATAGTGTCCTACAAAATTAATTGCAGCACTTTCCAAAGTCGTCGAATTTTTCGCCAAAAATCCAAAGGGGTTAGCCTTACTTTTTTTGCGATTTTTGGAGCTGAAAATTTCTGATCTCCGAATTGATTACTTTGACCGTTTCTAGGCTAATTGAAACCCCAGGAACTCAAAAAACACATTAAAAAAAGCGTAGGACTAACAGCAGAGAAATGACGATGAAAATCTGCAGTTTTTTGGCTGTCACTTTTGATCCGTTGCTCGCAGCGTATTGGGACTACGCTCAATCGATTTCTCTCGCAAAATTACGTCGGAATAGTGTCCTTTAAAATTAATTGCAGCACTTTTCAAAGTCGTCGAAATTTTCGCCAAAAATCCAAAGGGGTTAGCCTTACTTTTTTTTGCGATTTTTGGAGCTGAAAATTTCTGATCTCCGGATTGATTACTATGACCGTTTCTAGGCTAATTGAAACCCCAGGAACTCAAAAAACACATTAAAAAAAGCGTAGGACCAACAGCAGAGAAATGACGATGAAAATCTGCAGTTTTTCGGCTGTAACTTTTGATCCGTTGCTCGCAGCGTATTGGGACTACGCTCAATCGATTTCTCTCGCAAAATTACGTCGGAATAGTGTCCTACAAAATTAATTGCAGCACTTTTCAAAGTCGTCGAAATTTTCGTCAAAAATCCAAAGGGGTTAGCCTTACTTTTTTTGCGATTTTTGGAGCTGAAAATTTCTGATCTTCGAATTGATTTGTATGACCGTTTCTAGGCTAATTGGAACCCCAGGAACTCAAAAAACACATTAAAAAAAGCGTAGGACCAACAGCAGAGAAATGACGATGAAAATCTGCAGTTTTTTGGCTGTCACTTTTGATCCGTTGCTCGCAGCGTATTGGGACTACGCTCAATCGATTTCTCTCGCAAAATTACGTCGGAATAGTGTCCTACAAAATTAATTGCAGCACTTTTCAAAGTCGTCGAAATTTTCGCCAAAAATCCAAAGGGGTTAGCCTTACTTTTTTCGCGATTTTTGGAGCTGATAATTTCTGATCTTCGAAATGATTTGTATGAACGTTTCTAGGCTAATTGGAACCCCTGGAACTCAAAAAACACATAAAAAAAAGCGTAGGACCAACAGCAGAGAAATGACGATGAAAATCTGCAGTTTTTTGGCTGTAACTTTTGATCCGTTGCTCGCAGCGTATTGGGACTACGCTCAATCGATTTCTCTCGCAAAATTACGTCGGAATAGTGTCCTACAAAATTAATTGCAGCACTTTTCAAAGTCGTCGAAATTTTCGTCAAAAATCCAAAGGGGTTAGCCTTACTTTTTTTGCGATTTTTGGAGCTGAAAATTTCTGATCTTCGGATTGATTTGTATGACCGTTTCTAGGCTAATTGGAACCCCAGGAACTCAAAAAACACATTAAAAAAAGCGTAGGACCAACAGCAGAGAAATGATGATGAAAATCTGCAGTTTTTTGGCTGTAACTTTTGATCCGTTGCTCGCAGCGTATTGGGACTACGCTCAATCGATTTCTCTCGCAAAATTACGTCGGAATGGTGTCCTACAAAATTAATTGCAGCATTTTTCAAAGTCGTCGAAATTTTCGCCAAAAATCCAAAGGGGTTAGCCTTACTTTTTTTGCGATATTTGGAGCTGAAAATTTCTGATCTTCGAATTGATTTGTATGACCGTTTCTAGGCTGATTGAAACCCCAGGAACTCAAAAAACACATTAAAAAAAGCGTGGGACCAACAGCAGAGAAATGACGATGAAAATCTGCAGTTTTTTGGCTGTAACTTTTGATCCGTTGCTCGCAGCGTATTGGGACTACGCTCAATCGATTTCTCTCGCAAAATTACGTCGGAATGGTGTCCTACAAAATTAATTGCAGCACTTTTCAAAGTCGTCGAAATTTTCGCCAAAAATCCAAAGGGGTTAGCCTTACTTTTTTCGCGATTTTTGGAGCTGAAAATTTCTGATCTTCGAATTGATTTGTATGACCGTTTCTAGGCTAATTGGAACCCCAGGAACTCAAAAAACACATTAAAAAAAGCGTAGGACCAACAGCAGAGAAATGACGATGAAAATCTGCAGTTTTTTGGCTGTAACTTTTATTCCGTTGCTCGCAGCGTATTGGGACTACGCTCAATCGATTTCTCTCGCAAAATTACGTCGGAATGGTGTCCTACAAAATTAATTGCAGCACTTTTCAAAGTCGTCGAAATTTTCGTCAAAAATCCAAAGGGGTTAGCCTTACTTTTTTTGCGATTTTAGGAGCTGAAAATTTCTGATCTTCGGATTGATTTGTAAGACCGTTTCTAGGCTAATTGGAACCCCAGGAACTCAAAAAACACATTAAAAAAAGCGTAGGACCAACAGCAGAGAAATGACGATGAAAATCTGCAGTTTTTTGGCTGTAACTTTTGATCCGTTGCTCGCAGCGTATTGGGACTATGCTCAATCAATTTCTCTCGCAAAATTACGTCGGAATAGTGTCCTACAAAATTAATTGCAGCACTTTTCAAAGTCGTCGAAATTTTCGCCAAAAATCCAAAGGGGTTAGCCTTACTTTTTTCGCGATTTTTGGAGCTGAAAATTTCTGATCTTCGAATTGATTTGTATGACCGTTTCTAGGCTAATTGGAACCCCAGGAACTCAAAAAACACATTAAAAAAAGCGTAGGACCAACAGCAGAGAAATGATGATGAAAATCTGCAGTTTTTTGGCTGTAACTTTTGATCCGTTGCTCGCAGCGTATTGGGACTACGCTCAATCGATTTCTCTCGCAAAATTACGTCGGAATGGTGTCCTACAAAATTAATTGCAGCACTTTTCAAAGTCGTCGAAATTTTCGCCAAAAATCCAAAGGGGTTAGCCTTACTTTTTTTGCGATTTTTGGAGCTGAAAATTTCTGATCTTCGAATTGATTTGTATGACCGTTTCTAGGCTGATTGAAACCCCAGGAACTCAAAAAACACATTAAAAAAAGCGTGGGACCAACAGCAGAGAAATGACGATGAAAATCTGCAGTTTTTTGGCTGTAACTTTTGATCCGTTGCTCGCAGCGTATTAGGACTACGCTCAATCGATTTCTCTCGCAAAATTACGTCGGAATAGTGTCCTACAAAATTAATTGCAGCACTTTCCAAAGTCGTCGAAATTTTCGCCAAAAATCCAAAGGGGTTAGCCTTACTTTTTTTGCGATTTTTGGAGCTGAAAATTTCTGATCTCCGAATTGATTACTATGACCGTTTCTAGGCTAATTGAAACCCCAGGAACTCAAAAAGCACATTAAAAAAAGCGTAGGACCAACAGCAGAGAAATGACGATGAAAATCTGCAGTTTTTTGGCTGTCACTTTTGATCCGTTGCTCGCAGCGTATTGGGACTACGCTCAATCGATTTCTCTCGCAAAATTACGTCGGAATAGTGTCCTCTAAAATTAATTGCAGCACTTTTCAAAGTCGTCGAAATTTTCGCCAAAAATCCAAAGGGGTTAGCCTTACTTTTTTTTGCGATTTTTGGAGCTGAAAATTTCTGATCTTCGAATTGATTTGTATCACCGTTTCTGGGTTAATTGGAACCCCAGGAACTCAAAAAACACATTAAAAAAAGCGTAGGACCAACAGCAGAGAAATGACGATGAAAATCTGCAGTTTTTTGGCTGTAACTTTTGATCCGTTGCTCGCAGCGTATTGGGACTACGCTCAATCGATTTCTCTCGCAAAATTACGTCGGAATGGTGTCCTACAAAATAATTGCAGCACTTTTCAAAGTCGTCGAAATTTTCGCCAAAAATCCAATGGGGTTAGCCTTACTTTTTTTGCGATTTTTGGAGCTGAAAATTTCTGATCTTCGAATTGATTTGTATGACCGTTTCTAGGCTAATTGGAACCCCAGGAACTCAAAAAACACATTAAAAAAAGCGTAGGACCAACAGCAGAGAAATGACGATGAAAATCTGCAGTTTTTTGGCTGTCACTTTTGATCCGTTGCTCGCAGCGTATTAGGACTACGCTCAATCGATTTCTCTCGCAAAATTACGTCGGAATAGTGTCCTACAAAATTAATTGCAGCACTTTTCAAAGTCGTCGAAATTTCCGCCAAAAATCCAAAGGGGTTAGCCTTACTTTTTTCGCGATTTTTGGAGCTGAAAATTTCTGATCTTCGAATTGATTTGTATGACCGTTTCTAGGCTAATTGGAACCCCAGGAACTCAAAAAACACATTAAAAAAAGCGTAGGACCAACAGCAGAGAAATGACGATGAAAATCTGCAGTTTTTCGGCTGTAACTTTTGATCCGTTGCTCGCAGCGTATTGGGACTACGCTCAATCGATTTCTCTCGCAAAATTACGTCGGAATAGTGTCCTACAAAATTAATTGCAGCACTTTCCAAAGTCGTCGAATTTTTCGCCAAAAATCCAAAGGGGTTAGCCTTACTTTTTTTGCGATTTTTGGAGCTGAAAATTTCTGATCTCCGAATTGATTACTTTGACCGTTTCTAGGCTAATTGAAACCCCAGGAACTCAAAAAACACATTAAAAAAAGCGTAGGACTAACAGCAGAGAAATGACGATGAAAATCTGCAGTTTTTTGGCTGTCACTTTTGATCCGTTGCTCGCAGCGTATTGGGACTACGCTCAATCGATTTCTCTCGCAAAATTACGTCGGAATAGTGTCCTTTAAAATTAATTGCAGCACTTTTCAAAGTCGTCGAAATTTTCGCCAAAAATCCAAAGGGGTTAGCCTTACTTTTTTTTGCGATTTTTGGAGCTGAAAATTTCTGATCTCCGGATTGATTACTATGACCGTTTCTAGGCTAATTGAAACCCCAGGAACTCAAAAAACACATTAAAAAAAGCGTAGGACCAACAGCAGAGAAATGACGATGAAAATCTGCAGTTTTTCGGCTGTAACTTTTGATCCGTTGCTCGCAGCGTATTGGGACTACGCTCAATCGATTTCTCTCGCAAAATTACGTCGGAATAGTGTCCTACAAAATTAATTGCAGCACTTTTCAAAGTCGTCGAAATTTTCGTCAAAAATCCAAAGGGGTTAGCCTTACTTTTTTTGCGATTTTTGGAGCTGAAAATTTCTGATCTTCGAATTGATTTGTATGACCGTTTCTAGGCTAATTGGAACCCCAGGAACTCAAAAAACACATTAAAAAAAGCGTAGGACCAACAGCAGAGAAATGACGATGAAAATCTGCAGTTTTTTGGCTGTCACTTTTGATCCGTTGCTCGCAGCGTATTGGGACTACGCTCAATCGATTTCTCTCGCAAAATTACGTCGGAATAGTGTCCTACAAAATTAATTGCAGCACTTTTCAAAGTCGTCGAAATTTTCGCCAAAAATCCAAAGGGGTTAGCCTTACTTTTTTCGCGATTTTTGGAGCTGATAATTTCTGATCTTCGAAATGATTTGTATGAACGTTTCTAGGCTAATTGGAACCCCTGGAACTCAAAAAACACATAAAAAAAAGCGTAGGACCAACAGCAGAGAAATGACGATGAAAATCTGCAGTTTTTTGGCTGTAACTTTTGATCCGTTGCTCGCAGCGTATTGGGACTACGCTCAATCGATTTCTCTCGCAAAATTACGTCGGAATAGTGTCCTACAAAATTAATTGCAGCACTTTTCAAAGTCGTCGAAATTTTCGTCAAAAATCCAAAGGGGTTAGCCTTACTTTTTTTGCGATTTTTGGAGCTGAAAATTTCTGATCTTCGGATTGATTTGTATGACCGTTTCTAGGCTAATTGGAACCCCAGGAACTCAAAAAACACATTAAAAAAAGCGTAGGACCAACAGCAGAGAAATGATGATGAAAATCTGCAGTTTTTTGGCTGTAACTTTTGATCCGTTGCTCGCAGCGTATTGGGACTACGCTCAATCGATTTCTCTCGCAAAATTACGTCGGAATGGTGTCCTACAAAATTAATTGCAGCATTTTTCAAAGTCGTCGAAATTTTCGCCAAAAATCCAAAGGGGTTAGCCTTACTTTTTTTGCGATATTTGGAGCTGAAAATTTCTGATCTTCGAATTGATTTGTATGACCGTTTCTAGGCTGATTGAAACCCCAGGAACTCAAAAAACACATTAAAAAAAGCGTGGGACCAACAGCAGAGAAATGACGATGAAAATCTGCAGTTTTTTGGCTGTAACTTTTGATCCGTTGCTCGCAGCGTATTGGGACTACGCTCAATCGATTTCTCTCGCAAAATTACGTCGGAATGGTGTCCTACAAAATTAATTGCAGCACTTTTCAAAGTCGTCGAAATTTTCGCCAAAAATCCAAAGGGGTTAGCCTTACTTTTTTCGCGATTTTTGGAGCTGAAAATTTCTGATCTTCGAATTGATTTGTATGACCGTTTCTAGGCTAATTGGAACCCCAGGAACTCAAAAAACACATTAAAAAAAGCGTAGGACCAACAGCAGAGAAATGACGATGAAAATCTGCAGTTTTTTGGCTGTAACTTTTATTCCGTTGCTCGCAGCGTATTGGGACTACGCTCAATCGATTTCTCTCGCAAAATTACGTCGGAATGGTGTCCTACAAAATTAATTGCAGCACTTTTCAAAGTCGTCGAAATTTTCGTCAAAAATCCAAAGGGGTTAGCCTTACTTTTTTTGCGATTTTAGGAGCTGAAAATTTCTGATCTTCGGATTGATTTGTAAGACCGTTTCTAGGCTAATTGGAACCCCAGGAACTCAAAAAACACATTAAAAAAAGCGTAGGACCAACAGCAGAGAAATGACGATGAAAATCTGCAGTTTTTTGGCTGTAACTTTTGATCCGTTGCTCGCAGCGTATTGGGACTATGCTCAATCAATTTCTCTCGCAAAATTACGTCGGAATAGTGTCCTACAAAATTAATTGCAGCACTTTTCAAAGTCGTCGAAATTTTCGCCAAAAATCCAAAGGGGTTAGCCTTACTTTTTTCGCGATTTTTGGAGCTGAAAATTTCTGATCTTCGAATTGATTTGTATGACCGTTTCTAGGCTAATTGGAACCCCAGGAACTCAAAAAACACATTAAAAAAAGCGTAGGACCAACAGCAGAGAAATGACGATGAAAATCTGCAGTTTTTTGGCTGTAACTTTTGATCCGTTGCTCGCAGCGTATTGGGACTACGCTCAATCGATTTCTCTCGCAAAATTACGTCGGAATAGTGTCCTACAAAATTAATTGCAGCACTTTCCAAAGTCGTCGAATTTTTCGCCAAAAATCCAAAGGGGTTAGCCTTACTTTTTTTTGCGATTTTTGGAGCTGAAAATTTCTGATCTTCGAATTGATTTGTATCACCGTTTCTAGGTCAATTGGAACCCCAGGAACTCAAAAAACACATTAAAAAAAGCGTAGGACCAACAGCAGAGAAATGACGATGAAAATCTGCAGTTTTTTGGCTGTAACTTTTGATCCGTTGCTCGCAGCGTATTGGGACTACGTTTAATCGATTTCTCTCGCAAAATTACGTCGGAATAGTGTCCTACAAAATTGATTGCAGCACTTTTCAAAGTCGTCGAAATTTTCGTCAAAAATCCAAAGGGGTTAGCCTTACTTTTTTTGCGATTTTTGGAGCTGAAAATTTCTGATCTTCGAATTGATTTGTATGACCGTTTCTAGGCTAATTGGAACCCCAGGAACTCAAAAAACACATTAAAAAAAGCGTAGGACCAACAGCAGAGAAATGACGATGAAAATCTGCAGTTTTTTGGCTGTAACTTTTGATCCGTTGCTCGCAGCGTATTGGGACTATGCTCAATCGATTTCTCTCGCAAAATTACGTCGGAATAGTGTCCTACAAAATTAATTGCAGCACTTTTCAAAGTCGTCGAAATTTTCGCCAAAAATCCAAAGGGGTTAGCCTTACTTTTTTCGCGATTTTTGGAGCTGAAAATTTCTGATCTTCGGATTGATTTGTATGACCGTTTCTAGGCTAATTGGAACCCCAGGAACTCAAAAAACACATTAAAAAAAGCGTAGGACCAACAGCAGAGAAATGATGATGAAAATCTGCAGTTTTTTGGCTGTAACTTTTGATCCGTTGCTCGCAGCGTATTGGGACTACGCTCAATCGATTTCTCTCGCAAAATTACGTCGGAATGGTGTCCTACAAAATTAATTGCAGCATTTTTCAAAGTCGTCGAAATTTTCGCCAAAAATCCAAAGGGGTTAGCCTTACTTTTTTTGCGATTTTTGGAGCTGAAAATTTCTGATCTTCGAATTGATTTGTATGACCGTTTCTAGGCTGATTGAAACCCCAGGAACTCAAAAAACACATTAAAAAAAGCGTGGGACCAACAGCAGAGAAATGACGATGAAAATCTGCAGTTTTTTGGCTGTAACTTTTGATCCGTTGCTCGCAGCGTATTGGGACTACGCTCAATCGATTTCTCTCGCAAAATTACGTCGGAATGGTGTCCTACAAAATTAATTGCAGCACTTTTCAAAGTCGTCGAAATTTTCGCCAAAAATCCAAAGGGGTTAGCCTTACTTTTTTCGCGATTTTTGGAGCTGAAAATTTCTGATCTTCGAATTGATTTGTATGACCGTTTCTAGGCTAATTGGAACCCCAGGAACTCAAAAAACACATTAAAAAAAGCGTAGGACCAACAGCAGAGAAATGACGATGAAAATCTGCAGTTTTTTGGCTGTAACTTTTGATCCGTTGCTCGCAGCGTATTGGGACTACGCTCAATCGATTTCTCTCGCAAAATTACGTCGGAATAGTGTCCTACAAAATTAATTGCAGCACTTTTCAAAGTCGTCGAAATTTTCGTCAAAAATCCAAAGGGGTTAGCCTTACTTTTTTTGCGATTTTTGGAGCTGAAAATTTCTGATCTTCGGATTGATTTGTAAGACCGTTTCTAGGCTAATTGGAACCCCAGGAACTCAAAAAACACATTAAAAAAAGCGTAGGACCAACAGCAGAGAAATGACGATGAAAATCTGCAGTTTTTTGGCTGTAACTTTTGATCCGTTGCTCGCAGCGTATTGGGACTATGCTCAATCAATTTCTCTCGCAAAATTACGTCGGAATAGTGTCCTACAAAATTAATTGCAGCACTTTTCAAAGTCGTCGAAATTTTCGCCAAAAATCCAAAGGGGTTAGCCTTACTTTTTTCGCGATTTTTGGAGCTGAAAATTTCTGATCTTCGAATTGATTTGTATGACCGTTTCTAGGCTAATTGGAACCCCAGGAACTCAAAAAACACATTAAAAAAAGCGTAGGACCAACAGCAGAGAAATGACGATGAAAATCTGCAGTTTTTTGGCTGTAACTTTTGATCCGTTGCTCGCAGCGTATTGGGACTACGCTCAATCGATTTCTCTCGCAAAATTACGTCGGAATAGTGTCCTACAAAATTAATTGCAGCACTTTCCAAAGTCGTCGAATTTTTCGCCAAAAATCCAAAGGGGTTAGCCTTACTTTTTTTTGCGATTTTTGGAGCTGAAAATTTCTGATCTTCGAATTGATTTGTATCACCGTTTCTAGGTTAATTGGAACCCCAGGAACTCAAAAAACACATTAAAAAAAGCGTAGGACCAACAGCAGAGAAATGACGATGAAAATCTGCAGTTTTTTGGCTGTAACTTTTGATCCGTTGCTCGCAGCGTATTGGGACTACGCTCAATCGATTTCTCTCGCAAAATTACGTCGGAATAGTGTCCTACAAAATTAATTGCAGCACTTTTCAAAGTCGTCGAAATTTTCGCCAAAAATCCAAAGGGGTTAGCCTTACTTTTTTCGCGATTTTTGGAGCTGAAAATTTCTGATCTTCGAATTGATTTGTATGAACGTTTCTAGGCTAATTGGAACCCCTGGAACTCAAAAAACACATAAAAAAAAGCGTAGGACCAACAGCAGAGAAATGACGATGAAAATCTGCAGTTTTTTGGCTGTAACTTTTGATCCGTTGCTCGCAGCGTATTGGGACTACGCTCAATCGATTTCTCTCGCAAAATTACGTCGGAATAGTGTCCTACAAAATTAATTGCAGCACTTTTCAAAGTCGTCGAAATTTTCGTCAAAAATCCAAAGGGGTTAGCCTTACTTTTTTTGCGATTTTTGGAGCTGAAAATTTCTGATCTTCGGATTGATTTGTATGACCGTTTCTAGGCTAATTGGAACCCCAGGAACTCAAAAAACACATTAAAAAAAGCGTAGGACCAACAGCAGAGAAATGATGATGAAAATCTGCAGTTTTTTGGCTGTAACTTTTGATCCGTTGCTCGCAGCGTATTGGGACTACGCTCAATCGATTTCTCTCGCAAAATTACGTCGGAATGGTGTCCTACAAAATTAATTGCAGCATTTTTCAAAGTCGTCGAAATTTTCGCCAAAAATCCAAAGGGGTTAGCCTTACTTTTTTTGCGATTTTTGGAGCTGAAAATTTCTGATCTTCGAATTGATTTGTATGACCGTTTCTAGGCTGATTGAAACCCCAGGAACTCGAAAAACACATTAAAAAAAGCGTGGGACCAACAGCAGAGAAATGACGATGAAAATCTGCAGTTTTTTGGCTGTAACTTTTGATCCGTTGCTCGCAGCGTATTGGGACTACGCTCAATCGATTTCTCTCGCAAAATTACGTCGGAATGGTGTCCTACAAAATTAATTGCAGCACTTTTCAAAGTCGTCGAAATTTTCGCCAAAAATCCAAAGGGGTTAGCCTTACTTTTTTCGCGATTTTTGGAGCTGAAAATTTCTGATCTTCGAATTGATTTGTATGACCGTTTCTAGGCTAATTGGAACCCCAGGAACTCAAAAAACACATTAAAAAAAGCGTAGGACCAACAGCAGAGAAATGACGATGAAAATCTGCAGTTTTTTGGCTGTAACTTTTGATCCGTTGCTCGCAGCGTATTGGGACTACGCTCAATCGATTTCTCTCGCAAAATTACGTCGGAATAGTGTCCTACAAAATTAATTGCAGCACTTTCCAAAGTCGTCGAATTTTTCGCCAAAAATCCAAAGGGGTTAGCCTTACTTTTTTTTGCGATTTTTGGAGCTGAAAATTTCTGATCTTCGAATTGATTTGTATCACCGTTTCTAGGTTAATTGGAACCCCAGGAACTCAAAAAACACATTAAAAAAAGCGTAGGACCAACAGCAGAGAAATGACGATGAAAATCTGCAGTTTTTTGGCTGTAACTTTTGATCCGTTGCTCGCAGCGTATTGGGACTACGTTTAATCGATTTCTCTCGCAAAATTACGTCGGAATAGTGTCCTACAAAATTGATTGCAGCACTTTTCAAAGTCGTCGAAATTTTCGTCAAAAATCCAAAGGGGTTAGCCTTACTTTTTTTGCGATTTTTGGAGCTGAAAATTTCTGATCTTCGAATTGATTTGTATGACCGTTTCTAGGCTAATTGGAACCCCAGGAACTCAAAAAACACATTAAAAAAAGCGTAGGACCAACAGCAGAGAAATGACGATGAAAATCTGCAGTTTTTTGGCTGTAACTTTTGATCCGTTGCTCGCAGCGTATTGGGACTACGCTCAATCGATTTCTCTCGCAAAACTACGTCGGAATAGTGTCCTACAAAATTAATTGCAGCACTTTCCAAAGTCGTCGAATTTTTCGTCAAAAATCCAAAGGGGTTAGCCTTACTTTTTTTGCGATTTTTGGAGCTGAAAATTTCTGATCTTCGAATTGATTCGTATGACCGTTTCTAGGCTAATTGGAACCCCAGGAACTCAAAAAACACATTAAAAAAAGCGTAGGACCAACAGCAGAGAAATGACGATGAAAATCTGCAGTTTTTTGGCTGTCACTTTTGATCCGTTGCTCGCAGCGTATTGGGACTACGCTCAATCGATTTCTCTCGCAAAATTACGTCGGAATAGTGTCCTACAAAATTAATTGCAGCACTTTTCAAAGTCGTCGAAATTTTCGCCAAAAATCCAAAGGGGTTAGCCTTACTTTTTTCGCGATTTTTGGAGCTGAAAATTTCTGATCTTCGAATTGATTTGTATGAACGTTTCTAGGCTAATTGGAACCCCTGGAACTCAAAAAACACATAAAAAAAAGCGTAGGACCAACAGCAGAGAAATGACGATGAAAATCTGCAGTTTTTTGGCTGTAACTTTTGATCCGTTGCTCGCAGCGTATTGGGACTACGCTCAATCGATTTCTCTCGCAAAATTACGTCGGAATAGTGTCCTACAAAATTAATTGCAGCACTTTTCAAAGTCGTCGAAATTTTCGTCAAAAATCCAAAGGGGTTAGCCTTACTTTTTTTGCGATTTTTGGAGCTGAAAATTTCTGATCTTCGGATTGATTTGTATGACCGTTTCTAGGCTAATTGGAACCCCAGGAACTCAAAAAACACATTAAAAAAAGCGTAGGACCAACAGCAGAGAAATGATGATGAAAATCTGCAGTTTTTTGGCTGTAACTTTTGATCCGTTGCTCGCAGCGTATTGGGACTACGCTCAATCGATTTCTCTCGCAAAATTACGTCGGAATGGTGTCCTACAAAATTAATTGCAGCATTTTTCAAAGTCGTCGAAATTTTCGCCAAAAATCCAAAGGGGTTAGCCTTACTTTTTTTGCGATTTTTGGAGCTGAAAATTTCTGATCTTCGAATTGATTTGTATGACCGTTTCTAGGCTGATTGAAACCCCAGGAACTCGAAAAACACATTAAAAAAAGCGTGGGACCAACAGCAGAGAAATGACGATGAAAATCTGCAGTTTTTTGGCTGTAACTTTTGATCCGTTGCTCGCAGCGTATTGGGATTACGCTCAATCGATTTCTCTCGCAAAATTACGTCGGAATGGTGTCCTACAAAATTAATTGCAGCACTTTTCAAAGTCGTCGAAATTTTCGCCAAAAATCCAAAGGGGTTAGCCTTACTTTTTTCGCGATTTTTGGAGCTGAAAATTTCTGATCTTCGAATTGATTTGTATGACCGTTTCTAGGCTAATTGGAACCCCAGGAACTCAAAAAACACATTAAAAAAAGCGTAGGACCAACAGCAGAGAAATGACGATGAAAATCTGCAGTTTTTTGGCTGTAACTTTTGATCCGTTGCTCGCAGCGTATTGGGACTACGCTCAATCGATTTCTCTCGCAAAATTACGTCGGAATAGTGTCCTACAAAATTAATTGCAGCACTTTTCAAAGTCGTCGAAATTTTCGTCAAAAATCCAAAGGGGTTAGCCTTACTTTTTTTGCGATTTTTGGAGCTGAAAATTTCTGATCTTCGGATTGATTTGTAAGACCGTTTCTAGGCTAATTGGAACCCCAGGAACTCAAAAAACACATTAAAAAAAGCGTAGGACCAACAGCAGAGAAATGACGATGAAAATCTGCAGTTTTTTGGCTGTAACTTTTGATCCGTTGCTCGCAGCGTATTGGGACTATGCTCAATCAATTTCTCTCGCAAAATTACGTCGGAATAGTGTCCTACAAAATTAATTGCAGCACTTTTCAAAGTCGTCGAAATTTTCGCCAAAAATCCAAAGGGGTTAGCCTTACTTTTTTCGCGATTTTTGGAGCTGAAAATTTCTGATCTTCGAATTGATTTGTATGACCGTTTCTAGGCTAATTGGAACCCCAGGAACTCAAAAAACACATTAAAAAAAGCGTAGGACCAACAGCAGAGAAATGACGATGAAAATCTGCAGTTTTTTGGCTGTAACTTTTGATCCGTTGCTCGCAGCGTATTGGGACTACGCTCAATCGATTTCTCTCGCAAAATTACGTCGGAATAGTGTCCTACAAAATTAATTGCAGCACTTTCCAAAGTCGTCGAATTTTTCGCCAAAAATCCAAAGGGGTTAGCCTTACTTTTTTTTGCGATTTTTGGAGCTGAAAATTTCTGATCTTCGAATTGATTTGTATCACCGTTTCTAGGTTAATTGGAACCCCAGGAACTCAAAAATCACATTAAAAAAAGCGTAGGACCAACAGCAGAGAAATGACGCTGAAAATCTGCAGTTTTTTGGCTGTAACTTTTGATCCGTTGCTCGCAGCGTATTGGGACTACGTTTAATCGATTTCTCTCGCAAAATTACGTCGGAATAGTGTCCTACAAAATTGATTGCAGCACTTTTCAAAGTCGTCGAAATTTTCGTCAAAAATCCAAAGGGGTTAGCCTTACTTTTTTTGCGATTTTTGGAGCTGAAAATTTCTGATCTTCGAATTGATTTGTATGACCGTTTCTAGGCTAATTGGAACCCCAGGAACTCAAAAAACACATTTAAAAAAGCGTAGGACCAACAGCAGAGAAATGACGATGAAAATCTGCAGTTTTTTGGCTGTAACTTTTGATCCGTTGCTCGCAGCGTATTGGGACTATGCTCAATCGATTTCTCTCGCAAAATTACGTCGGAATAGAGTCCTACAAAATTAATTGCAGCACTTTTCAAAGTCGTCGAAATTTTCGCCAAAAATCCAAAGGGGTTAGCCTTACTTTTTTCGCGATTTTTGGAGCTGAAAATTTCTGATCTTCGGATTGATTTGTATGACCGTTTCTAGGCTAATTGGAACCCCAGGAACTCAAAAAACACATTAAAAAAAGCGTAGGACCAACAGCAGAGAAATGATGATGAAAATCTGCAGTTTTTTGGCTGTAACTTTTGATCCGTTGCTCGCAGCGTATTGGGACTACGCTCAATCGATTTCTCTCGCAAAATTACGTCGGAATGGTGTCCTACAAAATTAATTGCAGCATTTTTCAAAGTCGTCGAAATTTTCGCCAAAAATCCAAAGGGGTTAGCCTTACTTTTTTTGCGATTTTTGGAGCTGAAAATTTCTGATCTTCGAATTGATTTGTATGACCGTTTCTAGGCTGATTGAAACCCCAGGAACTCAAAAAACACATTAAAAAAAGCGTGGGACCGACAGCAGAGAAATGACGATGAAAATCTGCAGTTTTTTGGCTGTTACTTTTGATCCGTTGCTCGCAGCGTATTAGGACTACGCTCAATCGATTTCTCTCGCAAAATTACGTCGGAATAGTGTCCTACAAAATTAATTGCAGCACTTTCCAAAGTCGTCGAAATTTTCGCCAAAAATCCAAAGGGGTTAGCCTTACTTTTTTTGCGATTTTTGGAGCTGAAAATTTCTGATCTCCGAATTGATTACTATGACCGTTTCTAGGCTAATTGAAACCCCAGGAACTCAAAAAACACATTGAAAAAAGCGTAGGACTAACAGCAGAGAAATGACGATGAAAATCTGCAGTTTTTTGGCTGTCACTTTTGATCCGTTGCTCGCAGCGTATTGGGACTACGCTCAATCGATTTCTCTCGCAAAATTACGTCGGAATAGTGTCCTACAAAATTAATTGCAGCACTTTTCAAAGTCGTCGAAATTTTCGTCAAAAATCCAAAGGGGTTAGCCTTACTTTTTTTGCGATTTTCGGAGCTGAAAATTTCTGATCTTCGGATTGATTTGTATGACCGTTTCTAGGCTAATTGGAACCCCAGGAACTCAAAAAACACATTAAAAAAAGCGTAGGACCAACAGCAGAGAAATGATGATGAAAATCTGCAGTTTTTTGGCTGTAACTTTTGATCCGTTGCTCGCAGCGTATTGGGACTACGCTCAATCGATTTCTCTCGCAAAATTACGTCGGAATGGTGTCCTACAAAATTAATTGCAGCACTTTTCAAAGTCGTCGAAATTTTCGCCAAAAATCCAAAGGGGTTAGCCTTACTTTTTTCGCGATTT
This sequence comes from Diprion similis, assembly GCF_021155765.1. NCBI lineage: Eukaryota > Metazoa > Arthropoda > Insecta > Hymenoptera > Diprionidae > Diprion > Diprion similis. The sequence continues at coordinate 6,889,532 of NC_060115.1, read as the reverse complement.
TTGGAGCTGAAAATTTCTGATCTTCGAATTGATTTGTATGACCGTTTCTAGGCTAATTGGAACCCCAGGAACTCAAAAAACACATTAAAAAAAGCGTAGGACCAACAGCAGAGAAATGACGATGAAAATCTGCAGTTTTTTGGCTGTAACTTTTGATCCGTTGCTCGCAGCGTATTGGGACTACGCTCAATCGATTTCTCTCGCAAAATTACGTCGGAATAGTGTCCTACAAAATTAATTGCAGCACTTTTCAAAGTCGTCGAAATTTTCGTCAAAAATCCAAAGGGGTTAGCCTTACTTTTTTTGCGATTTTTGGAGCTGAAAATTTCTGATCTTCGGATTGATTTGTAAGACCGTTCCTAGGCTAATTGGAACCCCAGGAACTCAAAAAACACATTAAAAAAAGCGTAGGACCAACAGCAGAGAAATGACTATGAAAATCTGCAGTTTTTTGGCTGTAACTTTTGATCCGTTGCTCGCAGCGTATTGGGACTATGCTCAATCAATTTCTCTCGCAAAATTACGTCGGAATAGTGTCCTACAGAATAATTGCAGCACTTTTCAAAGTCGTCGAAATTTTCGCCAAAAATCCAAAGGGGTTAGCCTTACTTTTTTCGCGATTTTTGGAGCTGAAAATTTCTGATCTTCGAATTGATTTGTATGACCGTTTCTAGGCTAATTGGAACCCCAGGAACTCAAAAAACACATTAAAAAAAGCGTAGGACCAACAGCAGAGAAATGACGATGAAAATCTGCAGTTTTTTGGCTGTAACTTTTGATCCGTTGCTCGCAGCGTATTGGGACTACGCTCAATCGATTTCTCTCGCAAAATTACGTCGGAATAGTGTCCTACAAAATTAATTGCAGCACTTTCCAAAGTCGTCGAATTTTTCGCCAAAAATCCAAAGGGGTTAGCCTTACTTTTTTTTGCGATTTTTGGAGCTGAAAATTTCTGATCTTCGAATTGATTTGTATCACCGTTTCTAGGTTAATTGGAACCCCAGGAACTCAAAAAACACATTAAAAAAAGCGTAGGACCAACAGCAGAGAAATGACGATGAAAATCTGCAGTTTTTTGGCTGTAACTTTTGATCCGTTGCTCGCAGCGTATTGGGACTACGCTCAATCGATTTCTCTCGCAAAATTACGTCGGAATAGTGTCCTACAAAATTAATTGCAGCACTTTCCAAAGTCGTCGAATTTTTCGCCAAAAATCCAAAGGGGTTAGCCTTACTTTTTTTTGCGATTTTTGGAGCTGAAAATTTCTGATCTTCGAATTGATTTGTATCACCGTTTCTAGGTTAATTGGAACCCCAGGAACTCAAAAAACACATTAAAAAAAGCGTAGGACCAACAGCAGAGAAATGACGATGAAAATCTGCAGTTTTTTGGCTGTAACTTTTGATCCGTTGCTCGCAGCGTATTGGGACTACGTTTAATCGATTTCTCTCGCAAAATTACGTCGGAATAGTGTCCTACAAAATTGATTGCAGCACTTTTCAAAGTCGTCGAAATTTTCGTCAAAAATCCAAAGGGGTTAGCCTTACTTTTTTTGCGATTTTTGGAGCTGAAAATTTCTGATCTTCGAATTGATTTGTATGACCGTTTCTAGGCTAATTGGAACCCCAGGAACTCAAAAAACACATTAAAAAAAGCGTAGGACCAACAGCAGAGAAATGACGATGAAAATCTGCAGTTTTTTGGCTGTAACTTTTGATCCGTTGCTCGCAGCGTATTGGGACTATGCTCAATCGATTTCTCTCGCAAAATTACGTCGGAATAGTGTCCTACAAAATTAATTGCAGCACTTTTCAAAGTCGTCGAAATTTTCGCCAAAAATCCAAAGGGGTTAGCCTTACTTTTTTCGCGATTTTTGGAGCTGAAAATTTCTGATCTTCGGATTGATTTGTATGACCGTTTCTAGGCTAATTGGAACCCCAGGAACTCAAAAAACACATTAAAAAAAGCGTAGGACCAACAGCAGAGAAATGACGATGAAAATCTGCAGTTTTTTGGCTGTAACTTTTGATCCGTTGCTCGCAGCGTATTGGGACTACGCTCAATCGATTTCTCTCGCAGAATTACGTCGGAACAGTGTCCTACAAAATTAATTGCAGCACTTTTCAAAGTCGTCGAAATTTTCGTCAAAAATCCAAAGGGGTTAGCCTTACTTTTTTTGCGATTTTTGGAGCTGAAAATTTCTGATCTTCGAATTGATTTGTATGACCGTTTCTAGGCTAATTGGAACCCCAGGAACTCAAAAAACACATTAAAAAAAGCGTAGGACCAACAGCAGAGAAATGACGATGAAAATCTGCAGTTTTTTGGCTGTAACTTTTGATCCGTTGCTCGCAGCGTATTGGGACTACGCTCAATCGATTTCTCTCGCAAAATTACGTCGGAATAGTGTCCTACAAAATTAATTGCAGCACTTTTCAAAGTCGTCGAAATTTTCGCCAAAAATCCAGAGGGGTTAGCCTTACTTTTTTCGCGATTTTTGGAGCTGAAAATTTCTGATCTTCGAATTGATTTGTATGAACGTTTCTAGGCTAATTGGAACCCCAGGAACTCAAAAAACACATAAAAAAAAGCGTAGGACCAACAGCAGAGAAATGACGATGAAAATCTGCAGTTTTTTGGCTGTAACTTTTGATCCGTTGCTCGCAGCGTATTGGGACTACGCTCAATCGATTTCTCTCGCAAAATTACGTCGGAATAGTGTCCTACAAAATTAATTGCAGCACTTTTCAAAGTCGTCGAAATTTTCGTCAAAAATCCAAAGGGGTTAGCCTTACTTTTTTTGCGATTTTTGGAGCTGAATATTTCTGATCTTCGGATTGATTTGTATGACCGTTTCTAGGCTAATTGGAACCCCAGGAACTCAAAAAACACATTAAAAAAAGCGTAGGACCAACAGCAGAGAAATGACGATGAAAATCTGCAGTTTTTTGGCTGTAACTTTTGATCCGTTGCTCGCAGCGTATTGGGACTACGTTTAATCGATTTCTCTCGCAAAATTACGTCGGAATAGTGTCCTACAAAATTGATTGCAGCACTTTTCAAAGTCGTCGAAATTTTCGTCAAAAATCCAAAGGGGTTAGCCTTACTTTTTTTGCGATTTTTGGAGCTGAAAATTTCTGATCTTCGAATTGATTTGTATGACCGTTTCTAGGCTAATTGGAACCCCAGGAACTCAAAAAACACATTTAAAAAAGCGTAGGACCAACAGCAGAGAAATGACGATGAAAATCTGCAGTTTTTTGGCTGTAACTTTTGATCCGTTGCTCGCAGCGTATTGGGACTATGCTCAATCGATTTCTCTCGCAAAATTACGTCGGAATAGAGTCCTACAAAATTAATTGCAGCACTTTTCAAAGTCGTCGAAATTTTCGCCAAAAATCCAAAGGGGTTAGCCTTACTTTTTTCGCGATTTTTGGAGCTGAAAATTTCTGATCTTCGGATTGATTTGTATGACCGTTTCTAGGCTAATTGGAACCCCAGGAACTCAAAAAACACATTAAAAAAAGCGTAGGACCAACAGCAGAGAAATGATGATGAAAATCTGCAGTTTTTTGGCTGTAACTTTTGATCCGTTGCTCGCAGCGTATTGGGACTACGCTCAATCGATTTCTCTCGCAAAATTACGTCGGAATGGTGTCCTACAAAATTAATTGCAGCATTTTTCAAAGTCGTCGAAATTTTCGCCAAAAATCCAAAGGGGTTAGCCTTACTTTTTTTGCGATTTTTGGAGCTGAAAATTTCTGATCTTCGAATTGATTTGTATGACCGTTTCTAGGCTGATTGAAACCCCAGGAACTCAAAAAACACATTAAAAAAAGCGTGGGACCGACAGCAGAGAAATGACGATGAAAATCTGCAGTTTTTTGGCTGTTACTTTTGATCCGTTGCTCGCAGCGTATTAGGACTACGCTCAATCGATTTCTCTCGCAAAATTACGTCGGAATAGTGTCCTACAAAATTAATTGCAGCACTTTCCAAAGTCGTCGAAATTTTCGCCAAAAATCCAAAGGGGTTAGCCTTACTTTTTTTGCGATTTTTGGAGCTGAAAATTTCTGATCTCCGAATTGATTACTATGACCGTTTCTAGGCTAATTGAAACCCCAGGAACTCAAAAAACACATTGAAAAAAGCGTAGGACTAACAGCAGAGAAATGACGATGAAAATCTGCAGTTTTTTGGCTGTCACTTTTGATCCGTTGCTCGCAGCGTATTGGGACTACGCTCAATCGATTTCTCTCGCAAAATTACGTCGGAATAGTGTCCTACAAAATTAATTGCAGCACTTTTCAAAGTCGTCGAAATTTTCGTCAAAAATCCAAAGGGGTTAGCCTTACTTTTTTTGCGATTTTCGGAGCTGAAAATTTCTGATCTTCGGATTGATTTGTATGACCGTTTCTAGGCTAATTGGAACCCCAGGAACTCAAAAAACACATTAAAAAAAGCGTAGGACCAACAGCAGAGAAATGATGATGAAAATCTGCAGTTTTTTGGCTGTAACTTTTGATCCGTTGCTCGCAGCGTATTGGGACTACGCTCAATCGATTTCTCTCGCAAAATTACGTCGGAATGGTGTCCTACAAAATTAATTGCAGCACTTTTCAAAGTCGTCGAAATTTTCGCCAAAAATCCAAAGGGGTTAGCCTTACTTTTTTCGCGATTTTTGGAGCTGAAAATTTCTGATCTTCGAATTGATTTGTATGACCGTTTCTAGGCTAATTGGAACCCCAGGAACTCAAAAAACACATTAAAAAAAGCGTAGGACCAACAGCAGAGAAATGACGATGAAAATCTGCAGTTTTTTGGCTGTAACTTTTGATCCGTTGCTCGCAGCGTATTGGGACTACGCTCAATCGATTTCTCTCGCAAAATTACGTCGGAATAGTGTCCTACAAAATTAATTGCAGCACTTTTCAAAGTCGTCGAAATTTTCGTCAAAAATCCAAAGGGGTTAGCCTTACTTTTTTTGCGATTTTTGGAGCTGAAAATTTCTGATCTTCGGATTGATTTGTAAGACCGTTCCTAGGCTAATTGGAACCCCAGGAACTCAAAAAACACATTAAAAAAAGCGTAGGACCAACAGCAGAGAAATGACTATGAAAATCTGCAGTTTTTTGGCTGTAACTTTTGATCCGTTGCTCGCAGCGTATTGGGACTATGCTCAATCAATTTCTCTCGCAAAATTACGTCGGAATAGTGTCCTACAGAATAATTGCAGCACTTTTCAAAGTCGTCGAAATTTTCGCCAAAAATCCAAAGGGGTTAGCCTTACTTTTTTCGCGATTTTTGGAGCTGAAAATTTCTGATCTTCGAATTGATTTGTATGACCGTTTCTAGGCTAATTGGAACCCCAGGAACTCAAAAAACACATTAAAAAAAGCGTAGGACCAACAGCAGAGAAATGACGATGAAAATCTGCAGTTTTTTGGCTGTAACTTTTGATCCGTTGCTCGCAGCGTATTGGGACTACGCTCAATCGATTTCTCTCGCAAAATTACGTCGGAATAGTGTCCTACAAAATTAATTGCAGCACTTTCCAAAGTCGTCGAATTTTTCGCCAAAAATCCAAAGGGGTTAGCCTTACTTTTTTTTGCGATTTTTGGAGCTGAAAATTTCTGATCTTCGAATTGATTTGTATCACCGTTTCTAGGTTAATTGGAACCCCAGGAACTCAAAAAACACATTAAAAAAACCGTAGGACCAACAGCAGAGAAATGACGATGAAAATCTGCAGTTTTTTGGCTGTAACTTTTGATCCGTTGCTCGCAGCGTATTGGGACTACGCTCAATCGATTTCTCTCGCAAAATTACGTCGGAATAGTGTCCTACAAAATTAATTGCAGCACTTTCCAAAGTCGTCGAATTTTTCGCCAAAAATCCAAAGGGGTTAGCCTTACTTTTTTTTGCGATTTTTGGAGCTGAAAATTTCTGATCTTCGAATTGATTTGTATCACCGTTTCTAGGTTAATTGGAACCCCAGGAACTCAAAAAACACATTAAAAAAAGCGTAGGACCAACAGCAGAGAAATGACGATGAAAATCTGCAGTTTTTTGGCTGTAACTTTTGATCCGTTGCTCGCAGCGTATTGGGACTACGTTTAATCGATTTCTCTCGCAAAATTACGTCGGAATAGTGTCCTACAAAATTGATTGCAGCACTTTTCAAAGTCGTCGAAATTTTCGTCAAAAATCCAAAGGGGTTAGCCTTACTTTTTTTGCGATTTTTGGAGCTGAAAATTTCTGATCTTCGAATTGATTTGTATGACCGTTTCTAGGCTAATTGGAACCCCAGGAACTCAAAAAACACATTAAAAAAAGCGTAGGACCAACAGCAGAGAAATGACGATGAAAATCTGCAGTTTTTTGGCTGTAACTTTTGATCCGTTGCTCGCAGCGTATTGGGACTATGCTCAATCGATTTCTCTCGCAAAATTACGTCGGAATAGTGTCCTACAAAATTAATTGCAGCACTTTTCAAAGTCGTCGAAATTTTCGCCAAAAATCCAAAGGGGTTAGCCTTACTTTTTTCGCGATTTTTGGAGCTGAAAATTTCTGATCTTCGGATTGATTTGTATGACCGTTTCTAGGCTAATTGGAACCCCAGGAACTCAAAAAACACATTAAAAAAAGCGTAGGACCAACAGCAGAGAAATGACGATGAAAATCTGCAGTTTTTTGGCTGTAACTTTTGATCCGTTGCTCGCAGCGTATTGGGACTACGCTCAATCGATTTCTCTCGCAGAATTACGTCGGAACAGTGTCCTACAAAATTAATTGCAGCACTTTTCAAAGTCGTCGAAATTTTCGTCAAAAATCCAAAGGGGTTAGCCTTACTTTTTTTGCGATTTTTGGAGCTGAAAATTTCTGATCTTCGAATTGATTTGTATGACCGTTTCTAGGCTAATTGGAACCCCAGGAACTCAAAAAACACATTAAAAAAAGCGTAGGACCAACAGCAGAGAAATGACGATGAAAATCTGCAGTTTTTTGGCTGTAACTTTTGATCCGTTGCTCGCAGCGTATTGGGACTACGCTCAATCGATTTCTCTCGCAAAATTACGTCGGAATAGTGTCCTACAAAATTAATTGCAGCACTTTTCAAAGTCGTCGAAATTTTCGCCAAAAATCCAGAGGGGTTAGCCTTACTTTTTTCGCGATTTTTGGAGCTGAAAATTTCTGATCTTCGAATTGATTTGTATGAACGTTTCTAGGCTAATTGGAACCCCAGGAACTCAAAAAACACATAAAAAAAAGCGTAGGACCAACAGCAGAGAAATGACGATGAAAATCTGCAGTTTTTTGGCTGTAACTTTTGATCCGTTGCTCGCAGCGTATTGGGACTACGCTCAATCGATTTCTCTCGCAAAATTACGTCGGAATAGTGTCCTACAAAATTAATTGCAGCACTTTTCAAAGTCGTCGAAATTTTCGTCAAAAATCCAAAGGGGTTAGCCTTACTTTTTTTGCGATTTTTGGAGCTGAATATTTCTGATCTTCGGATTGATTTGTATGACCGTTTCTAGGCTAATTGGAACCCCAGGAACTCAAAAAACACATTAAAAAAAGCGTAGGACCAACAGCAGAGAAATGACGATGAAAATCTGCAGTTTTTTGGCTGTAACTTTTGATCCGTTGCTCGCAGCGTATTGGGACTACGCTCAATCGATTTCTCTCGCAAAATTACGTCGGAATGGTGTCCTACAAAATTAATTGCAGCATTTTTCAAAGTCGTCGAAATTTTCGCCAAAAATCCAAAGGGGTTAGCCTTACTTTTTTTGCGATTTTTGGAGCTGAAAATTTCTGATCTTCGAATTGATTTGTATGACCGTTTCTAGGCTGATTGAAACCCCAGGAACTCAAAAAACACATTAAAAAAAGCGTGGGACCAACAGCAGAGAAATGACGATGAAAATCTGCAGTTTTTTGGCTGTTACTTTTGATCCGTTGCTCGCAGCGTATTAGGACTACGCTCAATCGATTTCTCTCGCAAAATTACGTCGGAATAGTGTCCTACAAAATTAATTGCAGCACTTTCCAAAGTCGTCGAAATTTTCGCCAAAAATCCAAAGGGGTTAGCCTTACTTTTTTTGCGATTTTTGGAGCTGAAAATTTCTGATCTCCGAATTGATTACTATGACCGTTTCTAGGCTAATTGAAACCCCAGGAACTCAAAAAACACATTGAAAAAAGCGTAGGACTAACAGCAGAGAAATGACGATGAAAATCTGCAGTTTTTTGGCTGTCACTTTTGATCCGTTGCTCGCAGCGTATTGGGACTACGCTCAATCGATTTCTCTCGCAAAATTACGTCGGAATAGTGTCCTCTAAAATCAATTGCAGCACTTTTCAAAGTCGTCGAAATTTTCGCCAAAAATCCAAAGGGGTTAGCCTTACTTTTTTCGCGATTTTTGGAGCTGAAAATTTCTGATCTTCGAATTGATTTGTATGACCGTTTCTAGGCTAATTGGAACCCCAGGAACTCAAAAAACACATTAAAAAAAGCGTAGGACCAACAGCAGAGAAATGACGATGAAAATCTGCAGTTTTTTGGCTGTAACTTTTGATCCGTTGCTTGCAGCGTATTGGGACTACGCTCAATCGATTTCTCTCGCAAAATTACGTCGGAATAGTGTCCTACAAAATTAATTGCAGCACTTTCCAAAGTCGTCGAATTTTTCGCCAAAAATCCAAAGGGGTTAGCCTTACTTTTTTTTGCGATTTTTGGAGCTGAAAATTTCTGATCTTCGAATTGATTTGTATCACCGTTTCTAGGTTAATTGGAACCCCAGGAACTCAAAAAACACATTAAAAAAAGCGTAGGACCAACAGCAGAGAAATGACGATGAAAATCTGCAGTTTTTTGGCTGTAACTTTTGATCCGTTGCTCGCAGCGTATTGGGACTACGTTTAATCGATTTCTCTCGCAAAATTACGTCGGAATAGTGTCCTACAAAATTGATTGCAGCACTTTTCAAAGTCGTCGAAATTTTCGTCAAAAATCCAAAGGGGTTAGCCTTACTTTTTTTGCGATTTTTGGAGCTGAAAATTTCTGATCTTCGAATTGATTTGTATGACCGTTTCTAGGCTAATTGGAACCCCAGGAACTCAAAAAACACATTAAAAAAAGCGTAGGACCAACAGCAGAGAAATGACGATGAAAATCTGCAGTTTTTTGGCTGTAACTTTTGATCCGTTGCTCGCAGCGTATTGGGACTATGCTCAATCGATTTCTCTCGCAAAATTACGTCGGAATAGTGTCCTACAAAATTAATTGCAGCACTTTTCAAAGTCGTCGAAATTTTCGCCAAAAATCCAAAGGGGTTAGCCTTACTTTTTTCGCGATTTTTGGAGCTGAAAATTTCTGATCTTCGGATTGATTTGTATGACCGTTTCTAGGCTAATTGGAACCCCAGGAACTCAAAAAACACATTAAAAAAAGCGTAGGACCAACAGCAGAGAAATGACGATGAAAATCTGCAGTTTTTTGGCTGTAACTTTTGATCCGTTGCTCGCAGCGTATTGGGACTACGCTCAATCGATTTCTCTCGCAGAATTACGTCGGAATAGTGTCCTACAAAATTAATTGCAGCACTTTTCAAAGTCGTCGAAATTTTCGTCAAAAATCCAAAGGGGTTAGCCTTACTTTTTTTGCGATTTTTGGAGCTGAAAATTTCTGATCTTCGAATTGATTTGTATGACCGTTTCTAGGCTAATTGGAACCCCAGGAACTCAAAAAACACATTAAAAAAAGCGTAGGACCAACAGCAGAGAAATGACGATGAAAATCTGCAGTTTTTTGGCTGTAACTTTTGATCTGTTGCTCGCAGCGTATTGGGACTACGCTCAATCGATTTCTCTCGCAAAATTACGTCGGAATAGTGTCCTACAAAATTAATTGCAGCACTTTTCAAAGTCGTCGAAATTTTCGTCAAAAATCCAAAGGGGTTAGCCTTACTTTTTTTGCGATTTTTGGAGCTGAAAATTTCTGATCTTCGGATTGATTTGTATGACCGTTTCTAGGCTAATTGGAACCCCAGGAACTCAAAAAACACATTAAAAAAAGCGTAGGACCAACAGCAGAGAAATGATGATGAAAATCTGCAGTTTTTTGGCTGTAACTTTTGATCCGTTGCTCGCAGCGTATTGGGACTACGCTCAATCGATTTCTCCCGCAAAATTACGTCGGAATGGTGTCCTACAAAATTAATTGCAGCATTTTTCAAAGTCGTCGAAATTTTCGCCAAAAATCCAAAGGGGTTAGCCTTACTTTTTTTGCGATTTTTGGAGCTGAAAATTTCTGATCTTCGAATTGATTTGTATGACCGTTTCTAGGCTGATTGAAACCCCAGGAACTCAAAAAACACATTGAAAAAAGCGTGGGACCAACAGCAGAGAAATGACGATGAAAATCTGCAGTTTTTTGGCTGTTACTTTTGATCCGTTGCTCGCAGCGTATTAGAACTACGCTCAATCGATTTCTCTCGCAAAATTACGTCGGAATAGTGTCCTACAAAATTAATTGCAGCACTTTCCAAAGTCGTCGAAATTTTCGCCAAAAATCCAAAGGGGTTAGCCTTACTTTTTTTGCGATTTTTGGAGCTGAAAATTTCTGATCTCCGAATTGATTACTATGACCGTTTCTAGGCTAATTGAAACCCCAGGAACTCAAAAAACACATTAAAAAAAGCGTAGGACTAACAGCAGAGAAATGACGATGAAAATCTGCAGTTTTTTGGCTGTCACTTTTGATCCGTTGCTCGCAGCGTATTGGGACTACGCTCAATCGATTTCTCTCGCAAAATTACGTCGGAATAGTGTCCTCTAAAATCAATTGCAGCACTTTTCAAAGTCGTCGAAATTTTCGCCAAAAATCCAAAGGGGTTAGCCTTACTTTTTTTTGCGATTTTTGGAGCTGAAAATTTCTGATCTTCGAATTGATTTGTATCACCGTTTCTAGGTTAATTGGAACCCCAGGAACTCAAAAAACACATTAAAAAAAGCGTAGGACCAACAGCAGAGAAATGACGATGAAAATCTGCAGTTTTTTGGCTGTAACTTTTGATCCGTTGCTCGCAGCGTATTGAGACTACGCTCAATCGATTTCTCTCGCAAAATTACGTCGGAATAGTGTCCTACAAAATTAATTGCAGCACTTTTCAAAGTCGTCGAAATTTTCGTCAAAAATCCAAAGGGGTTAGCCTTACTTTTTTTGCGATTTTTGGAGCTGAAAATTTCTGATCTTCGAATTGATTTGTATGACCGTTTCTAGGCTAATTGGAACCCCAGGAACTCAAAAAACACATTAAAAAAAGCGTAGGACCAACAGCAGAGAAATGACGATGAAAATCTGCAGTTTTTTGGCTGTAACTTTTGATCCGTAGCTCGCAGCGTATTGGGACTATGCTCAATCGATTTCTCTCGCAAAATTACGTCGGAATAGTGTCCTACAAAATTAATTGCAGCACTTTTCAAAGTCGTCGAAATTTTCGCCAAAAATCCAAAGGGGTTTGCCTTACTTTTTTCGCGATTTTTGGAGCTGAAAATTTCTGATCTTCGAATTGATTCGTATGACCGTTTCTAGGCTAATTGGAACCCCAGGAACTCAAAAAACACATTAAAAAAAGCGTAGGACCAACAGCAGAGAAATGACGATGAAAATCTGCAGTTTTTTGGCTGTAACTTTTGATCCGTTGCTCGCAGCGTATTGGGACTACGCTCAATCGATTTCTCTCGCAAAATTACGTCGGAATAGTGTCCTACAAAATTAATTGCAGCACTTTTCAAAGTCGTCGAAATTTTCGTCAAAAATCCAAAGGGGTTAGCCTTACTTTTTTTGCGATGTTTGGAGCTGAAAATTTCTGATCTTCGGATTGATTTGTATGACCGTTTCTAGGCTAATTGGAACCCCAGGAACTCAAAAAACACATTAAAAAAAGCGTAGGACCAACAGCAGAGAAATGACGATGAAAATCTGCAGTTTTTTGGCTGTAACTTTTGATCCGTTGCTCGCAGCGTATTGGGACTATGCTCAATCAATTTCTCTCGCAAAATTACGTCGGAATAGTGTCCTACAAAATTAATTGCAGCACTTTTCAAAGTCGTCGAAATTTTCGCCAAAAATCCAAAGGGGTTAGCCTTACTTTTTTCGCGATTTTTGGAGCTGAAAATTTCTGATCTTCGAATTGATTTGTATGACCGTTTCTAGGCTGATTGGAACCCCAGGAACTCAAAAAACACATCAAAAAAAGCGTAGGACCAACAGCAGAGAATTGACGATGAAAATCTGCAGTTTTTTGGCTGTAACTTTTGATCCGTTGCTCGCAGCGTATTGGGACTACGCTCAATCGATTTCTCTCGCAAAATTATGTCGGAATAGTGTCCTACAAAATTAATTGCAGCACTTTTCAAAGTCGTCGAAATTTTCGTCAAAAATCCAAAGGGGTTAGCCTTACTTTTTTTGCGATTTTTGGAGCTGAAAATTTCTGATCTTCGGATTGATTTGTATGACCGTTTCTAGGCTAATTGGAACCCCAGGAACTCAAAAAACACATTAAAAAAACGTAGGACCAACAGCAGAGAAATGACGATGAAAATCTGCAGTTTTTTGGCTGTAACTTTTGATCCGTTGCTCGCAGCGTATTGGGACTATGCTCAATCATTTCTCTCGCAAAACTACGTCGGAATAGTGTCCTACGAAATTAATTGCAGCACTTTTCAAAGTCGCCGAAATTCTCGCCAAAAATCCAAAGGGGTTAGCCTTACTTTTTTCGCGATTTTTGGAGCTGAAAATTTCTGATCTTCGAATTGATTTGTATGACCGTTTCTAGGCTAATTGGAACCCCAGGAACTCAAAAAACACATTAAAAAAAGCGTAGGACCAACAGCAGAGAAATGACGATGAAAATCTGCAGTTTTTTGGCTGTAACTTTTGATCCGTTGCTCGCAGCGTATTGGGACTACGCTCAATCGATTTCTCTCGCAAAATTACGTCGGAATGGTGTCCTACAAAATTAATTGCAGCACTTTTCAAAGTCGTCGAAATTTTCGCCAAAAAACCAAAGGGGTTAGCCTTACTTTTTTTGCGATTTTTGGAGCTGAAAATTTCTGATCTTCGAATTGATTTGTATGACCGTTTCTAGGCTAATTGAAACCCCAGGAACTCAAAAAACACATTAAAAAAAGCGTGGGACCAACAGCAGAGAAATGACGATGAAAATCTGCAGTTTTTTGACTGTAACTTTTGATCCGTTGCTCGCAGCGTATTAGGACTACGCTCAATCGATTTGTCTCGCAAAATTACGTCGGAATAGTGTCCTACAAAATTAGTTGCAGCACTTTTCAAAGTCGTCGAAATTTTCGCCAAAAATCCAAAGGGGTTAGCCTTACTTTTTTTGCGATTTTTGGAGCTGAAAATTTCTGATCTTCGAATTGATTTGTATGACCGTTTCTAGGCTGATTGGAACCCCAGGAACTCAAAAAACACATTAAAAAAAGCGTAGGACCAACAGCAGAGAAATGACGATGAAAATCTGCAGTTTTTCGGCTGTAACTTTCGATCCGTTGCTCGCAGCGTATTGGGATTACGCTCAATCGATTTCTCTCGCAAAATTACGTCGGAATAGTGTCCTACAAAATTATTTGCAGCACTTTTCAAAGTCGTCGAAATTTTCGCACAAAAATCCAAAGGGGTTAGCCTTACTTTTTTTTGCGATTTTTGGAGCTGAAAATTTCTGATCTTCGAATTGATTCGTATGACCGTTTCTAGGTTAACTAGAACCCCAGGAACTCAAAAAACACATTAAAAAAAGCGTAGGACCAACAGCAGAGAAATGACGATGAAAATCTGCAGTTTTTCGGCTGTAACTTTTGATCCGTTGCTCGCAGCGTATTGGGACTACGCTCAATCGATTTCTCTCGCAAAATTACGTCGGAATAGTGTCCTACAAAATTAATTGCAGCACTTTTCAAAGTCGTCGAAATTTTCGTAAAAAATCCAAAGGGGTTAGCCTTACTTTTTTTGCGATTTTTGGAGCTGAAAATTTCTGATCTTCGGATTGATTTGTATGACCGTTTCTAGGCTAATTGGAACCCCAGGAACTCAAAAAACACATTAAAAAAAGCGTAGGAACAACAGCAGAGAAATGACGATGAAAATCTGCAGTTTTTTGGCTGTAACTTTTGATCCGTTGCTCGCAGCGTATTGGGACTACGCTCAATCGATTTCTCTCGCAAAATTACGTCGGAATAGTGTCCTACAAAATTAATTGCAGCACTTCTCAAAGTCGTCGAAATTTTCGACAAAAATCCAAAGGGGTTAGCCTCACTTTTTTTGCGATTTTTAGAGTTGAAAATTTCTGATCTTCGGATTGATTTGTATGACCGTTTCTAGGCTAATTGGAACCCCAGGAACTCAAAAAACACATTAAAAAAAGCGTAGGACCAACAGCAGAGAAATGATGATGAAAATCTGCAGTTTTTTGGCTGTAACTTTTGATCCGTTGCTCGCAGCGTATTGGGACTACGCTCAATCGATTTCTCTCGCAAAATTACGTCGGAATGGTGTCCTACAAAATTAATTGCAGCACTTTTCAAAGTCGTCGAAATTTTCGCCAAAAAACCAAAGGGGTTAGCCTTACTTTTTTTGCGATTTTTGGAGCTGAAAATTTCTGATCTTCGAATTGATTTGTATGACCGTTTCTAGGCTAATTGAAACCCCAGGAACTCAAAAAACACATTAAAAAAAGCGTGGGACCAACAGCAGAGAAATGACGATGAAAATCTGCAGTTTTTTGGCTGTAACTTTTGATCCGTTGCTCGCAGCGTATTAGGACTACGCTCAATCGATTTTTCTCGCAAAATTACGTCGGAATAGTGTCCTACAAAATTAGTTGCAGCACTTTTCAAAGTCGTCGAAATTTTCGCCAAAAATCCAAAGGGGTTAGCCTTACTTTTTTTGCGATTTTTGGAGCTGAAAATTTCTGATCTCCGAATTGATTACTATGACCGTTTCTAGGCTAATTGGAACCCCAGGAACTCAAAAAACACATTAAAAAAAGCGTAGGACCAACAGCAGAGAAATGACGATTAAAATCTGCAGTTTTTTGGCTGTAACTTTCGATCCGTTGCTCGCAGCGTATTGGGACTACGCTCAATCGATTTCTCTCGCAAAATTACGTCGGAATAGTGTCCTACAAAATTAATTGCAGCACTTTTCAAAGTCGTCGAAATTTTCGTCAAAAATCCAAAGGGGTTAGCCTTACTTTTTTTGCGATTTTTGGAGCTGAAAATTTCTGATCTTCGAATTGATTTGTATGACCGTTTCTAGGCTGATTGGAACCCCAGGAACTCAAAAAACACATTAAAAAAAGCGTAGGACCAACAGCAGAGAAATGACGATGAAAATCTGCAGTTTTTCGGCTGTAACTTTTGATCCGTTGCTCGCAGCGTATTGGGACTACGCTCAATCGATTTCTCTCGCAAAATTACGTCGGAATAGTGTCCTACAAAATTATTTGCAGCACTTTTCAAAGTCGTCGAAATTTTCGCACAAAAATCCAAAGGGGTTAGCCTTACTTTTTTTTGCGATTTTTGGAGCTGAAAATTTCTGATCTTCGAATTGATTTGTATGACCGTTTCTAGGCTAATTGAAACCCCAGGAACTCAAAAAACACATTAAAAAAAGCGTGGGACCAACAGCAGAGAAATGACGATGAAAATCTGCAGTTTTTTGGCTGTAACTTTTGATCCGTTGCTCGCAGCGTATTAGGACTACGCTCAATCGATTTCTCTCGCAAAATTACGTCGGAATAGTGTCCTACAAAATTAGTTGCAGCACTTTTCAAAGTCGTCGAAATTTTCGCCAAAAATCCAAAGGGGTTAGCCTTACTTTTTTTGCGATTTTTGGAGCTGAAAATTTCTGATCTCCGAATTGATTACTATGACCGTTTCTAGGCTAATTGGAACCCCAGGAACTCAAAAAACACATTAAAAAAAGCGTAGGACCAACAGCAGAGAAATGACGATTAAAATCTGCAGTTTTTTGGCTGTAACTTTTGATCCGTTGCTCGCAGCGTATTGGGACTACGCTCAATCGATTTCTCTCGCAAAATTACGTCGGAATAGTGTCCTACAAAATTAATTGCAGCACTTTTCAAAGTCGTCGAAATTTTCGTCAAAAATCCAAAGGGGTTAGCCTTACTTTTTTTGCGATTTTGGAGCTGAGAATTTCTGATCTTCGAATTGATTTGTATGACCGTTTCTAGGCTAATTGAAACCCCAGGAACTCAAAAAACACATTAAAAAAAGCGTGGTACCAACAGCAGAGAAATGACGATGAAAATCTGCAGTTTTTTGGCTGTAACTTTTGATCCGTTGCTCGCAGCGTATTGAGACTACGCTCAATCGATTTCTCTCGCAAAATTACGTCGGAATAGTGTCCTACAAAATTAATTGCAGCACTTTTCAAAGTCGTCGAAATTTTCGCCAAAAATCCAAAGGGGTTAGCCTTACTTTTTTTGCGATTTTTGGAGCTGAAAATTTCTGATCTCCAAATTGATTACTATGACCGTTTCTAGGCTAATTGGAACCCCAGGAACTCAAAAAACACATTAAAAAAAGCGTGGGACCAACAGCAGAGAAATGACGATGAAAATCTGCAGTTTTTTGGCTGTAACTTTTGATCCGTTGCTCGCAGCGTATTGGGACTACGCTCAATCGATTTCTCTCGCAAAATTACGTCGGAATAGTGTCCTACAAGATTAATTGCAGCACTTTTCAAAGTCGTCGAAATTTTCGCCAAAAATCCAAAGGGGTTAGCCTTACTTTTTTTGCGATTTTTGGAGCTGAAAATTTCTGATCTCCGAATTGATTACTATGACCGTTTCTAGGCTAATTGGAACCCCAGGAACTCAAAAAACACATTTAAAAAAGCGTAGGACCAACAGCAGAGAAATGACGATGAAAATCTGCAGTTTTTTGGCTGTAACTTTTGATCCGTTGCTCGCAGCGTATTAGGACTACGCTCAATCGATTTCTCTTGCAAAATTACGTCGGAATAGTGTCCTACAAAATAATTGCAGCACTTTTCAAAGTCGTCGAAATTTTCGTCAAAAATCCAAAGGGGTTAGCCTTACTTTTTTCCGATTTTTGGAGCTGAAAATTTCTGATCTTCGAATTGATTTGTATGACCGTTTCTAGGCTGATTGGAACCCCAGGAACTCAAAAAACACATTAAAAAAAGCGTAGGACCAACAGCAGAGAAATGACGATGAAAATCTGCAGTTTTTTGGCTGTAACTTCTGATCCGTTGCTCGCAGCGTATTGGGACTACGCTCAATCGATTTCTCTCGCAAAATTACGTCGGAATGGTGTCCCACAAAATTAATTGCAGCACTTTTCAAAGTCGTCGAAATTTTCGCCAGAAATCCAAAGGGGTTAGCCTTACTTTTTTTGCGATTTTTGGAGCTGAGAATTTCTGATCTTCGAATTGATTTGTATGACCGTTTCTAGGCTAATTGAAACCCCAGGAACTCAAAAAACACATCAAAAAAAGCGTGGTACCAACAGCAGAGAAATGACGATGAAAATCTGCAGTTTTTTGGCTGTAACTTTTGATCCGTTGCTCGCAGCGTATTGAGACTACGCTCAATCGATTTCTCTCGCAAAATTACGTCGGAATAGTGTCCTACAAAATTAATTGCAGCACTTTTCAAAGTCGTCGAAATTTTCGCCAAAAATCCAAAGGGGTTAGCCTTACTTTTTTTGCGATTTTTGGAGCTGAAAATTTCTGATCTCCAAATTGATTACTATGACCGTTTCTAGGCTAATTGGAACCCCAGGAACTCAAAAAACACATTAAAAAAAGCGTGGGACCAACAGCAGAGAAATGACGATGAAAATCTGCAGTTTTTTGGCTGTAACTTTTGATCCGTTGCTCGCAGCGTATTGGGACTACGCTCAATCGATTTCTCTCGCAAAATTACGTCGGAATAGTGTCCTACAAGATTAATTGCAGCACTTTTCAAAGTCGTCGAAATTTTCGCCAAAAATCCAAAGGGGTTAGCCTTACTTTTTTTGCGATTTTTGGAGCTGAAAATTTCTGATCTCCGAATTGATTACTATGACCGTTTCTAGGCTAATTGGAACCCCAGGAACTCAAAAAACACATTTAAAAAAGCGTAGGACCAACAGCAGAGAAATGACGATGAAAATCTGCTGTTTTTCGGCTGTAACTTTTGATCCGTTGCTCGCAGCGTATTGGGACTACGCTCAATCGATTTCTCTCGCAAAATTACGTCGGAATAGTGTCCTACAAAATTAATTGCAGCACTTTTCAAAGTCGTCGAAATTTTCGTCAAAAATCCAAAGGGGTTAGCCTTACTTTTTTTGCGATTTTTGGAGCTGAAAATTTCTGATCTTCGAATTGATTTGTATGACCGTTTCTAGGCTAATCGGAACCCCAGGAACTCAAAAAACACATTAAAAAAAGCGTAGGACCAACAGCAGAGAAATGACGATGAAAATCTGCAGTTTTTTGGCTGTAACTTTTGATCCGTTGCTCGCAGCGTATTGGGACTACGCTCAATCGATTTCTCTCGCAAAATGACGTCGGAATGGTGTCCTACAAAATTAATTGCAGCACTTTTCAAAGTCGTCGAAATTTTCGCCAGAAATCCAAAGGGGCTAGCCTTACTTTTTTTGCGATTTTTGGAGCTGAAAATTTCTGATCTTCGAATTGATTTGTATGACCGTTTCTAGGCTCATTGGAACCCCAGGAACTCAAAAAACACATTAAAAAAAGCGTGGGACCAACAGCAGAGAAATGACGATGAAAATCCGCAGTTTTTTGGCTGTAACTTTTGATCCGTTGCTCGCAGCGTATTGGGACTACGCTCAATCGATTTCTCTCGCAAAATTACGTCGGAATAGTGTCCTACAAAATTAATTGCAGCACCTTTCAAAGTCGTCGAAATTTTCGCCAAAAATCCAAAGGGGTTAGCCTTACTTTTTTTGCGATTTTTGGAGCTGAAAATTTCTGATCTCCGAATTGATTACTATGACCGTTTCTAGGCTCATTGGAACCCCAGGAACTCAAAAAACACATTAAAAAAAGCGTGGGACCAACAGCAGAGAAATGACGATGAAAATCCGCAGTTTTTTGGCTGTAACTTTTGATCCGTCGCTCGCAGCGTATTGGGACTACGCTCAATCGATTTCTCTCGCAAAATTACGTCGGAATAGTGTCCTACAAAATTAATTGCAGCACTTTTCAAAGTCGTCGAAATTTTCGCCAAAAATCCAAAGGGGTTAGCCTTACTTTTTTTGCGATTTTTGGAGCTGAAAATTTCTGATCTTCGAATTGATTTGTATGACCGTTTCTAGGTTAATTGGAACCCCAGGAACTCAAAAAACACATTAAAAAAAGCGTAGGACCAACAGCAGAGAAATGACGATGAAAATCTGCAGTTTTTTGGCTGTAACTTTTGATCCGTTGCTCGCAGCGTATTGGGACTACGCTAAATCGATTTCTCTCGCAAAATTACGTCGGAATAGTGTCCTACAAAATTAATTGCAGCACTTTTCAAAGTCGTCGAAATTTTCGCCAAAAATCCAAAGGGGTTAGCCTTGTTTTTTGGTCATTTTTGGAGTCAACAATTTTCCGTCTCGGACACATGCACATATATTGGATTAACATCATTTCAGATTCATTCTTGCGTCGCTGCATCTCTGCGCACGCATTGCTTTCGCGGAATGTCTCACCTACTGAATTTCACAGTTACGACGGTACGTTTCCAACGTTCCGCACATGACAGTTCTTGGTTATAAAGAACCTTGTTTGCTAGCGTGGTCAGTAACTTGGTTGATAATTCGTGAAACTGCCAACGCCTCCAAAGTTCAAACCCGCCGAACTGTTACGAAAAATAACCCGGAGTGATGCAACATTAGTCAAATGGATCTATTTGGAAGGTTTCTACTCTAGCTGTAGTGCCAAGTTATTATCAATGGTTCAACACGACTGATGAATTTGTGTCATCTGTGTTTCATGACGGCTGTGACGTGACGTGCACGTCAGTTTTGGTTTGGAATATTTTTGGCTGATTATTGACACGACCGACTAATTGAGAGGGAATATTGATTATAATGATAAAGCCCAACTATATCAAGGATTATTCTTCAGGATTTCGCATATAGCGCGGTAAACTCATCACGTTTTATCCGTAAGTACAGCAAATCCTATGTAATTTCTGTTTTTCGTTTATCAGTCGATTTATCACATCTGTTAAACATGTCAAGATTAATGTTTTGATTCGATATAATTAGGAGCTACATACTTAGCCTACGGAGTATACATAACTTCATCATGGAACCTAAACCAGTTGGCGAGGCTGATTTGAAAGAATTGAAGGAGCGCATGAATCTTATTGTTAGCGCAGATCCATTGCAGTACCACAATGAGTTTTCATTAAAAAGATACCTACGCGCCTTTAAAACTGTTGATGCTGCTTTTCAGGTATGTATTAACATTTTTCTTACCCTATTGAAATTCATTTTACTATCTACGATCCAAGTATTCATCTTCCTCTTATTCCAGGCAATTCTGAAAACGAATTCTTGGCGTGTCGAATATGGTGTGGCTGCCTTGACTCCTGACTCGCCAGTGGTTAAGAATAACCTGAACAAAGCAAAGGTTCTTCGACATCGCGATATGCATGGTCGACCAGTAATATACATACCTGCTAAAAATCATAATCCAAACGAGCGAGACATTGATGAATTGACCAAGTTCATTGTATACTGTTTGGTAAAATACTCACACTCAATCAATTTTCATTTGAGAATATCTGTGAAATTAAATTTTGTAACATTGGCAAAACAACATTACATGAATTTGGTATTAGCAGAGGTTGTGAACGTTGACTATCTATATTTTGCTTCACGTATGCCAGTCCTAAATAAGTTAAATTTTTACTGTTTTAAACTTACTCAATAGTAATTCATTAGAATATTTCGTTATATTACCACTATGAACTGGAAACCTTACTAACAACTCTGCTTTTTAATTGAAATATAACTAGAATTATTGAACAATTATGGCTATCGACATGTAAGTCTCTTTACAGGAGGATGCCTGCAAAAAGTGTTTCGAGGAAGTAATCGATAATTTATGCATTGTGTTTGACCTCAAGGACTTTGGAATCAACTGTATGGATAATCAACTTATAAAGAACTTAATCTGGCTACTTTCGCGCCATTATCCAGAGCGCCTTGGTGTCTGCTTGATCCTGAATGCTCCGACACTGTTCTCCACATGTTGGGCTGTAATAAGAGGGTGGTGAGTTTTAATGTTATTTAACAAACATTATTCTTGGTTCATTCTAATGGATCTAGCGTTCTTCGCAGTCAAATTAACAGCAGTTTACTTTTTCTTTGTGACAAACAAAGAGAATATGTATATCAATTTATATAATTACTTTAGATTTTTATTTCACTAAACTTATGTAACTATATTTTTCACCAGGTTGGACGAAAACACGTCGAGCAAAGTTTTTTTTGTCAATTCGGACATAGAGCTGTGTTCGTATTTGATCCCTGACATTTTACCAACCGACATGTAATACATAGGCACAGCTCAATTATGATCAAAAATAAAAATATATCAAACGAACGAAAAGAACAACTGATCTGCTAAACAAGTTCTGCAAGATACAGCAGATCGTCTAGATGGTTCAAGAGTATGTATTCCAAATGTATCATAGTGTTCAAACGTGATTATCATTGTTCAGAATTTCAACGTGATTTCAAAAATGAGTGGAAACCGATTACATGACAATCGGCACCTGAGATAAAAGCTTTCTCACTTCAAAGTATATCATATAAATAACAGAGTTTCGAGTAGTATTTTTTAATATGTAGAAAGTCGAGAATACGTTTCCCGAGGAAATGATTCTTTAATTTATTTTTACTGTATTTTTTCCCACTATACTTTAATAACCTGTATTTCTGAAACTTAAGTTTTTGTAATAATATCTCATAGATTTATTCTTGATAACCAAGTTTTGTCCTGTGACCAGAATGATGTTGCATCATTCCAATCCAGAAAAAGTCAATACATAGCGTTAAAAAAACTTTGATAAGTTCACCCAGAGGTTGCATACTCAACTTTACCAATTAAATATAAGTATGTTTCATTTGTATTGCCACAATATACCAGTCAACATTCTTATGGTTGTAAGACTTAGTTAGATAAGGAATTCTGAATCATAACTGCTACTAATCATACTGTTCAGTATCGGTTTCTTCTAATATCCTATTTAAATGACATCATCACGACGCCTCTTAAGAAAACTAGCAAGTTTCGGATTTCTTACAAAGACTAGCACGTTTCGACTTTTTACGAAAACTAGCATGTTTCGATTAGTACAATAAGGATTTTGTGAAGATTTATGCGGTGTACGGTAGTTGAAATGAAAGTCAATCTGCGGATGCAGAAGTGCATTTTTTCGCGTCAAAATAAACATATAAATATTCTCCAAATTGTTTTGTTGATGCGGATCTTAGAAAAATGAATGCTTCTTTTACAGGTTCTTTGTAGATGTTTTTGAATTTGTTCGATTTTTTATCAATATAAATATCAATTGGTCTTATTATATTTATATCAAGTAGTCCATATCTAAACTATGCGTAATCTTTCTACCAGAGTGTAAAAACTATTGTTTCTTATTGAAGATGACTAAATCAGTCTTTGGATTTTTTATACCCAGCAATACTACACTCTTACTAATTTGTATTAAACGTCTAGATTTCGTAAGAAATCTGAAACGTGCTACTTTTCGTAAGAGGCGTCGAATTAAGGTAGTCGTAAGTGAAATATATACAATACTGTTACATTTTTTGGAATTTTATTTATGTTAAACTATTGCTATAGTTTACTTGAATGGTATACCATATTATTGGCTGGTCGAAAGCATAGTTTGTGACAATTTTTAATTCAAGAAATCAGTTAATCATTGTGATTAATTGTTTTGATGAGTTGATACGGTAATGCAAGCAATCACAATACTGTATTGCAGTCTTCTGTAAAAACACATGGTATTACAGTCTTGCTTTGAATCAGTCGATCTAAAGATAGAAACTAATGCATACAGTGTGATACATACGATTTAGATTAGCGCTAATGAAAAAATTGCAGAAACAATGAAACTTCCTACTTAGCATTTCAGGACAAAAATATCAACTCTATCTCTAACGTGTAAAACTAAAATCTGATGGTTAATCGTAACCGTAAATAACGATGTACAAAACTATTATTTCTATTGTCTTGTACTAATTAGTATTCAAATGTATACTCGGTCGGATTGGGGTTCATTAAAAAAATGACATAATCAAAACATAAACCTTTGGAATGAACTGTTCACGTCAGACCATTCTGCTAGCTCATGATTATACCTCGCGAAATATGAAAACACATATGACCGATGAATAATGTATTTTTCAATAAATCATTCTCCAGTGCCATATCTTTTATCCTTGAACGCATTTAGTTTTTTTTTAGCATTGCAAATTTTCGACACAGCAAGTTTACTGATTGAAATTCAATTTGAATGATACATACTTTTTATTGTTCACTTAGTATACTGCAATTGCAATATGCACAAGCTGCAAAAGAAATATATGCTGCAACTTCTGCAGATTCAATAAACTATGGATAATGGATATCATACACAACGATATAGTATATGAAGTATATGCTGCATTTCGATGGTAAATCTGCTGTACATATAATATTGCTAATACCAGTGTTATAATTACATTGGTGAATATTAGCATTACATTTTTCGTTTCGAACCATGTATAGATATTTACAAGAATGAAAATTATGCTAGTACTATCAATTAGTTTATTACATACAAGCAGCCTATTACAATGTTTCCACAATTTCATATAATTTTTATTGAGAATATAAGAAGTAAGTATGATAGTTTTATTTTAAATGCGCTATGACGTGGTGTTCGATTTCACTCATTCCATACTTCTGACTTTGAGCATAACTTGTACATACAATAAACATTCACTTCATAAATGTCATAGATTTATATGTTATGTAAATATATATGTCTGTGTATTATTATAAATATTATATATTTATACATACATATACATATATACCAATGAATTCATACAAAACGGATGCAGTACAATAATGCTCATTATGTTAATCATATGCATACAATGTACGTGAAATGTGTATGTGTGTGTGTGCATATATATATATTGTTTTGTATAAATTTTTAGTACTGCTAATAATTGCATAATATTCGGCATACTTGAAAATTATATAAAATTACTGCGTTTCCTATAATACATTGATACACACTTACGAGGGCTGAGTATCTTCGCCAATAAGGGAGCTAATAATACGGTGTAAGTGTAATATTTCCTTTGAAGTTATGGATATTCAATTTAATTATCTTTCAAAGGGACTATAGATCACAGATAGTTTAGCTTTTTCACATTGATTATTCAATAAAGAATCAAAGACCTGGTGTATACAGATTTTAGAAAAATAAATTGATTCCATGCTATTTCCTGAATATTCATCGATCAGTTCAATACCAATATTGTAGCAGTTCGATTTTTTTCACAAATCCAAGCTTACCTGTACTTTTTTTGTGGAGGGTAAAAGTTAGTGGAGAATAGTCTGCATTCTGCTGCGTTAGATCTATAATCCCTTCATGTCATATACGCTTTAACCATTGTGAATTAAAAATGTGTCGAAGTTCACGTTGCTTTTTCGAAAGATGTCTTTTTAAAGAAGTTACCTTATCTAGTTATTGACAGAAATTGGGACAGAAATTTAAAAATCACAAAGTCCAGATGCAGGTTAATGTTATTCTCCGTATTTTTGATTAAAAGTTCAACAATGAATTTCATGTTTAATCACAAACAATTATGTATTTAAATCAAGTATTAAAGATTAGAAGTAAAACGATATATATCTACGCTTTATCACATAAAATGAACATGGCAGTTCGTAGTTGTTTATGATAAAAATTATTCAATCCTTGATGTATACAAATATATTTTAACATGCATACAACATTGATACTAAAAAAAAATATATATATATATGTGTGTATATATATATATATGTATATTTATCACGTTCCCAGAGAACGAAATTTTTTTTCGGACCTTTCGGAATACACAGTATGAATCCCTACATTCATTATAATCTAATTCTGTTACAGCCTACTTCAGATTCATATCTTTACTCTTAAAAATACTTCAATCTAACAATTTTATCGTTCCTACACAAATAGGGCAAATAATTAGATTCATTCGTATTCTGGATTCGCAATATTCATTCAGTATCTTTACCGCATGTACGCTACTTCAAAAACTCTACAACTCTCAATAATATGAGTTCACAGTACTAATAATAATAATAATAATTATAATCATAATGTAAATGAATGGATAATGGTACAGTACGTAACAGCCATTAGAATACTGCCGAAACTTGGCACACTTCTATTTTGTTACATTGTACGTCGTCAGATAATCTCCAACAATATAACAAAGATATCAATTGTATAAATAGCATGTACAGACATCATCATGTATACTAAAAGGTTGTACATCATTTATGGAATTCTATAGCTGACGAAGTAAATGGTATTTTATGTGAAATATACCTTTACAAATTCGCTAACATTATTTTATTTATTTTTTATTGATTTCTTTCAAAATATATGTGGTGCGAATTGCAACTATCGACACTAAAGTTTAAGTCTAATTTAATCATTTTTCTGAATAATCAACAATAACAGAATCTATTTTACATTGGCACCGAAGATATTTTTCATAATATTCTGTACCGACAGATCGAGTTCGTTATCAATTATTTAAATTTTTTTTAAATATTCTCTTTTCAATAAACTTGGTCTTAAAACACCGAATAACTTACATAGGACGATTGTTCCCAACTTTTTTACATGTTACCATGGAAACGCACCAATGAATTTTCATTTAACCAAGATGTGTATCTAGTCCACGAACTTATCATTGCAGTTGCTCATACACACCACTACAATTTCATCTAACTAATAGACAGACCTGCATTTTCAATAGTGCTTTCAATATTTCATTTCGCAATGAAACGAAGAGAATGAAAACAGTTTTTTGCCTGAGTTTTCTAAAAATATCATACATGTTAAAATTGAATATACTTCAACTGATCTCCTCAAAAGAAAAGCTTATCAATTCCATGTTGCGTAAGAACAGGATGTTCCGAGAGTTGCACTAAACGCATCATGGGTAGACATTAAAGCGGTTGATACAGTTATTAGGCCAGGAATTTTATTATCGCGAATGACAGTTTTTTAGTTTTCAAGTAGTATAATAAAAGAATATCATTACATATGAAATTAACTTCCAGCAGAAAAGACAACCCCCATTTGGTTGAATGAAATTGACTAAGAGTTTCATTCACAGGTTTTATATGCAAAATAACTATTCCCTCAACTTTTCGACAAGCTAAGTTGTTTTTTTTTTTCATCTATTGTTGTTAGAAATGTACGCTTCAGATCATACAGTTACGCAGTTACTGCATGGTTTCATATCT
This sequence comes from Diprion similis, assembly GCF_021155765.1. Lineage (NCBI taxonomy): Eukaryota > Metazoa > Arthropoda > Insecta > Hymenoptera > Diprionidae > Diprion > Diprion similis. The sequence continues at coordinate 6,862,891 of NC_060115.1, read as the reverse complement.
ATAAACGGATTATTACTTATTATTCATACACATAACTTGACAACAGTAATTAGGAATTACGATTCACACACAATTACATATACGAGCAAATTCTGACTCAAGATTCGCGAGAGATATGCAAGGGGAACGATGGAGCAGACAGAGCGTTACATTGTACACTCCTATTATTAGTAACGACTAGCTGATGCTGTAAGGACTTGCGTATATTGTCTTCACAGGGCCCATGTTATGAACTCATTGAATTTTTCTCAAATTATTAGTATTATTATTGTTGTTGTTGTTGTAATTATTATTATTATTATTATTACTATTATTATTATTATTATTATTATTATTATTATTATTATAGTATCCGTGTATAATGTATATCTAGGCATGTATGTTAATGTTTGGTATAGTATTATGTATATGTGTACGTGTGCAACGTTTCATGTGGATGCTTACAGGCTAGATTTACGTTTAGGTCGTGCACCTGGAGCTGTTGCATAGTAAGGCCAATATCTAAACTTATTGTTTAACCTATTATTGCACATTTTATCCAAAAACATATTACTGATGCATATCATCATCATCATCATCATCATTATTATTGTTGTTGTTGTAATTATTATTATTATTAATAATATATGTACTCCGACCTATCACGAGGAACAATAATAATTATTAGGTTATTATTATCGAGCTGCTACTCTCGGGGTCAAGTATCAGTCATTTATCCCGTTTCCACAAACTGGCGTATATGCTTACATTATTTCGATAAAAAGCTACTCGTCTATCAACGTCGAGTTTGCAATCTAATTTTTGTTGTTAGAGTTAATATTTTTATACAAAAACGGCATGTTTATACAATACCAAGAGCATATTTGAATGAACTCGAATGTTTGAGAATTGAAAATAACCAATTCCATCTGTTCGATCTTAAAATTTATACATTATTTCGAAAATTGAAATAAGATCAAGTTAAGATTCAGCGGTGTTCGTCCTGATTCGTTAGTTACCTGTACAGAAATTTTATGGGACGACTTTGGAATAGGTTAGAATAGGAGATTCTTTAGGGAAAACAGAAAGTTATTGATCAATGTGAAAATTCAAATTTTTCTTGGTGGCAAATTTTTTTCTTCGAATATTTCTCTCCGCCTTAAAATTAACGTTATAATTCTTTCCCGGAGAGTATGCATTAGGATAATAGGTTAAGACAATAGAATTACTCATTTACCCTTAGTGGCACGTATAGCTTTGCATATTTCGATCCACGGATGACCGTAGGAGCTGCATATGTCGCATACGTCGGATGAGCTAGATGATGGCTGACTAGCCAGGTGACCAGGTGTGCTTGGTGATGATGAGCCACCTCTTTTAAGTTTAGGGGATGACGATGATAGAGGAACTACGGAACCAGCTGAAGAAGGTAACGATGCTGGTCCCCGTATCTTGTGTGAGGCGGGCAGCGTTGCGGAATTGTATGAAGTATTCGACGAAGGCAATATGGATGGGGACCGACCTAACGATGGAGATTTAGGGGCCAGGATAGACTGGTTCGATGGCGAGGACAGGCGCATACACCGCAAAAGGTTGAGTCAATCATTGAGCAAGCGCTGAGAGACGTTGATCAGCTGTTCCTTCAAAACGCGGAACGAAGGTCGCGTTTCCGGACATTGGGACCAGCAGCTCCTCATCACCTGCGAAAGAAATAGATTTGGAATAATGATGCTGATCACGAACGTTTCATCGAGTATTATTGCTCTCAGCGGATCGGGGGAAGAAAAACCACCGAAAATATAGGGAAAAAAAGGAAAGAACAACTGGCATTTCATCTGGCATTACATCATAAACTTCCTTGAAGCAGGCTTTGGGCTTTTCTAGGACCATCCCGCGTTGAACACGTTCAACAACTTCGGTATTCTTTAGACGACCATAGGGCATTTTGCCGCAAGTAAAAACTTCCCACATTAGTACTCCGTACGCCCATACATCAGACTTTGAGCTGAAGCGGGTGTAATTCAAGACTTCAGGCGGTGCCCACTTTATCGGGAATTTTGTACCGCCGCTGCTGGTGTATTGATCATCCAGCACATACCTGTAAGAATAGGATTACTATGAGTTCGGGAAGATAATCCGGTAGACTAAATATATTAGAGAATAATTTTTAACTCTGAATAAAATGTTTGATAAAAAAATAAAATAAGATTCGTGACAATACTATTACTACTACTGATAATAACAAAAACAACAGCAACAATAACAATAATATTAACTGTAGTAAATTTATTTATTTTTCTCGTAGAAATTATTAAATTACCTAGCTAAGCCAAAGTCAGCAACTTTGACAACATGTTCAGATCCCACAAGACAATTACGAGCGGCGAGATCCCTATGGATGTAATTATGCCTTTCTAGATATGCCATCCCTTTGCAGACCTGAAGCCAAAAGTTTTTTTTTTTTTTTTATAAATCCTTTTACTGTTTAATTTCAAATCCCGGTTCAATATCTCAGAAACTGTGCTGCGCATCGATTAACGACCGGTAATTTATTTATCGATAAGAGATCGATTGAAAATACGTCGTTTTGTTTCACCTGTATGCACATGTCTAGTAACAAGCCAACGTTGGAACCCAAGGTCGTTTCATGTCCACGGAGGTAGTTGAGAAGTGATCCATGCCGCATGTACTCGGTCACTATGTATATCGGTCGATGTTTACTGCAGACACCGTATAACTGTACCAAGTTCTGATGTTGTAGTTTACTGGAAATTCCAATTCGGAAGAAAGGAAAATTGATGAATGCATTATTCGAAACTTAGTGTGTTTAAGTAACAAGTCAAAAGGACAGGTCTTAACAACGCGGCATAGAAATTTATAAATCCAACTACATATACGACTTATATACATACATAAGTTTATTTAGTTTTGAATAACAGGTAAACGAGGAAATTTTTGATAGTCGGTTCAAAACTTACGTCATGACTTTAGCTTCCTCTATAAAATCGTCCTCGGACATGGTACCCTCCTTCATCATTTTTACAGCTACGTCGATAGAACCGCGCCATTTACCTCTTCTGACAACGCCGAACTGTCCCTGGCCCAATTCATCGAATAAATGCAGTTCCGTGTGATCTATTTCCCATTTATCTACAGATAATAATTAAAGCTCATTATTTGTCTATAACGAAGACTGCGTTATTTAAAATAAATGTAGCCTATATTACGAAGATCCAATGCGAATATTAAAGCGCACAAAGCTCATCGGTTGTTATAGATGAAAAATAGAAAAGAAACAAACAAATAGTAAACTACTTTAATTATGAAATGCGATTCCATCGGAGAAGAATCCACTCAGCCATCGGATGGTAGCTTCCGAAATGCTGGAATGCGAAACCGCGCAAAACCGCGGATTCATTAAAAGCATGATCAAGTAACTGACCGTGGCTGAGACCAGCTGTAGGTGGAACGGGACGATCACAGGGACTTGTTTTCAGTCTACTGGCAAGTCCGCCGCTATTGTGTCTGTGGTAATTGACGAGGTCGGGAATTGAGTTGCAGCAATGTTTCTCGGAGAGGTAAAAGTCTCCTCGAGGATTCTGCTTGATGTGATAATGCTTGACGTGGGCGTGCCCGCTGCAAGGATTGCAAAATTGAAATTATACAAGAAGGACAATACGTGAAGATATTCGGTTGAATATTCATTGATATTCATCTTACACTTTTGTGTATAAAGATAACGTGTAGAGACCCCTCGTAGAGGAATTGCGCACGACGAAACACCCTTCCTTGTCTTCTTGTTTCAGCAGAGATTCGGCGCGTTGTCGAGACATGTCACCAACGTACCATCTGAAATCATAAAAAACGATTCCTTAATTTTTTCACCATGTTTTTATCCCTCTTTCAGTTCCTTTGAACCTTTGAGAAGCGCAAGAAATTTCACGACGTAGTTCTTTTGCTTGCTTTAGTACCGTATACCTCAATTGTACCTACAATTTCACGTTATTACAAACGAAAAGGTATAATGTTTATAGTGTCGAAGAACTCTGTACATATATTCTTACCCAAGGTCTCAGAGATAGAAAAATTTCGTACATCGTACGTTTGGGCGAATCGCAAGGAAGAAAACTTGGGATCTCGCGATTAGTGAATATGATATAAATCATTGAAAATTGAAAAAATGTCGAGAAAAAAGAAAGTAATCCGTGACGATAACTCAGCTGGCTTCGATACACATATAATCTGAACGTATAGGTATACATACACGTATGTAAGTACATTAGCCACAGTTGGCATGGTTCGATAGAGTTCTGGGTAGGAACGATAAGAGTATCGACAGTTATTCGCGACGTAGTTTCGCGCCATTTAATCATGTATGTAAGCCTTAACGACAAATATTATTGCAAGAATAAAACGCGTTATAAAAAACGTGTAATATAATTTCGTATAAGTCAGTAAAATATAAACGATCACTTTGATTATACTCTGTATAATAACGTACTCGTATTTTTGAAGACCCAGAAGTTCTTTTTCCTTCACGTAGTTGCTGGGTATATAGCCGACTAATCTGAAAACAAAGTAAAAAAACGCAACTTAATCATCCGTGAAAAATTTTTTCCTCAAAATTTATCACCATTATAGTAACGATACACGATTACAATTTTAATATACATAGAATTGTTTGGTAAAGTCTGTATTATAGGTAAATCGATGATCAAGGCGATGATTTTTACGATACAATTAAATTCATTTTCTACCATAGACAATTATTACCAACATGCATGGCTCTGCACTGTTAGAAAAATATAACTAAACATAAGATCCCAGCAGGGCCACTTTAGATTTGTGTTATTTGTTACATTTCAACATTTAAATTGTCATAATAACATTTGATTTGTTAATTTTTCTTTCTTTTTCACTCAAGAATACATTAGAAACTGCTTAAATAAATCCAAAAAATTTGTGGACCTACCGGGAAATTTTTCGTCTAATCGTGTACTCAGAAAATACAATTTTCGTATACCGAAAAATTCTAAGAAAAGCTTATATTGTACAGGGACATGAAATTCAATTCGCAACGCATACCTGTTGTACTTGCTAAAATAAGAATAGCAATACACGCATATTGAATTTATGAGAATTACATCTGTCCAAGAATTTGCGCTCGTTTATCGCAATGTTGATTATGATTTACAGTTTAAAATGTGTTTTTTTCAGATCCGACGATCAGAAGCAACGCGTTCGTCTCACCGTACGGTAAGTCGGCTCTCATCGTCAGTGCCACGAGCAGGTACATAACGTAAGTTAGCAAGGAATTATTATTTCGCATAAAAAGTTTGGGGGGAATAATATAAAATATGATATTAACTTTGAAGCGATTAATTAAAACTTGCTAAGCGATCAATGGGTGCGATTATCTGTGTGTGTGTGTGTATATATATAACATATTTATATCTGAAAATAAATAAGTTGATCTGGTATATAGCTGAAACTTGAGTATATTTTGAAATTTTTACAATTTAACCACTTTCCTCACACCGACTGAAATGAAATTCTTCCTTCAGAAGTTCGAGGTTCTTGATAAGTACACGGTGCGGTATATGTACGTATATATACTTATATACACGTATACGTATAGGTCGAACTGATTAAGGACAATATAATGCGCCGGATGCAATATAACACCGGTACGATATAAGGATAGTAGGTGTACGCGAAGGCGAATGAAACACTCGAATTAAAATTTCAAATAGAGACACGAAGTCTAATAACTGGTTACAAGCCCCGTTGAAAGCGCAATTGCTTTTATACAGCGCATACAATATATAGGTGCCTGTCTAGCACCTAAGGCAGCAAGGCAAAAAGGCTATATGTACGTATCGTTGTCGAAGCCACCTGTGCAGCCTTTGACGCGGTACAATTTGAAAGATTTTAATTAAAGCTCGGCGCAGGTCGTGCGAAGAGGGAGGGAGAGAGAGAGAGAAAGAGAGAGAGGGAACGATGGATAGATAGATGGGGGTAAACTTATCATGTATACACAACGAAATAGAATTACCAAAGAGAAGGAGACTCGAGAGACACCCTTCAAGATTTTTATACTATTATATGAGTATATATTGTATGACAGGGTGTGTGTGTGTGTGTGTGTGTTTAAAGTGTTTGACGCTGGTTCATTATAAAACGAAGCCACAGAAATAACTGAGCAGCGTTTTATATCAAATAAAAAGAATGAATGAAGAAAAAAAAAAAAGAAAAAGAAAAAGTTGTGCACTCGTTATTACATAAAATTGCCGGCGGAATTTTATTATGCTTTGTTAGTCACGGTTATGACTGACTGAGTACACGTTGCCACTTTTGTCGTTGCAGCTTCTCCAAACGATAAAACCGCGATGAATTTAAATTGACTGAAACGTCGTTCGCACACCGAGTATTATTACAGCTACGTTGCCTCGTCGAATTTTTAATCAATACGTACGTTATACAAGAATTAGATAACAAATAGGTACATTTCATTTCATTTAAATTCTACAAAGCTTAATTTAAATTTGACGAAAAAACCTTATATATATATATATATATATATTTATTAGGGTGTTTGAAAAAAAAAAATTCGATTTTCCAACGGACCACATTTGAAATAGTTAGTTTAGGTAGAAACTTCTGTGTTTCTTCGGAAGCTGTATAGAGACGTGGTCGAACAGCAATTATATTCCTTAGACAAACGGATCCTTTTCTATCATGCATGAAACCAATTAGTGGAGGTCGGAAATGAAGGAATTAAGGATTGACGAGAGCGACGAAGACGCATTCGCTGCAGGAGCCGTTATTCTGTCTACTTATCATTGTCATTGCGTTATCTCGCCTTCCGTTTTACGGTGTTAAAATAATTAGTAGACAAAATTTAAGCGTTTAATTCAAAAAATTATCTAATTGTGACGTAGACGACGCGTAGAAAGTTGGAAATTTTCTCTCATACTTCAAGTACGAGGCGAATAAAGTTATTTATTTTTATTTTTCATCCGCTGCAGACTTTAAAAATAATTTTTTACTTCACTCGTAGGCGGCGAGGCGGCCTACTCCGAAACTACCCTCCTAACTCTGGCAGTTTGCGGCAGTTATATTATATAAATATATACACAAAGAGAGAGAGAGACACAGACACACACACACACACAGACACATACGTGCAAACACATAAGCGTGGTGTGATTTAAACTCCGGCTCGTATAACATTAGAGCGTAGGTAAATTAAAACTTTTTCTTACCCATGCTCGTCTTTGACTTTCCACCAGTGCTCCTGAGAATCATCCAACACTTCGTATTCCGCCCCCTGCGCAAACCATAATTATTATGAAACGCTCGACTAGAATAAACAGAGATATAGCCGAGTGGTTAGGCCTGAGAGTTTGATGTTTGAAAGAGGGTTTTGGTACGAGACGGAGATTAATTCGATTAATTAGTCGATGAAACGTTTCCCGAAAACTCGTCGTGCTAAATTGAACTCGAGATGAAATTTAGAATTACTGTAGACTTTAACGGAAACTCCACTTCCCTACAAATTTTAATCAACTTCTAGGGTTCGAGTTTCGATTCCGAAAAACGTTGGCCGTATTTTATTGACTCTCTTAGTCTCCAATACCGGAAGGAGGTAAAGAGATTGAACAAAAAAAAAATAATAATTCGCACAACGACTTCAGACGTCTGTTGCTATACTCTATTTATAGTTATATACCATGTACTATGAGAATTCCGACTATCGGCTTTTTGCGAACGTGTCAAGAACACCGGAACGGTGACATATTGCTGTAATATCTCCGACCTCTTGAGCGGTGGCGTCAAATTAATTCTTGCAGATCCTTTTTCCGCCCGGAAAACTGACGACCTTGTGATTTATAAAAAAGGATCCCGTGATCCCAGTTTCCCGAAGAAAATTTGACAGATATTACTTCTTTTCTTCAGTGAACTTGTGATTACAGTTCGGGACTTTGAATTTTTATGATTGATTACACTTATTGAAATGCGAATGAAAAGGAATATCAACCGTGGAAACCGGAACGAGGATTTTATTCCACAAGTCTTACGATATACTCGAGAGCAAGGAGGTTCGGATAAGGAAGAGGATTTAATTTAGTTTTTCTAATTACTTTTTCCATATAATTTACAAAGTCTGGTTATCGGACTGTAAAGCTAGTTTGGTATCTGGAACGTCTGAAGAGAAATCAGGTAGAGCTCTAGCAATCTTGTATAATTAATTCAAAAGAAAATTTCATTTGGAGAAACTCGTCGCAGTTTGTCGAGCGCTGGAAATTGCGTGAAAATTTATGCATAAATAAATAAATAGCTGACCATTATTCGGCTAATCTGCGTCCGTAAAAATTGAAATTAGTCCAGCGATCGGTTTGGAATCAATTGAGACAGTCAAATCATGTCAGAGAATAACGATGTAATTCGTTGAATTCCGTGCGAATAACATGAATTGATAATGATCGGAAAAGTTGACAAATCGTGTATCAGAGAGGCCGAACTTCTGTCTAAACAATTAATTGTACAATTTTGATTGAATTGAAAGATCTTTGGTCTTTGAGAAAATGATTACTCGACTTAAGAATACGCCGGGCTTTCCCTAGACGCGTAAAAGTCATTCTACTTTAGACTCCCCGCTCAATTGAAGTAAGCGATAAAACTTGCAGGATAATTTCATTGAAATGTACCTAAAACGAGTCTGTTATCGAGTATTCCGGACGCTTCCATCGCAACGACCGACGAGTGTATTTTTCTTCTCAAAGACGTCGGGGATGCTGGAAGGGGTGGAATGGTGGGCTCTAATGTTCGACCTGTAGAGTTTCACGATTTGCCGAGCGAGATAACTGGCCGGGGGACTGCGGGGTGCTTTAATAAAGGATGCGAGCAGTTGGTTCCAGAGGTAAGGTACCCTACAGCCGTTCACCCGGCCTGCCCGGAGTTTCCGAGTGAAGGGAATAGAATGAATGGGACAATGCCGAGTAAAGTGCTCCGGAGATTCAACATCTTTTGGCCTCTCATCTTTGCGTTTGTTATACGTTATACGTTATACGTACCTTCTCGAGGGACAGGTCGCCTCCTTCGATGGCTCGGAAAGGGTACAACGCGACGACAACCTTCGTTCGCATCATAAGTTTCTCCTGGAACATAGCGAAGGATATATCAGATTAGTCGACGTAGAGCGAGGTCCTCCCCTCCTTTCGCCCCATATCCACCGAAGTGAGTTTTTGGGAGGCTGAGCACGTGGAGAACAGGGTTGAAAAATCTGTGAGTGACGCGACGGTACGAAATGCTCGAGGTAAGAGCTTCGGTCCCTCCCAATTGTTTTCTTGGACAGCGCGTAAGTCCGGATTTCCGGAACACTGTCGAGTTATCACAGTCCCAAGCCTTGACTTCCAATATCGGGATTGACCTTTCGGGTCGCCAATGATCTCAGGGAAAGTGAAAGGAACACGTTCCGAAGATATTTCATGTTTAAAGGATGCGCGTGCTTGGGTTTGGCTAGGCTTTAATTGAAATTCAAATCGTACATTTCTGATCGTGCAAGCAAGTGGAAACTGGGAAAACGGTAGATGGTTCGACGTAACTTTTTCAATATTTGTACGAGCCTGTCTCTATAAAATAGCATAGTTATGGGGAGGGAGAGAGAGAGAGAGAGGAAAAGCCGCGTGCCTACCGCTGGCTTTTCGCAAAAGCGTACAAGCATGCCATATTTTAAATTCTTTCAATCTTGGGACTTCGTCCTTTGTGCGCTGGAGAGGACATACCGTGCATAACTACACCCGACCTCCATCCCGCAGACTAAAATATCGCGTGACTCGACCCTCCGAACCTATACCGAAGCGATTGGAACTTTGGATCAGAGTTTCAATGCTCATGGGTGGTAGGAGATTTTCTGGCGATAGATGCATGGGATTGAAATATTCGGGTTAGGGTCCGGACGCCTTGAGGGGAACGATTTGATTTCTTTCTCATTTCTGTATTACGTGAAACAAGAAAAAAAGCTCGGCACATTTGAGGCAGAGAATTAGGCAATCCAAGTTTCAAGGAGTTTCAACTACCTTTAATCTTTCCGACGAATCATCGTCAAATTGTCCTCTAGCAATAGAAGAAAAGATTCAACCATATTGTGATTATTATCCGACAAGCCTGATTAAGCTCGGCGAAAACTTTAATCCCATGCTTGAATTTCTGCGGTAACAAATTCGAGATTTGATTAGGCGAAGTGAGGAGGTATAGAGCGAGTAGCAAAGTACTCGGAAGCCGGGATGGATAATTCTCCGGAAAACAGCTCAGCTCTCAATGAATTTGCGACGTACTCTGTTGTTCGCCTCGAGCGAAGCCAAGCAAGACTATCGACTCTGGCCCTCATCCCGTCGTCATTATTCGTGAGAATTCGTCGTTCTGGAACCATTGCACGTAAACAGGATAAGAGGAGCAAGAGCGTTTCGCCGAAATAACGCGTTGCGCGTGTGGCTATTAGAGAGAATTTGCGATATTATCCCCTGAAAATAATTTAAAAGAATCCGTGGTCGATGGGGCTCGAAATGAAACGAAAAGAAATTAAAGTAATAAACACAACCGTAAAGCCAGGCATTCGTGAATGTCGTCAATAAACTTTACACTTTTAGCATGGAGATCGAATAACCATTAGGACATGTAATCGTACATGTATATCATCGTACTGACCTTTGCTTTCGACGATGGCGTCCCTGGTGCACCATTCGGCATTATTGGCGTCGATGTGGTCCCTGAAACAGATGGAAAAGAAAAAATATCATATCGTTAGTTACTTGAAGCACCTGCAGAATAAGTTACTCACACCATGATAATAAATACTGAAACATGACAACATGACGACAGGCGATATGGTCTGTAGATAAAAACTTGTCAGAGTATTTTAAAACAAGTAAATAACAGTGTACGATATTCTAATTTGGAACGTTTGATTGTATATAACTGGGTATATCGGGTTGAAATCGATGATGCGATAACGTGTATAATTAATGAACGAAAGCACCTTCGGAGAGGGAATGGATGCCTAAATCCTGCACACACGCGCGCGCCTTGCAAATCAATATTGCTAATTACTAAGCCGCGAGAGAGGCATTGTACAGTTAATTCCGTTGAAGGTATACGTCTGCCTGGCAAGGCACCGATCTGAATGGCATGGACGAGACAGGTAGGCAGTTGAGAATCTTACATCAATAATTTATCTCACAACAAGCCTATTGTGGTTAGGCACTCGCGCCGTCTGCCGCTCGACGAATCCACCCTTACTTAGGCGGCAAATAATGGGGGAGAATTTGGTTTGCAAAATAATTCCGTACCTACCTCGGCCCCGGGGGGCTGCTGTAAATGCTAACACACCGCCGTCTATGCAAAGGAGGTGGATTTTATTATTCGGTATTAGGTACGAACGTACATACGAAGGCGGGTCTCCGTGATACGCGATTCGCGCTTTGAATTATCTCGTGGCCAAAATTCTCGAAGGAATTGTTCTCGATACAGCTACAAGGATCCAACGCCAAATTACATGCTTCACGCGACACGTGCCTGGGGGTAGATTACATGTGTGTAAGGTGGAATGTTGAAACAGCGATAAACAGAGTTCTCGTCGCAGACACTCAACGACCGAGAATCCAAAGTGCGACATTGCGATGACGGAAAGAGAGACAGAAAATCCAGGATCGTCCTCAGAGGGATGATCGGTATTGGCTAATATAGGCTAACAGCGGTACCTTGCAACGCGAGATAACGAGACTTATATAGATTAACATAGCCAGACTGCTTTCTCTCCCGTGGATGCAATTCCCCTCGCCACGAGCTCAATTGACAATTATACCTGCCACAGTGTGACACTCTCAGAGCTTCTGCAAAAGTTTAACGAGCTCTGATTTACCAACTGCGAAAAGAGGGAATTGCGAGGCCGTTGGTTACGCTACGCGTTTGAGTGCAGATAATTCGGTTTTCGGAGCTCGTCTATGGCTCATAAACCCATCCGGAGTAAACAGGCTACCGTACAGTGAACCCCTGAATAATGGAGAAAATTGACCGAGTACACCTACTCGTAACGCTGCATCTCCATTACCCGCCGGTTGTGCAGTTCACACAAATTGGCAGTAAATTTAAGCAGCTTGATATAGGATTGGCGTAGGATCAGAAGTAGAATCAAACTGTGCATTAAAAGATCCACCATCTTGAATGGTTGGTACCTTTTTTCCATTCCTGCTTTCTTAAACCCGGTTACACGTAGGTCTGTACTCCGTAGAGGATGAAGGGACATGGAAGTGGGCTTGTCATCCCCGTAGATATTGTGATGGAATTTCCTTCCTCTCTGGGGGGAGGGAGGGAGGGTTTACGGAGTTCCATGGAGCTGCGATTCGGATCGTTATTTGCTTAATGCACTCCACTACTATCCGAGATCCCCGGGGTATCCAAGCTGATGGTTCGTGCTGCAGTGGAAGGCTTTCCTTTCAACTTTACACCTGCACGCTGTACGACACTCACCTATAATACTTCAGTGGATATCGTGCTTCGAGGAGTGCTCGCGACGAAGTTATCGCTCGACGAAACGACCTTCTTCTCTCGTTTTCACACGCTGACTAAAACTCGGTGAGAAAGCAGGCGATAGCAGACGAGTGTCCAAACATGAGTAAAGAAAATTCGGCACAAATAAAACGTCGACTCGTCGAATCGACGTGAACCGGAAAAAATAACGACTGTAAAAACCAGCCGCAAAAATTTTTGGAAATATATGCGGTGTACGTAGGTATAAAGAAACGCGAACTACGAATGGTTAGCAATCGTTTCCGGAGTGGAACTGAGGAGCTTGAGTTGTCAAGGTAGGTAGGAAGCTACGTCGTCGATGACGATGAGCTTCTACCTGAGGCGGCGAGCGATCGTCGGTGTTATATTATTAAATTACCTGCACGTACAATGTGTGTACACACCTACTTCCGGTCTGGGGTACATAAGTAAGTGATTTCAGAGTGGTCTTTAGCATGCCTGCGTTGCTGTGAGTCTCTACATCGTATGAGGTTAGTTCAGGAAAGCTCTCTTCACTCTCGCCACGTACAGCCATCCATCCCGTCGGTAGGAATTTGCATTATAGGAGAGCGAGAGCCAGAGTACCTGGTTCAAGGTCAATGAGATCTGGAGCATTCGTTTTCGTTTTCGCTCCGTCTTCCTCGAGAAGGCACACAATCCATTATTTGACGCTGAACCGTGTCGCGAAAGAGCAGAAATTGATATGAGAAGGAAACAACGAATCGTTGGGAAAATTAGACCAGCAATATAATAGAAAAAAAAAAAAAAGGCGATGCCGAGTTCCATCAAGTCGCGAATCGCAGAGAAATTATCTCGACTCGTTCTCTCAACGAGCTTGTAAGTCACATCATCGATTGATCGTGAAGATGCGAAACTTGTGTACTGAGATGGGAGTTTCGCAATACCAAAGAAGGGAGATGACCGCGTGGTGCGGTAGAGGGGCGGGAGAATTTCGTGTAGAAATAGGCGATTAATTCAATGGTTAAATAGACCGAGAGGAACTCGGTACAAAGTTGTATACCCGCGGGGAAGACGGACCCTGGTGGTGCAGAACTTTTTGGACGACGTAAGCTGCAGCCGAGTCCCGACTAATAAAATAATAATATATTTCAGTTTGAGGTAGTTTCGTGTTAACGGTCCGCCATGTGTATTCATAAAATCGTGAAACTCTCCGACGGTGCAGGAAAATTAACTCGTCTAGGAGGGGAGAAAGGAGGCGAGGCGAGGCGAGGCGAGTCGAGGGTCGTGTTATTATTCTCGCCTCGGTGCTTTTCATTTTTATATCCATAAAGTTACTTAAATGGTTATACATATTTCTACGAACAAGTCTGCAAGGCGTTTGTTATTTAGAAACGATGTAGCATCGTCTGATTGTATGCTGATGTATTAAACTCTCGAAAAAACACGAGAATTATTCATTACGAGATTTTCCTCTCCTGCCTTTCGCTGCTGCAAAAGAGTCTCTCTGAATTCATATGTTTTAAGGATACACTTTACACTCCGTCACTACAGAGAGCAAAGTCTTATTTTAATCGAGTATAAATTCTCCACCACAAGAAATCCACTTTCAAAAACAAGACACAGAATCGACAACAATAAAAATCACATTTCAAGTTACAAAAGCCCGACAAAATCAGACGTATCGATCGCGTGACGAAGTCGTTCAAGTTTACGTAATAAAGTGCAAAAAAAAAAGGAAAAAGAAAAAGGGAACCCAAAATGGATACCCGCGCCATTTGTAACACCAATAATAGATTTGTCCTACGAACAAAAGCTGTTGGCGCCGAGAGGTCCGGTTGTATAAAGAGAGAAAGAAGAGAAATTGGGAAGAATGACGGAGAGGGCGGAAAATATAGAGAAAAAAATAAAAATCGCCGGTCAGAACAAAGAAAGACGATAAGGGTTAATAAAAAAGAAGAAAGTAAAAAAACGAACTTGATCAAAGTCACAAGCCCGCGACGCCGCAGCAGCAGCAGACGAAAAACGACGGAGGAAGGATTAATTGGTTTTTATTTTTTTCCATCAATTCTTCTTCTTTCTCCTTTTTTAAGGAAACTCTACGCGTATATATATACATATATGTATATGTATAGAGGCATTCATTTAAGTATAATTAAAATTTTCTCCCGGAGCATTCAATTTATCGGTGGTCTGTACCTTATACCTCCTACTGCACCTGGAGTAGGTAGGTAGACGTATACATATACTGGAAGTTTCGCCCTCGACCCCGAACCACGTCCACCATCTCCCCGATCCCCATCCTCTTCCAGTTCATCTTCAATTTACGCCATCGAAGTAATTACGCTTTGTTATTCTACCTAACCACCGAACCGTGTACTTTTCTGCTTTCTTTCTTTTCTTTTTTTTTTTTTTTCTCCTTAGGGCAAACTTTTTTCTCACCCCTTCACCCCTTCGCTCTTTTTTCTTCGCGGCTGTCTTCTCTTCTTCTGCGCAAACTCTTCAAGTTGCTCGACAGAAACCACGAAAAAAAAAAATTACGAGTATATTAGTGACACAGAAAGAGAGAGAGAGAAAGCGAGAGAGAGAGAAAAAGAAAAAGTGTATTATGTCTAATGGATCGCGTGTCGCAAATTAGTTGTATCGTATGCAAAAAAAATTTGTGCACATGTTGAAAGGAGTGAAAAAACATTTTTAAATACGCTGCTTCCAATATGCTATAAGACTTCGATTACAGTGTATTTAGTTATCTAGAAAAGTTACCGAGTTGTTGTTCGGCGTGATTTCTACACAACGGAACACATATAATAACGGTTGTTGGTTGTATAATTCTTCATCAAGGTTAAACGAACAATGGAACTTGGTTTTGCAATTAATTAAATCATATAAAATTATTTAATTAATTGATTATCTTTTATATCATACTCAACGACCTCGAGTATTATCTGATTTTCGAATATACATATACGTATATACATACGTGAGAGCGAATGCGGTTTCATTGCGTAAGTATAGTCTATTGCACAATGAAAAACATGATCTCAAATTTTCATCCGCTAAGTCACGGCTCAGGTATTTGGGAATACACGTGGTTAAAATGTGACGAGATGATAACGGGTTGCGAATGAAGTTACCGCGGGTAATGCTGGTTCAATTACGAAGAGGCATTGATCTCTCATTTAGATTGACTTTGAAAGCATTCTCTCGGGTTGCTTGACGAGGAGAGAGAGAGAGAGAGAGAGAAACGAGATAGAGTTTCATCCCGATCATATAATGAGAGTGAGAGAGAAGAGAGGACTATTTAAATATGAAAATGGGTTTTCATCTTCAGTGATAACGAATTTACGGCTCTACTAGCACTGCCGCCATTATAAGTGCAGTAGAGGCGAAACTCGCGATTTAATTAACGCACCCGTTGTGTTAGATATAGTTGTTGCTCGGCCGCATTTTCGTTCCCGATTTCCTCTCTCTCTCTCTCTCTCTCTCTCTCTCTCTCTCTGGCTGCTTCCCTGTAAACTTGCCTGCTGTGTACATACACTTGTTTGCTAGATAGTTAAATCGTTTGAAGCGTGGAAAAAGCAAACAACGACGAAACCCAGAGACACAAAAATAAAAATAAAATAAAAAATTGAAAGAGCGACGTGGAGGTGAAAAAAAGTAAAAGAAAAAACAGGATCAAAATTATTTTACGGTCTCGTTCTATTTCTGGCTCGGTTGACGCCCCCCCCCCCCCCTCCCAATTTTGTCACTCGACATTTTTTTCCCGTTTGGTCAGCAGAGCGAAGGGCTGTCGCGTTGTTGTTAACTGAGTTATTGCGTCAAGTCCGCATGCGTTTCCGGAACGAGCTTTTTTCGAAACGGTTTTTTTTATATATATTTATGTATACATATGTACGGCTTGTATATATGTGGAAGAATGTTTTTTTGCGTCGTTGGTAAATAAACAAGGAAATAAATAAACAGCTCAGCGCGGAAGAAGAACATTTTACGGTCACAAAGGCGGGAAAAATATTTTTGCGAAAGGGGTGGTTTGTAGGCATTTGTATATTAGGTATATAGACTGCAGTAGATTTACGAGCATTTCTATATAGACTTATAGATCGAGCAGCTAGAGTGCTTGTCTTCATTCATCCACCGGGGTTGTCGTCTGCTCAAAGTGTTCATTCGCTACAGCCTTTGCCCCATATTTCGTGCGTCTATAAACTAAACTGCTCTTTGAAATCAGGTTCATCTATTTTTTCGTCATCGCCTTCTTGGCGAGGTATTAGAAATTTTATTACAGTCGGTTGTTTAAGTGATATACGGTAATTACTTAAGTAGATTTCGACTGCACATCTTAAACCACGTGTTCGTAAAGTGATAATATTTTTTTTCTCTTCTTCTTCTTCTTCTTCTTCTTCACAGACTGATTAAAAATGCGTTTCCATGCGTAAATTATCCTTCCTTTTCTACACCACGGTATGTATAACAACGAAACTGCGAGTTAATGAGCGACGTCGATTCAGTTTCCGTGCCGCCGGAAGTTCCGGATACATTAATCCATTCGAATGATAAAAAATTTCGCAATTCATGTACAACACTTTTTTATACGCGTGTTAAAATCATCCGACTGTGTTGGCCGGCTTTTTCATTTTTTTTCCTTTCTCTTTTGCGGATGCGAGTTGTCAATTATATTTGTTTCATTGCACAATGGAGTGCCAATTAAAGTGAGAGTGACAAAAGGCTCGTTGGTATGTATACACACACACACACACGCGCATATATATATATATATATATATATATCGCTTTGTCCTCTCACTCCCCCGATTTTTTTTCTTGTTTATAAATTAACTGTATAGAATAACAATGAAAAAGATAAAAGATAAAAAAGTGACAGAAACATCACGAACGAGCAGTGGTTAAAGTTGATCTATACATTGTAGAGGACAATTATATTATTTGTTATTAGAGGTTGTGCAGTTTGCCACCGCGACGCGTGAACAATTGATTTGCGAACTGACGGTAAGAGAAAAAGGTGAACATAACGGGGGAGGCCGTCAGGGTAGGGTTGATTCAGTAGTCGGGTTTATTTTACCCCGAGGGAGTGCAGCGGCACTCGATTGTTCGGCATTGTTCCGGCGAATATTTGCAGCAGCCTCGCTGTTTGACAATTATGAAAAATTGCTCAGCTCTGGTCCGTTGTTACCGCGCTCTCTAGACTCTAGCATCGTACTGCGCCGACATCCCGATAGCATTTAAACTGACATTTGCAAAATTCACAGAGAGGAGGATGTGGCGGTCGCGTTGTCCATGAATTGGCAAAAATTTCCATACGGACGAGTGGCTCTGCAGGTTACAGCTGCCGTGTTTCTCCGCACAAACACAAAGACAAAGACACATAAACGCACACACACACACAATACGTTGTGCAACAGTCTCTCCTCGCGTCCATGTGAATGTAATGCCAAGTCGGAATATCGATATGCACCTGATGCGCAACATGTATCCAAAGGGAAAAGGATGGTTGCACTGGTAAACACAGAGCGAGCCGTATATACGTGCTGCCAACAATAGAGTATAAAGGCGATTGTCACACGCGTTGGGAGTAATTAATTATCGTCTCTTTAAACAGGCGTAGCAACAATTGTTCAACGCCTCGTCCCCGACAGTCGAAAAGTTTCTACACAGAGAAGACACGTGTATACGTGGTAGAAGCTTGATGAAAATTTCGTCTGAATAGGTTGACGTTTTGACTCGACACACGCCGACAGGTAGTAACCATGGTTAATGCATACTGTTGGTAGAACGTGTATTGTTATACAAACACAGAATGGATTGTACAGTGTTCAAAGTTTGCAAGAGCCCGATTGAAAGTGAACGCTGGGCGAACGTGTGAAGGTGAATATGCGGAAAGACGTCGTCGTCTGCTAAGCCGTCCGCCTACTTGGGTGAAAGTTTTGGCTTATATTGTATATACCGCAATGTTCTCTGAGCTAACCGGAGACAGAAGGCGAGAGAGAAGTTAAGCAGCGTTGATTGAACAAATAGGATCTACCTTCAACGTATAAGGTCCTCGAATCCTGCGAGTGGGCGAGCTTTTCAAGGGATAATATTTAAACACGTCAATGAATGAACCGGAGCTTTCAACTCGTGAAGAATCACGTTGCGTTCAATGACTGCTGAGAGCACCAGCGGAGATTAATCAGCTCGCGATGGATCAAGATGGACCAAAAAGGTACGGAGGTCAAGGAATGAAAGTTCGAAGACTCGGTTTCTGGCTGACGTTACAACTCTTCGAGGGACATTTCGACAGATTCGAATTGGGGTGAAAGGATGCGCGAGAGAAAAGGTCGAAAGGTGTACAACCGAAGCTTGGAGAAATGAGACGATGGCGTGGGTTTTAAGGATGTGTGGGCTATACATTCCCAACCAAAAGTGAGTCTCGTTGATGATAATATTGTATAAACTTTGTGATAAGATAAGAATCTGAAAAAATCAACTACAATAAAAACGATAAGAAAATTGTATTTGCATAATAATAATACCGAAAACTTATCAATTAATTGTTTGAACAAAACAGTTTGTTTTTTTTTACTTCATGTGATATGAATTCGTTGAGTTTTCTGAATACACGTGAATTTTACAAAAATTTTCTCACATTTTTGAAATTTCCGTTTTCGATCATTTGCAAAGTTTGTAATTTATGAAACTATTCTTTCAGCGCCCCGGAATATTTTTCATTATAACGTACAACGTTTCTTACGAAAACGCATTTAAAATTCACGATTTTTCCTCCATTTTTCAAAATTTCAAATATTCGCAAAGATAAATTTGAAAAATATGAGAGGATAATTAAAAGATTCGCGCGTATTAAAAAATAAAACCGACGATTTCATTTCACATGACGAAAGAAAAAAAAAACATTCGGTGAAAATCCCATAATCAATACTTTGTTTAAACAATTTACTGACAACTTCTGGGCATAATTATTATTTAAATTCAATTCCCTTATCGTATCTATTGCGGTTATTTTTCTCCAGATTCTTATCTTATCATAAAGTATTCAACACTGTCGACGGGACTCACTTTTGGATGAGAATGTATAGCCAACACATCCTTAAACGCCAGTCCAGGTACGCAGTCTGGCCGCGGTGTCAAATGGCTGCAGAACTGCTCGATGAAGCCGAGACTATTGCACAGACGTCAGAATGGCTCTACGGAGCTGCAAGAGTCGTAAAAGCGGCCTTCGGTCAACGAGCTGTGGCGAAAAAGCGAACGGAGTTAACTGCAGGGGGATGAAGTAAGCCGCGATTCAACGCCGAGAAAAAAACGACGCTGACGTCGCGGTCCATGAGGAGAAGATGGGTTTATTACCTGCCGGGACAAACCTCATCCGCTAACTTTCCAAGCACATGGTGGTTGGAAGTTCTTATTAGCGAAGGGATGCGGTTACCGACCGTAACCGGAAATTCGGCCGGAGAATTGATCTCGAGAAGTTTGGTAATTCCGATTTCTTTGAACGACCATGCACGATTTCCCGAATGAAATCGAAAATCAGTTACCGATTTTTATTTGGGTAAGATTTTCAAAACGGTAGAATAACTTCTTCGTTAGCATTATTTTCAGAACTTGTACCTGCGATTTATTCGTTACGTGAATTCGCATGCTGGATGGTTTTAAGAAAATCGGCAAAAATTTGTAATTCCGAGTCCCGCGTGAAACCGAAATTTATATTCCATCCGATTGTGAGAAAGTGAGAAGAGTGAGGGTGCTTTGGAAACGCGTCCATCTTCCCTTGTGAACACGAAAATCCACTCAGTAAATCCATTTTGAACATCGGCTCTGTGAGTTCTACAGTGACCCGCAGGATCCGTCGCGTGATATCGAGCGTGACGAGTAGTCTTTCGGTTTTTATGGACTTTCATAATTCTCCCCATGAAAGATAATGAAATTTCATTCTCTCCCAGCGCGTTACACAGGCCGCGTGATGGGTCAAGATTATCCTTCGTCCCTGGGGATTACCGAATACACAATTATCAAGAGAGACCCGATTTGTCCCACCCCCGAGGAAATCTCCGCGTCGTCCCGGTTACACACAGGGGCATATTTGCGAAGAATTTTACTCCCGCTGATTGAAGTTGAAAAATGAATGTATTAAGTCAGCAGACTAGGTGAGGTTAGTTCGGCGTAGGATAATGCCAAGGGCGGATCTTTTCCGCGTAATGAATCACTCGGAGTCGGTTATAAATGTTTTCTGAAGTGAGAAAGCCGTCGTTACTTGAAAACCTGATGCGAGCACAGCAGCGTCGCCACTTTTCCGTCACCGCTAAAACGAAAACGAAAATGAGAAAGAACATTAAAATGAAAACGAAAATGAGAAAGAACATTAAAATGAAAATGAAAATGAAAATGTAGACCGAGAAGCACGGGAATGTATGAAAAAAACGTGAATTACTCCGTCCATCCGGGTACCATTACAGAGCATATATAATACCTAGAATATATTTCTATCATTTATTTTCTCCTTCTTCGCCATTTTAATCCCGTCGAATCAGCAGTGCAATCAGCGAAGAACATTTTCGAGTTCGAAATAATACAGTAACCGACTGAGAGTCACGGGTCTACGAAGATCGGTGAAAAGAAAATATTGAAGAAGGTGAAGATGATCGGATAACGACGAATTCAGTTACGCTGGGGAAAAAGAAACCAAAAAAAAAAAAGGAAGAAAAAAATGGAAAAGGCTTTGCTAAATTAGATGGATCGAATTTGGAAAGACGTTGGGACTGACCCTCGTCTCCGTGCTTTTTCTTTGCTCTCTTCTTTGATCTTAACGCTCGGCTTTGCGAGTCAAGAAAAAAAGTTACTAAAAGTATATTAGGGTAAATCAGGTTTGACAGATGCGGGAAAATACAAATTAGAATCGCGTGTCGAATAAATGCTCATCGGTAGAGTAAAAATTCATTTTTCCGGCCAACTAACGAAAAGAAACATACTCGCGTGCGATTTTCAATAAATTCCACTCATATGTGTGAAGTATGCATATGTGGTATAGGGTATACGTATATGTATGTACCGATCCCCTTGATCGAAGTCTCAATTATACGGTTAACGCGTGACCAAGTGCCGCGAAACTTGACGAGTGGATGGATAGATACTCAGTTCGGGTGGATTTGTGGGTTTTGAGTGACCACTCGAGATCGTCGACAGTCGGTATCTGGGGTTAGGGTAATCGCATCCCATCGATTCGAGGAGTAGGTACCTACGTCGATAATAATATGGAACCGCGACGGTCATCCGATCCGGGGAATGAATTCTTTTAGCCTCACAGTGACTGAGAGAGGAAACGTCAAAGGAAGAAGGGCGAGTTGACTCGATACTCTCTCTCTCTCCCTCTCTTTTTCTCTCTTTTTTTCTCTCTCAACGGCGTGACGGGTTCGGCCTCCGACTTACTTAGCGGTATTGGAAAGTCACAAACACTCCAAAACATACAATGCTCAACGGGGAAGAGAGAGAGAGGGAGACAGAGGCCCGGGGTTTGTATATATATAGGTATGTACATATATACGTATGGGTAAGGATTCGCAATCAATCTTGGAGCAGTGAAAGAAATGAAAAAGAATCGAGGAAAAGAGAGCGAGAGAGAGAAAGAGAGAGAGAGTGAGGAAAAAATGAGAGAAAGAATTGAAAGGGGCGAATGAAGAAGTTGGAGATTGTTACCTACCCACCTACACCCTCCTTATACCTTCGTCTGCAGGAGTTTCTGTATGTAACTTCCTAAGCGCCGTCGTCGTCGTCGTCGCGAATCGATTTTCGTTTATTTCACAACCGCGTCGTTATAAACGCGATTTACTTTCACGTATAGTACAAGTTTACGATCCCACGGCGGTGAACTGTCGGATAAAATAAACTGAAGAATTTTTTTCTCCTTCGTCTCCTTAAACCTCTTTACAATTCCACGGATATATTTTTCAAGACTCTTATTTACATTTTGCGGCCGATGTGTAGGTATATGTGTGTATAGGTCCGAAATTGGATTTTGATGAACGATCTGCGTTTACTTTTCCGTTATCTGCAGAGCAATTCACTACTATCTGAATTCAAAATACAGGGTGAGTCAAAAAAAGAAAGAAAAGAAAAATAAAATCTGAACGCGTCGACGAGTTTTCGAAAACTTTTTTTTGTTCGAAAGTATAAGAATAAACCTTTCGTTTCCCATTTGAGAATCTGAGTGTTGAACAAGATAATTGTGCTTTCAGAGCAGACGGGATGTATCTGTCGAATAAAAATTTTATCCACCGTTCAGACGAACCGGTAAAGAAGAATAAGAAAAAGAAGAAGAAGAAGACAAAAACTGATACCGTCGAAAAACAGAAGAATAATTGAAACGTACCTCACGGTTATTTATACCCGTAATTTCGCCAATCTACATCCTTTGCGGTTCGATAGAAATATACGAGCGATTAATTTTCATCAATTGAAAGAAATAATACGTATACAAAAAAGTTTCGTAGGTGAAACGATGCGTGAAGAGAGAAAGAGGAGGGCGTTTATAACCAGCGCTGTTAGTGAAAGAAGTTCAATAATAACTAACAGCCGTGCAGGCGCGATTCGTGGCTTTGGTTTTAAGATAAAAAGTTTAGCTTTTCAACCTGCAGAACCGGCACATCGAAACTGGGTAGTGCTGCTCACACCTTATATCTATAAGAATAAAAATATTGAACAATTGCAAGTTTGAAAACTATAACACATGTAGTTATAAGCCAATCGACTCATCTGCGGCAGGGAAGCTCAAGTTCCCTGCAGTAAGAAACCACCAGCGTCCATATATTACATCTCGAAGGTACGTAGACGACCATCATCGAGTGTTGCAAGGTTCAAAGTATTCGCGGACTGCAAGCAGTCTACCTAAACGCGTAGTGGCAGGAACCAACCACCGTCGGCTAATTATCCACGCTAATGAGCGCCGTCCCTGGACGTTTAATACATGCTATAATGCCTCGTGCCACAAAGAAACGCGACGACGTCAAGAATCCGCCCTTCGCCGAGTACAACACGAGCTCCACCAGCTCTACAACTTTTCCTAAAGTACATTTCATTTCTGCCGGATGTATTTATGGATAATAAATTATGCAAGTATTGCCGAGTGACGGAGGTCAGATTTTGTTTATTTTTTTATAATATTTTCTTTTTTTTTCGTTAATTTATCCGCCTTTGTGGAACGACGTCTTTGACATCAGGATATTCAGCAAGACTTGCCGATTGATCGACGATAATCTATACATCATAGCGTCCAGATCGTTAGACCCTCGCGTTATAGTTCTTGTTACGAGGCTGGATAGGAAGTTTATCTAAAGATCCAGGGCGAAAAACAGACCCAGTTCTAACTACAGAAAAAAAATCGAAAGGCGGCGAGAAGATTGATTGCGTTTCTTAGAACCTCTCGCGGTGAGTGACGTCCTGCAGGATGCTTGCAGTGTATATACGTCGAGGGTGCGAGAAGAAAAAAATAGAAAAAAGAGATATAATCAAATAAAACCCGCGTGGCGTTTCTTTTGAATCGATTATACGTAATTTCATCCCTTAGCAACATTGCGAGTTTTTCCTCTGGTAAGTGAAAGTGATCGATTAGAAAATTGTGTAACCCCTTAAGCAAAAGGAACGTCGAGAATTGCTTGCAATCGGAACTAGACTTTCTGTAATACTCCCAAATTAAGCTTACTATAACACACAGCAGAGCTTTCTCCGGGCGAATAAACCTGATGCTAAAGCACCGTTCGCTCAAAGTTATCGACCGAATTTCCCCCACCTTAATTTCTCGAGGTAGTAAAGCTCCCCCCTGTAGTAGAATCTGCAGTACAGGAGCCGCGAAATTGTTTGGCAGAAAGCTTCCGCCTCGGAAGCAGGATACGTTCTCACTCGAAGAGGTGTCACAATTTTCCATATCGCTTTACGGAAGAGCGGAAGAAAATTTTACAATATTCCTTTATGTATAGGTATGCGACGAATGAGAGAGTATAAGAATGTTACGGCGATTTTATTCCACCGCACTGCACCGACAACGTCGACGTCGACGTCGACGTCGACGAGAGAATTCAGGACTCTCTGGAATGGATTGTGCGGTACCCGGAATGTTTATTGTGCATTCTCTGGACAATCGATACGGACGGCTATACGTGCAAAGAGATTTGCGATATCGTTATAAAAAACTTGATTCTCGCGGATATTATCTACAATTTTATAGCCTCTGTTCTCCGCGAGAGACTTTGTATGCAGACATCGAAATGTCGAATGGATTTTCACCGACGCGTATTGTATTAAATTCTGATCAGATTTCACCGAGCCACTTAATCAGCGAAAGTAAAAACGAAGCGACCAGATCCGACTGCAGACTGTGATATGAATCATATTCACAATACAATTAAGAAAAAACAAAAAGAAAGAAAAAAAAGCGACGCTTGTTTGTGCTTTGTATATTATATCTCCGGACGCAAAAACTCAACTGTCGAGAAAAATCTTGCAGTTAATTTTAATCGAGCATCTTTAGTTTACCTGCATTCTAATTGTGTAAGGGTCCGAAGTATGAGACCGCGACGAAGAGGGTCGGAAGGAATTTACTGTAAGTTGATAAAGAGACAGTAGGTGGGTAGATTACAGTAGACGATACAGTCAAAGAAGCAGAAATAATGCAGCGAATGAAGAAGAGGAAGAAGAAAAAGACGAAGAGGGGGTGGGGGTGGGTGTCGCGAAAGCGCGAAATTCATCACCTTTGGAGGATACCTTTGGTCGCTCTCGGCAAAGTCCACGAACCCCTTTAATCATCCTTGGTTCTCATCTTTTCGCGTTACCGAAACCATCGCACAAAAGGATATATGCTGGAGGTTGCATATCCGTCGGCAGAACGTCGCGTCGCCTCGACTGCAACGTCGACCCTTAGAAAGTTCCTGAAATGCATTCATCTCGAATTATATTCGAGAATTCAAGGTGCACCGCTTCGCCGAGGTTCTGGTCACCGAGCACCTCAAACTTCCGCTGATTCGAGGCTGAACTGTAGTCTGAACGTAATCGAGATTGCACATGCGGTAACGTATTGCGAACCCATAAAGGATGGCTACGGTAATACCGCGCAATGTAATCACCTCATGGTTATAAGCGTGGAATATAATAAATATCGGACGGGGAGCTGAAATCCCGTAAGCAAGATTGAAATTTGGTAACGTTGAAACGCAGCGAAATTATCGCTGGAAGGAAAACTGCACTGTTACAACTGTTGGAAAAGTTTAACTAAACATGATGTTCCAGCAGATCTGACTTTAGATTTGTGTTACTTGTTACATTTAAATATTTAAATTGTTTCATTAACATTCGATCTGTTATTTTTTTCTTCTTTTTTATTATTCAGTTAAGAATACATAAAAAAAAAAGTGGTTAAAACCAAAAAATTTTATTGGACCTACTGGGACCTTTTTTTTTTAAACTAAAATTACAAACTTCGATCTGATATAATCGGCGATTAATTGTTGTAGTTTTTTTTACGCCGTAACGTCAACTGCAACACAACAATTCCGACTCTGAGCGTACACACCCAGCGTACGTTGGATATATTCATTCTCGTTTTTACGGATGGTGAACACCGTTTCGGCGTTCAACTCTTGCGCAACACTTCCGGCGGTCTGTATTCTCCTTTTTTGCGTTTCCTTTATTAGCCACCGGTGGTGAAAAACGCTGACGAGACGTTATGGATACAGCGCGGTTTAAACGCGACGTGCCTACGACTATGCAGGGCCGTAATACCCGGGGTTGGGGGATTTACAACCTGGCGGAGACCAGGACGAGATCGTCGTCCCTAAAACGGCCGCATGCTGACCTCCGCATAGTTACGCTAGCCGATAACGTTACAGATACCTGCATTACCGGTCGCAATCTATCCGACGATGAAATTTTATCGACGGTATACCGATAATACAAAACGTTCCGAAACGACGTGGCACGCCTACGTAATAACATATTTATAATAGAAAGTAGTACGTTTGTACAGCGGTTGTAGCAGCAAATTTACCGACGTAAAGGAAACAAGGATTTTTTGCAGCTAATTCTTTCGTTGCGGGGAATATCGCGGTTCGGGAGAGAAAAACTTTTTCACACCTTTACCCTGCTGTGCATAATAATAATAATAATAATAATAATAATAATAATAATAATAATAATAATAATAATAATAATAATAATAATAATAATAATAATAATAATAATAATAATAATAATAATAATAATAATAATAATAATAATAATAATAATAATAATAATAATAATAATAATAATAATAATACAGCCGTGTCCTATATACAATGCGTGTATAAAAAAGGAAATTTCTACATCCCGCAATTATTATTATTATCATTATTGGTTTTATAGTAGATCGTTACCATAAAGTTTGTAGTTGAAGTGTCTATGCAACTAGAATTGGCGAGTAATATGCTTGCCCGTTAAATTCTGCTTGGTACCTGGAAACCGTGCTGTCATTCACAGAATTCACGGAATACTGGAATCGCGAACGGTTTGAATTTCGTTCGTTAGATGCATTTTCTCTCTCTCTCTCTCTTTCTCTCTCTCTCTCTCTCTCTCTCACGCACACAAATTCTTTGTTTCCTCTTTTTTCTTTTTGTTTCTCGTCTATAGTTATATGAAGTACACATAGACTTGATACGGCGAACGAGTCTATGGCGATCGTGTTTAATGGAAACGAAGCGTACAACAGCTCGATTTATCCCCTTCGCCGAGCACTTCACTTCTGTCTAATTTATTTATTTATATTTTCCCCAAACTATTATAAGGCATTTGGAAAATCTTTGTAAGAATTTGATCCAAGAAAAAAATAAATAAATAATTTAGTATACATTGTGTATGATATACTTGAATTGCTTAAATACCTAATAAGCCAAAAAAAAAAAAAAAAGAACGATGAATCCTTTCGAATTTCGCGAGTAAATCATTTCGATTGAAAGTACTCACACGATTCCATCGAATCGAAGAATTATCATCATTCGCACATTCCGGGAAATATCTTTTCAACACAATAATGATATCTAAGATCGAAGCGGAGACAATGGAGAAGGGGTTGAACGCGTGGTCGGATTTAGGTCAAAGGAGAACATATAGGTATCCCGAAAAAATATCTCAAGGCGTATAAGCGAGGAGGGTTTGCTGCTCCGGCTTCTAAGCTTATCAGAAAAAGTGAAGGCACTAAAAACTTTCATCACGCGTTCCGACAACATCCATGAGGCATGAGCTGGATGGAAGGCACTCGTATGAACATCCCGCGGCTTCTCCGCCCGTAAACGGGGGGCGTAATAATATGTATGTATGTATATATATATATCTGCGACGGAACTTGAGGGGGGAGGAAAAGCTCCCGGTAAGGTCTATACGTGGGGCTTTATTCGTCGTCGAGGTTAAATCCCGCCTCGCTGTTTCGTCCATTGTACCGTTCGCGTTGCTGGAGGAGAGACTCAAAGCCAAAGGACGCGCTGTGTGCACAAGATGCATGCAATGGTATGTAGGTACAATCGCGATATGACGATGGGGGTCTAAACATCTCTCGTAGAATTTTGAAGAGGATTTTTCCTGTTTTTTTGACGCCATTAGGATATCAGTGCAATGATAATCCGTGCCTAAGGACGAACGGGAGCTACGGAATTTCGAAACTCGGAGAAAATATAACGACAGAGTAAATTGACGAAAAACGTTTGGAGACGAGTTGACGAATTCATGAAATGATGGAGGAGTGAACTAAGCAATTCGAGGACTTCCGGTGAAATAAGAGAGAAACGACAGAGCAAGCTATGATAAACTCGCGGCGAAGAGCTCGACTTGTTATACTTTGAACAGCGGGTCTAATCCGGGTAAGGAAACTTCCTTAAACTGTAAAAAAAAAGAAAAGAAAAAAAAAAGAAGAAGAAGAAGAAGAAGGAAATGAAGAAGATAAAGAAGATGCTATCAACACGGAAAATCCGCCCCTGAGCTCATCGCAGTCGCGAGTTGATCTCCAGCCATCATTTAGCTGTTAGAGAAAGTCCTCTGGGATTCCCGGGAACAAATCGTCGCCTTTATCCACACCGATTTTTTTTCAACGGGTATATAAGCCCCCACCGGTATGATTAGAAATTAGAATTGGCGAATACCGACAATGGGAAAGAACGCAGATCGACGTTTATCGGGGCCAGATTGTCGACGGGCATAATTCAATCAAGTGCGAATGTTTTATGGTCCGCAGACTCGAACGTACAACACCTCGGAAAATCTTCCTCGATCGAGAGAGAAGAATAAACCGCCCTGAGACCCGCCATAGATAAAACCGTGCAGATGGGATCCTAGCGAACAAATCACTCCGTTTTTTTTACAAATCGTTTTCACCTGCTGTGCGAAACAATTCCTGTAGAAATGGGTGCACACACACACAGTTTAAAAAAAGTATAAAAAATTTCTAGTAACTGGGTTACTCGTTGCAAATTTTTCCCTACACATTTACAAAAATTAAGAAATTATTGATTGAATCGAATTGGTGAGTTCTTGATTTTCTTGTATTTTTAATATATTAAAAAAAAAAGAAACAAAAATCAATTTCAGGATATACCAACGCACGTTTGGTTGAAAAAAAAAAACGCAAAGAGTATATAAAACGCGAATATTATGTACGAGTATCAAGAAATGCGTTTATATATAACAAGTTTCAGAATACAGGTATTTTATTTCCAAGTCAACGTTTTCCGCGCGGATTAATCTAACACACAAGCCGTACTTTTCACATCAAAACATGAAGTCCAAAATCCGAATATTTGAATGTCGTTTTGTCCCTCCTTCCTCCGCCACGCAAATCTTCGGAGGCGTACAAAGAGCTCCTTCGAATATCCTTAATGCGATACGAGGGTGGATTATTTGGTATAACGAAGTAGTCAAAACTTTGCTTTATATATGTGTATAAAGTTGAGTCGACGATGAGCCGCGGAGCATGGATCTCTTACGCCAGAGCAAAGTGAATAAGAAGAGAAGGAGGAGAGGCGAGAGTGTTAATAACGGAGAAAAAGGAGATCGTAGGTACATGAGGAAGAGTTTAGAGGAAGAAGAAGAGCGTCGCGAACCGCGCGACGACGAGTCGCAATTAGCAATGCTGATCAGATTACGTGCAGCTGTCGCCATTTTGGTATCCCCCCCTTCCCCCCCCTCATCACCACAACTTTACCACGCCGTGACTCGCGTTCCGAAACGTTCGCGGACTTCCGGGTTGTGCAGCTGATATGATGGACGTTCCGTTATCTTTCACCCTCCACGGTAGTTGTTATTACACTCTGTGGCCGTCTTAAATTACAACAAGACCGCAGCCAGTCATTCACACGTCTCGTTTTTGTATAAAAACAAAAATGTTTATCTGTTTTCGCAAGCTTAATTACCTATATCGCATAGGAATTTAATTCCGTTGTATAATTTCGAACGAATTCTAAATTGAAACTTGCATTATTTCAAGTTAAAATGTATTTTAAACATTTTAAACGTTAAAAAATTTGTGGTTGGTAAAAAAGAAATGAAAAACCCGAATCAAACACACAACCTTAAGGTCTTGATTCGAAGAAATTTAGTAAATTCAAAATGTATCTTATTCGATTATAAAAATGAAATTAATAATAATCGAAGGAAGCAAATCAAGGATATAAAGTAGGTAAACCATCCACCCACGAATCACTAGTAAGAAAGAAAGTAAACATATTTCTATGAGTGTAGGTACTATAATGTAATATCGCCGGCTGTTTCATCGCTTCGTTATATGTATGTACCAAGAAACTAATCAGCGGATGCATCGTGCATCAGCAGCGCGGAGTAAACGCGAATTACCACAGCCGAGTGAAGCCAGGGAAGAGCAAGGGTGAGATTGACCATAGGGGTTCCCTACACCGCGAGTATAGGTACAGAAGCCGGACAAGCGAAATTATTATGCAAATCTACTCAGCAGCATGGCATCAGTATAAACCAGGGATCCGTCCACGTGGCAGGCAGCCGTCCCCGGTTGTAATCATACCCCAAGTATAATCGCGAGAAAGCAGGTGCATACATATGTATGAGTAAATAGTGTATACACAGGGGTATTTACGCTTACATACTTATCCATAGAACGACGCCGTTGCAGCAACGCGAGAGGATCCCGCGACGGAAACCCATATAAGCTTGTTTACGGTATAAGGCCGGCGTTCATCCGCCAATTTGCATTTCAGCTGGAGCTGCTGGTAACAAAGCAGAGCTCAATATCATGCTCACTGTGTTATTATTATTATTATAATAATGATAATAATAATAATTATTATTATTTTAAGGGCGATATCCTCCCTCCCCCCTGGAAATGTTGGGGAATGAACGGTTATTTTTTTTTGAAGCTTCGTAAAAGCTTATATATACACTGTGTACATGTGGATAGAGACATTTTTTCTGTAGCTTGTGATTTAATTAGCGGGGAAGTCCGTTCATCCGTTGTCGACTCAGGGATGCCGAATAAACAGGTTCGGTAAGATGGATAAACACCGGTTGTTTGATCCTGGCGCGAAATTTCTTATAGGAATTCACCCGAGGGGTTGCGGTCGAATAAATTCGAAAAATACGAGATGATATAGGAGATGAGGGGAGAAAAAAGTTGCGAGAAAAAGAAAGTGGGGGAAAAAAAATGTACAACGAATTGCTCCGTGTAGGATACAGACGAAAACCGGAGCTGACATTCACTAAAGAAATTGCGAAGAAGAAGAAGAAGAAGAAGAAGAAAAAGTAGAAGAAGTAGAATAAAAAAAGAGAACTCGAAGTAACGAAAGAATAAAGAAAAACGAGGGAAGTAAATACGGGTATCTGAAGAGTCCGGGATCCTCATCGTCGGGGGAATTTATTTTCCGCAACGACAATTGGGCAGCGCCCTCTTCTCCGGAACGAGGAGGGTGGAAAAAAAAAAAAAAAAAAAAAAAAAAAAAAAAAAAAAAAAAAAAACGCGTGGAACGAAGAAGGGTTAAACGGAGCTTGAGTGAGAGGGAGGGAAGCGGAAGGAATTTAAGCATCGGCATACTGGCCGTTAAACTGTCCCCAAGGAATATAACCCTGCACCCATCCATCGCTCCATCCATGCAGCAGCGGATGTCCGTCAATCCATCCAACGCGGCCAATAAATGGAAGCCATTTCATATCCCTCTTGTTGAGAGCATCACTCCCTGTCTTGCGGAAGCGAAAACCGCGTTTCCCATTGAGCAAGCAAGATAAAACATGAGGATGAGGATAATAACAACAAAAACAAAAACAACAACAACAACAATCATGGACACGTCGACGCGGAGTTGTGAAAAGCTCGCGAATCCGGAAACGGAAGACCGCCTGCACTCTTCTGGTAGTAAAAGTTGTACGTACCTTCATCACCGGATATATATTTCTGCATGACCGGAAGAATATAACGTAACGACGAGGTCTCGTATCGTACCGATTACCGAATCGTCGCAAGAATACGTCCTGTGAAAGCGAGCACATTCTGCAGAGAAAGGAGCAAGGTGTATTCTTCAAGCACCGTGAAGTCTCTTGAACGGGTTCTTTTGATAAATCCTGTGTAATCATCCGAAATGTGAAGATTCGTCTGACGTCAAATCATACGGTTAAACAGCAGCGCATAAAGGTCCTTGTAGTCAAAGCAATACTCTTCAAAGGATCGAGGTCCTGTCCCTCAACGATTTGTCGATCTTACATATTTGGCACTAAATTTTTTCATTAGGCTGAAGTTAGGATCGTTATTGTAACGATTAACGTTTCGGAGAATCTTTACTTCTACGTATTTTCAAAACTCAACAACTACTATAAACTTTCAAAATAATAATTTTTCCCTTCAATGTTTAGTTACGTTAACGTAACTAACTTTGCCTCATAAATTTGTCAGCCTAGCGAGAACCTGAGGATGTGCTTTTGACGATGCAAATAAGCGTGAGAGTGTGTACCAAAGTATATTTGTTCGTGTATTCGTCGGCAAACTCCGTTTAATCAATTTCGGACGTTGATGAGTTTCATGGGATAGGTTAGGTAGACACGGTGTCGCGACACGTGTTCGCATATTACACCTTGATGTGCAAACATACGATCGCGTTAGTTGCTCTCAGAGTTTCTCATCCCCGTCATATCAACTGCTACTGGTGTGGTCGTCGTCGTCGTCGTCGTCGTCGTCGTCGTCGTCGACGTCGTTTCCAAGGAATAAATTTGTATTCATAACCGATGTTACAACTCCGGACATCCCGTGCTGAACCCCAAAAGATCCTCCCTGATTGTGAGTCACTCCCGCAACTCGACGTCGAAGTCACAGTTGAGAGATGAGACTGAGAATGAGGATGAGGATGAGGATGAGGATGAGGAAGTAAAACGACATGAGAGGACAGGAGAGGAGAGGAGAGGAGAGACCATTACACGGTGGGAGTGGATGATGCAACTCTCATCCGTGACATCGCAAGTTCCTCGGCTTTATATATTAAGCGTAAGGCCAAGTTTGTCCATTAGTAAGCTTGAAAGTTCGTCCTCGTGGCTTTGCCAAAAACAGATAAGGCTATTTACTTGAACTTGCTGCTACGGTAAGACAAATTCGTTCTCTACGTTACGTCGGATGCCGGTTCAGGATATACAACGTATAAGCACGATGTCCTCGTTTATCAATGCTCTCTTTTATCAGTCACGTTTTATCATCGTTTTTACCTCACTTCACAAATATTATATACTTTTTCACCGCTGTTAGACCGACTGTTTTAGTACCAATTTTTAATACCTGGCATGTTTTATTGAGCAAAAATTAGTGTTTGCGTGGATCATGGAATCTCTGTCGTTACTCGTGTGGATAAGTTTCAACGAAAGGTAATGAATAGAGAGACAACCGAACGAAACGATACTCAGAAGAGGTACAAACATGGCAAAAACCGGTACATTTACTTTGTCATTGCCCTGTTTTTCCGATACTGTTGAGATTTTAATGTGTAACCAGTGAATTACAACTTCGATCTCGGCCTACCAAAGACTACCTCAAATTCAAACGAACCGGGGATTTGAAATCAGGTTTCTCTTCAAGTTCTCACGTTTGAAGATGTCTGAATGAGACAGAGAGAAAGAGAGAAGAGGGATTGGGAGTTGGGCGTGACGCGTTTCACTTGACAATTCACTTTGTAAAATGAGACGTGAAAAGCCCCGAATCAAACGAAGCTGAAATTAGTAACGTTAACGTAACAGATCATCGGAAAGAAAAATCATCATTATACAATTTCAAAATGACGTCCGGGGAATTGACTTTTCAAAATATTACGTCTATGTTTTGTTTGTTATGGCTGACTAAATTAAGGATTTTTTGCGAAAAAAATGCATCCTTACAGCAACGTTACTAACTTCAGGCTCATCGAATTGAAGTGTCGGATGGCAGTTGATTTCAAAACTGGTTGGGAATGTGATAAATAATAAATCAACTGTATTCCAGTGTCGAATGGTGGCGAAAAGCGACTAGCGAGCGTCGTAATTCTGTATTCAAAGATGCTTTTCATCCCCCTATCGCCTATCGGTAGGTCGACCCCTTCAATTTCGATCCAGTTCAAATATGTTCTAGTGCACGGAAAACTAAAAGACACGTATATTGTTGTCTGCCTAATAAACGATTTCGAGGGGGTGAAAACGACCCCCAAATATGGAGATCTAACGGGGTGATTCCTTGTTGCGCTTGATGGATTTGAATGAAACCATTCATTAATAGAACGTTTCAGCGTTGGTTTCACTCAAATCTCATCCCATTTTTGGGGGTCGTTTTCACCCCCTCTAAACCGTTCATTAGCAGCTAACAAAATACAAGTGTCTCGTAGTTTTCGATGCAATACAATATATATGAACTAGATAAAAATCAGAGGGGTCGACTTACCTGGGGTTCATTGTGAGTCTCGGTGGGTGAAAAACGACTGTCGTTTAATTAATTCGATTTGTAAGATCCAGTTTCCAAATTCAAAGAGAAAGGGATTCCCCGAGGGAAACGTCGTCGTCTTCGTGATCCTCTTCGTTATCACGTTATCGGCCGTTACCCAACCGAATACCGTGACTCGGTTTAAACGGTCTTCTTACCCAGCACCTCTCCGTTGATTGGAAATTGCTTCAAGTAATTTTCTGAGAACCTGCTTGCGTCTATAAATCGCGTTCGCGTTCAAGACAAAGCCGACGTACGTGCTGCAGACGTTTCTGCTGATTGTACAAAGGGATGTCGGCGGAAAAATGTTGCGGGTGGTGAAAAGCATGGGAAGTGCATCAGGGCTTGTTAAGAAACGTCCGTTACTCCTTGTTTCTTCTTCTTCTCCCCCATCACTTGCAGTTATTCAGTTTGTAAGCAACGGAAAATTATGGGGAAAGTTACAGCGGGTAAAAGGGGGATTCTCGAAAGGCGCAGAGAGAAGCTATAATATAATGCACCGGAAGATGATAGAATGCTTCGGGGGGAAAATGAAATATTTCAAAACACGAAACAATTTGCAAGAAGATGCGGGATGAGCGCATAATACATTATAATCGCTACGCCAATAGCCTTTCGGTAATTAGATTAGAAGACTTAATTAATTAAGACTTAATTAAGACCCCCCAAGAAAAAGGGGAACCAAAACTTGTCTAATCTCAGAGTGACAGACGAGTACCTTCAATTAATAAATTCTCATAGTTTTACAACTTTTTAAATTCAAACTAGAATTCAAATTTATTCAATCGCTGTTAAATTTATTTTCACAGTTTACTCTCTCATCCTGGAAGCAGGGGGTGAATTCACACGATCGTGAGAAGGAAGTTTAATTCCGAGTGTCGACTAAAATGCGAGATAAAAATTTTCTAAAAATTTATACAGATTTTTCTATTCTTTCAATCAAATTACAATTTGGAATATCGGTCATCTGTTTTCGAGTGGAATGTTATTTTTTTTTTTTTTTAATACGATCCTGACACAACGTAGCCGAAACGACTTCAATTTCACGGAGTAAAAAGAAATCAGTTGTTTAGAAATGGTACTCAAACATTTTTTGTCTCGTTCTTTTTTTCCTGAAATGGTACTCAAACATTTTTTGTCTCGTTCTTTTTTTCCTTCAATTTATTTTTATTTTTATTTCAAAACGCAAACTGTGTCATAAACGGAAAAGGGTTGAAGTTGCTTTTTATTGTCCCCGTTTTCCGTTTGGCTAATCCTCTTAGCCCGGGAAATTGAATCAGAAGTCTTACTGCCGGTTTAATTGGCTTACTTTATTGGTTGACCCCAAGTTATCGCCTGCCACTTCCGAGAGCAACCCGGCAACCTATATCTGAGCGGATTATCCGCCATCCGATAGGTTTAAATAAATTACTTATAGTATGTATATCAGGCCATTTTTCGTTGCTTCCCTGAATTTTTCTCTCCCCAATACTCATTATTTTACTCATCTGATATCTAAGTTTGATAAAATAAATAAAACAGCAATATTGGTTCACATATATTCGCTTAATAATGATTGAAATTTGTAATTAAAGAACAAAGAATAATAATAAATGTTTAAATTGAAACGATATTTACTCACGACTCGATCATCGACTGGAAACTGTGATAATTATGGTCTCTGGAGCAACTTACCTGCAAGAAAAAAAAGATGAACAAGAACATTAATTACAATCATTGAATCAAATAAACGTAGCAATAATAATGTACAAATGATAAAATTGGCCCATTAAATAAACACCATTTATTTCCGATATCACTGAGCAAGCGATTTCTGTATTTTAGGCCCACCCACCTCCTCACAGGAAATTTGATCGTAACGTGTAATTGACCAAAGATGAATAAATTGTGATTGATCAAACTCCATTACACGAAATGAGACGATATTTCGTTTATAAAGTCCACGCAGCCGTGATCATTATTGCCGCATTAGGAAAACTTTTCCAAGAGATAAGAGATTCTTTACTGAACGAATAAAGGCAAATTATTATTCTACTTTACTCGAAGTATTATAGAACAGTATAATAATGATGATTGGCAAAAGCAGAAAAGAAATAGAAGAGAAATGTTGTTGCAGTTTTTTTTGTTTTTTAATTTTATTTTTTTGCTCACTTCGTAAAGAGACGAGAAACGTCAGAGAAAAGTTTAAATTAAATTTCTTATAATATATCTGGAAAGATGATGAACGTCGCGTATCAATTTTAACGAAACACGACTTCGCTCGCGGAATATCGAAATATAATGAGCCTTTTCACCGATTGCCACACCTGGTACTCTCGCAACGAAGCTTGAATACTTACTCAGTAATATATATATATATATATATATATATTTCATAAGTACATAAGAATAGGTATAATATCGGACTGTACGTTCCATTTTTTTTTATCTTTTTTTCTTTCACTGTCACAGAAATAAACCCGAGAGTTTATAAATACTGTGACGGAATGAAAGAGTAGGATCGTTTAAACGAATGTTGGAGTAATTATGTTGCGCGAAAGAAGTGGATTTCTGTCATAACGAGTATTAGGAATTATTATGATGATTATTGCTGTTGTTGTTCTTGTTATTATTAGGTTAATCAGCTGAAAATTTGTGAAAAAAATTTGTCAACGTATAAAAAAAAATCCAGCGAACGTTTAACTAAATGAGACAGAAGAAAAAGGTGAAAATAAAAGAAAAACGATCTCGTTTTTTGTAAAAATTACGGGTGTAAGAATGTACACCTTATTCCTTCTGCATTTGTCAAAGTGACACGATATTTACAGTATAATGTATATATCGGTATCGGAAAACACTGTGAAAATTTGAGCTGGCTGCGGAAATATGTATGTAGGTGTAGGTATATGATGTATGAAGTATACATATATATATGTGTTATACATGATGTACGTACGTTGAGGCTGGGGAAGGAAGACGTATTACGAAATCGGAGGAGGAGAATAACAACTCGACACATTTAATCTTGCTTTATCTCGATTCGCGTTGCCTACCTGAAGGGAAGCTGTCGACGTATTGCCGATTGCATAATGAATGCAGACGTTTGTCTTCGGTTGTTATTTATTACCGTGAAAAATATAGTATATATATATATATATGGGGCATTCCAAGTTAAATCGAGGAGTAATTTGCCTCATGTTATCAGATCCTTGGATAACTTTTTTTCTTTCTCATTGATTCCACTTCAAAAAAAGCCTGATTTTTCTAAAGAATTTTCTCGCTACTCTTTCAGCTGGCGCGACGATCGTTTTTTTGTAAAAGAAAAAGAAAACACTGTTTTTAAAATTCTGCAATTTTTTCCACAGATTCTGGGTAAAAAATAAGTAATATCTATCGTAATTAGAAAGTGGACTGCGGCTGCCTCATATTTTTTTTAGTTTCCAAAATGAGGAGAAAAAAAAAAATAATTATAAAAAATCAAATCCTAATAGTCCTTGTACAGCGGGGGGGGGGCATGTCTCGAAAAATTTTGATATATTGTTAATATTTCCCAAAAATAAATGAGAAAATTTTTTTTATATTATCATCTTTTTATACTGAAAAAAAAATAAAGTATTTCACTTGGAATGCCCCATATATATATACACACACATACGCGCGAATCATACATAGGGAATGAATGTATAGACGGTCGCACGTGCGGCGTACACAAAACGGAGGTTTGAAAGCAAGCCAAATTTGAAATTGCCTCGGTGTGTTGAAGAAGGAGGCACAAAAGTGTTTGGCGGCAGGCTGCAGACTTCGCGGCGTGACTCATTATATCGGCACTTCTGTCATTAATCCCGTCGCACGTTTAATTTGTTGCCTGGTATAATATAGGTACGTTATAATTTTCCCACCACGTAATCCAAACCGTATAAAGTTTGCCTACAATATTACCCCTCGACCCGTTAATTGCGTGTTTTTCGCGCATATCGATGTTACACCTTACGTATTATGTATTATGCGTATATGTAATGTATATGTTATATTACATGTGCGATGAAATGTTTTCACGACATAAGGTCCAGCCTTTGTTGTTTTTCATGAGTTATATATGTATATTATATTATATTATATTATATGTATTTTGAAATTATATTTGCCTTATCTTTGCCAATAATAAATTAATCGCGAAGGCTGAGAAGGTCCTCCCCTCCTCTCCCCTCCGCTACCCACGTGAGTTTCGGGTTCGATTTGATTTATCAACAATTTTCATAACGTCAAGTCGCAAACGTAGCCCCTTTGACCAATCCGACGACGTCTTGTTGAGAAAATTCTCCTCCTCCTCCTCCTCGAGTTAGAGGTATACATATATGTTATAGCAGCCGGTAACTGTCGAGCGAAAAACCGTCAAAGTTCAAAGAAGGTGTGTAATTAGATACAAGACGCGAGATTTTCAGACAGACCCATTTCTGCGAATAAACCTTCGCCCCGAGAAGGTTTGCAAAATTTAATACATCTCGCAATCAGCCTCGGCTGACGGCTTTCCACATAGATACCTATGTATGGTGCATGGTATTACGTGCAGAGGTGTATGGAAGAAAATACTCACAGCCATGACGGCGAAACTTAACCCATTACTTTTCGCATCAGCATAATCAAAAGTAGCGCGAGAGCTTCACAAAGGATGAATATTGAATTATTCAATACCTTGTGCATTATATATTTATACACACACATACATATATATGTATAATATAAATGCAACTATCTCTAAATAAAGGGTAATTACATGTCATACTGAAACGGAAAAGTTTGCAAATTTTCATCGAGATTGAATATACGTGGATTAAAAAGGAGATGAAAGGAAGAAAAAAAGAAAAAAAAAAAAAAATTATATAAAATGGTACCTATTTACAAACTATCTATAAGAAGAGAAAATTCATTGCATCGTACTTGTTCTGCACTCTGTTATGCATTTCACCGTGAAACTTTCTTTCCCTATTTTTCTTTCATAACGATCATTAGTCGACATAAGCTGCGTCGCATAGTTGTGCGTGTAGGAGGAGGGAGGTTGAAAACTCGGATGGAACTGTAATGATCGACATCAGAAACGGATGTGAAGTCGTTGTCGTTTACGTATGCGTGAACCATGCACAGGTATTGCATGCGAGCGGAGAGAATAACTCAGGCTCACGTAGCGTTAGTGGTCTTTATATGTAGGGCATTCGATGGCAAGTCTTCCTGCCACCAACCCTCACATCTCCGATTTTGCTTTAACTTTAACACAGTGTTTTGGATTAAAAAATGCATCTAAATCCCCCCAAGAAATAGCAAAAATATTTCCTTCCATTTCACGTTATCGCAAAGTTTTTTTTTATTATTGATATTTTCGCACGACTAATACATGTTAGGATATAAATTGGTGAGAAAATAAGTCAAATTTTAATCAGTAAGTATGAAAAAGAAAAAAAAGTGGAATAATCCAGGGATTACTTTTTCGACCCCCGAAACACTGCATTACAGTTCAAGAAAAATCCTGGATAGTGAGGGTTGGCGGCAGGAAGAGTTGGCATGGAATGCCCCATGTATACGTATATCCTGTCGATTATAATATAAATTTCGTGTACCACTGGAAAACCGAATGTACCGGATAGAATATAATGGGCACGGGAAGGAGTTTAATTGGCACAAAAGCTCGCAGACGAAAATCGCAAAAAACATCGACTGATCTTTACAATTTGGCATTCATGCAGCTGGCGTATTTGGCTGCAGGTCGATTCTCGGCGAATGTAAAAACGAATAAATATGGAGAAGAGAAATTCATTTTTTAATAAAAAGAGTCCTCTTCTATTAGAATCGGTCAAACGATGCCATTTTTGTTTATTGTAGAAATGATTCGATAACGGGATCTCTCCAAAATTATTAAAAATTGTGAAATCGTGGTGGAAATGAATGGGTTTTCCAATTTGTTTTATTAATTTTTTTTTTTCAAGTCTTAAGAGAATATTCTTTCAACTAAATTCACCACGATTAATTTTAGTTGCACTTTTTCAAACCTTCGTTATATCATATTTCTGTTTCTATGAAACGCTTTTACTAGATCGTACGTTTGATACATCTGTAGCTGATCCTTGATCCAGCTTCAGTTTGATACATAAAACGAGCTGAATGTATTACAAGGAAGACACTGCGGCCATTGTACCACCGGCTTTAACGTTTGAGTAAACAATAACAACGATACCTACTATCAGTAAAAACCGATCGCGAAAACAGGGTCATTTTTGCACTCCCGCTAAAAGTTGTCAAAATACAAGACGAAAGACGTTTATTAAATATATATATATATATACTCTGAATAATCCTTCTTTTCCAACCTATACCGTATACTCACGATGCTGTGTGTGTATATCAAAACGAATCTACAACCTTATCACAACGCGGCAAGATTTAGGCTCAACGATGAATAAAACATCGCCCCAAGCATTGTTCAACAAAAGCACAAACAAGAACGAGGTTGCTTGAAAAGCCGTCAATGTATTGTATCATTAAAATCACAAGTCATTTCATTTCGCGATGAAATAAAAAAAAAAATCAAAAGGCCCGCTTGACAAATAACACGGGCATGCCATATACTTTCAAGATGGTCTTACCTCTGAGCTAATCATCCAATGATCCCAGATATCCAGGACGAAAAATAAACGATGAATGTTAAAGGATCTAATCGTCCTTCTCGACAGGCACTTTGATCAGGAAAATCCCAGCCCTCGCCCCTCAGTTTCCGCTTTCGTTTCGGGGCGGGGTGCAGCGCCCTGATCAGCCACGCACAGGGTCGCGGAACTTCCGGGTTGAAGAGATAAAATAAAGCGACACACCCTCGACACACTCACGATTAACCGCGATACCTGGAGGAACGGGAATCGCCGAATTGACGACGAATTCGCGACGATACGTCCACGCACTTGCTCCAGCCAGCCGCACCGACGGAACTGAGTGAATCACGAGTTGGGTTGAGTGACGCGGCGCAAGGCGTCGGGACGCTGAGTCTTCGACCGACGCGAGGGAGAAAGAGAGTGGGGGGGGGGGAGGATGCGAGGATGCGGGGGGCGAAGGGCTCCCTCGCATCGAATCCTGCCCACTTTCTCCCTCGGAATGAAATCCGACTCGGATGTTGAACTTCGCGCATCAAAACATTCGGATGCGTTACATGCTGGAATTCGCGCCATTTTCAAGGTGTCGAAACGTATAACCAACTGTATCCAAAGTTTCGCTTCCAGTTTCCGTCGATTGTTTCTTTTTTTTTTTTTCTTTTTTCTTCCTACTTGTCTACAAAAATTTAGTTTCAAAAGCATATATCTTATACTTCGGAAGATTTCAATTCTTCAATCGGTGGAGAAGATTACAAAGACAAAAAAATCAAAGCGACATCATACATATTAACTTTTGTGAAAACGTTATGTGTTATTTCATTCCCCATAAGTAAAAAAAAAAAAAAAAAAAAAAAAAAAAATAACGTGCATAAACTAGTCAAGAGTTTTTTTATACACCTGCACCAATTTCTTATTGACTTGTAATAGGGTGAAAATTAATAATTCGGTCCGGATGATTCTCTTATAAAAAAGTTATATTACA
Organism: Diprion similis; assembly: GCF_021155765.1. Lineage (NCBI taxonomy): Eukaryota > Metazoa > Arthropoda > Insecta > Hymenoptera > Diprionidae > Diprion > Diprion similis. The sequence continues at coordinate 6,820,831 of NC_060115.1, read as the reverse complement.
AGCGAATTTAATAGGGAGAATAAGAAGAGAGAAAAAAAAAAAAAAAAAAAAAATGAAAAATTTAACGGGCGAGGGATTTTCTTCGACACCCAATAACATCCGATCGTCGAATTAAATCCAAACGCGGGCATCAGCTGTAGTTCTATTGTGCACGTACGGTATATACATTATATATAAGCGATTCTTTAACAGGAATTATAAGCGTAGAGTCGAGCGTTGTATAATAATATCTAAAGGTAGATATATACTACGTGTGTAGATGCGACCCACGAAGAGTGTATAATCCTGTGTGACATGTAAATGCAACGTGAAAACAAGCGCGATTAAAGTTAAGCACCGTATATTTACGCGGTTAAGTGAGTGAAGGAATGCGAATAATTTCACGGAAGACACAGTTACGCAAGAAAGAAAATTTTCATTCGTACATGTAACGTACATTCGGTCTTTTTTTTTACTGCAAGAATTACTGCGGAGCATTGTTATACCTATATATGTCATATTTGTTCCTCATTCTACTTCAAAATTTTTCAACATCAGAAAACAACGTTTCAAAAGTAAATGGATAATGTTTTGAAAATAGTCCGAAGAATCGATTATTCCGACTGAAGAATGAAAAAGCAAAATTCACAACGTACGATCGAAGGTTTAAACAGTTTTTTAAACTGATAGCGGTTTTAAAATCGTCGCCAATTGCGGGTTACGAAGAACTTTGAAATTTCAATCAACGGGAACAAAAAGTTTCGTAACGAATTTTTTTTCCCCCTTTTCAACAAAATTTTCACCGTTCGATTTCATTTTGCGATTTACGAACAGAAAAAAAAATCTGTGCCATTAAATTTGTGAAAAAATCGTTTATCCAACAAAACAAGTCATCGTGGTGTATAAATTTTGCAACAATTTTAAAGAAATTTGAATAGAAAAAATCATCACTCAGGCAATTCTTTACGATATCAGTGTTCACAATTTTTTCTTCTTCTTCTTCCAAGTTTCAGAAAAATTAACGCAGGCACAGGAACCAAAATTACACAAATCCCCATAATCGATAGGGTGGTAATGAAATTAATGAAAAGGGTGTCGTAATTCCGTCCTGAGCAAAGTAATCAAAGTGAGAGTTTCGAGTCTGATTGTGAGAAATTCTGAAAGCTGCCTAATACTCGAGAACTACGGGACAAAGCTTTACGAGCTTTAGCGAATACCTCCATACATACGTTCATCCCTGGATGCTGCCGGGAATTTTTTTCTTCTTCCTCTTCGGTTATTACGGAGCTCGTCAGCAGCGTTCGTAACGCGTTATGAGTTGCGTGGGTGTAGTTCACGGGGATTTCTCCCACATATATATATATATATATATATATACATATATATATATAGGAAAGCTTCGAGTCCGAATTCTCATCCCTACCTTCTCTTCTCGGCGACGGATGAGGTAACGCTGCCGGAAGGTCCTCGACCGTGACCCGAGAAATCGATAGTCGAGCCACGGATGCAGATTTCGCATCCCGCGAGGCGAAAGCGAGAAATGGAGAGAGAGAGAGGAAGAGAGAGAGCGTGAGAGGAGGTAAAGAGGGACTCGGGGATGCTTTTGAAGTTGGAAAAGCTCGGGAGAAGCCTCACGCACGAGTGCCTTCTCGACTACTCTCTTCTCTCTTCTCTCTCTCCTTCCCCCTTTACTACCTCTAACGCCGGAGCCTCGATCCATCGTCATATGCCCAAATTTTCCAAATTTATTATACCGAACTTTTCACACCTCCTAAACATTCTGCGTATATCTGCATGCACACACAGACGCGCCTATACATACGTATACATATATGTAGGTACACGCGGTTCGTATGTACATTAAACGGAAATGTTCCCTCGCCACGTGTTTCAGACGGCAAGTAGCCACTTCCGGTAAATGATCAGAACCCGAGAGAAGGCAAATGGGGAAATTCATACAATTTATTAGTATACTGATATACCTCCTCAATAATCTTAAGGTTTTGCAATAAAAATTTTTACCTCTACGGGATCAACGAAAATTTTCAAACATTATAACGATAAAAATATATACATATATATGTATATAAAATATACGTATAGCTGTATAAATATATTATACTATACGTATAATGAAAAATGGTAAAAATGTCAAATATGGTCGGAGAATTTCTCTCTTCTTGACAAAGTTGAAATTCACACAAACGTCTTACGAGAATGAAATTTTTATCTTACTTTCCAATAAATGTATAATCTAATTGACACGTCACTATGAATTAAGCTGTTATTCAAACATTTTTAACGATAACAGTAGCGAATGTGTAATACAATGTCTTTAACACGTATGTAACCTGCAACAAAATCCCCCTCAATATCAAAATTGTACAACGATATTACGATGGCAACTATACAGAGTTTTCATTGGGGGGATGAAATATGACTGAAATTACGTCACCACGATGTGCTATGCACGTAACGAAATCGTCGAGTAATCCGAGGTCTACGCAGATGTATACGTGCAATATATATATATATTATATAAAGAGTAGCTGTTAGCTGATATCCAATGAAAGTGGAAAATCACGGATTCACAACATTATTATACCGCGTATCGCTGTAAAATTCATCTGCTATAGATTTTCCTAGTATACTCGCAGAAATCATACAAAATGAGAAAAAATATGCTCTGATAATAATAAATCGTTGCATCAATTTTCCAGTTAATATTCAATCGGGATTGAAATTTTTTGTAAACCTAGTTAAACTTTTTTCGCTCGCCAGACAAAGAAAAAAAAAGTTTCAAACGAATCAGATGTAATTTTTATTATTCTTTTTCTCGCTTCAGTCAAAATCTTCGGGTCAATATTAGAAAAAAAAAAAAAAAAAAAAATCATCAATTAACCGTAGAACGACAAACCTATTTTTTTTTATTTTTTTTTACCTCCATACTACAAAACTGGGGTAAATATTTACCTCACGCGTTTCTTGTTCGTAAAATCGTTCCCAGACCAATAACGGGACTTGTAAGTAGATGAATCTTTTCATTTTTCGATCACGAAGAGAATGTGGCGCATAGCGAAATGAATTTCATCGAAGTTTAATTGATGAAAAATCCATTCGAAGCCAAAAAAAACAAAAAATAATTATGAAAATCGTGAAAAACCTAATTTTTCAAGGTTCGCCCAAGGTAGACATTCACCCCAGTCTGGCGTTCTAGGATTAATTAATTGTATAAGGCACACGCAAGATAAAAAATTGACAAGCAAATCGCGGCAAATAACCCGTGTAAATTTCATTAAAGTAAAAAAAAACTAACGAAGAAGGAAAATGAAGGAAAGAAAAAAAAACAAATTTCTATCACGACACGTAAAACGGTGAAAAACAGAGTGAACGAGGGTAGCGGGGTGGCAGAGGGGGATGAAAAAAAAAGATGGCAGGATTATGAATTTCGTAGCGACTCGGTTGCTTTTCTTCCCTTTCCTCGTCTCGGAAACCCAGAGACGCATAGGCATACTATACGTATAATACATGTACATACGTATAGCCGTAACTCGAGTCGGTTTGTTCCGGGCTTAGCTTGAAGAATATAAACCGAAGGCAGCGCAAGTGGAATAACAATTGTAAAGGAGGTGCAGAGGGACTCGGGGGTGGTCGGCGCGTGCATACAGACTGCAGACTGCAGACTGCAGACTGCACCCTGTAGCCGGTGTACTTGGGGCGTAACGGGCGCTGGTGCAGTCGAGCCATAGGGAGATATTTCTATTATGCAAATGTTTCGCATGGCGGATTCGTGCAGCGCTAGAGACGTCCCGGTAGGTGTGCTGGGGATATATAGGTATAGTTAGTGTAGCGATGGCCACTGTGAGTTAAAAATAATTGACGTATCGATTAATCGAGTCGAAAAAAAAGTAAATAAAATAATCGAACATGACTTGATTAAATTAGTAAAAATTAATCGATTCATCGATTATTTTGTATTTTTTTTTTTTTTTTTTTTTTTTTTTTTATTGAAACGGTGCATTTGACACGAAAATTTCTTAACGGCTGAAAAGTTTTTTTGATCATTTATAGTTTCGTATTGAATATATTTTTCAATTTCAGCTAAAAGTCTTTATTTATCTTTCGCTAATTATATCAAGTAACTAATTTTTTCTTAGTAAGACAGTGATGATAACTTATACTTGAATAGCATAAATTGATGTTGTATTGCGTCGTTCATGGGGATGGACTAAAAAACAAAAAACGATTGTGAGGAAATATAATCGAGTTTAAGAAATAATCGATTGTACTTGATTAATTGGGAAAAGATAATCGATTATTTTTGCTCATTCTTACTCTGGAGAGAATCGCCGATCGGATCTGATTTGTCAGCCGCAAACACGGAAGAGAGAAAGTACTTGGCGATTTTTTACTCCGATGGGATCAGCGTTATTTTTATTTATTTATTTATTTATTGTTTTTTCCTACTAAATACAGAGAAAAAAAAAAAAAAAAAGAAAGGTTCTAAAAAGTGCCCGTATCAGGAATTTTTCTCAAAACTAAGAACAGCTGTTTTTTCTTCGTTGCATGGTTATTTATTTATCACTACGATTCGTGTTTAGGATGTTTTTTAAAAAAAATTTGCTAAATTTAACAATGAATCGACCGATGAAATTTTCAGTATTTATATACACAGGGCAAAAGTTAATTATTTTTCTTGATTGTATCCGAGAGTTCTACAATCATTGGGCAAATCAGTTTTTCATAGAAATACATGAATCATTGACCTTCTCGTCTATACATTTTAGAAACGAGGTAAAATATTAATTACACGTAATTGGTATGAATGTTTCATTTTACAGCTGAGCGAGTAATTGGAGCAGCTTTTACAATTTCAAATTTAATGTATACTGCACGTACTCTCGCGCAATAATAATAACAACAACAAAAACGTAATAATAATAATCACAGTTTGAGAATTAAAATACAATTATTATTTAATCGATACGAAGAAAATTTCTTTCCCGACATTTTTTACAGGCCCTGAAAATTTATATCCCTCGCTATCCTTAAATCTATAAAATATATGCCTATAAAAATAACAGTCATGATAAATAAAATCGGTATAATTTAATGGTTTCAGGTCGATGGCAATAAACGTGATCGCAACGAATCGCGAAGCGACAATTTCAACTTCGCGTGTAGGTATTTTTTCATCATGGAAATTAATTATTGACGACACAAAAGCACGTCGCCTTAGGGTCAATAAATAAACTTTTCAACTCGTTGGAGCTCCGTTTTTCATACTTATTTTTTACCCCGTATGACGTTCGAGGAATGCTTGTCACACAGACCCCCAGAGGATGGGGAGGGGGATGAAATTTGAACTTTTCCTGCAGCAGAAATCGCGATCCCCGTGCATGATGTTGTACACGTAATGTGTACGTGGAATTGAGAGGAGATCCAGGCGATCATCAGAGAGGAAAATACGCCGAGTGAAGCGCGTGGTGGGTTTAATGCGATTCCGATAATGGTTAATGGCGCCATTGTTTTCGAATTACATAATTCATTGAACGCCAGAATCACGCCCTGCAGGTAGATAGGTATACAAGGAAAAAAAAAATGATTTCACGATAATCAATGTTACACGTTGTATCAGTCACAGGCATTACTTCCACCGAATATATTGCAAACGATTTATCAACCGGCGGGGAAATTAAGCGGATCAATGACGCGATGACGTGAATTATACATGCTTTGCAATCATTGCTTGCATAACGGATATCGAAATCACAACTATTATCACCAAGATAATTTTTTCCCACGATATGTATGATCAGAGAGAAAATATTGTGGAAATTCTTATTATTCATAGTGCATTAGGGTGGTCCTTATTTAGGGTGTTAAGAAGTGCAATTCGTCTAGATTTGCCGGTATCGCGATGTAAATTTTTTTTATAGATAGTAGCACTAATGCCCGCTAAAACCTCGAAGTTACATATTTTTTTAAATATTCTTACTCTTGCAACAAAATATATACCGAGGAAACAATTTTTTCCCATGTTGTTTTCATTAGAAACTTCGATCAAAAAAATCTGAAAAAGTTGTGGATTTGTTTTCTAATTATTTGAAGTTGATTTGGGGGATGGGGCAACAAAAATTCGTCAACACCTTAAATAAGGACCACCCTATTGTACATTCATTACTTGAGTATGACAAAAACAAGAATGCAGTATAGAAAATTCAGGACAAACGAAAAATATTAATTTATAAAAAGTTGCAAAATTACGACTTCCAGCCCTGGTTGTATAGGAATAATTTAATTCAACGCATTCGTTATTTCCATGAAAAAAAAAAGAAATATTAAAAAATTCCGAAATTCGATATTCCCGTAGAATTTATTACACCCTTAATAGACGCCAATTTTCCCCCTTATAAAAAACCGGTCACTTTTTGCGCGACGTTTTTCTTTTTACCTCTTTCATTATTTTTTTTTTTTTTTGTTCATTCCCATTCCAGGACAAAATCGCAGAGACAGAAAAGGGATCGTTTCGATACATCCACATAGATTTTCAACGCTCTCCGATATATGACATGTATCGGATTTTCTATTGTGTTTTTGCGAAGCGAGTCCGAGGGTTTCCGAATCTAATAAAAACAAAGAGAAACCAACCCACCGGCTGAACGGATGAAAATCCCCCCGTAAAACTCAGCGATTCGATGAAGCTTGAAAAAATAAAAAGTAAAAAATAATAAAAAAAAAAAAAAAAAACAATCAAAAAGAGAAAAAGAAAAAAACACACACTTCGTGTATTTCACACGACGAGGTGCGCCAGGGCGGCAATATTTATAATTCCTCGCCGAAGAAATTCGCGCGAAGGTCTCTGCAGGCTGATTGAAATTACAAGTCAATCAATGCGCTCCGCGACGCTTCTCATTAATACTTCAATCAATCATCGAGCGAAGGCTTCAGGGTCGTTTTAGAGAATTCATTGGTCGCTCGGCGGTCAGCGTGCAGCTGTTTGTCATTCCTGATACGGATATACGATTTTATTGGTTTCTTTTTATCTTTTGCTAATTTCTTCTTTTTTTTTTTTCTTCTTCCTCTTATTTCGTCAAACACGAGTGGAATATCTACGTCGACCGATCAACGAATCGGTGCAATGAGGCCGAATAAGAAACACGCGCGTCGTAACGCACAATTCCAATCGTTGTAAACGTCGAATACGAAAAAGAAAAGCAAAAAACTTAATATTTAAATGGTAAATTTGAATTCGAAGCCCGTTATATTTTACATGAAATCTAACGATCTTTACAGCTCAACATCCACCCGATATCTCATCCTGTCTGTGCCGATAGTCTTCGATCGAATTACGCGCTTCAGACATTATATCATAATTGATTAACGACCTTCTAGTGACGCTGGATCGGTCCAGAGGGACTAATGCTCGTTATAATTACCCTGACGGGTCATTTGAGGAGGAGAAACGCGACGCTCGGTGTTAATTTCTCACCTTGGCCCGAAAGACTTGAGGAAGCTCATCAACCACCGACTCAACCTTGGTTCGTCGCTGGATCCCGGAAAAAGATGATCGATTCACGTTCGCGGAAATTGGAAGGGGGTAAAAAAAAAAATCGGCAAACTCAATCCTAATGGTCGATGATGATTCGGCGCAGGTATCGCATTCTTCTTAATTACCATCGTAAGAAACGAACGCAAAATTGGGATCAACTGAAATATTCGTAAACTAAGTGACTACAGAATTATAATTTCAAGGTAATACTGTACAAAGTAGCTAACGTTTAATCGATTAGATAAACAACAATAAACAGGATTGCCACCAATTTCAAATTGTAAAATTCCCCGACTTTTTCAGGTTCAAAATGGTAATTTATCTAGACACCTTCTATCGCTGGTGAAATTAAAATAACGAACGATAAAATTAATTCAGTCGTTACAAATTATACTTTATTCATTTTAAAGTCTCAATTTGTATACTTGATATTCGACTCTTTTTTTCATTCGCAATTTAACGACGCGTATAAAGGTATGAAGATAAATATACCGTGAAAACTGTAACACAAGTAACGATACGAAATTACAATTTTCAAATCAAAAACTTGATGCCAAAAATTCGTCAAAATTAGCCGACCATTTCTAACTACGCAAGGTAGTTTAAGTTACGAAGTATCAATTCAGTAATTCAAATCGAATGATCAGTGAGCCAGTGATCAATCATTTTTCCATTAGTTTTTTTTTTTTTTTCTTTCTTTCTTCTACTTCAACCAAGAATAATCGTGGAACGAAATGATCCGATCGGTAATAATTTTGCGAAAAGAGTTTTTTTTCACACCATTGAGTCATTATGGTTCTCGGCGAAGCTGGTATCCGATGCTTCCGTGTCCGATTGATCGAGCATTCAGGTCGTGAAATAAAAAATAAAAGCAAACTATCGAATCGTAGATCCGTAAAGCAATACACGCGTGTACCTAGAGATCGCATAACGAAACGCGGCGAATCATTGTTTCAAGCGCATTTCCGCGAAATATTTGATTGTTCGCAAAACTTCCTCGCGAATTTCCACCGGGTTTCGTAATAAGGGTGGATGTGTGAGATACATGTACCTACACGAATGCAATCACATTGTAGGAAGAAGTCGAAAGTGAATTGGACAGGTGCGGCGACCGCTCGGTCCCGTCAACCCTTTTAACCTTTCAGCCCCGAATACCGGATGCTCTCGAACCCCCGACAAAATTTACATCCCTTGAAGTTAATTACTAATTACCTCGACGATCGTCGTCAGGTCCAAACGACCCGGACTTGAGGGTCTCTCGGCTTTCCTGTCGAGGTAGGAGGCGACTTCTTGTACAGGAATGCGAAAGGATTCGAGGATTTTCCGGCCCTTTTTTCATCAGCGGGTTCTCGATGCAGTTTATGATGAAAAAACGTCTCCGCTGGGGTGGGGGGAGTTTTTGAACCGCCCTTGATATGCGCGAGGAGAATTGGCACTCAGCCTGTTAAGGCCTTTCTTTTCTCATGCGTTATACATTCGACACGGCGTATATGTACGTGCTGGGCTGCCAACGTCTTCGAAGTGCGTGCACGTCAACGTTTACCGTCGCCTACGATCGATGAATTCGAAAAGATCATCGCATCTGACCTCCCCAAGTCAAGACGACGACGCGACGGCGGGTTTCCAACGTCAAGGTGATACACTGACACCCTGAAAACGCGAGAACTAAACTATAATCGCAAGGTCGACGCGAATATCCGATGATAAAAACTTTCAAAATCCGCGGGATTTTTCAATAAATGGCAATATTTTTGGTCGGTATAAGTAACAGGGAGAAAATAGAAAATCTTTCAATTTCTCGACATTTTCTGTGCCATAGAAACATCATGACGCGTGGAAAAAGTTCGATGCAACTTGATTCGAAATTCATTATACCTCGAAGGTTTCTCATTGCGTTTACCGCACAATCGAATCTGGGTGACGAATCTGAAATTAGGCGAGGAAAAAATTGGCTTCATGACAAGGACAGAATAGATTTTGATGTAAATTAGTCTGACAAGGCTAAACGAAGAGATGACGGTTGTAATAAAACGCAATCATGAATGTAAATGAGAGAAAAGCCTAGGCAAGCAACTTTTTTAACAAACAAACGCAGCGTAACCGGTGGAACTGGAAGTGAACAGCAATTATCCTGCTCTATTAAAACGCCGAGTGCAGAAGCTGGACGAATCCTGCAGCGTATGGGCTGGGCATATTGATTATACAACCTGCGGTGAACCGATTCAAACTTTTCTGAATTAGACTTGCAGGCAGACAAATGAGTAAAGTCCGAATCGGATGTTGGGCTGATCGTTAATAACTGATTGTTGGTTTGTCACGTAGGTACCTGATTACCATCGGAAAATGTGATTCGTGAATTAATGAACGTCGCGCGGTTTTTCAACCCAGCATCCCTGTATTCCTGATGCATATTGCACGAAATTTTAGGCATCCACGTCGCCTCTAGATTATTCATTACTCTATGCAATCCCCCATTCTGCAGAATAATACATTTCGATTCCCGCTGTCTGCGGTAGCTACGGTAAACACAAATATATCCTGAATGGTGATAAATGATTTAATTTATCACGGGAAATCACATTTTCCCTTTTCCATTCACTGTTTGAAAAAACCTCAAGAAACGTATCCGATAAATCGAGTTATAATCTCAGTTCGATCTTCATTCTGTCTAATTTTTCCTTTACAATTACACCTTCCGAGATTAAGGACCATATTGTTCGCATGCGGATTATAAATATACCCGTATAATGCAGTCGGCTATCCTGGAGGATTACGGCAGATGCGTTATTCGGTAATTTTGAAGGTGTATTAAATTTAACGAGTTGTCAAAATGATTCAGACCATTTTGCACGGCCCGCATGTAGATTCGGGTAAATTGGTAGGCGATTCGGAACCGCTTGGCAAACTCGGACCATCTGAGCCAAGTCTAATGGCTAATCCGAGTCTACCGGAATAAGTTATCGACGGTCGTTTGGGCGATACGATTTTGGGTCAGCGAGCAGAAAACGATATACTTACCGGACGGCTTTGAAAAAGAGTTTTAAATTTTTGTAGTCGCATATATCGTTTGTTCGGAACGTAAAAAATAGCTGTGCCGAATATTCTTTGCAAAATAACAAAAAAAAAAAAAAACGCTGACAAAAAAAGGAAGCCGATGAAATTTAGAGAATATCTATCGCCACGAGCTTTTCATTTGACGTTAAAATTAACTCTCGATTCAACGATGATGCTGGAATAATATTAGAGCTTCAGGCAGACGAGAACTTACACAGAAATCAATCAGAATCGATGAAGTTGTGGAGGACATTGATTTTATCCATGTCCGAAACGTCTGTTTGAGGATCTCAAGTCCGGTGGATTAATCCATGGTCCGTGCGCAGGGAAATTCGAAAACACAAGGAATAGACTCGAATCACTGTGGAGGGCAGGTGGCAATGAAAACGAAAGTTTGCCGAGTCGGTGATGAGAAAAAAGTCGTCTTTGAGGGGGTAAGTTGGACGAGTCCGCGAATCCGAACAGCCAGATAGCGAGGGGTGTTTTTATTGGCAAACCCAATTATTTCCTACCCACTAACAAGAGTTCCTTTTTATCATCATTTTGTTACTTCGGGAGAAGTTATCTCACGAGCCAGAGACTCTCGGTATATTTCTATTAGCTATAGCCTACCTAAATCATAAGCGAAAGTTTTTCCAGACCAGCCTGGTTTCAATTAATTATTATCGCACTCGGTATGTAACGTTTATAATTAGCGAACGCGTTCTATAGAACCCCGTTAACCTTCCTTGCCCAGCAATTTCTCCTATACGAGTTAGTTTAGTTTACCTATTACATGGAAAAAGGTCCGAGTTCTTACTCGCTATTTTCTGACACGTTACAAATCGTGAAGGCAACGAAACAATCGGGACAGGCTACACATTCGACGAGAATAAATGTTTTACTACTTGAGCCGGGAATTTGTGGCTTTCTGACGTCACGGGACTCTCCTGGATTCTGTAACCAGTATCCACTCAATATGTCCGGAGACCAAATTTCTTTTCCAAGTTTTATTGGGAAATAAGAAACTTTCATCTCCTCTAAAAATGCACTTTCAATATCAATTGTTTGTTATTCACGAACGCCATTTCATATCACTTATCAGAGCAGAATTCTGAAATTGGAAAAAAGCATTTTGATACTTTAAAGTTACTGAAAATTTTCATTAAAAATCTGCAAAAAGGGATATTCGAGCGGAGTGGAATAAAATCGATTAAAAATTCTGTTGAGATATTAAAAAATGATCGAACTTACAGCGAAGTGTAGTCGAATAATTGGCGTGGGCTGAATACGGCGCAGCTTTCGAAGTCGCAAGGTTCCATGAATTATGCAGTTTGATTTTGTTGGCCGGTGGAATGTTATGCGGGCAAACAAGACGGACTGAATAGTCGCGATACGCATTCATTCGTGCTCCGTTTAATCAGCACAGTTGCAGAGTGGCTTTAGTCACGTACCTATAAGCAACCGGTGGTCCAGCAAAGCGCAGGATCTCGAAATCCTTTGCGCTATAAACGACGTCTCTTGGGTGTAAAAATTCACGCTCCGCACTCTCTAAATAGCAGTAATTTTGTCTGCCGCAAAAATTTTGCACAGTCAATTAATTATTGCAGTGTTTTCTTCTTTTTCTTCACTCTGTTATTAAGTTCGTCATTTTGTCGCCAGTCGGTATGGCAAGAGTGAAATGTAAAAATCGCAAATTCCTCTCGACGTCGGGGCAAAGTGCATGGAACACTAGGGCAACACCTGTTCACTAATTATCGCAGAGAACGCGCGGCGTGGCGGGTAAATTTGGGACGCTTTAGCCACGGTGATTCTAGGATTGCCCTGATTTAATTAAAACTACCTTCGAGCCGAGAGTAAGCAATAATTACGCTCATTAATGAACCCAGCCGCATCAAGTAATCACACGGGTGCGTGGCTGCCGTTCTGCAATGAGACAGACGACATGGTGAACGGTTTTGGTGACGGCTGCAGGCAACGTTACCGTACAGTCACCTACATAAATAAATAAATACGACGACAAATGCTTTGCTCTTATTGCGAGGAAATATTTGCCGGAATGTTAGTTTAATGGGTTACGCCGTGACGCGTTTCTTTCTTTTTATGCTATACTTTTCTCCTCCTCATCGTCGTCTTCTTCTTCTTCTTCTTCTTAGTCTTTCTTTTTTTATTTTTTATACCTGGATATGTATGTCAAGAGCACTTACGCGTCGTGTAAGAAACGCTTCTCGCCACTGGCAGGTTGTAGGCAATCGCATAACTCGATGTCGAGTATAAAAACTTACCTGAAACATACAGGAAAGAAGGAAGATTTAGTATTTTAGATAGTAGTATTTCACCTTATTTGAACATTGATAATAATTCAGACATTCAGGCATTTTTTCAAGTTCATGAAACTCTAAATTTTCGTCAGTGTAACCAAAATTACGTTACTAAGGGACAGAGTAGAAATTCCAAATTGGAAAAGTTCCGACAGCGTTGAGTTCCAAATTTTTTGGCCGACAAAACTTAGAATAAAGAAATCAAACTTTGACTCAATATTGCATGTGTGGGTATATTTAAATTTTCGAAATTTTACCCCATCATCGTAACTTTATTTTTCGAAATTTCTCTCTATCGGAAACTTGCATTTCGAAAGTTTGTACCATCGGGTTTCTAACCGTTCAAAACTTTGTTGTTTCCTCAAAGTTTCATTCCTTCGCTTCAAGTTTCACCAGCAAATAATTCGGAATTAGGCGCTTCCGGAACTTTTCAAATTCTGAACTTCAACCCAGCCCGTTACCAACTTGAATCTAGTACATCAAGCCCATCGTCAAAAGCACCATGCATACTTCCTTGACAAGCGAAGTGGGATTTGAACAAGCTATACAATCCCAACTTCCGTTAGTATCGGAGTTATACCGCTGCTACAGTATATAAAAGCGGCGGGTAATCCATTGGTAGTAAAATGAAAGAAAGAAATAAAGAGGGAATTGGCATCGTCAGCAATAGTTTCGCGGTGCAGGGCATGGCTGCTGCATCCCTCCACCCTTATCGCGGGTTTGTGTGCAGAGAGAGGAGGAGAGAGAAAGAGAGGAGGAGGGAACCGACGTTGCCCCTGTCTAGACAAAATCAATGTGACCTCAACCCTCGGCGAATGAGTGAGGGAGGGAGGGAGAGAAGGGGGGGGGGGGGGGGGGGGTGAGTGTCTGCATATGCCTTTTAACGTGTGTGGATGCACAGGTGGGTAGGAGCATATAACGCGCGTCATCTTTCTCATTTCCGGTCGCGTCGCGGTAATTTGGAGCGTTCTTCTCGCCACCGCCGCCGTCGCCGTTCATCGTCCTCTCTCTTTTTTGCATGAATATGACGCTTGGGGTAGACGACGTACTTCGCTCTCCGTTTTCTCTTTATTTTCATTCGGGCATTCAGCCCTCGTCACTTGATCGCTCTGCAAGCCATCGTCGACGTCGTCTGAGGATAAGACGAGCACTACTCCGCAACATTTCTGCACACTATCAGCCGAGACTATCCGTCAGATGATTATATTACACTTTCCATGCACTTAGGTATATACGCAGGTGGTATTAGATTCGAGAATAAAGTATTTAGCCAGCGATATTTGATCGGAATTTTCGAATTTTTGCGAATCGAATTTTACTTTCTGGTGAGATACAACCGTTCTGGAAGACAGCAATGAGCTGGTCTTGTAATGTCTCACTATTTTACACTCTCCATCATCTCGGCGAGATGATAGAGAGAGGGAGAGAGAAAGAGAGAGAGACCCAAACGACGACGAGGGTGTGACACGATTTCCTCGAACCGACAACAAGATAACGACACAATCGAATCAAACAACCTCGACCCACTCACGAGACTCGATAAGTGGTATAAAATATATTCATCGATTCTGTTTCAGTCGAAAGATCCCCGGGATTATTTGAGAAGAATTATTACGCAATATCAGACACCAGAGATCGATTTTTGATACCTGTTTTTCGCATCGGGGTATTAGAGAAGCTGCGAATGGTATACATCAGAGATGGGTGTGCATATTTTCTTTGTACTCACTAACGAGAACCGATCGAATTCGAATAACGATGTAATTAATTATTGACCAGAAAATTCATTTTCCACATATTTTCCGGACTGGTCTGCATGCGTGTGTGTGTGAGAAAGAGAGAGAGATAGGGGTATTTGTCCGAGAATCGAGTATAATATCTCCGGCAGATAGATATTTCCATACCTTTTGTGGCACGTGGCGTATATTCCATTCCAACTATACCTCTTCCCAGCACAGAGCACCGTCGTCGCTCAATAATTCCGTGTCGAAAGTATGTTGGTCCCGACATTTGAAATGCTAATGAAAAATTCGGGGGAGATAGACCCTCAGTTTTTTTTTTTAACTTCATTTGTTTTTTTTTTTTTTGTTTTTTTCCTTTTATCCCAACATTTCCTGCACGAAACGAAGAGAAGAGAAGAAGAAGGGCGAGGTATCTAAGAGTTTTTTCTTTTAATGAAGGTAGGTATGCTAATTTCCGACCGAATTTTCTTGTCGGAAGAAAAAAAAATTTTTCTTTCTTAAAACAATTTCAGTGAATAATTCTTTATTATTTATCCCCTCAGTGTTTATAAGAAACATTCGTTGGAAATGATGCTCGCATCGTGGTGTGTTAAAAATATACACTTATTACAACGAAATGAAAAAGGAGAGAGAAATGGAAAAAGGAAAAAAGGGAGAGTGAGAAGACTAATAGTTTGTGTACACTAGACACAAAAAACTCCAAACACACACGAAGATCGAATATTGCAGCTGTATTATTCAATGTATGTTTTACGATATTGAAACGGTGAATTCTAGCGGTGCGAATTTTGGGGAAATCCCGCTTCACTGCCACGTCGTTGGTAAAAAATTCGTTGCGTACAGAAATGAGCAGAGGTTCTGTAATAATTTCCGCAAATTGCATGAAAAGCGCCGCGGAATATACGTGAATTGTATTACAGCTGGGTACACATATACCCTTATCAAATATTGAATACTGAATATTGACAAAAACGAGAATTATTGGACAAATGAGTATCGTTAGAGAGGATATATGTAAAGTGGATTTTTCGAATCAAAATGGTGTGTACATGACTTGTTTAATTGATTCTTTTGAAATGCGGCAGTGATACGACTCGTGAGTAAATACAATTGAATGTAACATTGTAATCCCTTTCCAGCCCCGATGTACAAGGTAGATTGTTTATTTATTCATTTATTTATTTCTGTTGCATGGTTGGCGAGCAAATTATAAATTTGCGATTGAAAATATAAAATCGACATCTAAACTCTCGTTTACAATAATTTCAGAATTTCTTTGCCGTTAATTTTCAAGAAAATCTTTGTAATTTAGATACATGTATCATGATATAAATTTAATAATTTTTCACCATTTGGAAAATGTATCGACTTACGAAGTCCCCTGCAGATCGAGAAATTGATTCATGCATTCAAAGCTGATCTGCTCGCGGTTTGAATTAAGTTTATAGTTTTTCCGCGGGTACAGCGAGAATTTAACGAGGCGTGACACTGTAGTCGAATCGAAAATAAGGCCGATTAGAAGGGAGGAAAATCACGCAACTGCGGCAGCCAAGGTTTCTCGCGGACTCTCTTCGGCCTGGATAGAACCAAATACAGCCGATAGACATGGTCTTTGGGTTGCGTTAATTGCGCGACGTTAATCAGCGATATCTGCTCGCAGCTCACTCACTCATAATCAGAAATAGTGGAGGCTGCAGGCATGGCTGCAGGGCAAACACCCCGCAGCCTCCCTTTCCCTTTCCTTTCCTTTTCCCTCTCGCTCCTCCGATCCGAATCAGGCAAATTCAACGTCGCTTATTCGAGATTAGTTATCCACGGAGGTTGAATCGACGCGACTCGACGCGATACGACGCGACGCCTGCATCGATCAATCGAGCTTATTCATCCGCAGCTGAAACTGCGCACCGCCTGTATCCGTTCTCTATATATCTGTGCAAACGGAAGCCAGACAAGCATTAACCCCACTCGACTAACTTTCAACATTGCACCGTCGTCGTTTCGGAAATCGGAAAAGCAAGTCGGACTCCGTACGATACGAATCCAACGAATGAATACACGGAATTTTTAAAAGAAATTGTTTCTCCCATTTTTCGGAAGTATTAAAGGACATTGCGATCAATAATTGTAATATTTTATTCGTCGTTACGAATCTTGTTGAAAAGTACAAAATTTAAGAATTTCTCAAATTTTGTCCGAGCAGTGTGACATAGTTATAAACTCTTCAGCCTGTATATTTTGCTGCGGAATATTGACTTTCAAGTTTTAAATATATTGACACTGTCGAAACGAACATTTTTCAAATATAAAATTTCGAGCTCGGATTTTCGTAGGCGTTTTAGGATTGGCGTGAATTTCCTCCCCGCGAGTAAAGTGAGAATCCTGGTCGTTTTAATTTTCAGAATTTCATTCTATCGAAACTTTTGCTGCATCGTAACTTGAATTTTCAAAATTTTTCTTGTTTCTTCAAAGTTTGATCCCGTCACTTCAAGTTCCCTGTAATTTGGAAAGCTGCTTCGTCCTTCCAGAGATTTGGGAAGTCATTTTATCCGCAAGTAATGCTGGATCCAAACCGAATGAATACCTCATGTAATATATCCAATAGAAGGTTTCCTTCGCGATGCGACTGACAAGCAAGAATTCTCGGACATTCAAGCAGGAGCAAAACGTATCCGCAGTAATGAATTTTACTCCACACGTTTCCATCGTCTCCGTGCAGTGACGACGACAAGTGGTTGCGTAATAAATTCCCTGAGAATTCTAGTAAATACAAGAGTATATAGGTATATACCTATATACACACTACACATAGAGCCGAGGAGTTCCGAGAGCGAGAAACAGCGTCGTTTTGACGGTGCTATACTATTTTCCCTAGAGCACGATGTCTTTTTTCCCTCCCCATTTCCCGACGATTGTATATTACGTCACGTCTCTTACGTATTACAAGCGAACTCGAACACTGGAGCACGGGGGACGATTTTTTTCAAAGAGCATAAATCAGTCCGCTTGTATTTAGGTACCTACACGTATACAGCAAGGATGGAGGGGGGAGGGGGAGGGGGAGGGGAGGGGGTTGTATACTTTACAGATAATGAAATTTATGATCATAGCGAACGTAGATCATTGCGGCGATAATTGGAGTTCCTTTCCTGTCTCGTATTACATAACTTGGAGCGGGATCATGGCGGGAATAAAAAAAATTTATCGAACTTCACGCAAATTTTACTCAGCGCTATTCTCGTCGCCTGGAGGCGCGATTTATCGCCTTTCCGAAAATGCGAGTGAACCCTTGGAGACGAAACCCCGCTACGATGTTCACCGTAATAATATATGAGCGTATAAAAGACGATAAACAACAAACGAGAGAGAGGCTTCGCCGCAAGGAAATAGCGATGATAGATTTTTGTCTGAGATCGATTGGAAGATGGAAAAAAAGAGGATCGATTCAAGGTTTAAAGAAGTATAAGATTGAAGTTTATTCGTCTGAATATCTTCGTTCGGAGAATTAATACTTTCTTTAACGTGGAAAGAAAATTTGAAGATTCTATATTACTGAGTATAACAACTTTTGAGGGATTCCCCATAGAAAATTCATTTATCGTACAACAGAAAATCCGAAAGGATATTCAACGTATCCCAATCGCGAAAAAGGGCTCAACAGTCCCATTCTATACGCAATTCTGAGTAAAAAACACAAAAAACCAAGTCTTTTTTATTTCTAAGCCAAATTAAAATGTGTTGGTGTGTTTTTTTTTCAGAAATGCGTATAAAATGGTGCTGTTACGCTCATTTTCGCGTTTTCGATATCTGGAGATACATATCTACGTACGTCAAGATCGAAATCGACGAGGGCAGCCACTTATTAAGTTATCAATGATTTCGCTTTCAAAGTTGAAATTGACCGCGTGGTTTTCAAATTTTGTTCGTAGATCGAAGAAGAAACTTGATATCAATTAGTAGATTAATGAATAGCAATTACACATCGAACTTAGTTGTGTAATTTATTACGCCCTTAAAACCGCCAGCGCGTTTATACCGAGATTAATACTCGAGAGGTTTCGATATTTCCAGGAAAGAAGAAGAACGAGAGATCGTTTCTACAGTCCGGGTCGTATAAGCCCGAGGACGGAATGATAACAGGGATAATAATGAACGACAAAGAGGGAGGTGACAAGGAGTGTAAAAAGCAGTCGCGTGTTTCTCCCTCCTACGTGATCCTTTTATCCTTTGTCCGTAACGGCGGCGTGGGACGAGAAAAATTAGTCGGGCGTCGCTCATTAGTAGTGAGATCACTTCACGGCTTCGCGGTGCGCGCGGAAAAAGGGAGGAATGAGTGACGAGTGAGTAAAAATGAAGAGGTAAACACCGGAGAGGGAAACAGGACGGTTCGATTTCCAGTATATGCTGGGGGTGGAAAATGTGGGGAGATTAGCAAAAAATAGAGATATCTTAAAATGTGTAAAAGGTAAAAATGTAGAATACCGAGAATTCTAATGATTCTATATTTTGCCACTTCTACATATATTTCTCAACACTAAATTTCTACAATCTGAAATTCTGTGCGAAACTGATTTTCGCGTCTTTGAAAAATTCTATAGGCAGCGTTAAGCCTTCTATTTTGGCTCTGAGGCTGAATTTGCGAAGGGTAGGTGACAAAATTTTTCGGACCTTCGAGAGAAGGTGGATTTTTTTTTTTTTTTTTTTTGGCGAAAGGGGGCGTCCTTTGACCGTGGAGATCGGGTTCGGGGATCGGTTGAAAGGGCGTTCCTCAATTCGTCGGAAAATGTATTTCGCGATGAATATCGCGTCTTTGGGAAGAAGCCTCTTGATACCCCGGCGCAATAATGGCAGACTCTACCTTACGCTTCGCTGAATGCGGAGAAAATCTCTGGAGGTGATTTCCAGGTTGCAATCATCGTGCGATCCAGCCGTGAACGCCGAGTGCTAACAAAGCCCGGGGGATTCCCGGTTCCACGCCGCCGCCACAAAATCCAAAATTCTAATTCCGAGTTTCCCGCCTTCAGCAGGCCGCTTATTCATGCCTCGCTTTCTCGATTCCGTGATTTAACGAGACTGAAATTGAAATTTTTAAACTTCTCTAGCCGCTCGACGAAATTTCTCCCTCGAAATATACGTTAAAATTTTCTTCAAACGTAGGTAAGGTGCGCTGCAAGACGATACGTAGTTACGTACCTACGTGTCGTGTTTTGCAGGGAAAGCGGAGGTAAAAATTATGAGAAATAAAATTAATATTTATGAAAAAAGTTTTACACAAGCCTGTTTTAAACCGTCACTTTCCCTGACTTGATGTCAGAAAATTTGTGTACAAAGCAGACGTATGATAATATATTTTCACAACAAGGGTGTAATTTAAAAAAAATTAAGCATCGGTGAAAAAATAACGTTTAAGTACAAGCGCGAAAATTCTCGCATTGAAACAGTTTTCTTTTCCTTTTTTTCTTTCTTTTTTTTTTCTTCGTCATTTTTATGCAAATATTCCGTTTCTTTTTTCTTCTCTTCAAAGTTTCGAAAAATTTATCGCAAAAGTTGCCCCGAGCAAAAATTGTCTCGCGAGAAAGTTTTTCGATGAATTTTTGTTGTTTTTTTTTCCTGTCTTTTTTTTTTTTTTAGGTTTTTTACCCCCGTATTACCTGAAAAGGCAGCAGCATATTGAAGGAAATAATTTCGCGGTAAGAAAATCTGCCTCGTTTTTTACGTGCAAACTTGTACACGAGGGGTTGATAAGAACAAAAATACTTTTAATTAGGTATGCATATAATTATGGAAAACAGTTGCACTTCGATCTAAACACCTGACATATTTCAATATCGTATATTACTATTGTATTGATTTATCGAAGATTTATCGAAGAGTAGATAGATCTCCATCCACGTTTGGTGGTAAAATGAAGGTCCGAGTGCCCGATTGTTTAAACAATCAAATCAACCCGCGTCAGAAGAAACTTTGTTCAACCCTTAGGGATCAGTAAACCACGTCATACCTTTGATCCGAAGAATTATTGACTTTGATAAGAGTCAGGAGAGAAGTACGAACGTATATCCTTTAATACAGATATGAAAAGGAGCAACTTAACGTACTTGTTTGGAAAACTCGTCGGCTTTAAAAGCTACGAGATAATAATAATTTGTCAACGTAGAAAAAGAAAAAGAAGAAGAAGAATAAGAAGAAGAAGAAGAAGCAACGAAAACCGAGAGAAAAAATCCCAGGGGGTCCGCCGTTAGGATATAAAAATAAAGGTAACCAAACAGGGAGATTGAGAGAGGACTTCGCCATGCGTTGTAAATTCAACGGCTCCCCAGTCGGTACAGAATTTATGTATCGCGATGGGGGGGGGGGGGGGGGGGGGGGGGGTTAACAAAGAATGTCGATTCTATCTTTGAAAAGATTTACCGACAATTCTCCCCCTTCAAAAATAACTCGGAAAAAAAAAAAAAAAAAAAAAAAAAACCAAGAAGTCTAAAACGAGCAGTTAATCGATCAAATAAATAATAACAATATCAATAATAGTCGAATATTCCTACGTGGATCGAGAGAAACTCTGAGCGAAAAGTTACGACGAATAGAAGAAGAAGAGGAGGAAAAAGAAAAAAAAGAAAACTTTCCTCCCACGCGCGCTCTATCAACTTTCTCATTACTTCGGTGGTATAATTAGCGTTTTAATTATTTATTCCTTTTTTCTCACCCTCTATAAAGGAAGGAAGAAGCTCGCTTATGCCTCCGTCTGGATGTATGGATGGATGGATGGATGGATGGATGGATGGACGGATCGTCCTTGGAAGTTTACTCTAATTGGCTGTGGTTAGGCGGCAGTGGTAATATGCTCGCAGCAGTGACAACGACATCAAAGATTGAAGTATGAGAAGACGAGTAGAAGATCCTTACAGCCGGAGGGGCCTTTGACAGTAAAGTTTCTTCGCGTAAACCCCATGGGGCTTCCATATTATAACTTTGTACGGTTAATGTTCACCCTTCTCGTTTCCAAACCGCGTCTTCTTCTTCTTCTTCTTCTTCTTCTTCTTCTTCTATTATTATACGCATGGCACATACAAGCTCACATACTAAATTTATAAGATTCATCGATCATGTGTGAAGCTTTCACCTTATAATAGGAATAATAATAATTTATAACAGAAATTTTTCTTGAAGAATCACGATTTTGTTTTTCTTTTTTTACCCATACATTATTGATTTTTTTTTTTTTTTTGTTCTTAAGTAACGACAAGTTCATCGCTGACGAATATTTTTCTTGAATTGCCATCGAGGTTGAAATTCGGAGTTTTCAGGATCATCGTCGTATCTTCGCTCGCTTCCCGAAAACTACTCGAAGCGAGAATTTAATTACCTTGGTTGGGAAATTTCGACAAGTTGAAAAAAAATTCGGATTCGAATCGATTCAGGAAGGTTTGAAATTCAAGTTGCAATAATAGTTTCCCTCGAGACAATCAAGGCAAGTTTCTCTCTCAACATTCCATTTCTCACCGCGAGTGAAACGACAAGGGACTCCAAACTCGAATCGACGTTAGGGGGCAACAATCTAAGCAAAACTATGTCGCTGCTATGCGTATTGAAAGGGGAAACAATGCGGTTAATTAGTACAAACAATAGATTAATTAACGCAACTCAGTCAAGAATCGTGGACGAGCTATTTTGCGTGCTTTGCACAGTTGTGACAAAATGATAATAATAATAATCACCGGATGTTTTAAAAATTATTCCGTATGAAATTCTACTAAATCTCAAGCTTAATTCGTTCGCAGAAAACACGACGACAACGCTCTGTTCGCAATTATGGACTGAGAGAAAGAAGACTAAAGAAATTCAAGTAAATTATTTAGCGAGCGGAAAAAAACCTTTGAACGGAGCGACAATTCCGGATTTTTGAGAAGTGAAAGAGCGAGAAAGCAAGTCGTAAATAAAAAGAACTCTGTACCGTATTCTGTAAAATATATTTAAAACATCTTTATTAAAAAAAATTTACAAACGGCGTTGTAACGATAAAAGTCTGTTTCCTTAATTATAATAACGATATGATAATGATATAAATAATAATAATAATAATGACAATATCGCAGGAGAGGCGATGAAAATTTGAAAAGGACAGCAGTTTTATACTTTTCCATGAATTTTTCGAGCCGTTGCTGCTGGGGTGGCGCTTTTCCCCGATTATATTCAACGTGCGAGAAAAACGTTGATGTTTTTTTCTTTCTTTCTTTTTCGTTCTCTACTCTTTTTTTTTCTTTTTTTTTTTTTTATCGGAAAACGAGTGGATCACGTACGTGCACATAATGTGTATGTATTATATGACCGTATAATAGCTTTTCGGGATTCGGCAATTCCACGGTATGTGAGCGTAATGCGCCCACGTACCATGCATGACATGTGTGTGTTTGTGTGTTTGTATGTGTGTGAAGTGGCACATTGGTGCCTCATCACGGAGCTTCGCCTCCGGATCCGAAACTGGAACATCTTGTCGAGATAACGAGAGGTCAAGGAGCTCACGCTATGTACATTAGGCTGTCCCTTATTTAGGATGTTGACGAATTTTTGCCGCCCCACCCCCTAAATCAACTTCGAATAATTCGAAAACAATTGCATTATTTTTTCAGATTTTTACCTCAACTTTAAGATAGTCCGCTTTGTGATCGAAGTTTCTTATGGAAATGACATGGGAAAAATTTGTTTCCTTGGTATATATTTTCTTGCAAGAGTAATAAGGTTAAAAAAAAAAAAAAATCTGTAACTACAAGGTTTTAGTGGGCATTAGTGCTACTATCTGTAAAAAAATTTACATCACGGTATCAGAAAATCTAGACGAATTGCACTTCTTCTTAGCAAAAAAAAAAAAAAAAAAGGTCAGATTTCGAGGGTGTGCAATTCGTCGAGATTGCGTGAGATGATTATGTGAATTTCCCTAAATAAGAGACCCCCTAACGTACATATTGATGTATCGTGGAAGAAGGAGAGCGCGTAAGTCGATAGAAAAAATAAAGAGTAGTCAAAATAAGAGAGAGAGAGAGAGAGAGAAAGAGCATAACTAACGATTCTCCTTATCACGCGTTTCTCAGGATGAAAAAAGAAAAAAAAACGGCGAGGGTCGTCCCGAAGAGGCGTCGAGCTTGCGGACGAACTGTTTTCCACGGCATCCGGTTTTCTCACACGGTCTGCATATCAAGTATGAATTTGCGAGAACGTTGAGCCGTTACGTATTTCACCCTCGCGATAGCGAGCGAACAACGAGAAATCGTGACGCGAATTTTCTTTCTTTCGTTGAAAACAATTTTAAACATGTTGCGTCTAATTGTTCGTGACGCTATTTCCAATTTCTGTCGCCTGCTCCCTCCATCCTCGTGCTTCTATCTCTGCACGTAAGTATACTCGCAAAAATAGAAAAACAATACATCTTCGTAATTGCGGTAAGTTGTTGTTTTTTTGTTTGTTTCGGTTCCACACAAACTAACTTTGACACCGTTATTTCCCTGCAATTATAGTCTTAGCAATGTTTTTATAATAATTGACCAAATGTCAATCATTACTTGGATTCAAAGTATAGGTAAACAAATTTAAATAACAATTATGCAATCAACGATGTTAATAAACCAAAGCATAATATCTATCTACATAGTTTCAAATCCTTTTAAACAAGTCAAAGTGAAGGTAAACTAAAAAAAAAAGTTTAAAAACATTTCTCATTTCAAATACCTATATATAGGTACCTATAATATATATATATATAAGGGGTAAAAGTTGTCGTTTACTTTTGTGCATGCCATGCGGCCGAGTTTTTCAATTATATAGACAGGCGGTTTCGTTGAAGAGAGGAAAGGGGGGAAAAAAAGAAAGAAAAAAAAAAGGAAAAAAAAATGCAACGCAAGAAATACTTACGAGTCGCCGGATAGACACGCGAGGGGGGAGGTAAACAGGATACATTTCCTCTGGTATACGAGAGGAACCCCCGCGGAGGAGCTGCAGCGGGATTCGAAGTAAATTCCATATCGGAAACGGAGGCCGGAGGCTCCGACTAGATTTGCGAATATCCTCTATACCTACATTCGACGCATTTAATTCCGATTCAATCTTTCGGAACATTTGCCCATACATAGCTCACGGGTTAGGTAAAGGTTATATAGGTATACCTAGGTAGGTAGGTAGGCGAGCATCGCTCTTTCACGGATATTCAAAGGAGTTTAATTTCGCTCCCGGATTAATCCGCACTAAGTTCGAATATATCATCCTCCACCCTTTCAACCTTCAAGAATAGTTTTTCAATAAGTTCGAGAAGAAGAATAGGTTCTATGCTGCGCGGATGAGAAAACGCGGCGTCGTGTGAATGACAAAGTTTTTAAAAAGTACCTACGTTGCATATTATGATAACACACATGTAGGGTGTAATTACAACGAGGAAATAGAAATGAAAGTATAGAAGATAAGGAATAAAAAAAAAAAAAATGGGGAACGTCAATCAACTGACTTCGAATCGAGCCGTAAAACTTACTTTCTATACATATGTATTATAATATATTATTATTTATGTAACTGCAGTTATAGACAAGGAATTCCGCGATTTCGTTACTGCCAATTCACTTCCGCACCACGCATCTCTGTATTCCATAAAATGAAAGAACGATATAGTATAAAAATTTTCCTCAACCTTGTTTCAAGCTCGAGATAAGCCATGAAAAATGTCATCCTAAGTATAAAAATTTGGCAAAATTGTACCATACTTTTGGGCAACCTTTACGAGATCATGTATTTTCGAACTTGACTTTCATTGACATCAATTACGCAACTGATACCTAAATCCAAATTTGAGAGAGTATAAAAGAAAAAATTCTATGCAACACATTTCATTGTTCAAATATTATTATTCTCGTAGATCGAAGCATCTCTCTACCACTTGTGGACATAACCTCACATACAACACGCAATGAATATGGCCAGAACTGGATCGAAGGTTAGCCACAATAAATTGGTATAGTAGAAGACGATGAAAACCGATAAAAACCTACCCCATCTGCCCAGCACACCGCGTCGCTGGTTATAACAAGAATCAAGATTCCGAATGCAAATTCGGGTGGAGTAACAAGGGACGTTGGAACTGAGGGTCCTCGACCTTTCCGGAATATTCCTCGACTGGAAGAAGTCCAGGAATTATAAGGTTCCTCCTTATTCCACTCTTCGCCACGAAGCCCGAGGCGCTTACTCGGTTTCTTTTCCCAATATCTTTTTCCTCTTTTTCCTCTTTTTCCAGAGAGCGCTGTCCGTGCAGCTCGTCGTCATTTTGCAGAGTGCTAGTTTCACGGCACGGAGACCTGCACGGCCATTACACCCCGGCTTCTTCCACTCAAGATGCCGCAAGGCTGGTTGTTTCGGGACAGCTCAAGGCATTCTTAACAGCAAACCGACCATGTTTGTAGGTCTTTCTTTCCTTGGACGAGAAGCCGCGGTTGTATCCTTCCTCCTTTCTTCTTCTTCTTCTTCTTCTTCTTCTTCTGCTTCTTCATCATCATCATCTTCTTCATAGCGTACCGGCAGAGAGAACTTCCAAATCCAGACTAGCGTTGTCACTTACTTTGCTGGGTATCGGTGGGTAATGTGTAATCCAATCTGCGATAACTCATCGAGCTTCGCTTCGCGGCAGTCTGCGGAAACTTGGAAATTTCATTTCCATGGGAAACTAACTCCAGGCATAACTTGCAGCACCGTATGTTACCCGAGCATCAATCACTCATGCCTTACTTCGCGGAGAAGACCTTCAATTATTAAACGCTCTCTGCCGTATTGCAACCTTCGGTTCCTGCAGCGACTGGCCTGCTCTTCGTTGAAGCGAAATATGGAATATGGATCAGGCATTACTGTACTTTTGAAAGGTAGAAATTCAACCGACGAGAGTAAAATACTATCGACCACTGTATACCGCACAGCTCACAGCACCGACCGAGAGACAAGGTTTGTCGCTAAAATTGACACTAATATGAAAACGAGACATCGCGGATTACAGGCTACTGAATTATTTTCAAAATAATTCCAACCAACATAAAATGATCCCGAAATACTTAAACCAGTGTCCGGAAATAAACTGTGGCTGTAGTTCGGAATATGAGCGAGAATAAATTCGCACCTATCAACAATTCAGAAGCCAGACATCCGCAGGAATAGTATATATATACAGGCATCCGTCAACGTCTGGTTAGAATGAATTCATCTCCGGAGTGGGAAAAATAGTCCATCCTTATAATCCGGAGAGGATGGTTAGAGATTCTAACCCATTGAACAAAAAGACCTTCGAAATCCTGGAATTTTACACTGGAAGAGTTTCAAATTTATGTTTCGAGCGTGCGACGTCTGATAGAAATATTAGAGATGAAGTACGTCTGGTCTGCCTCTTTATGCGCTTACTCGAAGAGCCATCGAAGCAGGGTAACGAGATTAAGTATCTGGTAAAGATTTCCTCCTCCTCTAAAACGGTTAATTAGTCCGAAGGACGATAGAGAGAGTACGGTTGAATAATGAATCTCGAGCGATAATATCTTGGTAGCATGTTAACGGTAATAGATTCGTCCTCGTTGACGCTGATCAAACTTGGTAGAAATTTCTGTAACTTTGAGGATTAGTAAAGTGGCAACGCCTGCAAAATCTAACCGCGGCTGGATCAACCCGTTTGGCAAAAGGGATGAGAGGAGGATAACTTTTAGTAGTTCTTGACGTCAAAGTCTGAGGGTAAAGTAGGGGAAACTCGAAGTCCCCGACGGAACTGAACTTCTCTGTAGTGAGAAAAGACGAGATTGGATTCACCGAAATCCGTGCCCACATTTAAAAGCCCCCCCCTCAAGCATAACACACTCAACTTCGTCTTTTCTCCACTCCCACGCACATCGATACGATCTTCATCCTCCCGCTTCGAACTTGAACAAAACCGTCGGACAAGTTCGTCCCAAGATGTGATTTTGAGTAGAAGTCGTAGGCGCCAAAAGAGGAGACCAATATCTTTAGCACTCAGGAAAACATTCGCCATAGTAATTTCGACGATCAATCGATTCTTCGTTGCTTCGCACCTTGACCCCAATTATCGCGTTACGTCCCATGCCGCGGTATTTTATGGGCGGCCAAGGTTCGATTGGATTCCATCGATTGGAGTAAGACTCGGGAAAACCCCGTCGTTCAAATCGGCACATCATACGCAGAGTGAAATATACTCGAACTTTATGAAAAAATTGGAACCACCTATCCCAACCCTTGGATATCAAATTCCAAAAAACGAGCCATTTCAAACGATAAAGAATCAACTTTTTCAAATACACAAATAATACTGTAAAGTCCAGCGTTTGACAGACGGACGAACGAGTTCTGGAGGGGATGAGGAGCGTTTTTCGGCTCGCACGATTTAAAGACCGAAAATAACGAGCGGAATGAGCAGAAAAGATATATACGTATATATACCAGCTTCTTTTTACGCTAGCAGCAGCAGCAAGCTGCGTGAAAGGAAATCACGACGGTATGAAAAGCAGCTTTCCTTTTTTCCTTCCGGTGTTTTCTTTTTTTTTCTTCTCCCTCCTCGTGGTTTTCTTTTTTTTTTTTTCTTCTTCTTCTTCTTCTTTTTTTGTTCTTCTTTCAACTCGTAGAGCAGAGAGACGGCGATGATCACAGTTGCCAGCCCTCGGGAAGTACGGCTACGCCAATAACACGCCGGAATAATGATTCTTTTCAAGAGTAACAAAGGAGCACGAAATAATAGCGATACCCCGAGTGCCTATAGCGGGTATATGGCTACTGGTCGGGCTCTGTGGTTTTCCGGTTAGCTTTTCCGCCGCGGTGGGAGAAGAAAATTCGACCGTAACGGTGCCACTGCTACCCGCCATACAGGAAAACTCGAGCCGCGGCTTGAGTTGGAAAACAGGAACGAAAAGGATGAGGAGGAGTATAGTGATTGGGAACAATGCTGAGTCTCAATCAATGCCAAGAGTGATAATAAATCCTCGCTTTTCCTACAAAATGGTGGAATAATTGAAAAGTCAAGCTCGTTACCGTAACTTCGAAATTTCTAGTACCAACGGGAAGAGTTTCGTTCGTTCCTTTTCATCCGCACACAAATACGTGTCGAAAAAAATTGTGAAAGTTACAATACAATATTTGACTCATACGTCATCACGTTGAACAATAAAAATTGCACTTGTCTTTCGAAGCTCGCGGTTTATGCATTTTCACGTTACGCAATCATCTTCCAAAGGTTTAATTTTGCTGTCTTTCCTTATTATTCTCCTCTCTTTCTCTCTCTCTCTCTCTTCCTCCGATGACACACAATGATCAAGCGGGTGTAGAAATGTTAAGTAAAAATGAACCCACGTGTTACTCCCGTGTCGGATTCGTGGCCGCAAACACCTTGCACTAAGGTCGGAATGGCACGTATCTAACTCCACGTCAGCTGTCCGCCCACGCTGTTATTCAGATTGCTTTAGGCCTTTGCTCGGGTCCCGAGTGAGTGTAGCGACTATACGTATACACACACACGTATAATCCTGGACCACGGATGTATATGGTATATGGATGTATTGACGGGCGAGGCTAGGTGAAACGGAAATTGAGTTTCGGTCAGATTATTCAGAAGAGATGAGATTACCTGCACCGTCAATGAAATGCCTTTATCAACGTCAAACGTTCGCTCGCTCTGCATTATAATATACCCATGCACACACTGTCGACGATAATTAGTACCGTGGTCAAATAACCCTGAATTTAACCCCCGTCGGAAAATTGCTTGTTAGCAAAAACAAAAGAAAAAAAAAAATAGTGAAGCAGGTAACGTGTTTTGTCTGTAATTGTGTCCTCGAGGGAAAAAAAAACTGTCAAATTGGGTATAAATTCGTCAGCATCAACTTTTTTCTTGTGAATATTCGTTGACTATGAGAAACTTCGGGGTGGGGGGTGGTGGAGTACAAATTAACACTCAAGTTCATGATTTTTCTCTTGAACTGTTTTCTTTTTAATCGCGACTCGGTGAAAAATAATGGAATAGCTACAAAAGAGGGTGAAGAATAAGAAGCGGGCAAGGAAAAGTTCTCCGCCGAATGACGAGAAGTTTAAATTCGGTATAACCGAAGTTCTATCAGCGGAATTGGCCGGGAGGGAATAAAAGGAATCTACTTTGTTGAGAAGAGATTCATCTCGTCGGTGCGGCTCATTAATTTTCATCAATTTCCTCCGAGCTCCCGTCGTCCACGCAAGGCAATGGGGTTGGTACTTCGCGTCGTCGACGTATTTGCTGGCATAGAGGAAAAGCACCGGCAACATCAGATCGGCGCAATGCCTCGTGCAATCATGCCAATACCGTCCTGGCGAGACGCGACGCCGAATAACTTGAGCGCCGCATCGGAATTGAGTAGAGCCGACCTTCCGTGAAAGGAGATCCCAATTGATCCCGTAAAATGATCACTTCTTCCTAGCCGATGGACACACGACGACGACGACGAAGAAGAAGAAGAAGAAGAAGAAGACGAGAAACGAGTAAAAGGATCAGGTTTACGGTAAAGTGTAGATATTCCAAGACGTGAGCTTTTCAATGTTACTTTTTTATACTGTTACAAAGGGTGAAATCATCCCCTTTCTGGTCTAGTAGTCATCATAGATAAAAAACGTACATATACAAAAGCTTTCATGCGTTACAAAATGAATAAAGTTGCTACGTCAACCAGTAATATTGTAAAAACAGTGAGTCTCCAGATTTTAACCCCTTTCGGTAGAATCGCATAGCGGTTGGACGGGATGAAATTCGCCCCATCTCGAAAAATTGATATCCTGTTCCAATAATGGGTTTTAAAAATTTGAAAAAAATATCTAAGTATTTTTTAAGGATCGCATAAAAAGCTCTCTCAGTTTTCCTAACCAAAATTGATTGTCTTAGTTTGTAAAATATCGGCAAAGTTAAGGTACTAAGAGACTCTACGATCAGTTTGAAAAGTGTTTGGGGCGATGTTCGTCCCTCGTGACCATTCAGGGTCAACACTAGCACTTGGATTAAAAATGTATCCACTT
Organism: Diprion similis; assembly: GCF_021155765.1. Classification (NCBI taxonomy): domain Eukaryota; kingdom Metazoa; phylum Arthropoda; class Insecta; order Hymenoptera; family Diprionidae; genus Diprion; species Diprion similis. Next base: position 6,790,160 of record NC_060115.1, on the reverse strand, counting down.
TTTTTGCACATTCTTCATTGCTGTGAGTTTCTACTACCAACTTCGAATGGCCTTCTTGCTACAACGTCGCGAATCAGTAATCTTTATTCAGGAAGTAAAAGTAGTTTGACTTGTTACCCGTGCGACGAATAACACATCCCGTCGTGACAAATTCTCGACGTCGTCCCGGAACGGAAATACGGTGGAAATTAGAGAAAGGTTGCGATGAACACTGAATGTCTAGATTAGGCGTGACTTCGTCGAGCGACAATATTCAGCTGGTTATAAATTGTAGCGTTTCGAGTTCCGGCTAGAAAAGTAAAAGAGACCGGAAGTTGGACCGGTTCCAGGATCGTCGGATATGAGCCATCCTTGAGGAGAGCAGCAGGAGCTGCACAGGCAGCGGTACATCGCATCGTTCGAATCAAATTTCGAATCACGTCACATATGTACCTACCCACTGGCATTGTTGTCGAATATTCCAACGATATCGCTACGCAACCTCGTCTGCAGTCGAGACACATACCCGCTAAATTGAACCTATATTTTTCCCCCGATTGCTCACCAAAAATATAAGATGTATTAAAGCGTCGAATCCGTCGTCCGTACGAAACAGCAGCAGAAACAACATCGTCTCTTCAACTCTGACGCGTAATTCGAAACGTCACGGAATTTCTAACAATCTACTAATCTTTCTTTTTTGTACATTTTCTACTTTACGATAGAAAAAGAAGGATGTTTGAAGAAATTTCTTTCAATTTAGAGTGTTAATTGTAATGTAGCGAGTAGATACGCCTCGGGGATATTCACTTTTCGTAATCGAAAAAAAAAAAAATTATGTGAAATTTCAAATCAGAGATAAATTGTTGGATTAGATATAAATTTGTACAAAATAAAAATTAAAAATATACATACTTAATCTTAAACTAATTTGTCGCGAGGTGGATAGATATTTTTTTCCCTCTCTTTTTTCTTCATTCCGTATGTTTTTTTTCTCTCTCTTCTTTTTTTTTACAATTTCAAGTAACAGATTGCAGTCTATTCCTCGGCGAGTTACGCTCACTTCCTACGAAGCTCGTTTCGCTGTTTAGTGGGGTAGCAATCTGTTGGCTACAAATTGGATACACTGCCCCGGACTAACTACGGGAAAAAGTTTTACCCTGTAATTGGCGTTACGTGCACCGCGGTAAGATATAGAGAGTAGTAGGTATAGAGAAGACACGTGGGTCAAGCTGTGTGTACACACAAACACGCAAACACACAGGCAAACACCTTCTGCAGGTGAAATAAAACGAGAGTGAAAATACGATAACTTTGTGTAGATTAAACCGTTCACCGGAAACTCTCTGCAGACGTTAAATTTCCGATGAGAAAGATTACCGTTGACAATTAATGTCACATATTTCGACGTTATATTCACTCTCATTGTAGGTACAGCTGGTACCTACGTGTTTGCGAAAATAAAACACAACGAAATAATGAAAAAATAAAAAGGCATATAAATATAGATGAAGAGGGAATGGAAAATCGTGTGTGAGTGCGAATCGCGAAATACACGAAGCGAAGATTGGATGGCGGAGAGCGATTTTCCTACGAGGGAGATCAAAGCTCATGCTCTTTGGTCTTTCTCAGTTTACGCCAGTTTTTCATACACCGATAGAAACATCAATACCTTTCGTACACGTGGATCGGAGCGTTTTTCACCGATGGGTGAAAAATAAGGATCCCCATGACACGGGGTGACATGAGAAATTGAAACACGGTGCGTTGATATACACGATAAAATTCCCATAAAAAAAATAAAGAAAAGAAAAAAAAACCCGACAAAGGAGGAAAAGAAAAAAGAGAATATACAAGGATAAGAAACATTTTTAACACGGTCGAATACCAACAGCGACGGAATTTCAAGTTCTTCGTCAAGTAGCCAGCTGCTAATGAAAACACACACCAGCACAGCGGATGAAGAAAAACGGAAGTGGGATGAGAGGGGGGGAAGAAATAAAATAAAAAAAAAAATGAAAAAGGAGAAGAAAAAGGAACAATAATAAAAGAAATTCAGGGAAATTGTTAATGGAGGCGGCAGCAGGCCTTACTTTGGGATTCATTTCAAGTGGTTCATTTTTGTCGATTCTCCCTCCCCCCACCCCCGAGTCGGATGGAGTAGATATATTAGACTCTGTGTGCCTGCGCCACCCCCTCGTCTCTGGTAACCGGCGCCTAATTCCAACAATGAGTGAGCTTGCCATTTTCGTTTATTACACTCCGCGCCCGATTCACAACGAAGCATTATCAATTTCGGAGAGGAGCCAGAGCGCTGCCAACAGCGTATAATGCTCGTTATTAAAACGAAAGTGGAAACAAACACACTGTCCATGTACCCTGTGACTGAGCCCAGTGAATTTCGTCTCTGGAGGCCAAGTCGAACCGATTCGGAGCTTTGGTTAAACACCGATGCAACACAACAAACATCAGAGGATCAGGCACGTCGAACTCCTATCGGTAGAATCACATCGACAAAATCATCGGACCCGGACAAGGTCCTTTGACACCCTAATTAATACGGTAAATTGTAACAGAGTCTCTGCGTAGCCACCCCGTTAACGTCCCTGAACAACGCCACGCTTGTACGGAGTCCCAATCCTGCGGTCAAACACGGCAAGTCATTTTCAGAGAACGTATATAGAGTTTCTAATTAACGATTCTCTGTTCTCGGCAGCTCGAATTAATGCGAAACAAACTACAGGCGCTGGGATGATGCTTAGAGAGGAGGAGGAGGAGGAGGAGGAGGAGGAGGAGGCTGTTTTAAACTCTCTCAGGGTCGAAAGTTGACGCGAGGAACAATTAAAACCGTGTTAAAAGACGCAGAGTTCTGAAACCGATCGACGATGTAATTGCAGTTCGATACTCGCAGGCTCTCGCCTGTTATTCTACACGTCTGTTCGATTGTCTTTGTTTTCTTGTTTCTATAGTTTAGAAATAACAGAGTCAGACATTAGCGAATTACGTTCGAAATCTGCGAAAATGGGGGAGTGATGGAGAGAAGATGAGAAAAGTTTTGTCATTTGAAACACTTTGCGTCGTTGACAAACAAGGTCGAGGATAACGAGTGGCAATATAACAATACTAAGTAGAAACAATATAAAATATTAGAGAGAGAATAATGTCAGAAAGATTAATCAGCACCCAACAAAAGATGACGAGTCTTTTCGAAGAGAGAAAAGGAAATTCTTTGACGAGACTTGCACAGCATATATATCGCCAGTATCGCCACGATGCTCGAGACTCCATAGTCTTTGAATTTATGTAGGCAATTTTTCCTGACAATTGGATAACGGGCCGTTAAAGTGAAATCGAGACTTTTTTATAACGAGAGATCAGAAAACGGCAAGTGGTTTGGATTTCAAAAAAAAAAAAACACCTTGTTGGGGTTCCATGCATTTTTCAAACAAATAAATACGCCAGTCGGTCTTCGTACAAGCGAATCTAAGATTTGTTCGATTTGGAAAGGATTCTGCGTTGTCTTCGCGTTCTCTCTCTCTCTCTCTCTCTGACATTGAAAGACGAGAAACCTGATGTATATTATACGAAGAGTAGGTTTTCCTTTTCCCTCGTTATGCAATTTGGTAAGATTTCCCAAGAACTCCGTAAGGGAAGGGCTCCCGGGATCTTAACATTTTCACAAATGATATCTTCACTCAGGTTACGGTAACTGTAATTCCGAGCCGCTCCTTCGGGAATGGAGACAAGACCCTTCCTTTATCCGGAGCTCTCTCGCACCTTTTCCATTAGATTTTCGGCTAAAACACCGGCCTCACCGGTCCGATGTCGGCTAACGTATTACACTAATTTGTCTCACGGATTAAAGCACTGACTCCTCATTTATATCGCAACCCCCACTCGGCCCACTCCAATAATGGACGATTATTCCGAAAGAATAATTACATTGGCAAAGAAGCGCGCACCGGATTTGTAACGATGGGTGAAAATTTTCGCCACAACGCACCGGTTGAATAAAATGCAACATTTAACCGTTGTTGGAAAGAAAGAAAAGCCCGCCCGGATATTACCGCTATTTATACAAACGATAAATCCAGCCCCAGTTGGGAAGGAGGGGAAGGGGATGGATTACGTTATATTGCGGGGTAAAAACATCGGAGAGAGACAAAGAGAGAGAAAGTTGAGCCCAGAACCACACTTCGAGCAAGCGGTTTTGCGGGTCTGTTTAGATTACATTTCGTCTTCTTCTTTTTCTCTGTACTACGATTCGGTGGAAATATTTGCAACAGGATATACGATGTTTCGCCCTATTGCGAATGGGATGAAAGATAAAGATCGAAGATCTGCTGCCTGCAGATTACGTGGAAGATAAATTCAAAAATCTATGATAAAATTACTTTGAATTTGATAAAATTGATGAACCCTTTTCCCAAAAATCATCGAAAGGTTTCGAAGAGCGTAAATAACATTTGTAATATTTTTCTTTTCTTTGTCGACGAGGTGCGATCTATCACCGGATATTACTTGCTCGTGAATGATATTTGCTGTTTAAATTCATGCTTCTGCAGCATCAGTGAAAGCGCGAACGAATAATATCAGGCTCCATTGTAGCCTGCCCGTCTGAGCGATAACGTACAACGTAAGGTGTAACCATCGTGCTCCTGCAGTGCGCATCCGGCACATTTGCACTTTAATCCAAAAGCACGTATGCGTCGTTCGTGCCTTTTCCATAATATACAACCTTGCAGAAGTGAAATACTTGGAGCTTGTCGCCTGACAGCTGGAAGCACAGGTACCTACCTAACTACCTAGCAAAAGGCTGTTTCAATATTCTCCAGACGATATTAACCAGGATCACGAAGCCCGGGTTATGGGCGTTAAATTTCCGTGAAAGCTGTATCCGAAGTAGGTAGCTACGTTATAGATCAAACGGAGGTCGAGCAAGAACTTGGGGTTTAAATAATACCTACACGTGTAGGTACACGTGACACGTTTAACCGAAGGGTGGGTTAAGCCCGCGTTAAATCACGACGTCGTCGTTTCAACTTGCGCGTGTTCGGGTTATGTTTATAACGGATGATTTAGACACGCGGTGAAAAGTGTTCAAGTTCGGACTCGAGGACTCAACCCCCGGGGTAAATTTACGAGGTGCCTTCGGCGCTGGGCCAAACTACACCGCGGAAATTTATCAGCAATTTCTTTATCGGCGGAACAGATATCGGCCCTTTTTATCCGGCAGGAACCGATCCCCCTCACCCTTCGTCGTGGTCGACGACTATGACGTGTTTTTCGACTGGGCGAAGGATGGAAACACGCGGACATAAAATGGTGCGACTTGAGTATCGAGGATAGTAGCTGCGACCTGTCCGATAAACAGAATTAAAGCGCTTTCCTGCAGGGCGAAATCGACCCTCTATTCTGCATTACTTTACTTTTCCTTCCATTGCGATTGCTTTATTATATATATTCTTATTTTTCATTTTTTATTTTTTTTTAACCACTGTCAGACAATTTCACGTTAATTGCAGCAACGAATTGATACTATAAATTTACAAAATAGTAATTTTGCCTCCGAATGTTTCGTTGCGTCAACGTTACCAACTTCAGCCTCCATATTTTACTTAAATTTTATAGCAATCATGACAAGCAAAATTTTTCTGTACCTTCGTTTGCGCCCCTGATCCCAGCATACTCTCGAGTATTCGAAAAGATGAGTGAAAAATCCATTTATTGGTCGGGAGTTAACGGGGCTAATCTTGTCAATATTTCTCCTTCCGAACGAGTGAACTTCCGAACTTTAACCGAGTCTAATTTCACGCGATGCGTCTCTCCGGTAACCTCTGACGTCCGCAATCCGTCCTGACGGATAATTGGATGCTCGGGGATCAACGGAGGGAAATTACAACTCGATTAAACGACATTGACCTTCCGCATATTGCGCAGCAGTTGAGCTCATAATTCGTAAGCTGCACTAATAAAAGCCGTTTGAAACGAGCGGAAGTTGTACAGAAACGATGATCCTCATAAACAGGTAATGAAGGAATAAAATTCTCGCCCAGCGAAAAATGTACTCCCCCCCCCTCCCCCGCCCTTATTGTCAGTCTGAAATGAAATATGAAATAAAGATGAAGTGAGGAATGATTAGAGGAACTTCTTTAATACGCCAATCCACTTTATGCCGATTATCCAGTTTCATTGATTGGTTGTATTGAAGAAGTCCTTTTTTACGGCCGTTTTTATTCAGTATATAGAGTAGTTGCACCTTTTTATTTCGTTCATTCTTGTTCCCTACATACGATTTCCGACTCTGAGTTTCGGGTTACATCAGCGTTCGCGACGTTCAGCGGAGAAAAAGAAAAAGAAAAAGAAAACGATAATGTTCAGAGAGCAGAGACACACATTTGAGAAAAAGCTATAAAAAGCAGAAAAAAAATATTGAAGACATCGCCTTGCCGTGACCGAGGCCGAATCTGAAGCTTGGAGGAAGCCACTGCGAAGAATAATAAGAGAACAACAACAGCAACAACAAGAAAAAAGAAAGAAGAAGAAGAAGACAAAAATGTAAAAGCTCAAATTGTCTCATTTACCGCTCACGCGGGAAAATATTATCACGCGTTAACATCGTGACTCTCGGCAAGAATAATAACACCTACTGTACATTGTATGGATAAGAACAGAGAAATGAGAAAAGGAAAATGATAAACCAAGATGGAGAGAGAGAAAAAAAAAAAACACCATACAGCGTTATTAAATTCGAAATTGTTATCTTTGGATAAGGTGAATTTATTTCTTGTATCTTGCAACAGCTGTTGAATGATAAACGACTCGTGTTGTTTATACATCATATAATTTTCAATTTTCTTCTTATGGAAAATGAACGGAAATGGTAACATAAGCGCCATCGTCCTGCAGAATCACGCGACATGCGTACAAGGCGGTTCGAATAACGGAATGAAATACGGCCGGAATTTATTACCAGAATATTCTCTAATTCACCCGCGCGGTCTTCTAAACACAGTTAGTTGGCCAAATTTGAAACTAGGTATATTCCAGTCGAAAGGAACGCGTGGTATAATGGGAACCATGTATCAACGGTGGGCAAACGGTGTCCAAACTGTACTTAAATACACCTCAAGTCACAAGCATTACACGTTATCTCGTCATTAATTTAAAGGCCATATTATTTCCTGCTTTACGGATCTGCAACAGTTGGTTTTGCTGTTAATAAATCCTAGATTTAAAGAAACCTTACTTCCTGTCAATAATTGTGTATGAAACTATAATGAAGTAACAAAAACAACAAGAATTGTTGGTATTATTTATTATTATCTCGGAGAGCCAAGATTGTTGTTATTACGCAGCGAATTAATTGGGCAGCACGTTATTTGTACTGCTGAGTAAATTTAATAGATTTTTGCGAAGAGTTGTAAACGTGCACGCTTTGAGGGAGTATAAAACTAGTGCGGTAAAAAGTTTCTTACGAATAGATATAATTTTCCTTAGGTATGACGGAGGGCTAATTGCGTAGTGAATTTATATATTGCAGAGTTTTTATATGCAAGACTGCAAGAAGCAATTATACAAAGCGCATGTAACACGTTACTGAAATGTAGTAAAGCAGTTGCAATAAAAGAAAATTGCCAGACATTAATTATTAAATTATAATGCTGCGCTGTACCATAACGTATGTAACCTATAACCGATTCGTATAGCTACTGACAATCTGCTTCAGGCAACTAGTGATATTTGAAATTAATTCACAGGTGTGCAACAATTGTTTCGTCGTTATTATAATTGGATAACAACGAAGTTGTTTTTCTCCACAACAAACAAAAATTGACAAGTCGAATTTTGGATTTTTGTCGTTTCTTTTTTTTCCAATTAATTTTCAGTTTGACAAAATTTGACGCAAAATTCGGAAAAGTTTGTTTTATAGCTTGGGAGAACTAGGCCCAACGATAATAGGAAAATGGAAAGTGAAACAATTTTCCGGCTGGTGAATAGAATAGCGGGAAGATGCGGCGGAAGGTATCAGTCAGTCACTTCTTGAACAAAAACGCTGGATCGTCTATCTCTAGTCTTCTAGTGGCATCAGTTATACGTAATAACACATTTACCCGGACACAAGGCGTTCATAAATCACCGGAGTTTCAGCTTAGCTCTTCTCCTGCACCTTTCTAAAGGTATGGCATAAGGTTGAATCCTACATCTCACTCACCGTCGGAGTTAAACAAACAACCTCAGACCCAGCAGAACTCGACACGATTTCATATCCAGTTCCTCGATTCTTAGAGAGACGAAAAAACTTCTTCCCTCTTTTTCAGTTTTTAATCACTTTGAGAAGGTTGTTAAGTCGAAATTTCGAAATGGCACGAAATATCGAATTTATGAAATTTATGTTATTCGGAAAGTAAAATTCAAGAAAAGAAAATATTAAAATTGTAAGAGAGAGCTCGGAATTCGGTTGAAATGACGTTAATAAAATTCTTCGAAATCTAGGAGATACTTTCGAGTTCAATCCACGATGGCTTTTTGCATTTTGGGAAGATTATTTTTCATAAATTTACTGGAAATTTTCTCTTCCCGGTCGATATAGTAAATCTGATGTTGCTATTTTTTTATTTAACAACATCAATCTCGAAGAATTCAATAATTGTCTGAATGGTATTGATACTTGATTCGTCGACCAGCTACGCTTGAAAAATTAAATTACAGTATAAATACTTCTCAGACATGAGAAAAGCAATTAGTTCTACGAAGTCGTCTGGAAAGTAATTTTCCTTCTTCGCTGAAATATTTGTATAAATTAAGTGATTTTCGAGTATTTCGTTTTATGAAACTTACATCAGCGACGGCAACCGGATTCGAGGCAAAAATATTCTAGGAAAGAGTCATTTTCCAGCATGAGTAGCTATTGAAATGTGCCTGACACTCTTAAGGGAGAAGGAGAACGACGATGAGACGAAATAGGTATTTGGGGATGAAACTCGTCGAGACGCATGCATGGAATCTACGTGAGGCCAAAACGATTATTCTCTTTTCAAGTTTCGTAACCCGAAGCGAACTGGCAAAGCTGCACGCGCGAAGCAAATCGTATATTCAACATCAAGGCTATAATTTAAAAACACACCAAACACGTATATTATTTAATTAAGTAATAAACCAGCATCGAATGACAGAAAAAACTCGCTTGATTTATAGTTTAATTCTCGCGTGCGTCGACTGTGATTCATTCATATGGGGCAAAGTCACGATGTGGACGAATTTCGATTTCGAATTTGGATGAAATCGTTTTCAAAGTAATCCTCTCGAAAAGTGCACTAAAATTTTAATAATTTCGAAGAATAAAAATATTTGGTCGCCGTTTAGAACCGAGCGCTATTTCTTGCGTTTCCTCGATAATTATTCATTCGATTATGACTGCGTTCACTGGAATGACGCATTAGGTCGCATCGAAACTTTGAAATCAATTAGCAATTCAAGTAATACTGTGTTGTCAAGGAAAATTATATACATTATTTCAATATACCATGAATTACATCAACAAAAACGTTTCAAGTGTTTAATGTTACTGTGATTAAACTTATAACCGTTGTTATTCTAGTTGAGTAATACTTGAGGACCCGTTTTTGAAATGATATTTTTGAGATTCGTTATAAAATAAAAAGAAAAAATAAATAAATAAATAAAAACTATATTACATAATTCAAAGGTATACTATAAACGTGATATTGAAACAAAGTAATACAAATATAATTTGTAGTGAATTATTATAATAAAAAACGACAAATTCAACAATATTAATCGATGTCAGTATAGAAAATTCGTCCCCTTCGTGACTTCGTGCCATATACCTCAAATTCAAAACACGTACAACACGTGTGTTAGCATAAAATTTTGTTAAACGACATGTGTAATTAGACACGAAAAATCGACTAACGCTGTTACTAAGCATTTGTTTTTATTTTTATATTTTTGTTCCCTCCAAAATTCATTAATTAACTTTATTCGGTTCTAATTCCATAATAGCTAATTAACGATACATTACATAACACTTAAACACGCAGGCGTTTATCCAGCGGAATAATAAATTCAAGGCATGTACATTCGGTTACAAGTATGTTGTACAGGCCACGATATTGACAGCGATTAATATTCGATTTTTGACTACGCGACTGGCGATGAAAAAACCTGCCTATTCACCCATAAAATTTTCTAACTAACTATTCGTAAGAACTCGCCCGGTTTTACCAACTCGGTGTAAACCATTCGCGTCATTAACCATTCGTGGAATGTCTCGGTGTTGGGAAAAATTTCTCATTTTATACACTCCTGAAATAACAGTTATATGTATAGTGTAAGTAGAAAATTTTGTTCCAAGTTTTATTTCAAAATTAATAATACACTTAAATTTGTTCGATTAAATTTACGCGTTTCTCTGCCACCTTTATTCATACGCATTTGTAGATTTACGCAAATTTCTTGCACTCTTGATCGTCATACTAATTTCAACCGACCGCGATGTCGATATACTTGTTTTCTTCCAAGATACAATAAAATTAAATTTTTCACAATTTCGTTGCTGCTGCGGGCTACTAACGCAAACTTTTCCACGTTAACCGCCAGCTATTTCCGAGGAGCGGAAATTGTGCGGGTATATAAGACGCTTTGACTGGTGCAACGGTAATGAAGAAATATACGAGGATCCAGGGGTTGCGAATATGCGGGTGCAAATTTTATGTTTCTCAATGTGGATATACGTAGGTATATAAAACGGCAGCTGCTGGTGGTGCACTTTTGCCCACCGGATGTCCCACTTGGCGAATAAATTAATACCGCGTAGTATTATGCGGTGGATTTATATCGAAAACCTAGTTGCGGAGAAATAAAATAAGTCTTTAAAAAAAAGTCAATAACGTTATTGTTATAACGTGGAGAAAGAGAAATTCTACAATGTCCGTTCTGCTGCCTCCTGTTCTAGGAGATCGGAGTAAGTTGGTTAATTTTTCATCCAAATTTTCCGCCTTGCATAAACAGATTCCTGTCTTTTGCTTCTTTCGTTCTTTCCTCCGGCTCTTTTCAGGGCTCGTTAATTGAGGAGACAAGCGTGACGCCTGCGCCTGCAGGGTTCTTAATTTTAGACGACAAGATGACTAATTTGCGTGAAATGATCCTCTCAAGAGAATAAATAAGGTAATTAAGAAAGTTTGAAGTGACCGGACGAGTGGTCTGACTGTATGGTTACACTATAATGGCTCGCGGTGAAAGTTAGCGATTGCGCGATGGTTCACTGTCGAGAAAACTTCGCCCTCCTCCCCGCTATGCGGAATAGCTCGTATCATACCGTCGCGTCGGATAGCTATATAACACTCGGTGTTGGAAAAACCAATAAACCGTATACGCGGAGCGGAAAACGAGTTGAAAACGAATTTCAAAACTTCTCTCTCTCTCTCTCTCTCTCTATATATATATATATATATATGCGCATAAGTGTATGTATATCGACGTAATGTTGAAAAATAAACTTACCCTCCTACCCCCACCCCTGCAATAACGATTCTAAAAAATTGCAGAGAAAAGGTTTTCTGGAGAACGTGACGGAGAATAAAACTTACCTGAAACAGAGAAAACGAAAATCGAATGAATATGGAGGTGAGAAAAGTGAGTTGCTGTTTCTTATCAGTGCATATACATATATATACAATACGATATTGGGGGAGTTGGGGTAAAATAGGCCCCTAGAGGCAAAGTAGGCACCTTAAAATTATTGACATGTCAAAAAATTTGGGGGCAAAGTGAGCCCCCTGAAATTTTTTGTGTAACAAGGGATAAATCTAACCACCTGAAATTTTTTTGTGCTTTATTCTCAAGTCGTCAAAGTGAAATAAATTTTTTGAACTTGAATATATGATTACTTTGTTTTCGACAAAGTTAGATAATAATTTAACATACATAATTGTTTGTATGAAAAGCATAAATATTTTATTCTGATTTTAGGGATTATTTTCTTAACGAGACCCACTTTGCACCACTTTTACCTAAATAAACATGTGGGAATACAAAGATTAAGGATTCATGAAACATTCGCGTGACGCCGCTGGTTTGGATTGGAGGAAGATTAATTATACTTGTCTAGGGTGACGACAATATTGCTCAAACAAAATTCCCCGACTTTTGCCGTTAAAAAATTCCGAATCCCCTGACGCTTTCCCACGAAACTAAGATAATATTGGGCAACTTTTCTGAGACAAAAAGTTGTATCCGGAAGTTGTGCACCTTGAATACATAAATTTGGATCTAAGGCACACACAGTATTGCTTCGATTCACAAAAATAATTAGAAATTGAACAATACCATTTCCAAAAGTTAGTTTAACTGGATTTACGAAGCATAGCTGAAGTTCAAAAACGATTTTTAACAAAAAAGTACGTTTTTCCCTACGATCCGTTACAGTTTCCCGACTTTTCCAGATAGACAATATTCCCTTATTATTCCCGGTTTTTCCGGTCTGTCGTAGATTACTATTAATTCAAAGTGAATGCAGATCAAAGTCTGGAAAATTACGCTGCTGAAAATCGTCGCGTGACTTATGAAGCGATATTAAATTTGTCGACGAAATTTTCCCAGACCTTTTCACTAACTTAGTTCTGCATTGCTTTCAGCCCCACGTACATATACATATATATATACATGTATACACACAGCTAGCGGCTATAATCGAAGCATCGAACCTTTTAGCACTCTCTAGCCTTTAAAGATCGCGACGGAACTGAGATAACGAAATATGAAAACGGCATTCCGGCAGCTAGAAGCCCGGATTAAGGAAGCGGGAAAATTTGCGCGGAAAAAAAGAAGAGTGGAGGACAAGGATTTTCCGCGTTCTGGAATGAAAGGTCGGCGATTTTTGATGAAGCTGAGGCTAGCAGCCAACCGTGTTGAACTTTTTTGATCTAGAAAAATGTAGTTCACTTTTATCCTCGTAATTGCATAAAAGTATCAGTGGTTCAAGGTGTTTCATAAAATTTTCGAATTTCATTACCTTATTCGAATGAATATAAAAACGTTTAGCTGATAATTTTGGCTAATTTTATCTTCAGCCTAGTCACTTTTTCTAAAATTCCTATCGCTATGAGACGACGATCCAAGCCATCAAAAAACATCAACGAATCGATTCCGAGACACGTAATAAACCGGGAAATTATTATTGTGATGATAATTTATTCGCGAACGTGTTTCTCCGGTTTAATAAAAATCTAAAACGCACTCGTAGATTCTCATTCCTGTTTATTTCCCGTCTCATTTTCATCGCTCGGCGCAGCCGCGGTTCGTTGTTCGGAAAAAATCTGCGGATCGGCGACTGCACCGGAATAAAAATGCAAGGTTCAAACGTCGAACCGGTCGGACAAGACGAGTTAATAAACCGTTGAATCATCGTTATGCATTCAGGCTTGCCGCTGCTGCTGGTGCTACTTTTATATACTCGGTGAAAATAAAATCAGGTAATTTATAAACCCAGCCGTGTATAGAGCTCGGCCACACGAAGTCCTTGTAAGAAGTATCACCTGACATAATCGAGACACATATCGAGTAACGACGCTGCAGCGTTCACCGCAAAAGCATGATCGTGTCGCGGAGAAAATAAGCGGAAAGATGGAAGAAAAGAGAGATAGAGAGAGAGAGAAAGAGAGAGAGAGAGGAGAACTTGCACCTTTCAATTGTTCAGTATTAAATTTCATAATTCTGAACGGTTGTATTATACACTTGTATTATCGCACGATGAAACTAAAAAAAAAACCGCCAGTTTATAAACTTGCATTTCAAAGTAAAGTTTGCACAACTTGAGTAAATTCCTTTGTAAATTTTGTCTTCTTGAGAGTGAAACTTTGAACAGTTAACCGTACTTGAAGAGACTATCGAAAAAAAATTTTAAACAGTACACACAGCAGTTTTAGTTTAACATTATAGAGCAGTACACATCGATGGTTTATCGATTCTTGAATAAAATATTATCTGTAAGATCTGCATGAAGACAGGAATTTTTCTTCACTTTTATCACGCTTCCGGCGTGCTGTATCTCATTTTTCTAAACATCTGCGCACTTGTGAGAGGGAGGAAAAGAAAGAGAGAGAGAGAGAGAGAGAGAGAAAGATATTGGCGAAATGGAAAATTTCCTTAACATTCCTCGAGTGCGTTTCAATTCTATATTCTTTCTTTTTTCAAATTTTCATTTTTATTCTCAATGAAGTAAAAATAACAATGAAAAAAAAAACAAACAAACAAATCATCTCATCACTCTCACCTTCTTCTATAGTAACGTTATTTTTACGGCACAGGAAACTCTGCGTGATATTACGTATACACTGTACACGCATACCTGCCAACCCTGCAGCACTTTCACGGAATGTCTTATACACGGAACGCGTGAAACGCGAGGGTGAATATGTATGGAAAATTCGAGGTAGGCAGAGCGAGAACGAAAAAAAAGAGGGAGGGATAAAAGGGGGGGAGAGGATTTTCGTGTAAAATGGTCCCTGATCCGAGGAAATGGAGAATTGTAAATCGAGAGGCGGGATAAGGCGGTAAAGGGCTGCCGCTTACTTTTATTTCGAAAGAATGATACTCGATCTACGTTTCGAAAAGTCAATACCGCGACATCTTATTACAACCACGCGTAACAACACGCGGTGATCGGTAGCAACGAGAATTTTATCCCTCGAACAGGGTTCGCACGGTTTTGGAATCTGAAATTCCACGACTTTTCCAGAATTTCAGCGAAAAAACCTTCGACTCTTAATTTCCATCAGAATCTGAATAAATTTAGAGTTTTTTCACCGTATTAAATTCGCCATTTTGGATTTCACAATCTGACTTGAGATTCGTGATTAGTGACCCAAAAAACTTCACGGTATCAATTTTCATTCAAATCCGTTAATCCGTTCTCAAGATGTCATTTTTATTTGACCTTTTGGAATGTAGTTATTCAAATAATTGAAAATGTATTCGACCAATCAAAGCCAGAATCTAATCAGTTCTAAGTTCGGAAAAGCCGCATCGATTGAGACCAAAATCATTGAAAAAAATTGATCACATACATACATACACACGCTCAGACGTCCATCCGAAAGTGATCGGAGGTGATTCTCTAGATCGTGAAACGTCGTGATTAATGAATGAAACGGGGTGATTAATATAACTTCTTTTTTTCTCTAAAAAACGGAGAAACGGGAAGTTAACAAGCGAAAGAAGATTTAATATTAATTGTAAGTAATATATCTACATAAAATGTCCGAAGTAGTTCAACGAAACGAAATTTTGACCGCAATCATTTATTTCTCAAAATAAATCATGTCTAATTCTTCGTCAGCCTCAAGATCCCAATTTTATTTATCAAATTCCCCGAGTTTACCCGGTTTTCCATAATTTCCTCGCGTATACGCGAACCCTGCTCGATATGCAAGAGAATTCGCGTTTATTTCATAATCACGATTGTAATATCGTCAAGGACTTTTCCTTTCCGTCCGTCGATCAGCAAAGAGTCAGATGCAGGAGGAAGGCTCGGGGCGTTTGAGAAAATGTGGAATGGGGTATAGGCAGTAGGGGGGGTGCAAAGTGAAGAGTCGACGCCGAGAGACTTAATCGGCGATCTTGAATGATGGTTAATCGGTAAAAATCTTTGGGGACGCCACCAAAGTGAGTTACCGACAATGAGTGGGCGCAATTATATAGCGGATGCGGGCCAAAGTTACATAAACGGAGGAACCGAGTCAGCGAGCGTCGTGACGTCTACGTCTCCGGTTTCTGCTGCAGTGCGGGAGGCGGTGAAAATCGGATATCTGAACGACGTCTTCTCATTCTTCTCGACGATAGATCTAATTTCAGATAAGATCCTGATCGAAGGACGAGTTGGGAGCGTCGATGAATCACGCCTCCCTGAAGGTTCCGCCTTTCCCACCCGGCATTCAGAACAATTATATCATCAAGGGTTCGTGGCCACCCTGCGATTATTTTTACGTATATACACCGCAAGTGAAGGAAATACTAAATCCTCTGACGAATCGATAATGATCGTAATTTTCAGGCCAATCACCTGATCGTTATGCATGCACATACATATATATATATACGCGTTGTAGAAAGCGAAACGGAATCGCTAATCGTTCGGTTGTTATTTAAAGAATAACTCGTATATCAACTGCAGATATAGGTTATATTTTCAATTTTTATTATTAATAATTGGCTGCAGGTTGAGCCAAAGAATGAAAGTGAAATTGCATGTCGAAAGGAAACGAAGAACGAGACTAAATAATCACCCACGTATTACATAAATATATGAATATAATTTCGAAAAGGTGAATTTAGTAGTTAAAATGTTCAGACAGGCTAAATTTCTAATCACTGAGAGAGATTCCCAGTCACAGTTACTGTACCGTCTTCTCTTTTTTTTTTTTTTTTTTTCCTTCTCTCATATAAAACGAAACATATATAAGATCTGCGTTCAAAATGAACGTGATTTTGGTAATTGTAACAAAAAATTTCTTATATGTGTATGATACATAGACGCAAATTGACGTCAAAAAAGCTCCTAAGCCAAGCCGACGTGATAGCGTTTTGAAAAATCATTCCACTCGATGAAAAGGAAAGTGATAGGGTCACGGGAGATGCCGAGGAGGCAATATTGACGGGAACGATGGAAGGTATAGGCAATCGCAGAATGCGAGCCAATATCTACGATGTGTTACATGATACATGTATACTGTATACATATATTGTATATAAGGGTCAAGAAATTTTTCCGACAGCTTCTAAAGGTCATGGTGTTTGCTCGCGAGCTGCTCCTTAACGCATCACATGACAGTGAAACACGAATCGGGACTTTTAGATGTTAACGGAAATTTTTTACGACTCATACGTGATCTACGAAGTATATATATATATATATATATATATATTTATATACATGTATACGCGTCGTAACACCCACCACCGGTGTTCGTTCGCACGCCGTTTTACCATCGAGGCTGATCTTCTTCAGACGTTTCATTGTGTTTCGAACAAGAGGAGAAAGTTGGCAAACTTTATTTCCACTCCACTTTAAACACTGTATAAAATCTACAGGGTAGATATATTTTCCTCGACACTTTCTATAAAGAAATATCCGCTTCTCCGCACTTGCCTGCTTTTTACATTATTATACGCATATGTGAAGAAATATATATATATATATATATATATATATATGTAGATACATACGTCGTTGTTCATCTGTATATAATAAGACGTTATTCTATAAATATATATATATATATACACCTATACACAATTGCATGCGAAGAGAATCGTCGAGAAACACAGCTATATAACTTATTGCAAAACTCCAAAGTCAATGACCTCGCCAATTTCTTCGTTCCTTTACTTTCGCAACTGAACGACTAGACGACGTTGAAACGCGGGATATAAAATTGACACGGCGGCGGTGCGATTGATCGATCCAAGAAATCTAAAGAGGCGACAGGAGAGTTGAAACTTGCGAAACGACGTGACGTATTCAAATAATATAAATATACATATAAATAAAAGAGTGAAGAATTGTACCGGGATTTTGCTGAGTGTTGATAGGATTGACGCCATGTCCAGCAGCTGCCGACTGCACGGCGTTCGTGGCAGCGGCAGCGACGTTCTTCAGGGCTGCAATGACCATCATCGTGAAATCAGTGATCCGGGAATATAGCTGGTAGCTGAAAGCGCTGAATCGCAACGAGCAGGTGTCGCTGGACGTTACGTTGGCGAAGAAAACACCTCGGCACCTCACCACCACCACTTGAAACCCCTTTTCCTATTCGCTCCTCGGGAGTGAGTTAAGGATACTCGACAACAACCAGCACCGAAGTGCACGATTCACGTTGTTCACACCGAATTACAGACCCGAACGTAACAGCTGTCACGAAGCGACTGGCGGAGCCCGCTTCGCTCCATGAAAGAGAAGGTATGTCGGTAGTAGGCGAGTTTCTCCGCAAGGTTTCCGAGCCTCTTCGAATCGCCGGTCTCAGGAGCGTATCTATAAGTCCCGTTCAAAAACCGACCGCCGAAAACTTTCCCAAACACCTTCGGTCGGTCGAAGAGCTATACAAGCACTGCTCAAATCCATTGCGGATTTTCTTGAAATTCTTCTTCAACCATGGTTCGAAAAACGCTCTTTTCAACCCCTGATCGTGGTTCGACGACGACAAAAACTTGCCAACTTGTTGGACGACAAGCGGAATTACACCGGCGTGTGAAATGACCGGATGATCTGCGAGCTCGTGTTTGATGACTGACGACGATTAGAATGAATTATGGATCTCTGCGTGGGAGTCATGAGCTCAAGCTCCTCCCGAATTCTCATTTCCAAGGTGGAAGAGGGATATTATCATTTCGTCGAGCGTCCAACCCTCCTCGAGGAGGAGCCGGATTTACGCCAGTTTCCGCACCAACGATTCCGTCCCTGGAGTCTTATATCGCTGCGTTTCTTGTCCTATGTACACGTCTACACCCAGACTACACAGAGTTGGAAATCCTGAGGCTATCGAACGTCCCGTTCCCGACTTCTCCCAACAAGACTCTGGCCGTCATCATTCTTTTGCCTCGTTTGCCCGAATTAATTGTCTCCTGTTATACACACTCGAGCTGTGTAACACGGATGGATGTTTATCGTCCTCCCTCTCCTTAAAGCCGGCACAATCTGTCATTTTTTCCATCAGAGTTCCGCTCTTATTTTTCGATTTGCCTCTGTAGTCAGCTTCTGTATTTACTCGTATTCTACTAACGCCAATCCCAAGTGTTTTCTCAGGATTCTCATTCGACCGAGAAGTTGAGTGAATTTTGCCTCGTTTAGGTGGTTTCAAAAGTTACCCTTCGTAGGTAAACATATACGTTATAGACGAAGAACGACTTGCGTCGATAACAAACTGCATTTGTTAGGAATAAACTTTGGTTCACGTTCAAAGACACTTACAGACAAACCTTGTTCGGTAAATTATCTAGAACAATGATGGTACGAGATATAATCGCAAAATTTCGACGGAAGTGGGTAGCCAGAAGAGGAACGTGAAGTTTTCAGTATAAGCTGTGAACAGTCTGGGAGAAGAACTGCTGGATGGAAAGGAGAAGAGAGGAATTTGTGACAGCAAACTCTGGCTCCTGCAGGTGGATGGTGAATACGTTGATAAAATCCTTCGTGACCAGAATGAGGAGAACGGAATTTAGGACGGAGTTTGATTTGATGCAGCATTATATGTATATATGTATATATATGTATACCTAAGCTCCGTCGACTGCTCCCTTCCCACAAATGCACCCCAAGATTCCATCCTCCTGATCCCACCATATGTACGTCGATGTATCTGTATATATCTGTATGTGAACGGGAATAAACTGCGATAGAATTTCAAGCATCGCAACTCGGCAGCACTTCGTCTTTCCAAGGTTTGCACCCAACTCTAAGATTTTCGATCCTAGGTTTGCGTCCGCGATTCGATTGATGTTCGCAGTTTAACGAGGAAATTTCCTAGAAATGTAGAGCTTCCATTTAACCGTGGAAAGACGTCTCGCAAATACGTAGCTAAGGAACAAGCGAGCGAAATTCGATCCTTCGATTCTCATCAGAGTCGTTCTACATCGTTCCAGCTTCCCACGATTCTTCGAGGATCATTCTCCCTCCTACTCTTTCTCTCCAATTTCCTTTCTTTCTTTCTTTCTTTCTTTCTTTCTTTCTTTCTTTCTTTCTCTGTCTCTCGGAGATGATCGTCCGTGTATCTAAATAGCGGCCCAACATTTTTCCTCAGAATACAGAGAGCGAATGGGTGTAATAAATCTCGCGAACGTTCACGACGACGAATTATCGATATCTGATTCAACTCGGATGATAATACGGATGGGTTTTCTCGTTGCCACACGGTAGAAAAAGAAATCAAACTAAAGCTTGCGTGGCAGTAAGAGAAAATAAGAAACAGAACATCTCATCGTATGAAAATGGAATGAATGTTCCATCAAAATACGGTGGGGTAGGTATATTTTTTTCTAATTTATTCCTCATCTTTTGTGCGCACCCACGACGAGCATAATAATTCATCCTGCAACGTCGGAAAATATTAATGATGTTTGTTCTATCATATCCTCAGTTACCAGGAAGAAGTTTTCCGCGCGGACGAAACAAACCGTATAGGAGAGGCAACCTTGGAGTATATTCAGGTATACAATATACATGTATACATATATGTACAAATACCCATCAAGCCGAAGTAAGGATCCAAGATCATCCATGCATGGCAGTCGTTTACAGACTTGCGTAATCCGAACTCCGGTGAAGCGAGTCCTCGCCGAGGACATCATTGTCATCATCCCGAAACAAAAGATGACAAGAAAAAAATAAATAAATAAATAAAACGAAAAACAAGGCGAACGAAGATCGAGGAAAAATTTAAAGGAGCGAATGAAAAATCTACAAGTTCGCTGATTTTTTCCCCTTGACTCGAATTAGCCACTCGGTAGCGTAAATTATACATATATTGTATATATACATATATATATATATATATATATATATGTGTGTGGTAAAAAAAAATTACGAATTAAATATTTGCGATGATTATATACGATTCGATTTTTTCCTTCGATACTATGGATGATAAAAAGCCAATCTGAGGTGAAATACTTGATGTTTATTAACGTTTACGTGATGTTTTGAGATGTGAATGAATTTTTCTGAACCGTCGTTTATCTTAAAAATATAAATACGAGCGTAGATCCTCTTTTCCGCAGACGATAAGAGCATCGTAACCGATCGATCAGTGCGATAGGAAGATCTGAGATGCCTGGGCCAAATTTTGAGTGATAAAAATCCACGTTTGACGGGCTGTTGGCGGTAGCAATTTTGTTTATTAAACTTGAGGAGGATATATTTTTTAGGTACGCCAGGAGGCAGACGCGAAGGAAGTCGTCAGGTTCCGCGGAAGCGTCGAACCGACGTTATTATCCCCGGGTTCCATTAGCGCGTCGAATATGATCGCGGGAAGCGGCTTGTGTGCTATATAGACGAATATACGTCGGCGCTTCGCGTGGATACCTACCAAACTGAAGCGGAGGTTCCGATATAGTGGCTGGAGGTAATCTTGGCTGATTTAATTGGACGGTGATCGAGTGTCGGATAGATGGATAGATGGATAGATGGATAGATGGATAGATAGCCGCGTGTCGGCAAAGTGCTGATCTTCGGCATTGTTTCCATACGATCGCCTGTCGCCTCAAAACACACTAACACACAGCCGCCCCTGAATGCGCCTGCAGCCAGGCTCGATCTGACCCACATTTCGATATCACGAGCACCCGCAGCTGCTCGATCCGTGCATAATAGTTAACAGGAGAAAAGTGGCAGTAATATGCTGATACGATACTCAGACGGAATTTAGGCAAGTCGTATAATAAGCGCGATCGAGAGAGATCTATATATATACGTACTAGATCTCGTCGCGTAGGTAGTAAATTCTCGTAATGATCAGGCATGCGTGATATATTTGGAGAAAACTTGAGGAACGAGTTTTCATTGCCAGAATCGTTGCTGTCGCATGTCGAGAATAATTCTTACACATTGTTGTGTATTACATCGTGTTCAAAAAACACACGCAAAAAAAAAAAAAGAAAAAAGAAAAGAAAACAAGAAAAACAACCAGCGACAGATAAGAGGAAAATTTCAGTGGATCGATAAAGTTGAAAGAAGATATTTGCGAGATAATGTAATAATTATGTCGTAATTGGATATCTTGCCAACGGTTGTATCGACAAATCGAAGGTTGTGTAAGATAGGTGCTTCCTTAGAATTCAAGTTATTCCAAGGTTTCAAACGTTATATTTCTATTTTCAACAGCCTCAAAGATATTCCCGAGCGTCACATTGTAGAAATTCTTCTTAGAATTTACAATATTGTCGGAGGTGAATAAGTGTCGACATCAAACATAGGTAGGTACACCTATATACATACGTATATCGAATTATCAGTCGAAAGTTCTAGTCAACATCATGATTTTTTTTTTTTTTTTTTTTTGGGGTAATAAAGAGGACACGATAGTTATTCTTAGTGTATAGAATATCATTTATACGTGTCTACACGCGACTACGGAAGAAATCGTAATTATCGGGTCTTCGCTAATCCAATGAACTGAAATCACGATCTTCCGACGATCACGGGTATAAGAAAAAAAAAAAAAAAAAGGCGGAGATAATGAAATATCAACTATCCGTCTAACGTCTAAAACCGGAATCTTAAGATGTTAAAAGCGATAAAAAGAAAAGAAATCGTCCCCGCCGACATCATCGTGTGAAGTAGAATATTATTTCCAATAATTGTGTACACCTGTGACGATAATCACACCAACAGAAGATTTTACATTGTAAATTTCTACATATACGAATACACGCTAGCGACACGCTATTGAAACTACAATATTACACCGTGGATGGAAGAGAAGAGTTAGAAGGAGAACGACAGGGGGCCGATGTATCGCGATTACACTTGCTAATGAGTCGAAAGTGGAATTTGCGTGCAGGGATCGTCGGTGGCGGGAATTTGGCACGAGCTAAATTTGTCATTGAATTTTAGAGACGAAGGCAGGGATCGGATGGATCGGTACCGCCATAGAGGCGATTGACAAACCGTAGGCAAGTTCGCGCAGCGCAATGAATGGTAGAACGACGGTGTTATTGCCGAGGATTTGGAGAATCGAATGGCGATCAATCGGCCCGGCGGCGTTAATCAAGACCTGCGACTGCGACCGCAGTTCCGACTTCACTCGTTGTCGACAAGCCTTGTGGCGCAGGTTAACAACAATAATTAACAGGCAAACTCAGCGCGGTTACCATGGCTGGCAAAAGCTGCAAGCAAAGGCCGAGTGATTTGTCAAAATCACTCCAAGTGCACTCATCAACGGCTAATTCTTCTTCTCTTTGCGATAATTAATCAATCCATGCACAAATTCCACGCGATATTTTATTTCTTTGTATACCTCCAACGCGATTCGTAAAACGTTAAGGTATACCTCGTTTTTCGTTATCGACAAACTGCAATGCCCATTTGAAATTGCTACAGAACTGCTGGCTAGCTACCGAATAATTGATTCGAACGACCTATCTACGGAGGCAGGTATTTTCGAACACTTCGAACGAAAACAAAATGCAGTTCTTAATTGTTTATAAGTATATATACATATATGTGTATATGCGGGTGTGTGCTACAATACGAGTATACGTGTGGCGTAGTGATTATCGCAGTGTGGAGTCGTTACGGATCTTCGGATATGCAGTGAGTCAAAGTCAAAAATTGGCATGACGTTACTTATGACAAATAATGCCAAACCAATAATTAAAAGATAATTGCTAGCTATTACATTCGTGGTATCTTCTCTTTTTTTTTATCCAACGAGTAACAGCAAAATACAGACACATAAAAAAATCTCACACACACACACACACAGAAGGAATCAGAAGGATGAAAAATCTAATTTCAGATTAAAACTACCGCAGCGATTTGGTATTCGATACTTGTTAGAAGGGTGAAAGGAATAGAGAGTAATAGAAATGCGTTAAATTCAATCGCGATGAACAAAAAAAAAGGAGAGAAAGAATATATAAAAAAATTTAAAAAAAATATGAACCGATTATGAGATCGCTCTCCGTCAACTCCGACATTTCGGTATACGATATAAGCAATGAAATATGGAACGCGTAAAGTAGGTAGGTAGGTAGTCGGTGACAGAATGTCCTGCTACGTAATAATCGAGGGGCGTGTTAAGTTTTATTGCGTGAAATGAAATGGCGCGTAACCTGCAACGCTGCGGCGCCACTCGTAAGCATATTATAATAAATATAACTGTTCAATCATGGTTACCCAAACGCATTTCTGCCCTGTCAGTAATCACCTACGGAATAACGCGAAGACATGAGATGTGACTAACCCGAGTAGAATATAAAAGCAATTTGAACAATATTACTCGATAAGAATGATTTAAAAAATCGCAAAGCTATAATAATAATAACAACAACCAGCAAACTGTATAAGATTTTACAAAATTATCGCAAAACTCTCTTCTTCTGCGGCAGGCGAGAGGCTTAAAGCCACGGAGAAAGTTCACCGCGTGCAGCTATCGCCGATACTATAACGTAAGGCCCGCAGCCGTGATTTGCACTGATAAACAACGGGCACTCCCATATCTATAGATATGAACCTCCTCACGGTCATTCGTGAAAGCTGTAATTATTATCCCCCGAGAATAACTTCGTACAGGGCAATAAATTCTTACTCGCTGCAGGAATCCCCACGCAGTTCCAAATAATTGCAAGTTATTGAAAACTTGCGTTTTTTTTTTTTCTTTTATGCAAGAAGATTGGCAAGCAATATTTGTTCAATTTTCAGAATTATAAAATTTATTTGAACGTCTTCTTGATTCAAGTTTATTGAAATAAATAAATAAATAAATAAATAATAATAATGAACTAATTGACAACCGTTACGGAAGATCGTATGAAAATTTTTTTCAATCCATTATAGAAACGAAAAACGACTCCGACTTATTCACAGTTTTGTACATAGATAATAATTATCGGATGACTTTTTGTTTTTAAACAAATTATACACAGAGTGAAAAATGAAAAAATGTGGAAAAAAAGAAAAAATTGTTCCTTGACATTTTTAAACCTTGTTCAGAGACCGTGACGAAAAGATTTGTAATCCTACGTATTATAGACCCGTACTTAAAAACCAGTTACAGATAAAGTCACGATTCGTGAACTATAATCGCGACGAGACAGCTGTTTCAAAATGACGGTGCATGGAAGACCGGGAAAATTCTTAACATTTATACATAGATCTAAATTTAACAAAAAATTTATTGTTTGGCGTTAAATAAGTAAGGTATATAGTCTAACAGGAGAAAAATATGACGAAGATAAAAGGAAAAACGGAAATGAAAAATGATCCGCTTTTCCTCGTCTAGAACAGAAGCCCGAATATTGATTCGAAGGCAGAGGCGGTCACTCGACCCGAAGTAGCCTTACTCGTGATGGCAGACGATGCAGCAACGCAGCGGAGAGAAAACGGAGGTAAAGAACCAAACAAAATAAAAAAAAAAAAGAGAGAAAGAGAAAGGAAGAGAAAAAAACAACAAGAACGGGAAAGAGGGGGGAAAAAGGATTACCCGATTCAAACGAGTCCGACCGGATAACGCTTTGCTTCAGGTCCTGCATCATATACCGGGTGTTCGATATGCACGAGTAAGATAAAAAAAAAAAAAAAATTTACTCGACGAGCCTGCAATTCCGATCCGTATATATATCTGAAAGTTCGACGTTTTACTTGTCGTCAGGAAATTTTTGTAAAATGTACGATGTTCAGAAGGATCGAGGATCACGCGGGAAATAAATTTTTACGGTCGCGTACGGGTTGAAATCCAACTGGGAAAAAACTCGGGCGGAAGAAGTTTTCATGCGCACGTTCGAAAACTCCGAGACGCCGAAGATGTAGGAGACTCGGCCATTGGTCCGTGGTGATAAGAGTTTCGGACAGGAAGTGGTTCGTAACCGCAGATAACAGCTACTTCTCCATCACGCGTGAGTAGAAGAAGAATAAAAAAAAAAAAAAAAAAAAAAAAAAAAACAGGATCATTTTTTTTCCTTTTATTTTTTCATTTTTCAAAGACTTTTTTCGGGGGATATAGATATGAGCGTCAAACATGATCAGAATGAGAAGAAAAAAAAATCTAGAAGTATGACAGACAAGCTCAGTGATTGTTTGAAAAATATTTTATAAACTTAATTTTTTCTTAGATTGACAAAAGTGCAGAAAAATAAATACAGGTTTTTATTCCATTTTTTATTATAGGAATGTAATTTAGAATTTTAAGGATGCAAAAGATGATTCTTTTCGCAGGAAGAAAAAATATTTTGCAAAAATAAATACATGGCGACTATGAAGGACTAGGATAGCAAGGCAAAATCTGGTAAAACAGTGACGGGAATAAAAGGATTTAGATGTTGAAAAATAAAAGAAGAAACAGCGAGGAATAAAAATGGTTGTAATTGCGACGCGGAGAATAATTTGAGGATAACCGAGTCGAAAATTGGAGGATATTCCCTGGATTCCGAGATGCCTGACACGTCGTGGCTTGCAAATGTCCCGGGGGGTCAAGGAAGTCACATCATCTTGCCATGCGATTCGAGCATTAGAGCTCAGGTTCGACGATTAAGTGCGTGTCACGTAGAGTCGAGACGAAGAAGGGGCATCAAGAGAAAAAGAGAATACGAAAGGCGAGAAAAGGGCAGAAGGGAGGATCCGGACAGCAGAGATTAGACGGAAGAATTCCAGTGTGAAAATTAAATTCCAGGAAGGAAAGGTGCTGAATGATATCGTGTATAATATGGTAAAATGGCGGAAAGAGCACAGAGTGGTTGGTCGGTTTGTACGTTGAAGAGAGACGAGCTCGTGCCAAAATTAAAATTGATCCTTCTCGAGTTGTTTATAACCTTCGTCTTTCCACATTGCAGCCACAGAACAAAACGCGCAAGAATACCTCGATTCGAATTCAGCATATTCAGACTTCCAGGAGTCCGTTATAATCCTTGGATTAAACACAACAATGTCCATTACATCGCGTTTATCATCCCCGTATCCGTAAAATTAATCGTCGGTCATTCCGACCCGATGTTCAGGGATAATTGAGAGCGTTTCTTCATTCAAAAGTCAGCTTGAAAGACGACGTTTTTCGTTTATATATATAAATCTGTTATTTGTCTCTTTCGCATGATTTATACGATTGACGGTTTTTTTTTCTTCATATTTTGATAGATAGAAACAACCGGTTTTTTAACCTGGCCACGAGCCAGCCCTCGAACTTCCAAGTTCACAGAAAAAATGAAATGTTAATATCAAATTTGAATTTCGAACTGGAAATTCAGATTCAAAATTAACGATGTGAAAAGTTTCAGTTACAATATTACACGAAAACAACGATTTTATTTTTATTTTTATTGACTACGTGATTACCTCATTCAAATTCAGGTTCCTAGTTTAGTGAGTACAAGGCTATTTTGAGAGTCATAACATGAAAATTTGAAAATTTTGAATGAGAGTAAAAACTGGGAAAGAAACAATCTTTGGAATGGTCGATATATGAAAATTTCAAAAATGCGAAAATCAAATAACGAAAAATGAATCGTTCAAAATCTTTGGTTATTCGACATTCGTAAGTTTAAAATTTCGATATATCGTCCATTCCAAATACTGTTCCATCCAAGTTTTTCCCCCCACAAAAAATTTTCATCGCATTCTTCGATAAAAGCGAACAAGAGAATAGCGTCATGGTGCGTATAATGAATTACCTGTAAGACTCGCAGCGAAGTTCCAGAAGGACCATCGACATCCGAACAGCTTCATTTCGCGTTCGTCTGATCGTCGATCGCGTCCACCACGAAGAGCCCCCTTCAGCGAGGAGGCAAGCAGAGAGCTCATCAGCACGAGTTGGTGGTAAAACTTCACGGGTATAGGTACAAACGGTAATCCGAAACAGGTGGAAACCGGAGGTTATCGGAGGTGAGTTGCGACGCGCTTTAGAGTTTAGAGCTGATCCGAACTCCCGACATCGACGACATTCCAAACTCTAGCTATATTCGCGCTGGTGAATTCGATGTTTGTCTCGAATGTGGCGGGACAACAATTCGCTACAAGTAAATTTTTAAAACCCGAAGGTTAGACTCAATGGGAATGCAAAGTGTGCAAAGGTGATTTCCAGGCAAGGCGCGCGTTTGTCTTTGAGATTAAACGACTGGCGCTAATCGCCGTTAATAGTCTCTTTATTTTCGTTTTAAGGTCTTCAAGCCAGACGCGAGATGCTGCAGTCCTGCACGGAGTGCGGCACTCGGCATTGCAACGAGAGGATCGACTGATCTACATCGTTTAAAAAAAAAAAATGCAAAAAAACGAAAATATAACTCCTGTTTCAAAATCGCGAGGGTATTATCAACCGTGAAAACAGATTATTAACCGGTATACATATAGTAGTTTTGGAAAACACCTTAAAAGACGACACACGTAGGCCTGCAGCTTTCGGCGGTAAACAAGTATCGTCGTGTCATCACCTCGGTGAGGAAAAACTGGTTTCCGCCACTCGGTGCATAGCTAGAGAAACGCTGACAGGCCGATATCGCGTTCGGGTCTTCGAACCACCGTTGGCGTAATTCACTCACTCACTAACTCACTCACTCACTCACTCACTAACACACAGCGAATGTCGGGAAAATTTAACTCACTCACTACCTCGCTGATAGAAGCAAGGCGGCAGCAGACAGCTGCAAGCACCTTCGGAACGTTGACACGACTACACGAGCAGTCTAGTGTATACCTACGTATCGAGGACACGACGAGGTTTTCTCTTTGAGACGGACCTTCGACGTCAGTAACGACGACCACCGCGAGTTCGAGAGCAGTACCGACCTTAGGAGAAGGTCGTTGAAACGAGGAGGAAGAAGCGACTTCCGAAGGGTCGCGTGCGAACTTGTCCAGCACGTAAAAGCCAGCGTGTCGTCACACGTCACGTTCCACTGCAGTATTATAACGGGGGAGGAAACTTTCCGTCCAACTGATTACACCCACGTACCTATAATCAAATGTGGAGAAAGCACGTTCATTCACTTCAATGTCGCACACGTCGTTACGTCACTAGGTAGTCGAGGTGATCCACGATTTTCAGGGTTCGATCGCGTGATGACCACACGACACCGACGCAGTCATTCGGGTCATTAGAGTGTTGCCATTTCGTTTGGTGGTCTTTATAGGTCTCGCGAGGCTCGCGGTGATACACCGACTGAAGGCTCGAAAGTTGTCGGACTGTAACCGTTCCTGATCACAGAGGCCCCTTCCTCTCGCTGCTAGTAGGCAGGTACTCACCTCACCACCACGAGGAGTTCGTTACACGGCCTACGCCGCGTCCGTTTCATTGTGGGCATGTCGATGTGCCGACTGACTTATATTACTACACACTGCAACCAGCCAGCCTCGCCCCTCAAACACGGCCAATATTCCACGCTTGACCCGTTCTTAGTCAAGCTCGAAAGTTACGATGCCATGCTTTACACCTCGCCAATTCGCTGCATCCGCGAGCCCTTAGACACTTTACTTAGTTTTATTCTTGTTTTATCTTTCAGGACTGGATTTGCTTGAGTGAAACAAAATCCATTATCCAAAATGTTGGTAAGCAAAGTTCTTCAACTTCGCCCTCGCAATGTCAATATTATGAAAACATTACGCAAAGGATTAAAACAACTTTTTCACCGTTTGTCGAAAATCATTCACAACTTCTTTTCCTCAAATTCCAAATGCTCGATTTTGAATTGAGAAATTATTTGCTGTCACATGGTGTTCACTGGTACATGAAATCTCCTTCAATTTCACTTGGGTTCTAGAAATATTCTACATACTTTTAATAACCCTAAATTTTCTGGAAATGTGTCTTAGAATTCGTTACGGATTTTTTATCGTACACCATGGCCGATGTTCCTTCTCCGTAACACTCAAAAATCAGGGTTTTTTCAACCGAATATCTTATTAATTTACTTTACCCCATTATTATTTTTTTTTCTTTATCGTACGTAAAAGGAGTTGAGCAATTATTCGGGCGTACGTCGTCAGGCCGAAAATTTGCAGCGTTAAATCACAGCGAGAGCGTTACGAAACTCCGGCGAACCGGGACCCGAAACATATATCGTGCGGAGCATGCAGTATGGATGTATAGGTTCCCATGTATATTGCAGCATCGATAAAAGTTTATAGACTTTGCGCACGGGCAATTAATGCTGACGGGTACTCGTATTTCGTGACAGAGAGATACCACGTACGTAGGTATATAACTATATAACATACATCGACACCGTGGGCAGGCGTAACCTTTATTGTTCGTTCTTCACAAAAGCGGGCATTAATGCGCAGAGCGATGAATAAACGACGTGCCGAGCAGAGTATAAGTGGAGGAAGTCTGTACTCCTTATACGTGCCTGATTCGAAAAGAAAAAGAAACCGGGTTTAATTTATCTCTCGTTTCTCGTATGCCTAGGTTCGATTTCCATGCTGTTTTTAAAAATTAGTACCTGACGTTGCTATTGAAATAACAGAAATTGCGCAGCGAATATCGACGACTGATTTTGACCTCAAATATCCAGCTGACTTTTCTTTTTTTTTTCCTCCGTTTACCTGTACGACAATAATAATAATAATAATAATAATAATATCATCCACCAGATTTTAAAAAGTAAACATTGACGAATTACCGTTTATCTGAACGTTCGCGAATTTCCAATAGCATAAATTTATTTCTGCGCAAGTATAAATAACCGGATTTGGAAACCAAGAGATTCTTCTATTCCTTAGTCCGTTTCGTAATGTCCTGCAAAATTGAGCGCGTTGTTCCGATTCACTAAATAGCTTAAACACCGTGCGAATTTAGCCTAACGATACGGAGGTCTGCAAACTTCCGACCAAGGACACCGAGAAGTTCCAGAGTTCCATAGTTCTCGGTCTTGTTGCGTTACCGGAAGTACTACGTAATACTTTGCATGATGCAGCGTCGAGCGAACGTCTTGTCTTTAAATATTCCATTCGATTATTCGTGAGCTCGGGTGTTTCGTCGTCGGTTCCTTAGTTTTTCCAACGTCTCTTTACCCCCAGACGCAGCAGGGATCACGTGACTACACCATCGTCATCCAGCCGAGCTCAAGGCGGAACAACGACTGCTCGACTGATTTATTCAGGGGCCCTTCACGTCTTGCAGAGCGACTAGCAAAGCGTCACGTCGACTTCGACTGTGTAGTATAAATGGATGCGCGTGGCAAGTAGAAGAGGCCGAGGCAGGACTGGAACCAGGCGTTTTTGGGGTCGTTGACTTGGCCGAGAGACGGTGTGGTCCAGCCGTGGAAAGATGCTGCAGCCCGAGCAAGTCGCTGCAGCGACCAACACCGTTTCAGATTTTTCAACTCATCTCCAATGCCGTGGACTTAGTTCGGCACGGCGATGTGGAGAAAAGGAAAAGATCAAACGACGGACGAGCAAAAAAGCAACGGATATTAGCTACGTGACCGTAGCGATGCCGCGATGGCAAAAATCCTGAGTCGGCAATTTTGAGCGCAGGTGTTCGGAGACGAAACGGGATGGAAGACGAGATCTGAAATCATTCGGTTAAATATCCTCGAATGGTTTTTCAGCTTTCTCAGAATACGATTTTCTCCCCGTGGTAAATGGCGGATGAAACTGGTTTTTCTTTTTCACGTTTAAATAATACACGGTAGTTCCGTTCGTTCATTTTATAACTCACACACCATACTTGACAACATTCACCTTCACCGCAACGCCGACTTTGTTTCAAAATTTTCCTCGAGTCGCGTCCAGTCGAAGCCCAGAAATTGACACGGTCATTGGTAAGTGAGTCGGACCATGAATGGCATGCGATAATTCGTCAAGTAAGACAACGTAGATACAGAATGAGAAATGGGTTTGCTTAACAACACCTCGATTTCCGAATGCCAGAGTACCATTACACGACAATGCCGTAACTACAGTGCGAGCTAAACAACGAGAGAATAACCCATCGAGAGTAATTTCCTCGGTGGAAATAGGACGATGATGAATACAATGAAAACTGGATGGTGCAAGGGTGAACTGAGCATGAAGAAGACGATGGGGAAGATCTGAAAATCTCATGGCACTTGTAAGTTGGATGCTCAAGTTTGAGTGTGGTTGCCAGTTTGCTCCGAGCGAACCAAGCTGACGGCGCAAACATACCTTCATGGAACATGGCTGGGCAGGTAGAAGAGGTCTATGGGTGTAACGGAACGCGTCTCCCCCTCCACTTGACGGTGATCACGACGTTACACGAAGTGTCTCCTATTGTAGCGTTACTATCTGGCAGGCACAATCGGCGTCGCGCGCTTTCACGCCGTTCGAAACTACGGAGGGAAGTCGTTTCATGTCGTCCTTGACCCAGAGTCGTCCAAGTCACTCGTTTCAGTCGGCGGGTCCCTGGGCCTCAGGCGAAACAGAATCACTTCCGGTCTCGTTTAAATTCAACCGTCGTTTCATCCCGCGGAAGAGGAAGAAGATGAATAAGAAGCGGATGAGTCGCTGCCTCGACTTTTATTTCTACAGAGAAAATCTCTCTTCTTATTCTTGGATTCGTGCGCTTATTTTATTTGTTATTGGTTTTTTTTTTTTTTTTTTTGTTCCCTTTTCTTCAAGTTCCCAGCGTTCCGGAACCACGTCGAACCTTGTCATTTAATATCAGACGTGTTACTTGATGTCGAATCGAGTATGGCCGTAAATTTTTTTATCGTAATAATGATCTTTCGCCGCGAGTCCGTTCATAAAAAATGCGACCGCTTATCAAATCACCCATAATTTGCGAATAACTGATCGATAAAATCAGTCTCCAGATTTAATTTTACTGACATAATTAGAAGACGAAATAAGCCATTTAAAAATCTGTCAACAATCAAGAGTAAAATTGCAGACGGAATAATAACCACGAAATACAATTACCGAGAAACGGTGTTAATATCAATAGATAAGGCGGCCGCGTTCGAGGTTTGAGTAGCTAATCAGCCGTGATATTATGTTGATTTAAAAGCACTTAGACATTGTTTCAAATCGCAGCGTGACAGTGTCACTAAGCGAGATGAAATATTCGTGAGTGCTCGAGAGTCGGTGCGATGGATAATTAAAAAATTTAAGCGAAATCCGCGTCGTTCGTTACTGCGCTATTCGATTCGTATAATTATATAAAGTATGTATACCGTTTTCGAAGGGAGGAGGTCCCAGGGAGGGAGGTAAAAAGCTATTTAAATATAACTGCCAGCCGTTAATCCGCGGAAAATTTGTACGAGATGGAGTTGAATTTAATGCATGCAGACGCACGCACACACACACGCACACACACACACACATACAAAACTCAATCCTCATCAATGCATTAGCATTGTGCCGTTACAACAGCAGAGAAGCGGCTAACATCGATTCAATCTGATGATCGAATCCGCTTTGTATAATCGTAACGATTTTTAGTACCGTCGGAATTGTTGGTTGAAGCCGCATTTGGAAAAAGGCTAGTCCGTGTTGTCATTGGAACGCAACGAGTTATCGCTACATTGGATGAAACCAACTCGAGCTCGAAGCGACAAAACCATACTGATACATGGCTCTTTTGACGCGAGCAATGGATTCCAAATTTTAAAGTATTATAGCCAAAAGCTAGAAATGTCGGTCAGCATGCCACCTCTTGGAAGTATGAAACGTTGATTTTTCCAAACACCCATAAGGTGGAAGGAAAACCATCGGCTGACCCGGAAGTTGGTAAAGTTCTATCGCAGGAACCCTTTGTGTTCGCGTACCCGGTAGACTCTCCAATCATGCCATCGTAAAAAGTCACGTTCCGTGAAGAAGCATAGATAATAAAATAGAATAGAATCTCATCCGGTATACCTACTAGAGGGAAAATATCCTTTTTTCTCCTTCGTGAAAATCCCCGCCACCCACCCATAGCGGATCACTCGTGATAACAGTTTTCCTGGAACAAAGTCCTTCGGGATATATCGTCGCCCTCGTCGCTGGCCGCGAGGTTTCGAATCGCGATATACCGAAGCGAAGGGAAAACTAGTCGTGCGGAAACGATAAATTTGCCAGAACAGTTTTCAAGCTTACGATAACATTAATTGTACGAATTAGAGCGTGCACGTTAAATGTATATACAGTATGTATATATAAATTTCTGCGTTAGGTATAGAGATACGTAGAAACGGATTTTATTCTACACGGCGATCCCGTTGGGAGAAAATTAAATATTAATTATAACTTGTCCACTTCGTCTATAACGAATGAAAAACATTTTTCCCATCCTTACAGTTATAATATAACATCGTTAACGTTTCGCAATTTTTCACCAACTCTTGAGGTCAGGGAATATAACTTTCGATATAATCTGACAGGTCGAAAAAATGTAAATTTTCATAGAGTACCAAGTAAGGTAAACTGGATTTTTTTTTTTTTTTTTCTTTCTTTTTCAAAAAGTCAATGAAATATTGTTGAAAGATATGATACATTGGAAAAACCTACAGCGACAAGTAATTCAATAGCTGACAATAAAATGGATAATATATGAGGCTAAATAGCTCAAACTTTGTTTATTACGGTAATAAGGTGACGGTGTATAAATGACTAGGAAATCTAACGTTGCACCTCGGAAGCAACGAGGGGAATAAAAATTGGACGCGTACAACGAGGCTCGGTCTCCACTTTCGTGCACCGGTAGGTAGGTAGGTAAGTAAAACTATGTACGTACGTAACTAATGAAGTCGTTATTCTCTGTAAAATAAATGAAGCAGAGTGGCTCGCGAGCAAATTCTCTCCTCCTTGTTTTTTTTTTTTTTTTTTTTTTTGCCTCTATTCTTTTTTTCCGTAATTAAAGTTCTAGACTTCTATACACCTGAGTTGCACAGCAACGGTATTCACCAAGCCAGAAACTCGACCCGACTAACTGTTTCTTGGGCGAATATTGCCCTCGTATTTCTATCTAAGTAGGTACACGTTAAAAAGATCCAACAGTTGTAAAGAATCGATTCATCTCCGTCGAGCAGTTCAATATATATATATATATATATATAAATTTATTTATTAATATTGGGCGAATATTGCCCTCGTATTTCTATCTAAGTAGGTACACGTTAAAAAGATCCAACAGTTGTAAAGAATCGATTCATCTCCGTCGAGCAGTTCAATATATATATAAATTTATCAGATCATTCTCATCTTCGTCATGATCGTAATATTTTACATCGTAACTGTAACATATAAATTTAATTTACGAACAAAGTTAAGCTCCGTATATAAATCCACTTGAAACGAAGCCTAAAAATTTTATCGTAATATTACAACGGTCTTGTACGAATGATGTTGAATTACGACGAAGATAAAAAAATTTGGAAAATAATTTCCATTATTGATATAATAAATATCCGAAGAAAATTGACTCCTTCCTTCACACAACCGCGAATCTGAAATGAAGTTTAATTGATGCTTGGCTAGAAATTGAGAAGCAAACAGAATTGCACAACTGCAAGAAGCGTTACGTCGCGGTAATCGAGACGATGCTATTCTAATAATTACATTGAAGGTCGAGCCAATTAGGTACACGAACAGTAGTTGATACTGCGACGATATAGTTCAGCTCTTAACTCTCTCTCTCTCTCTCTCGCAAGTGCAAAAAGCCAAAGTGTGTATATAACGGCGAATTGTAGGGCTAGATCGAGGGAGATGAAGAGGAGGGATGAGTATCAAGTTTTAACGAGCTCTCGGTAGAACCAGGCTTGCGTCTACGGGTACGAGGGAAACTTTCCATGGTCTATAACCGACGATGGTCTGAGCTGAGGTCAGTTCGCTCTTGAAAGATGCATAAAGAAGGATAACGAAAGGTCGGATGATGCGGTCCGATGTACGCCGACATCAAAGTAAATCGAAACTATCGATCCATTCAGTCATGGGAGTTTTCTCCGGCAGTGCAGATGGCACTTTCAACGAGATCTCCGGAGAGAAAGAAAGAGAGAGAAATAGAGAGAGAGAGACGAAAAGTTTGACCGCTTTTCAAGGAGATGAGGAGACAAGAAAAGAAGCAAAGGAGAGGAAGTGAGAGAGATGATGGAAAAATTATTGCGGAAGAAAGGAACTGATCGAGGGTCGGGGTCATTCTCGCAGAATGGATCGAGGGGAAAATCGCCAGCTGTTTCAATCCGTCGTTAGCTGCACACTTCTCGTCGCTGATCTTTGCCCGCTCGTGTATATAATGTACGCCTATGTAAGTATGTACCCAAAAAAGCTTCGTCCGCATCTCCGCGATATTAGTCAGCACACCCTCGTCATTCACTTCCGGAAATCCTGTAGAAATTATGTGCTTATGTGCCCACGCATGCTTTTACCTAGAAGTAGGACCTCCGTCTACTCTCGAGGATCTTCGGTATAAACGGCGACTTTAGATTGCACCATAAAACCTCTCAACCGCCGATTCTAGCGATTTGAATGTAACATATCGAGATCCGAAGCCCCATGATTTAGTCCCGATCCTTTTCTCATACTTTTTCTTCTCCTCGTCTTTTCTTACATATTTCCCCACGATAGTTACGCATATATATAATGCATAGAATTTCGACGTATGCAACGCGTGCGATGAAATTTCATCACTTTCGGGACACCGATTCCGATCAGGTCGTTTTTAATTTGGATATTATACGAGTAAAGAGATCATCGATGATGCCTCGTCTGAAAAAAGAACGGGGCGGGGGCGAATTTATTTCTACTACGCAGTTTCAACAACGAGCCATAAGCTGGACGTTTAGAAAGAATGTCCAAATGAAAACCCATTCTTTTATTTTCCGTACTTGGCTAATCGTGCAAAAAGCAAATCACGTCCAACAACGTGATGAAATTTGTTGTCCTTTATCGTTATTGAAATCTTTACAAAATGATTTTACTGCAGGTATCTGATTTCGTAACGGTAATGAGATCTTTCGAGTGACGCTATCAGACTCTTTCATAAACGAAAAAGGACTGAGATATTTTTGTTCTGTGTTGGAAATAATTCGATTTTCATTATTAGGTAGACACAACGTTTACGACGGGGTGTAAGCTTGTCCTAAAACTTATTCACGGTTTCGCAATTTTGGCGTGCGACGAACGAGAAGACGACGAAGGTTGTCGCTAAGAGTAACCCAGTCAAGGGTGACTCAAGAGCCGTGACGACTTTACTCATCCCGACTTAAGTCGACTTTACTCATATCTCGTGTCACGGCGCGCGGTCTGATGGGCGATGCATTAAAGAAGGTAGATATATCGCAGTTATAAGAAGAGCTCCATTGTTCGATGAGAGAGAAGTCTCGAGTCGAGAGGGTGGCCGTAATCAGAGGACATTGTCGGGCACGTGATGTCACACATATGAGTATGTGCGAGGCGCATGAATGTGGGGAAAAAACGACGTATATATAT
This sequence comes from Diprion similis, assembly GCF_021155765.1. Lineage (NCBI taxonomy): Eukaryota > Metazoa > Arthropoda > Insecta > Hymenoptera > Diprionidae > Diprion > Diprion similis. The sequence goes on along the minus strand of NC_060115.1, from coordinate 6,753,097 downwards.
GGCGTTCAGAAAGTAAGTGGTGCAGAGAATTCTGGGAGTAAGGAAGTAACAGTCACAAGTGGTACAGTATAACCATAAAAATGTTGCATAAGACACAATTACGTTTTGAGATCAAATTCTGTTGTACCAGTTCGATCTCGAAGAGTAAATCGGATTGTGTGCGAGGAGAACTGAGTGTAAAACCGAGGCGATGATCGACTGGTCCGTAAGAGTTGTGATTGAGGTGGAATCGGTGAAACTGGAGAGTCGAGGCGACGTCCAGGCCAAACGGCTGTTCGCCGTCTATAAAATATATCCGAAAGGAGTCCGCGGATGAGATTTACGAGCTTTGGGAAAACGGTGGACCTCTGATACCAGCTCGTCCATGCTGCCCATAAATCACAATGCAATACCGTGTGCACAACGGTTGAACGGAGTATCGAAATGCCGCTAAAGACAGCCGGTCATAAGGCATGGACATGTATTTTAAGAACGCATGGAAAAACGATGGCGAAATTCGTTTTTTGGGGAAAATTTTCGGTTCATTCACTTGCATATCACCAGCCGGAAAGACAACTTCAAAAATGCAACACGTTGAACCAGCTTCCGGGTGCGAATGATTGGTGGCAGCTAAATTTTGAATTTTTCTGGGATCTGGGAGCGAGATTAATAAAAATTCTGATAGCGACTTGGGACGAAAGACTCTGAGTGGGTGGTTTGAATTGCGCGATAGAGGGCCGGGAGAGGGTTCCATAATTAAAATTAAACCCTTGTGCGTTGCCAGACCCGCCAATTTGCGTTATAAAGGTGATGTTTAGCGAGAGACGTGCGTCCGATTCGGTGGAAACAATTATACCCATTCCTAGTGGTGGTATGAATTAAAAAACCAGTTGAAAATCCTCGAGATCCACGTTTTCGTAATTCACGATTTCCGTAGGTATCCAGATCAGATGTAAATTATTTGTTCAACCCATTGCCGCGGGCATTTACTTACAAATTAGTTTTTCCTTTTATGTAGATATATAAAACATTCTGGACATTCCAGCTGTACTTTGTCTTCGTCGAAATTTGACTCTTGATAATAAGAAAGTAGCGAATCCGGCCTGTTTTCAGAGCTCGATTTCCGCCCCAGGGAGACGAATCGGGCCAACTTTTGTATTGACTTTCAACTTGAGGAAGAGCGTCGCGACAACGGCGCAGTATTATACACGAGTCGAGGAGGGAAATGACAAAGTTAAGAGGCGTCCGGAGAGCGTGCTCGACCTTGTTTTTCAAATTTGTTAATCTATCAATACTGCCGAAGAGCCGCAGAATTTCTACACGTCCACGATTTCCAGCCTACATATACAATGCAACGCTAGTTTATTACACGCGTGTATAAAATTTTCTATACGCAAATTTCTTCATCTCCTAGATAAGATCAAAGTGTTTCGCGGTAATTGGCGAGACAAGCTGAGGTCACGAAAAAGCATGAAGTTTAGTATTATAATGTAATTTGCGTCTCTCACCTTCGTTGAACGTTCATTTATCCCCCCGGTCCGTAAATGATCAAAGACTTTAACGCTTTTTTACCGTACATCGTTTGGTGAAAAAATTAAGCTAACGACGAGAATAATTTCCGTCTTTCGGTAATTGCGTAAAAAAAAAAAAAAAGCCTCCCAAAAATTCCTTTTTTTTTTTCTTCTTCTTCACCCAAATAACAAGAAAGAAGAAAAAAACAAAATCTATCTCGCTATCTCGCAATTAGTAAAATAATCGCGTGTATCTGGAACAGAAGAGAAAAAAAAAACAAGAAAAAAACGTGACGTTCAAAAATCCCAGGCGAGAAACACGGAGCCAACGCACGAAAGACGAAAAACGAAAGACGAAAGACGGCGAGAGGACGAGAAAGAAAAGGGTTGACCGAGGAGCGTCAACGAATCCGGAATAAAGGACAGAGATAAAAATAGAGAGAGAATAAGCAGAGGGTCAAGAACGCAGGTCCCCCGGGTGAGGAGATTGGATTTTAGCGAAGATTGCGCGAGCAGAGTTGAAGGCGGAAAGGAAAGGCGATGGGGGGAGGGGGGAGGGAGGAAGAGAATCGCCGCAGTGCTCTTCGATATCGGCTGAGTGCTTTGGCGGGGCTAAAAGGGCTCTGGAAGGGCTATTGAAGTTCGGGACACGGTGAGGCCGTCCGCAAAACAGGCTAGTTAAGCTGAATCTACCACCAGAACGTCTCGCGACAATTTCACCCCTCGAGAGAAACGAGAGAATGGACGAAGAGGGATGAAGAGGGGAAAGAGGCTTTTGAAGCGCGGAGAACACCTCAATACGCATAAATTTCCGTACCTATGAATTACTGTGATTTCCGGTTTGATATACGTACAGGAGGAAACTCAATCGATACATTTCGATGATGAATATCTTGGGTGATTTTGGTGTTGGAAAGCTCCCATCAAACCGATATCACTTTTTTAACAACCCATTTCCGGTTACAGTTATAGTAAAATTCTTACAAGGCTGGTTCGGCAGTCAGTTAAGTTATATGCTGAACCCCGTCCATTCGGGGAAAATAGCGATCTTCGAAGAGCGTTTCTCAGTTGCTGTTATACGGTCATCTTTTATTCAATTCAATTCTCGTTTCCGATTAGTCTGAATTGACTGGGCAGATTCAAAGCTCGCCAATAACCGCGGATATTAATCCTACTGCTTCGAATGCCAATCGTTTGTAATATTCGATTAAATATTACGAGATATTGAATTCATTACCACTGCTAATTCCCTTATAATCTGATTACAGATGCACGCAGGTACATATATTATACAAATAGTAGTAAAGAAAAAAAAAAAAAAAAAAGTATTGCGAAAAATCTCTGTAGTCTAGCTATTTTCCGTATATTATATAAAAGACATGAAATCAAACCAGCGACTCAATGATTGTTACCTGTAATAATTAATTTCAATAATTTTTAACTGCATGTTTTTTTTTCTCTTCATGTTTTTTGCCACAGAGTCTAATTATGCGCAAGAAGAAGATTCCTGATCTTCAAGATGAGACTTGAAACGCGGACTACAGTCAGAAAAATCGCAGGTAGGTTTGATAGTCTATTATTAAAGCAGGATACATCATTAAACGTACGCGCCGTTCGCTGCAGCGCATTTGCAGGGCATGCAGCATACATGCACCTACCTCCGTAGAGCAGCGGTAAATTTTTCGCGACACGCAAGCCTGCAGCGGTAACAAATTCTTGCATAATGAAGAATGCATTACAAATATATATCTATATATATATATATACACATATAAACCTATATGTATAGATATAATAGAGAAACAGAAATAATCGTGCATATATTCACTGTGCAGTACTTACTATACATATGTATAGCGCAGCGGAGGCCGATTTAAACGACTGTAATTTCTGCGCGATTATAATAATAGTCGATCTTCTACAAGCTATACTTGTTGCTGTAATTACAAAACGCCATACGAAAATCATCATTGCGCCAATTTTCAACTAATACGCCTTGTATATATGTATACTGCGATGGTAACGTATAATCCACGCGGGTATGATGCTTCATGGGAAAATATCAATCCAGTTCAAGGTGGAAAAGGGTCTGTGAAGGTACGTCCTAGGTGTACCGAGGCAAAGGCGCCTGGAGATTGGTTACCGCCACAAATGTATATAATAGGATTTCTGCCTATTTCCTACCCATTAAACGGGGCGATTCATCTTCCATAAGCATAGCTGGGCTGGGCTGTGCTACTCTGATACTACCGAGTGCCTCTCTTCTCGAAGCTACACGTTCCTATTTTGCATTAAGGTACACCGTTCGACGTTCTGCACCTTGCTTTAAAATCTGACAGTGTAATTCCGCGGTAATTAGAAGACGATGGGATGGGAGCTCCTTGGGTTACATCGTCGGTGAAAATGCCTTGCGAGGCTCCAACTCTCTGTAGTTGGTAATTTCATCGTGCCAGTATTCATGTAAGCTATGCTTAAGGACGAAGAAAGGCTTGGTCTAAACGTGATCCACGTTAAGTACAAGCGTAACTTTGATTTAAGGGTAGCTAGGAAGGATATGTATTATATTTTATCAAACTCGAAACCTGACAGACACTTGCAGGCAATGAAAGTCTGTAACAAGTGACATTACGAAAACGTGCCAGACAGGCAATATTCATCGCTGCATCATGTTTTTGAATGTTAAAAAGTATTGTGATTACACATGATTATATCTCAGTTTCGTTGTAATGGGTTATATTTTAGACGATCCGCGTGTAAGCCGTCCAAAAAATGAAATTTAAATACATCGGTCGCAAAGTGCTTTTCATTTGGAATTAAAATGATTCTGATTCGATTGCATGGCCAATAGGATAGAATTGCTTTCTAAGGCAAAAAGCGAAATGTTTCAACTGGATAAAATCTTCGATTTTTGCTGTTAAAGCCACCTTCTCGTAAGCGGATAATCTCGGTAATTACAAAATCTAAATACTCCAGTTGAAACAGTCGCTAACAAGAATGAAGAGTCAATACGTTCGTTCCCCAATACAATTTACCCAATTTGGAGGACTCATTGAAAGTTCCCGGGGGTGAGTAATCAATACTATTGAGATACGTGTCTTTCAATGCCAAGTCTGATAAAATTTCCGCTGAGGCGATAAGAAAATAGTAGCAAAAATATGCTGGCTTGAAAATTCCTCAAATTGGACACACGATTTACCCCATTTCAATCGTACCTCGTCGTCAGTTAAAAAAACTCTATCAAAGCAGTTGACCTCGGATGAAAGTCTAAATTTCGACTGTTTCTAATTGATCGCAAGACGTTTGTGTGAGGCAATGAGTCAGTTTCATTCCGAGTTTTTGTTCTCAAGTTTGGTTGTTCGGAATTTCGCCTGACACCCATTCGACTGAAAAGTTTATGTCCCTAATCCGAATCATTAATAATATAGAGGTATCCGATGTCATTCGACAGTCTAAAAGCGATGTCGAGACCAAAGAGAGTTGCCACGTGTCGAAAATTTAAGCCTAGGGTTGACCGCAACCCACGCCGTTCGGTTCCATACTTGATGGGAGTTTAAAGGGCCTAGAACCAAAGCCCGGAAATTGTTCCTCGTACCGCGATAATGAAAACTTGTTAATTTCAGTGCTGCCGTGTACATCGCAGAGCTTTAACCGAACATCCCTAGCACAGTCAAGGGTTGAATTACGTGCGGCATAACAATTATCGCTCCGACAACAATGAGGTAAGCAAACAGATTTTCCATGGCATAGTAGGTACCGCGGCACGGTTTTACATAGGTGGTTACTCATGCATATGCATACCAGAGAGTCCAGCAGCACCGCCACCTTATTTAAACCAAGAACCAAGAACCAAGCCCGGGAGTAGTGACACGTGGAAGCTCACTTGAGCTTCCTGCAGCGTTAAAATAAGGAAGAGAGCTGAAACTATGAAGCGTAAATTAACCCGAGACCCATATATTCCAGGACGAGTCACAAAGACCAAGGACCGTTCTCCACTTGGAACAGACGAGATAAACTCAAACTCGGTTCACCGCCTCTTTGGGCTTTTGGAACATTCCAAATGACACGTTGGAACTGACATTTGACACTGTAAGCTAAGGGTGAGTCCTGACGGTCAGAAGATTATTTTAAGAGCTGGATTATCGTCGCGATAATACAAGTTCGGGTTACAAACTGTTCCAGACTGTTCGAACTCCGAGCGAATCTTTGGACTATCGTTATAGCCAGTCGAGGGTATCTTTATTTGCGAGCTAGAATTTATGGCCGTTGTAATAGGAAATGGAAGAAATAGTATCGAGTAGTTATCGCTGAAGTTGCGGATTAATTCACAGAATTAGATTGCGGAAGAAAGTTCGTCGGCGAATCGGATTTGCGTTGGATAGATTTCGGGCGTCGCGACGAGAGAGTTTGCGATTCGTCGTTTTTTCCCGGACGCAAAACGAACGCCGGAAGTCGATTACACAAAAACACAGTACCTACTCGGGGGAGAGCGGTGCTTCCACCCTGAAGAGCGTCGTTCCATCGCGGTCCAAGATCCTAATTAGATCATTTTTTGCCCCTGCACGTCTGCGAGGCTGATGGAAGGGGGAGAGACAAAAAGGCGGTAGAATATCGCCGAGGCGCATATGCAGGGATGAATTGTTAGGGGGTGAAATTATATGCGTGGAAGGGTAATTAGGGACAAAAGCAACGGACACCAAATCCTCTCTACCCACGGAGATATAAATTTGCTGACAAAAACTGGATCTACCAGATTTGCCCCTCGGGGCGCGTCCAGCTGCTCAGCGTGAATTTCGGAAACTATTGACGAAGAAATCTCCGGCTGAGTTGACTTTTTGGATTTTCCAGACGTGCGCGAGGTCATTCGTTTAATGACTCGAAATACCTCTACATTCATTAACCGCCAATAATAGAATTTAAAGAAATCAATTATGTTGAGATAAATAAATGTTTGCTAGGTTCTTGATTTTATTTTCGGACAAATTCAAATATTTCAGCAAATGATTATATTATTCTTTTATATATTGTCTGTGACCCAATGCTACGATTAAAAATCGTCGGAAATCAGACGCGCCAATCTCGGCAGACCGGTAAACACTTCAGGCACATCGAAAAGAAGGCTTGCTGGCAAAATATTAATGAGATATAGATACGCCTTTGAATGCATATGCATATACTGGGCATTCCTCGTTGAATCGGAGCGTAGGACATGAGACATACTGTTCTGAAATACTGTAATGTCCAACGTATATATGTACACATAAAATATACTTTATAATACTTGGCATTACTTTCAAAATCCTGAGATACTATTCACCATATAATATCCTGTTTTTCTCTTGTTAAAAGAAATTAAACAGCGACGAATCTGTCGAGTTAAAAATTATACGGATTTATAACATCACATCATTCATACGACACAAAAGACGAGAGTGCAGTTTATAGCTCTTAACCATGGATTGTTTGCAGCACAACGATTGCACCCATATTAGTATAAATATCACGCCACTATAGCAATAGCTTATAAAGGATATACATGAACAACAACAATAACAATTGCGCCTAGAGTTGCACAGCTGATACTTGAACAGCTGATGCAAGTGACAGTTTTTTTTTTTTATTGCATCAATTATTTAGAGGCAAAGCCCACCTGTAAATGCGACATAGCCTGCAGAGGCTGCACATTGGTTAAATTCAACGAGACCGGCGTTGCCCCCCCCCCCCCCCCCCGCCACTTAAAACCTTCCGGTATCAAGAGATAAAAAGTATTAATGCAACTCAAAAATTTATTATACCTGCAGCGTTGGTTGAAACACGATAACTGTGGCAAAACAAAAATAAAAATTCCACTCTTCGAACTGCAGCCAAACACGCGGTACTTTTCTACGATTTGAAAAAGTCAAGAGAGAATTGAATTTCATGTTTCATTTTGAAAGTGATTAGAGTAAATATAGTATTGCACAGACGTTACGATATTCAGGAAGAATGTGAAACTCTTCCGATTATTGGATTAGAGAAGAAGAATACTCATATCGTGTCGTTTATAATCACAAGCATGGAATGACGGATCGGAATGTCAGCACCTTCCAGCCAGAAGGTGTCAGATTCTACGTATAAGCAGCGGCGTTGCGAGTGAAGATTTGAAAAAGTAGGACACTCGTTGACATATTATATGTATATGTACACATACGTGCGTATTGAATCGTGAATATATGTATGTATACATGCACTGCATATAATATCGGAAAATCTGATGTAAATGAAATTTTTCCCGTTGGCAGGTTGCTGACTGTGCTTTGCACCGCGTCACAGCTGGATGAAAATTTCGAGTTGAAAATCGCGTAGTAGATAGAACGAAAGATTTAAGAATATACCTCGCGCGTTGCAAGTGGAAGTGAACTATTAAAGCCAAAGGTGGTCAAGCTGTTGGAACTTTATTCGCCGTGTTGATCTGCGGATCGTTCCGGAATTTCCCTCGATTTGGTATCCGCTGGACACTCGGCAGCGGCAACTCCCGAGGGGTAATTTGAAACTGTATTTATTCGAGTGCTAGATCAACGACACGGCTCTAAATGGATACTCGAGAACTCTCTGGCCCTGAGAATCCAGGCCGGCAATGGAGGGCGAAATCATATTAAGACGGTATTAGCATAGTTTGCCTTCTGATTTACCTAGCCGAGAAATTCACCGCCGAGGTGCGGATAATCCGACTTTCGAAAGAGCAATAAACGGTTAACAGCTAATGGAATTCCAGCCGAGCTCGAGGAGTCATCCCGTAGGAATCCTCCCCAGGTCTCTCGACTTCCTCTCGACCAGCTACCGCGTGTTGCAATAAGTATCAGCAGTCCGGTAGTTCGTTCTGCGATTCGTTAATGTGCTTTTTCAAATCACAACTCAAATACGCAGGTGGTATAATAAATTTGTAAACGGCGAGATTTTTTCCCCAGAAAGAAACTAGATCTTCTCTCCCGCTCGATAGATCGCAGTTCTTTACTCTGCCTAAGCCATCTTCCCGCGAAGTTAATTTCTTATATCTTTTCTACCCCCCCCCCCCCTCCCCCCCACCCTCTCCGAACTTATATAAATTTTCTACATTCAATAACTGTATATATAAAAAAAAAAAAAATTACACACTATTTTTGAAATTTGGTTTAAAACCACTCGTGAGAAAAAAAAAATGGCAAATGCGACGGTTCGATACCGGCACGTTTGCCACGAGATTGAATTCCATGGAAACACTCAGAGGATCAATCCAGTGTTTGCCAATCGATTCGTGTTTCTCCGTAAAATGAAAAACACGTCTTACCCCCCATTGGCATAGGCGTAGGTGTCTTTTCCCTGTTTCCTCGCCATATACTACCACCAGACGTGTTCTGTTGATCTCATATATATATATATATGTATGTCCTTCGGTATGACGATAGAGAGGGGGGGGGGGGTCAGTTTTTGCGAAAGGTTGCCTCTTCGTAAGCCCGCAAAGCTCCGGTAAATTGAAAAGCCGAGATTGCCTCGGGCCGAATAACTGGCGAATATATTCGCGCTCAAGTCGCGTACCTCATGTAGGTTGTACGTATATATATGTATATATATATATATATGTATACCGTGACACAAAGTCTAGGCATATATAGATAAAAACACGAGACTGAGTTGCGTAATTGAAAGAACAGCCTTATTCTCTTAGCCATCAGGAGCAACAAGCATCCGAGATTAATTGCAGCACAATTCGGTGCTGAACCAAACTCGACTAATGAAGAGACGAGATCTGAGAGCCCCAAACGCGACCCTGTATAACTCATTTTCCGGTGCCTCAGGTTATGCATTAATGTATCAGTGTGCAGTTACAGTCGCATCGTGGTTTCGAGTGCAATGTAATAATTTCGCTTAGCCGGGTTAAGAATTAGAATTTAGCTTTAGACTGAATTTATTCGGGATTTTATAAAAGCCTGAATCGCGATAGTCGCGCAGAGGCAAGACAACGTCGTCGGCGAAATTGGCGGACTGGAATTTTCTTCATCAAAGAACCATCAGCTCCGACTGGAGTTTAGTCCAACGAAATGATTATAAATTTTCAGGCAAAGCCAGGAAATTCTCAGTGGCGAATTACAAAGGGAATCGCCGTTGGCGAATAACTCTCCAACTGTCCCGAGAATTCGTACCACCGTGAGATTAGAGTTCCCGTCGTTAGAGGAGGGCTCAAAGTTTCACCCGGACAAACGCGATGGACCATGCGCCATACTGTACCTATGGGGATTCAATTTGGACCTGGTAGGTAGTGACGTCACGGAGACGCTGCGGAAAAGGGGCCTTCAAGACCACCGAGGTCACACGTCTGGGATACGCAAACCGGAAATGCATTCGACGAAGTCGGCTATGCAAGGTTATAATACAGCTGAAGACATAATGAACTAATACAAAATGTTGGTTTTTGATGTTTTAAGAGCCCACTCCAAAGGACAGTTCAAAAAAACATTTTAAGAGGTCACTCCACATTTTTTAAAACGTCAGAAATCGTCAAAAATCGATTTTTTTTTTTTTTTAATTTTTTCTCGTTACGGTATAATTTTATAGTAAAAAAAAAGAAATGAGTTTCCGAAAGTTTCAGTTCAAAATTTGAATTTTGAAAGGTCGCTCATAATTTTTTTTCGATTTTTTGGTTCATTTCTTTAGATCTTTTCGAGCAACCTTTTAATATTCATATTAAAATTTCATACATTTTTTTTCTTTAATTTAGTAAGAAAAAATTAATAACAATACACGACGACACGGATTAAAAATCAAACAAAATACTGAAAATATAATTTTTTAATTCAATTTTTTGACGATTTCTGACATTTAAAAAAATTTGGAGCGACCTCTTAAAAATTTTTTTTCGAGCTGTCCTTTGCAGTGGGCTCTTAAAACATCAAAAACTAACATTTAGTCATTCGATAATGGTACGAAAAAAATTCGATAATTCACGCCGTGCATGTGGGATGAGAACGAACGAAAAAAAATTAAAAAAATAAATATAGGGGAAAGAAAAGGAAGAGAGAAAAAAATATAAATTTCTTGAATATTCCATTGACGAAAAATTGTAATTCAAACGCACTATACTACATGAAATTGGGACAATTTTCGACGCTCCACCACCGTCTGTAACATTTTTTTACCAACCGCGTGTATAAATCTTCATATATTACTGTTTTTTATGTATAAACCCCAGCCGCAGTTGTCGCGTCGAGTTTGAATTTCTACGAGCAAGTTTTTTTTTTTTACGTTCATATTCATGTTCCTGACAAAAAAAAAAAAAAAGATTCCAAATTATTTCAACAAGATCGACGATCGTTCGATTGCAGGTGAATATAATTGACGATCGTATGAACTCGAATTGTAACGTGAAAAACTGCAGACAAAAACGTATTGTGAAAAATTTCTTTTCGCATCGTGAAAAAACAAATCAGAAATGGAACGAATTTGTCCGATTTTTATGAAACTCCAAGGGAAACGAGAAGGGATCTACGGTAGGGAGAAAAGAATAGGAAAAAGATTCATTTTGAAGCTGGTTTCTTCTCCAACGTTTTTGCCCCGCGAGCGAGATCGAGATAAGAGACAACGAAGGCCTTCCTCATCGAGCACCGATATACCAAGACGGGGCTTTCGATGGCAGACATGCTGCCGTACGCGCCGTGTGTTTAGACAAGCGAATTGTGACACGGGAAATACTGTTCCTCACGATGTGTGTGTGTAATATCGTGTACATCAACGCGAAGACGGATCGTTTCGACAACAATTTCAGAATCAAAATATCCGAAAAGAAATATATTATATGCTTCTTTAGGTATACCTATAAGGTAGATAAAATACTGCTCCGCAGAATTGGACGTAGAATAAATTTTCTGTAGGAAATATATTCTGCCAAGTTCAGTAATTCATACGTATTTCGTTATACTTTTCTTCTCCCTCGCAGGAAAGAAATGAAAAAAAAAAAAAAAACGCCACTCAATAACTTCGTTATATACTATACGTATATGTATACGGAATCGCTGATATATGTATGTATATATATATATATATAGTCAGAGTATTTCACTGCAGGTTGTTATACTCAAGCCTACCATTTTCTCTCTCTCTGTCTCTCTCTATTTTATTCATTGTTCGTTTTAGTTGTATTTATTGTTATCTATTCTTATCTCTCTTCTCTTGCTATTCTTTTTCAACTTCAGTTTTAAATTTATTGTTCGTTGTCTTGTATTTTATACTTCTACACATTTTATGTTTATATTTATGTTCTGCATACCGCCTGAGGGGACTTGTTTCAGGGCGAATGAACGCTTCTCTCTCTCTCTCGCTCTCGCTCTCTTTTACTGTTGTAAGAAAGATAGAAAGGCCTACTGACGACACCGTGACGCCTTAACGCCTTAACGCCTGAACGCCTTAACGCCAAGAGGGCTTAATGCGAATCCACTTAACTCGAACGAGTTTTTGTTCCGGCTTCCGTCAACGGAATTGTACAGCCGACAACCTGAAGCTGTCACCCGGATGGCGAACACCTCGTATAATTTGTTAGGTATTTCTTCCTTTGCCCACGTCTCGTCTCGTCGGGGGTGAAAAATTACTATTTTACTTTACACCGAAGTGTAGCGTGAGAGGGGGAGGAAGGCAAGAAAATAATTTCAACCGGGATGCTTTTAAAGACGCGGAGAAAAACACTATGTATATATATATATAATAACAAGCGAGAGTTTAATGCCACGAGGAGAGTTTCGCGAGTGTATATATAGCTTCTTAATTCCCTTGATAGACCAATTTTCGTAATATGATAACTAGCCGCGATTTCGCGCAAAGAAGAAGAGGACAAATGAAAAAAAAAAAAGAAAAAAAAACCATCAATTTAAAGACAAACGTTTACGCCGTCGCACAGCGATGATTTTCGATCTTTCGAACAATTAGGATTAATTATTATAGGGTCAGACACAATGAACTTGAGAAAGACTTTACACTCCAATTAGAATTAATATATCTTAAACTGGATGAAATTACTTTTAATTGAAGAACCTGATGTAGCGTCTCTAGACGAGGAAATTCTTTACATACAAGTCAATTTTACGGTATGTAAAGACTGACGATTTGTATCTTTTTATTGTCGTTTTTTTTTTTCATTTTTTTTTAGTGTCCTCTCATCAGTTCTACAATCGTGTAACATAACATAAATAATGAATGGATTTCCAACGGATTCAAACGAACCAAATGAAATAATTTTGATTTTTTTCCAACACGAGTAGCAGAATTCGATGTGATTATTACATACTTTAAGTACTGAGAAAAAAAAAAAACAGAAAAAAATTCTTATTCGAACTCATCCGACGTAGGGTCCTTTCTAAACAATTTTAGATCAAAGGGTCTATAAAAATTCTGCAAGCATGTCAGTTGAAATCTGACCTCCCTTTCCGTACCTACCTACGACAACTGCTTTTACCTCGAGTGAATCCGTCGGTGGAAGATGTGACGTGAATAAAATTGCTTTTGTCAAAAGAGAATCCCTCGAGACACGAAGAGTCCTCGAGAGATACGCACATCAACCTCACCCCCCCCCCCCCCCCCCGGCCCCCCGCTACCACTTTAAGGCGTTATTTACACAGCATACCAAAAATGTATATCAAGATTTATATACGTATACCTACGTGTAGGTTGTGAAGAATGATGAATTACGAAGAAGGATAATATTATAGAAATAGCGAAAAACGTGTCACGATTTATAATGATCGTTAGGCAGGTTATTATAATTATACTAGACCGTGTGGCGTAAAACTAAACTTGATGCCTTGACGATGTCCAGTAGTTGTAGTAGTAGTAGTAGTAGTGGTAGTGGTCTACCAACCCAAAGATGTGAATTTACTAAGTAAACAGGACGTTTATCCGTTGAATTATTATACATTCACATACTGTGCACCGGGACCGTGAAGAATAGAGTAAAATGGTATAGACTTGAATAGAATAAATAAAAACACAGAGGAGAACAGTGGAGTAGAGTACGGTGTGTATAGTGTCTTTGAAATAAAAACTGGCATCAGCGTTGTTTCGCAGGACGCTTCTAATGTTTCCGCAATTAGCGATGCGGAATGTGTATCGTTGAAAGGCGTCGCAACGAGTGAAAAGTAAAATAAAATTTAAAAAAAAAAAAAAAAAAAAAAAAACAATCACGAAAGAATAGAAAATAAAAGAAATAAAATAATAGTCAAAATAAGAATGAAAATATGTCAAAAGTGGTAGAGAAAATCGCCGGTGAGACAATACACAAGCTGAGAGTTCCCTACACATCTGCCTGACAATTATCCATCTCATTCCATTTTTTTCCCCCTTGTAATTGTTGTTTTTCCCCTATTTACCCCCCCCCCCCCCCTCCCCTTCCGCCCCGCTGACCGTATTTACCCGTTTTTAAAATCGATGAAATCAACCACGATTCGATTCGGATGCGTATATCATATGCTTATAACGCGGTTTGCCGTTGGTTGACATAATTCGTACTTACACGTAGGTATATGGCATGATCGCAGAATCGCGGTAAATCTTATCACTCGGTAGGTACTGTAGTACAATAGGGGTATAGTATAGGTATAAATCGAGCGATTAATTATCTAAACGAGAATTCACAAGGCTCCTGTGCACATTCCCTGTAGATGACTGATTGTGATTATGGGTATGTAGGTACATACATACCTATACAACCTAAACTGTGCATCGACACAGGTTTGATGAGGAATTCACGAGGATATCGATCGGGAGCGTTAAATATACCCTGTGATTGATGAAAACTTTTACATAAAAGAGGCATATAAAATTTCGTATGCTTGTATATAAGGTACTCGTACAGTATTAGGGTTCAACGACGAGGTACGATAAGGGAGAAAAAATTTCAGAAATGGAGAAAAAATATCGGGGCGACAATTTTTCACGTTTCAGGGTGGAGGATTGAGGGTCGATTAATTAAGGGGATATAGATGCGCTGCAGGTCCGGTACTCGATCGTTAATCGCACGAGGTTCTATAGAACAGGGTATTAGCCAATTAATTACATGCTACTTTGGAATTCAACGACGGTTTGTAAAGTTCAAACCTAAAACTAGATTGAGCCTAATACGCAATTAGTATTTAAACTATACGCAACGATAATAATTTCCACCTTCCTTCCCTCATATTTTCCCTCGATCATCCCCCGAATACGCAAGTATTTAATTTTTTTCAAACTCTGATCAACGGTGTTGCTCAATTACTGCAATTCAAGCAATTATACGAACAAAAGGGCCCCCTTCACACGTCGTTCGTTCATAAACTCATTGTCAGCGTCAGAGACGAGACCGAAAATTCCATTTCAAGTAAATTTAAAATCCCGCAATTCGCCGACGGGACTAGACTTTTTCTCCGTGTACTCGAATAAAGAGCTCGTTAAAAAAAAAGATAAAAGTGGAAAGAGAGAGATAGAGTGTGTGTGTGTGTGTGTGTGTGCGTGTAAAGTAAGTAAAAAAAAATGTATGCAGTCGCGACTCGTGAGTAGAAACGTGTTACAGGAAAAACCGTGCAGTTCGCTAATTGAAAAACTACTGACTGATTCCTCTACGTAGTCACCCCGTACGGCGTTTTAATCGCATAATGATAACAACAACAACAGCAACAATAATAATTTCACATCTTTAATCGCGTACTGATAGCTAACGATAACGACAGTGACGATAACGTCGGAGAACGTTTCGTCTCAACGAATATATATATATAACAATTTCTAAAACGTGTTACTCTACTCACCGGAGATGTAGCGATTCTGGCTAACGGCGACGGGGTTGTTGTTCGCCTCGGTGGGTGCCGGGGGGTTGGGAATCTGACGTTCCGACGCCGGGCCAACAACTCCTGGGGGTCCGCCAACTGCGGGTGACGGTCGCGAACTCCACAAGCTGCAGGGATCGCAGCCCTCGGCTGATCTGGTTGACAGACGGCAGCAGGACCAACGTTTTCCACTCCAAAGTCCCGAGTGATAACGCCCACTTAGCCCGGGATTTTCGGCGCAAACTGTAACCCAAAATCGATCAGGTCAATTTACATGAATAAATTGCGCGGTGGAAACCGGCGAGGTTCGCGTACGTTTTCGCTCGGACCACACGAGGGTGCTGGACATATTCCAAGTCTCTAGATCTTAGGAAACAAGCACTTTGAATTACAAGTGGAAGAGTAAAAATTTTTGTTTCTTACGGAAAAGATGTGTAAACGAGTAATTTTATCTCTGTAGAATCATTGAAACGTCGATTTCGAACCTTTGAAACGATTCAACAGAGTAATTTTGTCAATTCAATTACACTGCAGATGGAATATGAATCCTTCGATCTTGAATATGATCCTGAATCACAATTTATCATCTCGAATTTCTGCCATGTTTATACTCAATAGTCTGGTCTGAATTAGAAATATTCGGAACCTGACTTGATTTTTGTGTATAGAGGGTTGTCGACCCTCAGGAACTCAAATCCAAAGCAATTTTCGTTTCGAGAAAACCAGCAAAATTTGATATTTTTACGTTTACCTCAAAAACTGTTATCGATAGTGGAAAAATAACATGATCGTCGTGTAGAGTGGAAAATTCTACGTCGAATTCCGTCCTCACACGTCGGAAACGATGTCGAATTAACAAATTTAAAAAAACGAAATTCTAGCTATCGATGGCATCTGAGGAATTTTTATGAAATAATTTCTTTTTTCTTAACTTGTTGATTCGACTCAGTTTCCGACATATGAAGACATAATGCGACGTAGAATTTTCCACTCCACACGATGGTCAAGTTATTTTCCCGCTTTCGATAGCAGTTTAAAAAAAAATACGTGAAAAACCCGTCAACTTTTTCTGTTTTCTCGAAACGCCGGCTACGCAACTGAAAAATGACTTTAGATTCAAGTTCTTGAGGGTCAAAAACCCCCATAAATAACACAGCGATATCCGGAATACTTTTAATTCAGCCCTATTTTGGAACGAACTATAAAAAACAGCGGAAGAACATTACACCTTGCAGTCAGTCCGCACGAACCTTCTTATTCATTTTTATTTTTTTTTGCTTCGCCGTATAACCCGACAGGGTGATCACTTCACCGTTGATTATATAGCAGCACGTGGGCTGCGGGAACTTCGACTTAAGTAGGCATAATAAGCGCGCGGAGAAGCGCGACAAGCAACCTCAAAAGTCTACGGAGGGAGTCGTTCGTCGGTAATTGCTCGTTAGCGAGGAACATCCAACAACGAGCTGGAACGGAGATTTGTATTTAGAGTAGGCAAGTAGGCGGCAAGAACCTCACCAACTTCGAATGCTGGTTACACGCATTAAGCTCATCGGATTCTCGCCCGATTTTACCCTCCGAACGAGAAGATAATATGTCTACCCGAATGGGTGGGGGGGGGTTTAGACTTTTACAACGTTTCTATATAACAGAGTATAAAGTTATTTGTGGGGAAACGTAATTCCCTGAGAATTCCAGAGTTTCCAGACAAGAATCATTATGTATCCAGTTTCTTATCGTGTACACAATAAATGAAACATACAATAGTCAAACGAACAAGAATATTCTATATTTGACTAGAGCACAGCTCGTTTTGAGATGAATTAGTAAGAATTCGGAATACAATTTTTAAGAAATCAGGGCTTCGTTCGTAACCATTGCCTAAAAGTTGAAAGAAATTTTTAGTTTTTTTTTCTCACCAAATGGTTAAATTTTTATGAACCTAGGATAAAAATTATTATATTCCAGATACGATATAAAATTCCCTAAGAATTCTCTGATTCCATAATTTCCATGAATACTGGACACCCTGTATAAAGATTGATAAAAGAAGGGAAGTTGCAGGAAAATCTTGATTAATATCATCCTCAAAATGATGACTCGAATTTTCACGATGTTTCAAAGTTTTTTATGGTCTCAGGTTACGGAAAATCGCATCCAACTGTTTTCAAATGATCATCCGCGTCTGTGATCGATTTTTGGTTCTGCTACATGCCGAGGAAAAATGATAGAATTTTTATCATCTGGTCCTTTTGATTTGAAGCAAAATCGGTTAATCAGTATCGAACTTGTCCGCGAAAAAATGTGTTTAGAAACGTTGTTGTGAAAGTAATCTTCTATTTTGCTTTGCGAAAATAAACCAATTTTATGTCCGAAAATTTTAAAATCATAGAGAATAAAATTGTCTAAATTGAAAAGCAGGATAATTTTTTGACCATCAATGTCGAGTCTAATTTGATAATAGCAAGTGAAAAAAGGATTAGTGAAGAAAGAGGTGGAATTTCGAAGATGGTGAATGCGCGAATTTGGGAACTCAATTTCCGGGACCAATTTGTGTGTAAAAGACTTTGAGAACGAAGCCGCAGAATCTGGATGAGGGTGAAGTTAAACGATCGTCTGTACATATATACATACCTCCGTTTAATATATATAATATAATATAATGTGTAATTCGGTGTGTCGGTTGAGGCTTGGTAAACGGTCCATTCGGGTCTTATGATAATAGTATAAAGGTATATAAAACGAACCCCGAGAAAGCGCGGAGTTTTGGTTTAATCATCGCTCGGTTTCGGGTTGAATTATGTGAGTAGCTATGCGCGTGTGTAAATAATATATTACAATAAAATTTTTAAGAGGTATGAAAATAGAAAAAAAAACCATTACAAAAATGGAAAAAATGATAAAGGAACAAAAAAAAAATTTCACTCTGAACCTAGCGTGAAAATGTTTCATAAAAATCAATTTTGGTGTTTTTGAGACGGATTTGAGATAAGAAAAAAAATATATAGATATATATCATAGAGTAAAGACGAGTGATTAAAAACAAGTTGAAAGTTATTTTTCGAAGCTTTTCAGATATCGTACCAACGTGGAATAAATCCTTGGTGAAATTGAAAAGTGATCATGGTCAACCGTTTACTGATTTGGGGTGGAATGCCCCATATGTATAATATAGATGGGAGTCGGCGGTGGGAAAGCGACTCTTGAAAAAGAGCTTGCAATCTTTTTTTCACGTGCCAACTCGTACGTGCTTTTCTTGCGCATGCCTCCTTTGAAGAGAGCGTGATTTACGATCGTTAGAAAACCGCGAAACCTTGTGTAGCGACGGTGCAGCGGGAGGGAGGGAGGGTGAATAAAAAGCGAGGGAAGATTTAGGAGTTTTTATGAATCTAAAATACTGTACGATGGTGGGTTTTCATTTTCATTTTCTTTTCCTCTATATAACTGCTTCGTCTTAGTTTTCTTCTTATTTTTTTCCTTCCTCTGCTTCCACAAACGTTGTACAACGTGTTACTTTACCGGATAATGCTATGCGTCGCTGGAGAAAAAACTCCGAGGACAGAGACTCCTTTACATTCTCTCCCGCTCCACGTTTATGCGCTACTTTATTAGTGATTTTTTTTTTTTTTTTTTTTTTTTCTTTGCAAGCGTATATACAGCGTATACCATGTACTTTACGCCACCTATTGCAAATATTACGCAGCTCAAAAAGGGATTTAAAAAGGTCGACTTCTGTGTCTTGGGAAGTTTAAAGCTATATATATATAAACATACAATTTATCTCAAATTTACCATCAAGAATAGAGCAAGCTATGCGGTTTTTCCATCCAATCGATCGAGTGTTTCTTTTTCGTTTTCCCTCTTTTATTGTTCGACCTCAAACCTGTATCGGATCGAGTTTCGATAATGGACAGTTTCGTTTCGTTCACACGCCTAACGCAGCGTTGGGATAAATAAGAAGTGTGAGGGAGGCGGGGGAAAAAAAAGGGGTGAAAGAAAAAACTTGCGAACCAAGAAGAAATGATTAATCGAATCTAACTTATACAGCGAAAGTGATAAACGAATTTCTTTGAGATGTTTAAACGGACGAGTGTACAAACCACGATGTTTCTTTAACGCCGCGAAATAATCGAGGAAATAGGTTTGCCCCTCGAAGGGTTAATTGTAAGGTCGGTATAAGTGAGGGGCGGATTGCAGACTACCCTTCGTATAATAATTGCTATCGTCCCTTTTCGCGATATTTAAATGTGCGAGAATTAGTATAACGAGTAGGCGGCATGAGGGTGAAATTGCCAAGTAAAAGTTGGGGTAGCGGATTTTGATGAAAGGTTGAATCGAGAGAAGCCGTATAACAACCGAGTCGTAAAGCATACCTACAGTAATTCCCAACGTAAACTTTTATACGACGAATAAATTTTGCACCTTTGAATTGATATATATATATATATATATATACATACACAATGGATGGCCTGTCGTAGCAACCGAACGGAAGGGTAGGGGAGGGAGTACAAAAATATGAAAGAGCAAAATCCCGAAAATCGAATTACCGAAAGTTAAGAACTTGGAAATATGACGGATAATGTTTTTGGTTTTTTGGCTGTTCGAAATATTAGCCGTTATAAATTTTTAATTTCGGACCTTTCATTTTTCTATATCTTCAAAATTTTGTGCTTTGTTCATTCGGAATGCAGACTTTACTTAAAATACTTTTTCGAATAAAAGATCATTCGGTTAAATGAATTTTCGTGAAAACAGTTCATTTAATTCTGCCGGGTGGTACGCTGATCATTCGTTATACTTATTTTCGGGTTTTCGGTCAGTCGACTTTTGGTTCGTCAAGGGATTTTGACCCCCACCTAACCGAACGCTAAAGGCGCGAGAGAAGAAGAATATAAAGAGAAAAGAAGAGCAGAAAAATGATAAGAAGGTGGGGAAGAAGGAAATAAGAAAGAGAACACGTCGTCCATCTCGTCGCTGTAATGGGCTGCACTTAACCGCGCTCGGCAAACGACGATGCGACGTATCTTTCGGATGGGATGAGAAAAAGGAGAAGCTCACCGAGGCACACGAAGAAGCGAAGAGATCTCGTGTCGCAGACGCGAGAGCAACATCCGTTAGCAAAGAGATACGATACGACCTCAGGTATCTACGTATATGTTTAGTGTCTATACTGGATATCCTGGAAAGCTTTGACGAAGAGATGGGTGGATGGATGGATGGATGGATGGATGGATGGATGGATGGATGGATGGATGGATTGATGGATGGATGGGTGTCAAAGTTCCAACTACAACTCCTGTATGACGGTTCAATATATTATATTACAACGCGTAGTCATAATCTGCGTAAATTTATTTTTACAAACATTGTGCAGATAGAAAAAAAGCTTCAGCATGAAAGTTTTTCTTCATGAACCGCTGCAGTGACTTTTATTCATACATACACGGTTAGAAAAAAAAAAAAAATGTGTCAGCAGGAGCACTAAAAGTTTTGGATTGATTTAGTAAATTGGGGAAAAGAAGCTTCGCGAAAGCTTTGAACTGAAAAACGATTCTCTAGAATATGTTTTTAACATGAGCGATATTAGCCGCAGCAGAAAAGCCGGTCAATCGTTTCACTTTACGTCTCGTTTATATTTGACGACCCCTTTCTGTACATATATCCGGAAGCTCGAAGAGAGATTATAATTTCCGACCTTATACGACAACGCGAAAAGCTCTGAAAACCCAGCAGCATCAGCAGCAGCAGCAGCTCGAAACTTCTCTCGGTGGCCGGTTCGCTTGATTTTGCAGACTCAATTTACCCGAGAGATATTATAAAATTATAGAAAACTTGATATACGGAATTATTTTCGCAACTTATACCATTAAAACCGTACTTTAGTGGTATTAAAGTATTCACTTTACCAAACCCTTGATTCCGGGTGAACGGAGACGCCTTAAATAACGCCGGTCCCGCAGCCACCCTGATTTATCAAGTTTTCACGAGCATTTTCACCGTGAGCCGGGTATAAAACTTAGCGAAAGTGAACTAAGCCGAGAGTTAATTAAGCTTGAATTTATAATTGATTAGAAAAGCTTCGTTTTACGGTAATTAATTTTTTCTAGTTAAATCAGATTCGAAAATTACATTATAATATCCTCCACTCCATTTCTCTACGAATTTTCTTCCTTTTTTTTTTTTTTTTTTTATCATTTTTATATCGCAGAGAATTTCGCCAAGCGATGTATTTTTTCTATCCCCAGGCAATTTGTCGTCCCTTGTACGTATTACGCGTGTTTATGCGAGGCAAGATTTTTCTATATAAAATATAACCACTTTCCAAATACATCGAGGATTGTTCTCAAGTGTTTGTAAAAGCTTCGACGGTGCGGGCCGAATATGAATCGTAAATATCGAGGGGACTGGGTCATACCTTTGCAAGATTGTCGGAGCTTTCGACGTCGGCTATTCGACCTTCTTTTCATACACGAGTGGGTACATATCTGTAAATACATATACCTACATACGTAGGTACGATCGAGAATCCGATCACGGGGTGGTGGTAGTGGTGGTGGTGGTGGTGTACAGTTTTCGATACAACATTCACATATACGTACGCATAACTGCCGGCTAGGAGTTCAACAACTCGGATATACTTGTAGGTATATTATCGAATAAGTAAGAGGAGTTTGAATCGTCGAGATCCTTTTCCTACGTCTCTGCCATTCCTATATCTGTAACTTATTGACTTCTTACCAAAATCGGGCGCGTCGTCTCTCTATATCTGTCTATATCCAACGATAAGGCAGAGAAATCTCACTAGAATCATCCAACGTAAGATAAACAAACGTTATAAGACACCCTCGTTCTATACATATATATACCTAATATCTATCGCAGATCCAATAGTTGCGACCGTCGCGAGGAACTTATGCGAAACAACCCTCACGGCTATCCTTACTTTATCCGATTTCACTTCAATCGTTTCTTCCCGTAATTCCACTCGCAGTGAAGTAAAAAACGATGCTTCACTTTCACCCCCCCCCCCCCACCCCGCTTTCTCCTGTTTTCCAAAGTTTTACACGATCCTGAGTAAAAATTAAACCGCAGAAACGAAATGTCAAATATGTATGCAATATAAGAAGTCGAGCAAATTTTTCTACGTAAATCATTTCTTTTTCTTCCTTGAATAATTTTTCAAGCGTCTGTGAAATTATTTACAATTAGTTGACAATGGGATAAGTTTTCGGTGTATGATAAGGGTAGTTTAATTCCCTAGATGGTTGATATTTGCGGACTAGATATACAGAGACACATAATCCATGGGTTTTCAACTGGTGGGAGTGAAACGGTCTTTGTATAACCGAAATAACGTTTTCTGGTAGCGTACAGCGCAGAAAGTACCTACGGGCAACGTCGAAGCTGCTTTGATAGCAGATTAAACTGGGCAACGAGAGATTTCGAGGGAGGAAAGAGGATTTTACAGCGGTTTTCCACCACCGCCATGCTGGCAGAATGTAGCTAAATTTGTACCTTCGCTTCGCCCCCATAGAAAGGATTCCAAATTCCTGGTGTTGTGTTGTAAATGCGCGAACAAAGGAATAACGGAGGCAGAGTATCATCCAAGATTGCATTTTGCAAAATCACTAAATTATATATACATATATATATATATATATATATATATATATGTATATATACCGATGTAAAAAATTCAAAGAACGAGAATTCAACTCTGCTCGGAGAAATTTACAACATTTTCTTAAATTTTTGTTAATTGTTTATATGAACCTGTTTCGGCTAAGCCACCAAAGTGCAACAGTAATTATCGGATTTTGAAACGGGAATTGTATGAAACTTTTTCGCAGCAGACAGGGTTCAAAATTACTACGTTCATATCGCGCGCGTAAATTGACGAATAAGAAATGTTTCAATCAAAGAGAAAAAGGTATTCAATTTTGTGACCGACCGAGTTTATGGATACTGCTTTTTTCAAATTTAGGATTAGATTGTACGACTAACAACAAGATTCTAGAAAGTGTAAATCAATACAAAAAAGTGTATGTACATTATAATAAGAAATATAAAAAAGAAAACCTATGCAGTGCCAAAAAAGTTGTTTGTAAAAAGAGGAAAAAAGAATTAGAGAAAAGATTTCATTGGAATTTGAAGCGGTGAAAACAAAATGGTGGAGATTTAATTTTAGTCTTATTTTAATTTTCTCTTCTCCTCGCTCCGAAGGGATGCTATAAAAATCCATCGCCTCTTCGCGCCAAAAGACGGTGAGAGCGCATTGACGCGGTTCTGTATATCCCCTGGGAATGAATGCTTCCCCCAAAGGAAGCGAGTCGACGATTAGCCGAAATTTCGCGGTTTTAGGGTTTTAGGGTCGAGTGAGGGTGAATTAATGGTTTGTCGAAATGAACAAGCGTTGTAAAAGGTTGCCTCGCAAAAATGAATCGATGATTTTTCACCGACGCGTAATAATTATAAGGATTTTTTTTTCAAACCATGCGTGTCATCCAAATTATCATTAGCTGCAACGTCGCAATAATAATTCCTTCAATTTTACGTGGTTTAATGTTTGCGACAGTGTTTTAATTATTTATTTATTTATTTGTTTCATTTTCTCCTTTAACGCAAATTGTCAGGGTGTCGTAACCTACTTTCCAACTTTTTGTTTATAAAATTTGTGAAGTGATCGAGCAGGTATATGTGTAATGGAAAAATATGACAGCGGCGTCGAGGAAAACAAATATGTAAAATAAAAAATCAGGTCAGGTCAAGCCGCGTCCAATTACCTTACGTGCCACGGCGTGTTTCGTCAATGTGCGCATACGTGTAAAATTGCGGAAGTATACTAAGGCGTGCATACATATTTAGAAATCGTCAAAAATCGATTTTTTATTTTTTTTTCTCGTTACGGTATAATTTTATAGACAAAAAAAAAATAAGTTCCCAAAAATTTCAGTTCAAAATTTGAATTTTGAAAGGTCGCTCATAATTTTTTTTCAATTTTTTGGTGCATTTCTTTAGATCTTTTCGAGCGACCTTTTAATATTCATATTGAAATTTCATAAATTTTTTTCTTTAATTTAGTAAGAAAGAATCGATAACAATAGACCACGACCACGAGTTTTCCATGAACTCTTTTAAATAATAAATTATATAATATTTTCAACATTGAAAATGTCTGCGTATGTAAGATAGTTTCCACTGTATATAACTCGAGTGAAAATCGTGTATATAAGTATTTCGTAAAAAGCTGAGACGTCGTATTTTGTATTTCGTCTTTTTTACTCTTTCTTTCTTCAGAAGGGTAAGGAAAAAAATTTTAACGCCCATGGCGGAAGGAGTTATCTAAAATTCAGTACAAAACTGTCGTTAAGTATACAAAGAGGCGCGTGCACAACCGAAATACGTCAGTGTCAGGGTGATGGAGCTTGATAATACAGTAGGTAGGTAGACAAGAGGAAAAGCCGAGGGTGCGGCAGGCTGAGGAGAGAAATGAAGGGAAAAGAAAATAAAGGAAAATAGCAGAAAAGGCTAAAGAGAAAGTGTATTATAGTATTACGCCCTTCAGAAGTGGAAGTAGCGACTCGATAAAGATGCAGTATTTCATCGTTTACCCGGTTCTGAGGGGAAAATGGCGATTCCTCTTCGAGGAAAAAGGAAGAAAGATGAAGGAAGAAGAGGGTAGGAATAAGATTGAGAAGGGAAGGAGAAAGGAAGAAGGAGGAAGTCCATGCGGTAGCCACACAATATACACGTCAGAAATTCCCTCGACACCATATACGGAGCTAAGATAAATAAGTTCGAAATAACCGAGCAACGCGACTCTTTCCTCAAATTTTAGATTAACCTTAAACCTTGGACATTATATTAGGTATATCGTCACCGATGACGTTGTTTTCCAGACGGCTGCGTCGGTATGAGGATAGAAAACCCGGGAAATTACTCAGTCAATACATTATTATTATTATTGTTATTGTTATTACAAAAAGCTCTTTCATCCGCACGATATATATATATATATATATATATACAAACAGGAAACTTTGGCAATTCGAAAAGCCTTTCAAACAAATTTGTTTGTTCGTTTGTTTGTGCGTTTTTATTTCACGTACAAAAGTTTAAAATAAAAACATCCCTCGCGCTGTATTATATATATTCATATAAACGTAAATACGTGCGTATGAATTGATCTGCACGCTTGCATTTGGTAGATAAAATAGGATTTCAAACCGAATTATAGAAGGCAAAGAGAATATTTCAATTCTCGTTTACGGGAAATTAATTGAACTTTAATTTAAAACATTCAGGCTTACGTACCTCGTGGTATCAAAAGCTTTTACGGTAAGTGTGTAGAGTATGTAATACGTTACGTAATCATCTGCGTAAATGCACTACATAAAAAATAATCGACTTGGTCGATCTTCAACGGTGACATTTGCGTTTGATTTGCAAAAAATTCAACACAATATGCCAAATTTAATTAACGTAATAAAAAAAAATTAGAAAACCAAACTCGGATCACAACTTCTAAGTTGTAGGATGTGACGTAGACGTTGTAAGTGTACCTATTATATACACGTATACATGCATACGGAAACCCCGCAGCCTTTGAGAGGAAAGTTTCAGCTTATTAAAATCGTGGCGGGGACAAACTACTTTGGAAAACAAGAGAGAAAATTGGTAAAATTTATGGTGTTGCAAATAGAACGGTATACAACAATATACGTGTAATATACATATACATACATACACATCAAGTTAATCGACTTGAACGAAGGAACAGGTCCAAGTTATGCAATATTCCTATATTTTATACTATAAATTAACTACAGGCACGAGCAATATCCCATCTAAAAGTTGATCCTTGTTTGCACAATTTTTCCTTATTATACGCACGAGGGTGGCGGATATGAAAATCAACTTTTTTTTTTAAATATAAATACTTTTTCGAACTGATGTAAAAACTTTTGTCTACGAGTGGCCATGTTCCTCATCCCCTAGCTTGACGATTCCTTCACATATTTCTATCTACACCTCTAGGTATATAATGGGACAGGGTAGGCAAGTAACTACGAAACTTCTCAACGTCAACTAGAAGCTTGCATCCCAGCACCTCGAACGAATTGAGGCTTGACAGTAACGAATTATCGGCGTTTATACTCAATCGTCCGATAAAAGTCACGAGTTTAATCGTTCACTCGGCTCTACGCGCCAGCGAACTTGACACAAATTCGATCCGCTCATCGCAGCGGCAAATCCGATAACGAGCAGGTAGGTTCGAGGTGCAACGCCTATGCTGTAGGACGAAACGGGGCGCAGAGAAACAGGATGGGAAGGAAGATAATACGTATCGTCGAGAACGACGATTAATCGGTATTCATACTAAGAAGAATTTCATTTTATTTTATTTTTTCCTTTCTTTCTTTTTTTTTTCTTTTAACGCTTAGCTAGGAATTCGACCTACGCAAAATTAATATCGTCACGATAACGGTTTAAATGTTTTTTTGAAATTACAAGGAAAATTTGTTATGTAAAAGTATACTTTCTCGCTATTGGAAGATTAAATTTATGCTCATCTATTGGTGAGAAAAGATGATAAATTTATGATTCTTTAATATATGCGTCGATGTTTTGGTGTCCGAGAAAAGCCCTCTCGCAAAGTCTGTCAAATTTGCTGTTTAAAACACGTCCATTTTTACTCAACCTCTAGTACGTAACACGTAATATTTGATCGTGGGACCAACCATTTGAAAAAATCTGCAAGCGTAAGAAATCAATCGGCAATGACGGCGCTATTCGATAAAAATACCAGCATCGTCGACGGAGCATTTCACGTCAATTCTCCGCTGATACGAAACTCACAAAAAATTCTAATTCTAATTGGGTTTAGCTGACGTAGAATGATCCATAGTCGACGCTGACGTTTTCATTGAACGTTAGAATCGATGCTCACTGATTTCTCACAGCAGCGGATCTTTTTTTGCAAACAATTGCTCTTGCGACGCGAAAGGTATCCCGAAAGTCTAGCAAAAACGTGTGTATTTTAAACAGCAAATTCCAAAGCGATGGCTCGAGGGTTTAGGATTGAGACAGAGATCTGTGCTTCGAAGGATTCGATTCGACGAGTCAAAATTCGAATAAGTTGAAAATAAAAACCACCCTAGTATCCACCGGTAAAAGGTAGATTACAGAAATAAGGGTGGCTTGATTACAATTAAATAATAATAATTCTCGTCGAGACTCACCCGCTCGTATGGTTTGTATCCAATCGGCTCGGTCCTGGTCTCGGGCGGCGAGGAGGTAGAGGGTGTACTCCTGCCCAGCTTCTCTGTACCCGACCTGGAAGGGCAGCCCCGGAGGTACGCCACCCCCGCCACCCCCACCACCCCCGCCACCCGCGTTCCCCGCTTCGCCGGCGGCAGCGTCGGCAACTCCACCTCCGAGTTGGGCCGTCTCGACCACGTGGACACTCTCGACCGCGATCCGGCCCCGCTCCTTGCGTCGCTGCGTTTCCAAAATGAGGCAAATTTTAAAATCTGTTATAGAATACGTGCGGAGTTGGAAGGGAGGTTTCAGAAAAGAATAACAAACGCGAATCGAGGATGTAGGGAGGCTAAAAATCAACGCTTTTTGCTGCTTTTTTATTGTTTGTTAAATTTTTATACTCGTCAAGTGCGGAAATCTCTTTGAAACTACGATGAACGGAAGACAATGAAATTATAAACAAAAGCTCATAAATTCAGACGCTGCTTCCTGTCGACCGCTTCAAGATTGTAAAAAAACTAGTCAGATTCCTACCCGATGTATCATTTTATTACGAAGACATATATTTTTCACAAAATTTGAACTTGGCGAAACATTTTTTCAATCTGTTTTTGTTGTTTTTAAAAATTTTTTTTTTTATTATTATCTACCATTTCGGCATCGATCAATATTCAATTTTACAACGTTACATCGGTATAAGAGATCATCATCGATAAATGGCAATATTGAATTAATTATTGAGAAAATTAAATCTGTCTCAAATTTTTCCTAAAGAATGTTATATTCTTGTGGCTAAAATAAGCCGTCGCAGAATGAAATCAAAACAATTTTTAAGCGATTTAAAACGAAGGCATCGCTAAATGTAACGTAAACTTTTGTTTATAATTCTAAGGTATGTTTTTTTTTTTGTTTTTTTGTTTTTTTGTTTTTTTGTATCTGTAAAGATATCTTTGCAGCTTACGAAAAGTATCGATTTTTGGCCAACCATATCTTCGTTAACTAAATGATGGAAACAACTTTTAAACGAGTCATAAATAGAGAAAATAATTAATCTCTATTATGGAAAGTAAAGAAATAAAATTATTGTAAAATTTGTTGTGAATTAGTTAAATATTTTCACAGATTTCACACCCTTATAGAATGAGATAATCGAATTTGTATGAATAAGTAAAGAGTTTTATAAAGTTGAACTGTATTAATAACTATAGCGAGTATTTCCTATCAACAAACACACATCTGTTATATGAATAAAGTATAATCTAATATAACAATGTATAATATTAATGCAATTAAGTTTTGTATACTAGGTATATATATTTTCCGATTGCAGTCAATTAATATCACGAAACTCAGCGAGATATAATTGAAGAGAAGAATTAAAAAAGACTGTAAGTGCCACTTGGAAAATAATATATATAACTTGGCAATAAATAAAAATAAAATAAAATCCACAAACGAACAACCACAAACACAATGAAGAAAAAACAGCTTTGTTTGCACGCACTTACAGCCTTTTTTAATTCCCCTCTTCAATTGCTCGATATCTGTAATAACTGGGGGGTCGGGTTATAACTCGAAGATTGATTTCCCCCCAAAGAAAAGTACCGCGACTGTCGTCAGCAGGTGGATAAAAGACTTCGAGGCGACCGTCCGATCGAGGAACGCTACGTTATTGATATTATTATATATTTTTATCGCCTTCCCAGCCATTACGTTTCTCGAATACCGTGATTTCTCGCTCTCTGTCTCTCTCTCTCTCCCTCTCTTTTTATATCGACGTTTTCGCCAATATACTACAGATATATACACAATTTTTATTATTATTATTTTTTTTTTGCTATTCACTTTTGGTCTCCTTTTAGTTTTTCTCCGATCTCACTCTTTAATTAAACGCGAGACGCGTTAGCCCGTTAATTGCAATCAGGAACGACTTCCGAACATAATATGTGTACGACCAAAACTAAGAATAATATAAAATTACACAGCGATATGGATAAAAATATTTTCGAAGCTTCTTCGAACGTCAAATCAACTGTCACAAGCTCCTCGCGTTATTTCGTGAACTTTGAACTAGACGATACAAAAAACGGTAATAAAAACGTGCCATTTCCACGAAATATAAATTTCTTTTTTTTTTCTCATCCCAAAAACGCAAAATTAGATCGAATCGCGGTCCTGAAACCCGAGTTGGGACATTCCTGGTCATCGGATCGCGATGTTCGTTGGGGTTAAACGGGCCATCATATCGCTCGTCGGTGCTTTCCGTCGTCTGTAAATATCATCAGTTACGTGTCCTGTCTGATAAACCGGACTTCCGCGTGCGGCTTTCCTACCCCCCGCGTCTCGTAAATTTTTTTCCCTATCCTTCCGCGAATCGGACAGCAACTCGACACTCCGTTCCCTCCTCTTGGTCACGTATACGAATCCCGTAGAATCGCTTAGGGCGAACCCTTGGTCAAAAATGTCCTTAATGATAGCGCAGAAAGTCCTTCATCCTTCCGGTATTGAATCGGACGTGTGCTCGTTTATATACAGGCGATTCTTTGCGCCTGCTGGCCGACTAATAAGCGTTCTCATTTGTCACGTTCGTACAGTAACACAATTTCTGTGCCGTAATATTGCAAGCTCTGTATAATAAAAATTGAACAAATGGATTTTATTTTTTAATCGATTATTATTTAGCCTTATTAAATTTTATTTAACAAACTAGATATATCATTTGGTTTCCTTTTTTATATCAATATTGTAAATATAAATTCTCCGATGAATGTGAATAGAAAATAAATGTAACAATGAAAAATTCACATGACACGTATTACGCACAAAATGAGCGGATATTTAATCGGATAGTAATTATCTATATATACTTGCGTCAAAGATGATGGAACAAAACTCACTAATTGTCGCGTCTCATTAGACATTTCTACACTCGCTGAGGCATGGTGGGGGTGTTAGATTCGTTTAAGTCACGCGGCGTGGGCGTCATGAATGTATATGTATAATGTATACATATATATGTATATAAGTGCAATGAGAAAGTAGGTACATAAATACGTGAGTAATTTGCACAAAGGAACGAGCAAACGGCTTCTTCTTAATTACTTTGCAGATTAATTGGTTAGCGATTATTTAGGGAATAAAAATTAATAATTAATCTGACAATAAACGGCGTTGCGCATGAAAATAAAGAGGGTGCAACTAATTGGTAAACAGAAGCGCAGAATGTAAGAATATTTCATTATTTTACAATCGACATTATTTGATCTATAAATTATAAGATCATCGGAAAGTGTTTAGTATATATATAAACTTCTCGATCTAGGGCGAAATTTTTTTATTCCATACACGTTAAGGAGTGATATTATTTTTTTTTCCTCATGCAAAAATTCGACCCAAGTTAAACTTTGTTTTTATACTTTTCTTGCATGTGTGCGTTTCAACTTCTATTCTTCAATAACTTTGTTACAAAGACTTTACACCTGATAAATCCTGAAGTAGTACGAACAGTGGAATTCTTCTTGATCTATCGAATTTCTCTCAGACTAAAGTAACATCTATTTTTTCCTATCAATCGCACGAAGACGAGCGTAAAACATGGTAGTAACGACTTTGAAAATTTCGCGAATGAAATTCCCCAATGATGCGATAAGAGCGATCTAAGGTCTTTCATGATCTCGTAAATCCTTTTTCCAATCGGTATTATACGGGTACCTTAAACTCCTAAAACCGGGATGCGGATTTCTCGAGGGATGGAAGCGGAAGAAGGGAAGAAAAAATGACGATACGCAGGCATATATATATATATATATATAATACATATAATGGCTGTGTCTCTATGAATTTTGTGGAGTGAAAAGAAACGTTTTTTTTTTCAATACTCTTGACAGGAATGAATTTTTTTTCTTGTAACAATTTTTTTAGTAACTCGTTATATCAATAGCAAAAAATGTAATTGTCCACGGGGATTGAATTATGACAAAAATTCGACGAATAAACAATTATTTAAAATGAATATTATTATACCTCGGTAAAAATTTATAAACCTGCACACTTTTTTCACGGCTTTCAATCAACTCGAGAAATAATTTCCCGACTCCTTCCGATTTCCCCCCATGTTTTCTAACGAAATCGTGAATAATTCATTCTGTTTATCAAAACTAGATATTGTAAAATCTTATTTAAAATTTACAATTTCCAAAACAAGTTTCACGTCAACTAAGTAATCCACATAAATCGAGGTATAATGCATTTAGCATCGATTGAACAGAAACGAAATTGTATTTCAAACATCCCGAAAATTCCTTTGAAGAATGATGTTACTTTTAAAGACTAGAAAAACAAATAAAAAATAAATTTCATACAATGCTTGCTATACCGAAAGTTCTCTGTCTTATACTCGTTTTATCACGATAAATCTAAACTTGTGACTTTTCCATTATTCTTGTATAGTCCACTGACCGTTTCTAAGAATGTTACCGGAAAACCAAGCACTCCGTATAACGGGACTCCATTAGAATATGCTATAGCTTTCGAATTGAGGTATGAAAATAATAACGACGAAGAGAGAAATAGCTGTGAAAATAACGAGGGAAAGGATTAAAAGCGATCTGCGGAATAAAATAATGATACTTAATTAACTTCGCACAGCTTACCTCCAGCGTTACGAATTGAAACCCGAAGGGCGAAAATGCGGTTGCAGGCAGGATCTTTCGCCGCAGCCAAGGAAGAAGAAGAAGAAGAAGAAGAAAAACAAGTCTAGGAAATATTTTTCCAATGTATGTATATAATAATTAGCGAAAAGACGAGACGAGGTTGAGGAGTTATAAATAAAATGAATTTAAAAACAATGATTTAGGACAGTTGTATGATATACTATATATAAATGAACTTTTTTTTTTTATATAAAACCAGATAAGAAAAAAAGGAAACTGATATGGAAATTCCGTCTCTGAGGGAAATTATCCGGAAGCACACCGCGACCTAGTCGGTCAACAGTTTAGATTTATCTGTGCAGGGATGTAGATGGTACATGTAGTCGCAAAGAGATGTTGAAGAATAATTTTTATTTTTTATTTTTATTTTATATCAATCCCAGAGTAAATCGTTGAAAATTTTTCCGTCTTCTTTCTGGCACAGGCAAAAATTGACGAGGATTAAGGAGAGATAAGAAAAATAAGGAACAAAAACGTATTAAGAAATGAGAAATTAAAGGAAAGCCGCGAAACGCGGCTCCTCACGACGCACGTTTCCGACGACGATACACGGAAAACCGGCCCGCGCTGTGTTTCAAATTGTGTTTCGATTACGTAACGCAGGGTGCAATATGCGGCGAGAGAAGAAGTTTCGCATCGAATTGCAGCTGACAACCGACTGATCCTCCGGTAGGAAATAACCGCCTTACCAAGGGGCATCGGGAGATCGGCGCCGACGTATTCGACGAGCCTCTCCGGGAGGCGCCTGCGCCCCGTTTGCACCCCTAATTATTATTAGGTACACGTGATATCGAGACTGCCTTGCACTTTTGCGCGGCACGCTTCGAAATATATACATATGTGTATAGGTATAATGGTGTATACGAATTGCAAATGCATTTATAAATATTGTCAGAAGTTTGGTGAGGTTAAGAAAATAAAAAGATCCGAAAAGCGAAGGGCCCGATACCGAATTTTACCGACGAAGAGAAAATTTAATTTATACAGTTTATAAAAGTACAAAGTCAAAGTATGAAGAAGCAAAAAAATATGTCGAGAGGTCAGAGTAGGTATAGAAAGTCAAAATACGTCAAGCAACGTTATTGAAAAAAGCAACAGTCAGTTTCAAGGCTTTAACACGAAATCATGTACTTGTAAATATCTAAAATATCAACAACTTGTCGCTCAGTCTATGGATATCAGTCGATGTATGAAATTTTTTTTCTCCTTTTCCGTTTCTAATCTGTGCTAATGAACCGCATAACTCCGGGTAAGGGATTTCCTGTTTGCGTAAAGATTACAGTAGCAAGCTGTTGTATACACATCGATGTCTACATGAGAATAAACTTTTTTCGCTTCTGCTCGTAGTTTGAAAATTTGTATACACTGGAATTTGACAGTAATTTTACTTCACAATTTTCAATAAACTTCAAATTCTTATTTATCGATTTTTGTCTATATTGTACAACAGTTATTATTATTGTCTTTGTTAATTCTTCGCAACATATTCAAACGATTTACACTTTTTTCTACGAGGTCCTACGTATGTACAAGTGAAATTTGTCTCTAACATCAGTAAACTTGTTATAAAAGATAATAGTTTGCAATAATAAAAAAGAAAAGAAAGAAAAAAAAATGTTCTATATGAAGAATCTGACGCTAATATGTGGGCGAATTTTCATTTTTTGTAAACTCCAAATATCCACAATTCCAGAATAATTTTATACTCATTTCAAAATTTTCCAAAAATCAATCGTTTCTCAAATATGCTGGAGAATAATTGAATCGAAATGCAAATGAAAATAAAATGATGTACAGGAAAGATTAAATCAAACACTAGCGAATGGAAACCTGTTTGAATTCTATCACAGAGTGAAGATCAGGAATAATAATATTTCGTCCAATAGCTGAGCAATTGCCATGTGAAATTGCATTATGTAATTAAGTATCAGGAGTGACTTGTCGATTCAAAATCTATCCAAAAAATTTCTCAATAGGTGATCCATCTGGCTTACCTCGCCGTCGCTGTCGTAGTATATAAGGTATTGCCTGGTGAGGACGAACCATCGCTGCTTGTAATTGATCGGCGTAAATCGCTTCTTGTTTTGAGAGCGCTTTGTCATAAACCCTGTTTTAACAACGCCATCCACACCTCTAGCCTCCGCCTTCCCATCCTTCCCCGTCATCCCTGGAAAGAAGACCCTGCAAAATGCAAAACATCAAATGAATAAAATGAATTTATGAGACGATGGACAATATTTTGTAATCGATAAACTACTACTTTTTCTTACAAGCTTTTTCGGGGCATTATAAAGAATATTTTAATTGTCTCGTATCCTTCAGCACAGTTTAGCGATAGCTACATAATGTTTTAAATATTACTAGACATGTCTGTTGATCTGAAAGTAATAACAATCGAAGCTTCTTATCGAGAGATGGAGAAACAAAGAGAAAATTCAATTCGCAGAGTACAGGTTTCGGTAGTTCGAATCTGGGTCACAGCGTAGCGAGGAATAAGTGAAAATATGAAGACAAAGAAAATAAGGAGAAGTTGAGAATAGAAGAGATTAGAATGGCGGATGAGAGCTGATTGAAACAACAGTGTGTATTTAATGGACGATGAAGGAAGCAAATTTGAACAGCTGATGACAGGAAAGTGGAAAAAGGTGAACAGAGACTCACTGTTGGCACGCTATTAGAGACAAGAGAGGAGAGAAACAGATAGTGAACGTGTGTATAAATTGTGTACTGTGAATGTCTGTGAACCATTTAGAGATAGTCGCCGCAGAGCTCATTTTTCGTTGTTTATAAACACTGCATTCCGCGAGTCGCGTACGGACAACAATCGAGGCGTTTATTTACGAACGATAGTAGGAATAGAGTAAAAGTATAAAAGCGTCGAGAACATCGCGGAGCGAGACCTGCCACGGTACTGATAACGAAACCTAAGCTTAGGTCGAAAATAAATGGTACGGAAAGGCAGGCAGAATTTGCGGTCATAAAATACTGACGTTCGGATGTCAGAGTTCCTCCGAGTCGCCTCGAGGGACGGCGAAATAGCCGGGAAAGCGTTTTAACAATAAGATAAAGCCGATCGGTAGTCAACAAGGGACTCTTACCATTCACAGCACCGGTTTGTCACACAGCCAGACGATGCATCGGTCTCGAAAACGTAGCTGCCCGCCGGATTCGGTTAGGTGTATCGTGTATCTTGCGAAAAAAAATTCACGTGGAAGCGAAGGAACACAGAGAGGCTTAGCGGCCGGCGGTCCGGAGGGGGGGGGGGGGGGGGGGAGGTAACCTGTCAAACGGTCGCGGGCGAAGCGACGGCTAGGCAAGACGGTCGGAAATTCACGAGATAACAGGAAATGCGCTACGGCGTTAGTCATGAGACACATCACACGTTCAACTGTTCGGTATTAGTCACTGCTCACTTGTCCGAATGTTTTCTACCTCGACATTCGGGCAGCGCGGTTTAATGCCGAGGTGTTTATGCAACGGGAACTCCGAGAGGCAAGCGACGCTTTTCCGACGACCGAGTAACGTCGGTGTGTAGGTAAACGGATGAAGTTTGAAAAAGCATAAACATTCGCAGACATCTTCCATGTTCGGCGCTACAAGAGGCATGTAAACAAAACAAAATGGCGAACTCTAACCGCCGCGCTGCTTTTGTTTTTTCTTCTGCCGTGACGCCTGGCGTTATTCGACGCTGAAAATTCCGGGACTGTTTCGCCGACGAGCTTTCGGCAATTTTTGCTTGTATTTCATGGCGTGAGTAGATCCAACTCGCCTTAGTTCATCTTGTAATTGACGGTGTAAACCTTTCCTAGTGTAACATAACCCAACTTGTTTCTTCTGACGTTTAAATCCTGAGCACTCCTATTTGCTTCTCTTTTCTGTTACAGGAATCAAATCCCACGACTACGCTGTTGATATTACTTTATTAAACCATGGCGACTCCGGAAGCGACGCAGGTCAGCTCACTGCCCATGCCGCCCACTCAGTACATCAACTTGTACACCGATGAGAATGTACGTAGAGGAAGAGCTCCCCGTCCTCCTCCGGCCAATCATGAGAACTATTCCATGTTCGGGAACATGTTCAATGCCGACGACACTATCATAAGGCCACTCGAAGCGCAAGGGATCAAAAGGCTTTATCCCCAGCATTTTGACCGACGACGCGAGCTCAAGAAACTCAATCACTCTCTTCTGGTCAATTTTTTAGACCTTATAGATCTCTTGGTACAGTGTCCGGACAGTCCGAGGAGAGCGGAGAAGGTGCGTCCTTGATATTGTTCGTGC
This sequence comes from Diprion similis, assembly GCF_021155765.1. NCBI lineage: Eukaryota > Metazoa > Arthropoda > Insecta > Hymenoptera > Diprionidae > Diprion > Diprion similis. The sequence goes on along the minus strand of NC_060115.1, from coordinate 6,716,555 downwards.
TTGAGGCATTTAGCACTAGGAGTTGTTGACGAAAATAAAGCATCACATGGTTTTTCTTGATGTATTTTCAGGTGGAAGACTTGAGCCTGTTATTCATCCATATTCACCACTTGCTTAATGAGTTTAGGCCGCATCAGGCTAGAGAAACTCTTCGTGTTATGATGGAGCTCCAGCGTAGACAGCGGACAGAAACCACCCTACGTTTCCAAAAACATTTAGACAAAGTATGCTATACATGTCGTTTGTTTATCTTTCATCATATTTGGCTTCTTCTAGTTTCATGGCCTAATTTTTTTTTAATTCTTTCTTTTTAGGTGCAGGAAATATTGCAGCATGCATTGCAGATGCTGCCTGACACCTCGGAGCTAGATTCAAGCCTTTCTGTCAATACCGATGCAATGGAAGTTATGGATACTTTGGGACTAGAGCAACAAGCTACCGATCCGTGTTGTCCAAGCGACCGTATAATGTGCAATATTATCGATGAAATGACCACATCGAATAATCTTTACTGATTAGTGACCAGCAAAGATTTTTCCAAAAAATACAATAACAACTGTGAATGATTTATTGGAAGCTACGTCATAAGCACTGTTGAGCAGCAAATAATTTAACCGTTTGCTGAGTAATATGGTTAAAGGCTGCGTGAAGAGTTTTTACTACCTCCAATTCGCGACTTTTTAATTTTCGTCGTGTATAATTGCAAGGCAAACAAAAAAAAACGTGCTGACTTGATTGCAGTTTGCTGCTTCGGTTGAGTGAAATAATTGTTATAATTCAACGCTGTTACAAAACTAAGTTATAGTGAGCGTAGGTATAATTAACAATTATTAGTGAATGTATCTAGAAGCATATGAATATCCACAATGATTATTACAGCATATCATTTTATATATAATGTAATTAATATTTTACACATTATTTATTACTGTGCTCGATAGCAATTGAAATTGAAATACACAGTGAATACGGGCGCATTGCAGCCGCGTTTGACTGTACTTATCATTTGTATATTTGACTGATTTTGAAATATTTGAAAAATACATTCTCATTTACATACAAGCCGACTCGTAGTACGCGTATAAATACAGGGATGTAATAACAATACACCAGTAAGATGAATTATTGACCATTAATGAAGGTAGATTTCAGCCGAATGATTATATAGATTCACAACGCTAGACGGAACATGAAACCCGTGACTGACTGTGGAAAAACTGGACCACGAAAATCAGTAATCATTAATTCGCCTAATTGAATGGTTCCAATTATTTGCAACACATATAATCAAACTACGTAAGCATCTGAAATAAATTAATCTGCTGTTTTGATAATTTCTAGTTGTTCAATCTTACCCTGTGCAACGGTTTTATAATGCTGTGTAATGAATCAGTTCAAATAAATCAGTAGATAATGGTACCTATGGAAATACTTGGTCTAAACATGGAGACTTAGTATTTCAGAAGAATTTAATAGGGAATGATGTAAAAAAAGAAAGTGTTAAAAATCTTTCTGCATCACATAAATACCTGGAACTGTTTTTCAAAAGTAAGAAACGTTCAAGTATAATCAGTTCTCAAAACTCCTATTGCATCACAATTCTTGGAAATATATCCATTGGATGTTTGATTAATCTTATATTTCCAGCATATTTTACATTAAAAATACACTTCTTCTGTAACATAATAATCTCCACAAGCACTGTTTTTTTTAACTTGTCTGATAACAGTAGCAAAGTTCAATTCATAACTCAGAGGTGAGCGAATATAAATTCCCAGTGCTGTTATGCAAATGAGCAGTACAGAGTTTAGTCATGTTACGCTACGTGTTGCTGGTTCACATTCTTCTGGCTCTTGTAACAGCTGAAACGGAGCAGACATGCACAAGTCACGATGGCTTTACAGTGTGTCATTTTCGAGGTGTTTTAAGTAGTGTAACACAGCAAAGAAACGAAAACCGCCTGGAAATCAGTGATTTAAATTTGCTGTCAATCAAACCTGGTGCCTTCAAAGACCTAACGATTACAAATTTATACCTGTATCAAGGAAACCACATTTCGAATCTACAATCCAGAGCATTTACTGGCCTGCCAAAATTGACCCGCCTCCATCTGGATAACAACGTCGTCACCCTGATTCCAAATCTATTTCAAGAACTATCTCAGCTGGAGTCATTGTCATTGATATATAACAAGATCAACAATATACCGACAGGGACGTTTACTGGACTATCGAAAGTAATGTGGTTGTATCTGAACCAGAATGACATCCCAGAGATAAAGCCAAATATGTTTGCTGGACTCCCGCAGCTGTTGTATTTGTGGCTCGATAATAACAAGATAGCTACCGTTGCTTCAGGGTCTTTTGCAAATCTCAAGGAATTGAACCGTCTTCATTTGGACTACAACAGAATAACAGAAATAAAACCCAACACTTTCACCGGTTTAACGAAGCTTGAAACTTTATACGTTAATGACAACAGCTTAACGTCCCTTCCGCAAGATACATTTGGAGGATTGCCGGAGCTGAAGAGATTGTATGCGAATCACAACAAAATCGCAACCATCCATTCCCGTGCTTTCAAAGGGCTGAGTAATTTGAATATCCTACATCTAGAGCACAACGAAATTTCTGAGATTCAGCCCGGTGCATTTGAGGGCCTTGTGTTAGCTGAAGAAATATTTTTGTCCAATAACAGAATTCACACTCTCCCGAATAACTTATTCGTTGGACTAACTCGGATCAATTTAATTTACATGGCAAATAACACTTTGACGCAAATTGATAAAACTAGTGTTCAGCTACCAAGTTCCACTACAGTTTACTTCACTCAATAAGATACTACCGGATACCTTGAAGATTAATTTCAAACTTGCTATGAATACGGACACGACAGAAGTTATGAATAGCTTAAAACTTAGGCATCAGAAGTAGCCAATTCATATTTCCAAAGCAGCTGTGTTACTTCTGATATCGTCAACTGCAAGATAAAATGGACAAATCTTTAGTGATTATTTATTAGAGAATATTGGTTGATATTACGATAACAAAAGTTTCTACCAATAGTAGCAGACCAGCTAATGTGCTTAGTAGGAAAATATTGCATGCTTCGGCACGTGTCGTAGCTCAAAAAAACTACTTTTTCAACAATATAATAAACATTCTACTAAATGATCTGTGTGCGAGATTACCTCATCTTAGCTTGATGTGCCTAGCTGATAAAAGTTCAACTAAAATTGATAGAAACTGCACTCGATTATCTAGATTTTAATTCTGTTATAACTACCGATGTTTAGCACTTAAGCATTGTATGCTAAATGGTTTTATACTTTAATTTACCACTTTGGTTGGATGAAATAATTATTATTCCTCAACGATGTAGTTATGGTCCATGAAAATATCATTAGTCAATATAAATGTCAATAATAAAATATGAAAATCGTATATTCTTCACCTTATTCCTTATTACTGTCGTCTCTTCAGCTAAATTCTTATTGTAAGTGGGAAAAGTATAGCAGTACGATAACAATTGTTGATGAAGAATGAAAATCGTTTTTATTAGGATAATAATAAAGATATATTCACAAAACTACAGATAACATGAAACTTTTCGGTTGATGATGGGAAAGGGAAGCAAGGCGATGAAAAACTGCAATTATTAACTCACCTTATTCAACAGCTACCATCATATACAACACATATCAAACAACTACCTAAACATTATATTTCCGGCACTTGTTTATCTGAAAGAATGAATTTCATTAGTTTATAGCTTCTGATACCACAGAAAGGAACCCGGACTGCAGGCACCTGAAACAGATAAATTTAGCAGTTTCTTGTTCGTCTCTCGCAGCACAGCTTACCCTTGGCTGCAGTTTCGTTTTGATACCTGAAACCTGAATGAAAATAAATCATGAGATAACGGCAGCCAAAGAAATACTTGGTTACATATAATCAGGACCGAATTGTCCAGACATTTCATCAAAAAGTAGTGAAAAATTGGATCAGCGGTCATTAAAGATTAGTATAATAAAAAAAAGTAATGCAATAGAAAATTAAACATAAAGACAAAATATTTTATACGAGTTTATTGAAATAAAAAAATAAAAATAAATATTCAAACGTAATTTGGTATAACAATTTCGTGAAAAACAATTCACAACACGAATACGAGCATATGTAATGAGCAGAAGTATAATTTATACTTTATAGGAAAGTACAGATTATTTATCGTTTCGTCAAGTATGTCTTTGGCTATACAAAAACTTCCATCCTGTAGCTGCTGCTGTCTTGACCTTCTGCAACTGTAAAAACGCAAACACTAACGGACGGAGAGAAGGATAGGGATCAAAATTCTACAATGGGAAAGGTAGTAGGGAAATCATTGTAGATTGTAGAACATAAGTTTCACATCGATTGCTGATTGACGAGTAAATTAAAATCCTCTAGCAGACCAGTGGCTGTTTTTCATTTGACAAGAATTGGCAGGTAGCTGATTCGTGACTTCGGTAGCGGGAAATTTTTCAATCTGCATATTGTTACCAACAACGGTAATAGGAGTAAAATTCTTCTTTCTTGACATACTGACGCCCATATGTAATCTCTCGATTCAAAGATCATTGAGCAGATTTTCTTAGCTTCTAGAAGCTGCTTGGAGCGTTCTTCATTCGCCTTTTTATGTAGAGTACAAAGTTGATCTCATTGTTGGTCAAATTAACTGGATATTAACTGCTTCAATTTTGAATGTTTAACCATCGATTAAAATTGCGCTCAGCAAAATTAGATATAAAAATTAGAATTTTGAGCGCCACGAGTAGTAAATATAACGAATGGGCACAAATCACGTTGCTTCCATCTTTTTCTCTATCAGTATCTCCATTTTCCCTGATCCCAGAGGTATTAATCAAGGTGAATCAATGCCTGACTGTACATAGATTTGCAAACAAAATTGAACACTTTCAGTGTCACAAGTGCAAAATACAACGGATCAACACAAGCTGCTTCGGTTTTTATGTTTCGATCAACGTCTCGAGTCTTTCCTTCATTTGTAGAGTGTTAATTGAGATGAGACTGACACTTGAAAACATACAAAGCATACTTTCAAGCTGCCACATCTTACGTCCATTCGTGGCAGTAACGGTACAGCTTCTTTTTTAGAAATAATCTTCTTTCGCACAAGTTTTTCACATCGCATTTTTCACTCTTCAAATCTCTTTTAGCCAATTTTATAGCTCGTAATTAGTTTTAGTCTTTGCATAAATATTTTCCACATCTCCTTCGGACTCATTGCTTATTTTACGTCATTTGCACAGGCTCAAACTTAGTACGTACTCCTTCGCCATCCACGACCACGCGCTCTGTACCCTCCGCCACGTCCACCGCCCGATCGATTTCCCCTGAATCTTCCACGATTTCCTGAAAAAAAAAAGACAATAATATATCAGTTAACAACAACGAAGTATGCAATACGTAAGTCTGTGCAAAATAATTACAATTTACGAGAATACAGTTCCAGAAATTCCAAAATTGGCAGACAATTTAAAGCATCCATGATTTCGATTTGTTTTACACTTTTTGACACGACTGGCAAGCAACGTTTTTAACCACTGTCAGCTTTGGCTACATTTTTCAATCAGATGACATCAGGAAGTACATCAATTCTTTGAACATACTCACCATAATTTGAAGATATGTTAGAGCTGTATTTGCCACTGGGAGGTGTGTAAATTTCTCGTTTGTTCCCTTTATTATCGTCTTTGCTGCGTTTGTTCGGTACATTATCGTTACCAAATGTAATCGGTGTGTGTCTCTTTTGTCCTGGTGATGCTTTTTCAGTCTGAAATGAGGCGAAAAATTAAATTAACAATTTTGCTCCTTATTCTAATTATGAATTTAAAATTATGTCATCGTACAGATAAAGTATTTAATGTGTTAGATCGCACATTACAGGTTTATGTTTTTTACTTTTTTGTCATTTGTAGAGGCTTTCCATGAAAGATGTATGATGCTTTTGTAGCTCGGTGGTGAGTGGAATAGGTCTTTAATTAAAGTGTTGATATTGTTGGTTGTTTTAAGTGCAACAACTTTCATTTGATTTTCGTCGGATTTCAACTGCTCTTCACTTTTTCCACTTATAGCTTCTCTGAGCTTCTTTATGTAACCCTGAATGCCCCTTGCAAAATATTGTAACCTCAGTCTGAACTCTTTCAGTTGATCCGCATCACGAGTCAAAAATTCTGGGACTTGTTTGCCAAGTTTATGAAAAGTGTACATCAGACATTCAACGTGACTGAATTGGAGCTTTGGTAGCTCAGGCAAATCGGTTTCTGGGGGTAGAGGCATGTACGTCTGTTGGTAACATAAATAAGTAATAAATAAAAGCATAAAATATTTTCAAATTATTCACATCATAATATTTCATATTAAAATACTTACAACAAGAGCATTGTATATCTGCTGTACTTTCTCTTCAGGTTTCTCGATTGTTCCACAGTAAGTAGTTAGTTCAGCAAGAAGTTTTAAAAGTTCCAATTGTGGATCTCTGCCCTCAGGTCCCGTGATTAAAGACAAATGGGGTAGGACTTGAACGCATATGTAACAAACGAATCTGGACGAATCAACTTGTGACTGAAAAAAAATAACAGTATAATTCTAGTTAGGTATTGAAACGACATTGAAGGTTGATATACAACAAAAGCTTCACTCACGTTGAAAAATGGTAGGGCATGTTTAATGCATTGCACAAGTCGACTCCACTGCTCTTCGTTGGTGTGCTTAAAGGGAATTGAAAGCTCAGCTTGTTCAACAATAATATCAATCAACTCTTGTTGCCCAGTAACTGTGGACCCCAGTCTGGTCCATGCCAGTACTTCCATAATGGAGTGAAATTCATCAGCTGTGACATCCTGTAGAAAATTGATCATCAATTGCAATAAAATTTACTGGACAAATCCAAAAAAAAGGGTTGCTGTAAAAGGAAAGAACTGAATTTTTCACCTGTAATACTTTCTTGCACTCAACAATCAGTAAATCTTCTGGTTCTTTAGTTATGATATCATGGCCAACAGCCTTTAGTTTGGTAGCTAAAAATTTAATGCAACGTTCTCGAGCTCCGTCGTCGCCGTTTAAAATCTGACTGAAAAATCCACTGATGGCACCTGTACATGTGAATAATAAGTTAATTAAAAATCGAAACTTAGCATGCGTGAAAAAATTCCACAGTAGAGTCTTCGTCGAGTCAGATGTATTTCTCTCATTGACTACAAACTTGAAGTATTTGGTGGTACACTTGCCTTTTGGATCATTTTTTATTAGCGACATAATACTGTTTTGAACAACAGCCAATTCTGACGGATCTTGCGCTAACAACAATTGCGCCAATATATCAGCGATCCGGGCAGTATGTTCTTTGTTCTCTTTGCACAATGACGGCAAATCTTTAATAGCTTGCTTTCTAATCTGTAAAGTCAACAGGAATGTGATGAATCATTATGTGAAAGTAAACTTGCAAATTGTGGGGTATTATTGAAAGACCTGTATTGAATTTTACTTACGTTGTTTTAATTACAAAATCCGTCTGTACAAAGTGATACAGAAGAGATGGTAAAACAATAATAATGGGAAAACGGAACGGTTGTTAAAGATAAACAAAATCAGTTAGTCGCTGATTATAACTAATTTTTATGAGTCATGTTTTGGGAGCTGTGGGATCAACTAGGATGCTAACTGCCATCAAAAAATTCAGTATGCATCATAAAAATCTTCATTGTCAATCGGAACGTCAATGTAGAACACAAGGTGATAAATATTGTTTCACTGATGTTATGCTACTACTTTTTCATTTGTTACAAGCTATTTCAATTGAGCTGGATTTTATTTTGGCATGTTCTAAAACTTTGATAAATGGAAGTCTCCAGATTTCACCAATTGCTGAAATTCCTTACACATCACAATACCTTGAAGTGTTATTATTGTGTATTCAGTGTATTTTGAATTTCTAGAAGGGACAAACTGACATGTCCACGTAGGCCATGTTTGCGTCCTTATGCTTTCCCGAATCGAGTTTTCAGCGCTGTTGTCATAGAAGTAACAAAGTTCGAAAATAAAGCACTAGATTACAAAGAAAAGTGATCATACCAGAGTCAATTTCATGATGCTTCATTGCAGTTATTACTTTTTTCATTCGCTTTAGTAGTTTCCAATCAGTGGTACATAACATGTGAGCGATGATAAAACTTGAATGAAATTGATTTTCACAGTTCAAGCCAATGTATTACTACAAGTTTATTGTTCACGATCAAGTTGAAGGATATGAAGTTGATTTGTACAAAAGAGATTTGAGGAATTCAACGATAACTAATGTACTTTATGAAAGATGAAGTAAAAATCATTCGGAAAATGGGGGTGAACCTATGAGAAAAAATGCAGAAGTTTATAGTAATTGGGAAACATGTGCAGCTGAGCAAGTGCAGTAGCAACTGACAACACCAATCACAGTCTATATGAATACGGAAATAAGAACACAGGAAGGAGGATATAAGATAACTATAATAAACAGGGAAAATTATTAGTAAGCGATAGGTGATGGTTGGTAGCAGAGTGGGAGAACATCTGGCTGATAAACCAAACACAATATATATAGTATTTAAATTAGATAAATTCAGTAGCTGTATATGCATACGTTTTTGCTGCTATTTAATGAATACACATAGTTTTGGGTTCAGATGCAACAGTTGAATCACAAACGGAAATATAAATAGTCAGAGAAATGAGGCGAGATGTTGAAAAAATACTGGAGCACATTGTTTGTGCTAAATAAATTTTAAATAACGACTGTACAAGTACGCTTATCATGGATAATTAATAGTTATTCAAGGTTCACATAATTATTATAACTGGTTTTGTTGGCGATGGAAGATGAACTATAGATCTTACAGAATAGCCAACATAATGATTGTTTACTGCTGAGTAAGTACTTACAGCAATGTCTTCATCTTCGCAGAGATCAAGATGTGCATCGATTGCCTGGTCTGCGAGTTTGGGGAAGTGTTTAAAAAATCTGGCGATGAATTGCGAAGCAAGCCGCTTTTCTTTAGGCGTTCCTTTCACCGCGGTGAGGATTTCCATGTACTCCTTTTCATGCTAGAAGTTGATTAAAAAAATTATAAGACAATTTTACACAGATGAAACTATTAGAAGGGTTAACAGGTTAGCGATAATCTGTATTCTCTTTCTTTTTCAGAAACGAACTATGTTTGTAGGTTATGTCCGAACTTTGCGGGCTAATCAGATGTTTAACATTCCGCGTTGCGATAGCAAGAATAATTCGGCAAAAATAGCGAAACGAGATTTGAAACAATAGGGAAGTATAACCAAGCCAACGCTGCAACGGTAGGAATTACAAACCTCGGCTAGTTTATCCTTGGCATCAGCTAGTATGCCAAAATTTTTATACAACTTCTCGATGCTGTCGGTACTCATCGTGACGGATTAGTAAAATCCCTTAACTTTGATTAAATAAAACTCGAAGAAGATTCGTGAAAATATGGAAAATATCGAAAATTCAACCACATCCAGCCGGTCAGACACCACGCCAAGAATGAAATTCACAATAATGGCCGCCTTGCGACAACAAATAGATGAAAGCCGAGAAGGTAAACTCGACCACACGTGATGACGCAGACAACTTCCGGCCGAAATGAATGCGCTTGTCGTTAAGAGGGGCATGCCGCAGAGGAAAATTGGACTTCATGTATAGCTGCGCTATAGGATGCGTTCCGAAATTAGCTGGCATAGAACAGAGGCAGCGAGAGTGATAATTTTGGAATGCACTCTTGGAAGATGCGCTGAACACTAGCGATTTCGATGCTTATAAGGACGCGTTGTCGAAAACGCGGGGATTCAAAACTCATATACCGCTTAAGAGATCAGAGTGAAACTTGGACAGTTAATATTATATATATATATATAATATTCATTGGCATGTTGTGAGATTTTTTTCGATAATTCGAAATTACATCTTACACTTGAAGGGTCAGAGATCGACGAGTATCGCATAGAGTGATTATCTGACCGTGTAAGGATATTATGTAAAATGAAATGCAATAATCATAAAATCCCAGCACTTGCGACATATTATCCAAGATGAAATGTGATAGTAAAAAAATCCCAACAAATGGTGTGAATGAGAAGTACCTCTTCAATTAAAATCGAACATCAATCACTATACAAAAATGTGTGTTTAAAATGCCCAAAATTAGCCGATGCACACTACTAACGTAGATCAATTTTTATGATTCGTACGAGAATTCAACTTTAGCTAGAGATAGACTGACAAATTTTATCCCGTGTGACACAGCGTAGAATACACACCAGGTAAAGTCCGGAAAAAACGTAGTTATATTTCAAGTTTTTGGCAGTCATCTGAATGATTATCGTGGACATCATTATCTTCATTACGCAACAACGGTGGCAAAGTTCAAAGATATGCTTTAGATATGGCTCTATTTAAATAGTCGAAGCAGCAAGGCGATACATCAGAAAAGAATCATGATTCGTTGTGCAGTGTCAGTAATTTTTGTTTTAGCAGTTGTGCTTGCTCAGACAGAGCCAACCTGCAGAAATGTGTCATCTTACTACACACTGTGCAGTTCTGTCGAAGGTGTTTTAACCGAAGTAACGCAACGAAAGCGCTCCTATCGTTTGCAAATATGGGACATGAATTTGACATCGATTAAACCTGGAGCATTTAAAAATCTGTCAATACAAAATCTATACCTTCTTCAAGGAAATCGAATTTCGGATCTGGAGCCAGGTGCGTTCGCAGGCCTGCCGAACCTGAAAAATTTGCACCTTGGAAACAACGCAGTGAGGCTGATTCCCAACTTGTTTCACTATTTGCCTCACTTGGAAGCGTTATTGTTGTCCAATAATAACATTACCTACCTGCCAGAGGGGACTTTCGAAGGACTATCACAATTAACAGTTTTAATGCTAGATTGGAATTTAATTGCAACGATAAATCAAACAACATTTTCTGGCCTTCCGAAGTTATTTAGTCTGAACCTCGAGAACAACGAAATAACCACTATTGCTCCTAATTCATTCGAAAGTCTGCAGGAATTGAAATATTTGTACTTGGCAAGAAACAATATCAGAGAACTGCGAGCCCAAACCTTCAAAGGTTTGACGAAACTTGATTTTCTAACAATTTCTTTCAACGACATTGTAACCGTTTCTGAAGGGGCATTCAGAGAATTGTCTAAGCTGCGCACGTTATATCTTGACTTCAACAAAATATCCACAATTCGATCAGGCACTTTCATCGATCTGAACAGTTTAAAAAATCTGTATCTTCATGACAACGAGATTTCTGTAATAGAAGCTGGCGCATTCGACGGTCTCTCATCAGTGGAAAGGATCAGTCTGAGTAACAATATAATCCAAATTCTACCGAGTGGCTTATTCGCCGGACTCACGAACCTGGAGAAAGTCGTCCTGAATAATAACACTCTGACTGCAGTTAACCGAACTGCAGTTCAGTTATCAAGTTCTGTGACAATCGAGTGATTGATTACGTTCTACTTTTCAAGCGAAAATTTTGTTTGTGAAATAGGCAATGTAATTGAAAAAAGTTATGTTAAGTTAACTGCTATGTAATAAGCTTTATAAAACCCTTCAACAGAAAGAAATTCTGGTGAATTACCAATTACGTAACATGATTGATAAAATCTGCCAATAAATAATTTTTCATACGATATCGCAACTGTTTGTCAAAAATGCCTGATACTTTCCGTTTCAGGTTCGTGTGATCAGATTAATCAATACCACACGCGAATATCTTTTTTGACAGGCGTGTGCGTTAAATTCAATTCTAAGCCGCGGCTTGCAGGCGTAAAATGCCATTTCACTCACACATATACGTAAAATGAAAAACATCAAAATTTAATAAATAAAATAATCATATAATTGTAATGTATTGTATGTGATACTGAATATTTTGTTTTCGTATCGTTTCTGAATTCGTTCATTTTTTTTGTTGATTCTAAACGTTCGTATACGGTAATAATTATTGTAATAACGTGAAAACGAAGCGTTCTCTAGGCAATTTCGAAAAGACTCTGATCACAAGTAAAGGTAGGTACGAAGTTGAAGTTTACGTATCGATTGAATTTGCAATTCAAACTAGGTGTCATTGACTGCACGAATTATTTCCAAATACGAAGCTGCCAAAAATGTATCTTCTATGGCCCACTCCAATATACAGACTAATGAGCAACATCTTGTCGCTAAAATAACATACAAAGTCCAAACGATAAGACTTGTGCAACAGTCAGATTCGCGATTGGTATAAATGGCCGAGGTATATACGAGTCAAGTTTTCTCTTTATTTCGAAATTAAATGTTATACTTGAAGGGTCAGAGATTGAGGAGTACCGCGAAAGCGTATTTTGTGACGTAAAATGAAATAACGATAAAATCCAAACAAACAGGGTGAATAAGAAGTACGTCCGCAATCAAAATCCAACGTCAATCATTGTACTATAAAAACTGGGGTGGAAATTGACCATAATTAACCGATATGCACTAATATTGTAGAACAATTTGTACCGTTACTTTGAGGATTCAACATCAGGCAGAGGTACATTGATATTAAATTGACACGAAATGAAGTCTTGAGAAATCTGCACCAATTTTTTTTCAACGTAGCCTACTGTTTCAGATAGACTATCAGGCTGTCACAGGCCGACCCCAAAATTTCATCTTGTGTGATACGGTTTAATCAAGACACCGGGTATATTCCGGGAAAAACGTAGTTATATTTCACGATTTTGGCAGTCATTTGAATTATTATCGTGGACATCACGCAACTATTATCTCCATTACCCAACAACGGTGGCAAAGTTCAAAGATATCTTTCAGATATGGCTCTACTTAAGTAGTCGGAGCAGCGAGGAGAGACGTCAAAAATCATCGCATCATGATTCGTTGTGCAGTGTCAGTAATCTTCGTTTTAGCAGTTGTGCCTGCTCTGGCGCAGCCAACCTGCAGACATGTGTCTTCGTACCATACTGTGTGCAGTTCCGTCGAAGGTATTTTAACCGAAGTGACGGAACGCGGGGAATATGGTCGGTTAGAAATATTGGACTTTAATTTGATATCGATTAAACCTGGAGCGTTTAAAAATCTTTCACTAGTAACTCTAAGCCTGTTTGCCGGAAATCAAATTTCGGATTTGGAACCAGGCGCGTTCGCGGGCCTGCCGAACCTGAAAAATCTGCACCTTGGAAACAACGCAGTGAGGCTGATTCCCAACTTGTTTCAAGAATTGCCTCGCTTGGAAAGATTGTCCTTGGCCAATAACAGGATAACCTACATACCGGAAGGGAGTTTTAATGGACTATCAGAATTAACAAAGTTACAACTACATCAGAATCTGATTGCGACGATAAATCAAACAACATTTTCTGGTCTTTCGAAGATAACTTCTCTCGAGCTAGAGGACAACAAGATAACTAGTGTTGCTCCGAAATCGTTTAAAAATCTTAAGAAATTAAAATATCTTCACTTTGACAGAAACAATATACGAGAACTAAAAGCCGATACTTTCAAAGGTTTAAGTAAACTTCGTTCTCTGAGCATTAATGTCAACGACATAGTAACCGTTCATCAAAGGGCATTCAAAGGATTGTCTAAACTGACAACGTTATCTCTCGAACACAACAAAATATCTGAAATTCGATCAGGCACATTCATCGGTCTGAGAAGTTTGGAAACTCTACATCTTTATAATAACGAGATTTCAGTAATAGAAGTTGGTGCATTCGAAGGCCTTTCGTCGGTGGTGGAGATCACCTTGAGTGACAATAAAATCCAGACTCTGCCGAGTGGCTTATTCGCTGGACTCACAAACCTGGAGTCAGTCTCCCTGAGGAATAACACTCTAACTTCAGTTGATCGAGCTGCAGTTCAGCTACCAAGTTCTGCGACAATCGAACTAATTACTGGATAATTTTATGCTACTTTCCATACGAAAATTTAGCTGCTAGAAGTAGAAAGAAATTTTGGTCTATTAACTACAATGTAATTTACCTTATAAGACCTTTGAATAAAACATTTTTCTAACGATGTCTCTACTGCGCTTCAGGAATATCTAGTCCTTTCCCATTCAGGTTCATTCAGTCAGCTTTACAGATATCAAATTAACAATTTATCCGCGTAAAAATGACACGATTCTCAGATAATTTGTAAAGGACAAACTCCTTCTATATCGAAAGAATTGGATCAAAAATTGGATTCATCTTGAAAAATTTGTCACTTGCACTGTTAGACGAAATGTTAGAGTGTAAAATAGTTGGCAGCGAAAACTCGGACAGTGAGGCGTCGTATATTTTAACCGTGACAGGTGAGTTTGTGCTTATGCATTTTCGAGCTTATAATCCACTCGATTGTGTATTCTTAATGAATTTCCCAAGTGACTTTCATTCTTTGAGTCCATTCCCTCTACAAGTGTGCGTCACGCTATTTCTTCGGTCAAGTTCGGTTCGAAATCATTGATGATTTGTTTTTTCTCCTTTCCACACGAAGTGCCGAAAATTCTGCCAAAGCCGATAATCGACGGAGCTGCGTTGCGTCACGTTGTCTGGGGTAAAAATCAGACTTTGACGTGCTCGATAGTTATGAGAAAATCTGATTTATTTACTCTGAAATGGAAAGCTCCATCTTCCGTTTCGGTGAGTTTTATCAACGATGTTACTCAAGTCATAAACAATTATTGACGGTTCAGATTTTCATAACGAATCGTTCGAAATATACGAATATTATGCTTTTTCTCGAACTCGTGATATGCTGCGTCTGATAATATCGAATTATCACGTGCATAAAGAGCCGCAATTCTTATCTATATTTCTTAACTTCCGCGGCATTTGATTGCCCATTTCATGTTTTTGATTAACGCGATGGCGTGAATACGGTGGAAAAAATATTTCAGGAAGACCAATAATCAAAGAAATGAATGTCATCAATTCACTGAGAATGACTGACTCGACGAATGACGAAACGGCCAGTCTGGAGCTAACGTGTATCGCCGAAGGAATGCCAGAACCAAAACTAACTTGGTTGAAGGTAACCCGTCACAATTAGGCGTATCCTGAATTCGCTCATGTACTTTAATCCTGCTGCTATCGAGCTTGCCTTATAAAGTAATCCGCACGATATTTCGTCCTGCATTGTGAGACACCTGACAATCCTTTGAATCACATCCTCAGGACGGCCAGCCACTCGCCAACGGTTACCGGTACAGGATTTCACTGGATAATTCGCACCTTCGAAAACGATTCTTTCTGGATCATGAAAGTGGACGTTACTCGTGCCGAGCTGAGAATTCCATCGGAACGACAGAGAAATATGTGACTGTTTGGACCCACGCTGGCGAGGTCTTGACTTCCTGGCAAAAAGGTGTCACAACTAGGAAAGTTGAGACTACAACGAAGATTACTGGATCATCTTCTGAAGGTCGGGATTTGTTTTAAAGCAACATATCATATCACAAAAGGAAATCGTTCGGATTGACATGTTGAATTACTGCCAAATCTGTGGGCAAACGTGTGAAACTTGAAAACCATAAACGAATAACCGATTCAACTTGCAGATAAACGGTGGAACGTGAACTTTTGAAATGGATTCTAATTTGTGTAGTTTTAAGATTCTTTTTATTACGTAAGTTCACGAATTTATTTTTTGTAATTTTATGCTCATGACCAAATTCCTTCATGTGAAGGAATATATACTATAAGTCAAATAGCCGATATAATTAAATTTTTCTGTATAATACGTTTTAGTTATTTCTGATAATTGCATAAAAATTTCTACAGCCTCATTCCTCTCGAATAAACATTTAAAAAGAAAAAAAAGCTACGGCAGTGAATGAGTATTAACCCCTTGTTGCATGAATTACGAAAGAGATGAATTAAAAATTTTACATTCATTCGATTCGTTTGTCAGTTTGCACTGACTTACACAACGATAAAAAAGTACGTTCCGTTACACGAAGAAATGTGAAATTAGTATTCAAAGTTAGTTTTGAAAAAGAAATCTTTAAACAAACTACAAAGAGTCAAAGCTTACAGATCCGCCTCGAATTCTCCATCGCGCAGCAGCAGCGACTGCAGAGTTGTTGGACCGGTTGGTCGACCGACGTCGAGTCGGAAACGCCTAACTTGGCACAGCCCCTAAGCCCCGAAGCTGCAGTTCCTCTCTCAAGTTGTAACTTATAACGAACCCGAACGCCGGTGTTTGGGTATTGGCATAATAGAGCGTGCAGCATCCCGACGGGTGGCCGGAGCTCTGGATCCTGACACAAAGGACTGTACAGCTGAAAGCCGCGAGGCGGAGCCGAGGTTAAAAAGTCTCCAATAAGGAGAGAAGCCCCCTCGAACGATCCCCGAACAGGTGGGTACACTACCAACATCTACGCAGGGTGGAATCAAGGTTTCTTCCTGCCCAAGAAGAGGGCGAAAAAGTTGGAAGACGAATTCCCGGAGCGATATCCACTGCGTGACAAGTGCGCTCCGAAGATGCTACGAGTCCGCGGTTTTGAATCCAAAAAAGGTCTTCGGACGTAGAAGCAGATCAGGCTGGTATGGATGGAAATTTTTTGAAGCCAGCCGGAATTATGGTCGGTAATATACCAGTAGAGAATACCGTGTCTCTCTGTACGAGATGGTGGGTACCTAGACTGCGTTATATTGCGCCAAGTCCGGACACTGAGCGTCCAGCAGCTACCTTTGGTCAAAGCGTCACGGATTATCGGAAAGGTTTCCGTATCTTTGTAGCGAAATAAAGTGTATTTAGTTGCTCGTTTCTTCGGCTAATACCCCTAAGTGCGGTGTTATAAAATGGGGGATGTCCTCGCTGCAGCTCGCCGAGAGCCAGAGCCAAGGAAGAAGGACCCCCTCGGCTCGGAACGAGGTATAAGAAGAGCTGGGCCCGGACACGAACGAGGATATGGACGCGTGTGTGGGTCAATTTTTTACTGCAAGCTAAGCTAGTTGCGAGGGCCTGTCCTCGCCGCCATAAAGGTTCACGGGAAGGCAGGCCCTTACCTGCTATGCAGGGTGGAACGGTGGAACGGTGCCTCCGAGGCATACCTTGTATCCCTGGAGCATAACGCGCTTACAAGACGAGCCATAATACCCATACCGACAAAGATTATAAAGACCATGCGGCAGTAAAATTAACATTGTTTAAGAACGAATTGAAAAGACTCCGATTCTACGACTCGGAACGTTGTAAAGTCCCAAACGCCACACCAGACCCTTCCTGACCTAATCTCTGAGGTCCGAAGACGCGGGCCACTTCGAAAATTGAACAAACGGGATCGGATAAGGGGGCCCCGGACAAACAAATAAATCGAAAAAACCGTTAACATATTCTACACCCTAAATGGCACAATTAAATTAAACACCAACGCCTGTATTCTTCCTATCGCGTTGCTCTGTAGACCCAATATGCCGGTTGATTCTCACTGAGGGCCCGCCATTTTGGATCAAACATTCGTTCAGTCTCTCTCTTTGCTAATTGTATTCTCATCGATCACGTCGAAATTATATGATAATCATCATATATTCGGCGATGTTAAGTTTACAGGTAATAATAAAGTTTACACATTAGGTCAACGACGCGAACGACGCTTCGCCTGCCGATAGGCAATTATCGTTACATCTGATATACTTATCGCGAGTAAGATGTGACATCGGTTGCCTATATGCCGGCGAAGCGTCGTTGGCATCGTTATTTTTTTCTACAGGATTCAACAGATAATAATTATAATAGACTAAAACTCGGTTGACGGATATTGGAAGACCGTTTCAAAAAGCATAAACTTTCAAAGGAGAATAAAATAAGTTAATTGAATTACATTTTTGCGCAACCACCGACTATCCGCGTGAAATTGTTGAGCTCAATTAATTGGTCATTCTACTGTTAAATTTTGTTAAATCAGGAATAGAGTAGGATAATAGGGAAAAGGTAGATTTTTTAACAGCGGACAGCGCGATGCCGAACATTGATTATGTTATCTGATGAACGAGGTGTCGAGTCGCCGAGTTTATGTGAAATAAAAACGGCGCCGGGCGTTTTACCGTGCAGGCTGGTCTCGGACCTGACTTGTAAATCACTTTGCGTCATATTTAATGATTGTTGTGACAGAGAGGCAACCGCCGTGACTAACGGCGCAAGGCGATTCACCATGGAAGTGAAGAGACTGGAGTTTGTCATTGAAGGGAAGAAAACGGCCTTGCCTTGGCGACAATTGACTGGTACGGAGCTGTCAAACTCGCCCAAAAGAGGAAGATAATGACTTTCGGTAGGACGGCGATGTGCGGCCGGTAATGGTTGAAAGTAAGTGCCGCAATGGTCGTCGCTCACAATGACGTATAACGTCTCCCTTACCGCGCAAGCATTATACATAAGAATAATACCTTAGGCTTTCTGTCTACGCCACAATGACGAGCATAAACGTTGCAGCTGCATTATGCAACGGTGTACATATCTTTGGGTCTATCTCTTCCGTAACGAGTTCCACATAAAGCAGGTGCGGTTAAGAATGGGGGGAGAATTACAGGAACGAATAAGACGGAGCAGGAAAATTTTTATCCGTATGGGATCGATGCGTGGCAGAGTGCATGGGAGTTAAAAATCGATCATCAGGTCTGAAGTGAAGAATAAGTAGTTTAATGATAGAAAAATTTGAGGGACGTTATGCACACAATGTGTTTACGATTCTTTCATACGTCACCGACATTTTATGCTCGCCTATAAATACGCGCTAATATACGTCCATAGCTGGTTGCTCGACGGATATGATGGTACAAGTAACGCGTCGTAAAGCTAAACGCGTGTAAATTTTAGTTCGGTGGTTTGTCCGAGGCGCCATGCAGGTTGCTGATGGTTTTGGTTATACGCGTGTAGTTACAAGCGTTATTCCCGCAGGCAATAAGTCATATGGAACTGCTTGCTTGGGCGGGTGTAACAACGCAAACGAAGAATAGAATTTTATCTCGAGAAAAAAATCTCCGCAACGCGACTGCGAAGCACGACCGCCTCGTTTAGTTACAGAAATTCTTCTTATCTCCGGCTCGTTTTACCTGCTCTGATAATTCTACTTTGGTATGTAGAAAAGCCGCACGAGATGCGTCTTACGACGAAAGGATCTCGCGTAGGTACCTTACGTTTTTTGGAAAGGTTGTATATAACAGGCAAAGGGAAGCTGCGTCAGCGGAACGTCGACGGATTTTTCATAACCAGCCGGTGAAAATCTGATTTTTTTTTTACGTCTTTTTCCTTTCAATCGATTCCACAGACCCTGAACCGAAAGAGTCCGCAGATATTCCCATGACCGTTACACGATCGCCTGATTTCGTTCCTGAGAAGTCGGTATCGAGATTCGAGAGGAACGAAACTTTCTTATCGCAAGTTTCACCACGCTCGTCGTGGGAAACGCGAGCGAACGAGCTGAAAGAAACTCAGACGAGAAATCTAACGTTCAGTCGACTCTATATCAAGGTGAGATTCTCATGGTGTTTTCACACTCTAGTACTATGGATTAGAAATTTCTAGTAGTAGAGTTGTAGGAAAACGATTATTTGAGTCAAATGATATTCGTTTGATTCAACAAAATGCGGCGAACGCGATATATACTTATATACTTAATTCAGCAAAATCCTTTTCACGGTCCATCAAAATTGACTTGAATCAACCGAACATTTCGTTAGACCGATAAATTTTGAATTGAGACAGATAAATATTTATTTCGCCCCACGTGAGCACACATTCAATTGGTTCAATGACTTTTTTCTCTCAGTGTACAAACGCAAAGGTAGGTACGACGAGTACTTGTATAACGTGATATATAATTATATAAACAGCTCCGAGGACTGCGTTGAGAAATTGTGCGCAGTTAGTTAGCGATAGCGGTTAATTTCACGCCTCAGCTAATGATAATTTCTGGAAATTATATCAGCGGTCCATTACGCGGCCGCGTCTCTTCCCGCAGAGTTCGCCATTCCCGGATGGTTATAGTTGAACAGTTTCACGCGAACCTCGAGAGTTCCAGCGGCGAATGGCTTTTAGCCACTAATTTTATGTAAAGTTATGACGACTTGCAAGCTCCGCTGTGAGCTGTTGAGCAGTGCCCAACGGTGTTGTAACCTCGAGCCAAAAGCTGAAGCCCTTCTCTCGATCTCGCCACTCCGAGGTGCCGTATAACTATGCTTTCGCCTTTGGCCATGCACGCCATATGCACCAAAACTCTCTCTTAGGCTGCATTTTCGAAACGCGATCCAGAAAGAGCGTGTATAAAAACGAAGAGTGCAAGCAATTAAATCTGCACTTTGACTGCGAGGTGACAGAATAAGATTTAAGGGGAATAATTATACCGAGGATTGTTGATAAGCGGCTTCGTTGCTAATAAAATTAATTGCCTCTGCGTGTATATAAATCGAGAATATCATAAGATTGAATTTTAAAGTTGAAAGCACGATATTATATACTGCATTCGAGACTGAATTAATTATTACATCCGATGCAAATCTATAACACAAGTCGACGCTGGAGACTCGGGTTAATTAATTAGCGTCAAGCTGTTCGAGCGAACGTACAACAAGATGCGATTTTCTGGAACCCACAGTCACGAGGATATTAATTCCTGGTGAATTAAGGTTACAGGTGTTCTGTACACACCTACATACGCATGTGTGCAAATAGGTATATATTATATGTAGGTATATATAGATGTGCAGGATATATGCGCTTTTGAATGTCAGGCTGCATCGTGCGAGAGCGGGACACGAGATGGTCTCACAATCAGATAATACAATTTCGATGTGTGGCTTATGTGCAGCATCGAGAAGGATAAACCTCGGCCCGCCTCGCGGAGACTCTCGAGAGTTTATGGCCGTGTCGTAAAATGAAAAAGAAGGATAGAAAAGAGAGAGAGGAGAAAGGAGAAGGAGGAGGAGGAGGAGGAGGAGGAGGAGGAGGAGAAGAAAAACACAAACACAGAGGGAAGCGAGATACCACGGTGCAGAGGAATAAAAGGAAATAGAAATAGAAAACATCTTTACAGTCTGATCATTAAAGCAGCGCTTTAACGGCAACGAAGATGTCCGCCAATTAATGGCCGCGGAGTCGAAGCCACGCCAGCGTGGCCGAGTGTGGTTCAGAGATATGTTAAATACAGTCATGCATGCCTGAATGGATTATCACACATCCACGTGTCCGGCATTAAACCACATCTACGAGGCTCAATCTTTATTCGAAATTTTAAGACGCCGCGGCCTCTCTTGATTCCTGCATTAGTGAGAAAAATCGAGATAACGATTCAGCCGCAGGATTCCGCAAGGTCGATGAGAAAATCGCGCAGGTACATCCGGTCGCGAGCGCGGGAATTTTTATTCGAGTTCGTAAAAAAAAACGCAACGGAAAAAAGAGAAAAAGTTCCAAGGATTAATCGTTGATTAAAAATCGTATATCATAGCTAATCTTAAAATTCCTATCTCTAAATGTTACAAGACACGCTTTTTTACAGTTCCTATTTTCATTCATCGTCAAAAATCGCCTCTTTCGACAGAGACAAAATTGCGGTTCAATTAGCTTTCCCAAAACCTCAACAATTTTTATATATATATATGGTAAAAATCCGATCCACTCCGCTGAGGTGATAATTTTTTTTTCATTCGAACGCCACTCGCCGGATATTGTTCGAATTTACAATCGACCCATAAGACTGCAACATCGAGAAGAAGCCGCAACGACATTAGAAATTCCGAATCATAGTGACAGTCGGCCCTTCAAGAGAGGATAATTACGGTAGCGAGTGGCATTTATATACGTATATATGTATACCGGACATTCCGCGGCGGATTTTAACAAACTACGGGTCACACGCGCGGCGAACATTAATATTATCATTATTACTACTACTACTACTATTATTATTATTATTACTATTATTACTATGCGATCTGTGGGAAAGACAGGCCGCGAAAAGAAATTCAAATTATTACCATGACTTTCCGTGTGTGCTTACGGCACGCTCGCGTACCTAGATGTGTGTTAGGTAACACAGGCGTGTATGATGTAAGCATGCAGACCAGGTATGGGTATACTTAGATGATGGGAAGGAGATAAATCGGACGGGTATGAAACGCGCGCGAGTTTATTGTCCCCGTGGCGCGGGATGGACCGATGTTATTTTTTACAGCTGTCAATAAATTTTCAGTTTACTCACGACACAATTTATTCATCCTATAATATGTATGTATATATGTATATATATATTATACATATATATGTGTGTCTATATTTTTTTTTTCTACGATGTACCCACATTGATCCTGCACTTCCTCCGAGATCTGACAATGAGAGCAGAAGAAGCTCGACTACCGAAAACTCAAACTTATATCGAACGGGTGAAATAATAAAAATCGCACTAGAAGGCGCAGGTGATGAATAATTATAGTTTAGAGCGTGAAACCCGCGCGCGATACCTATGTTACATAAAAATTGCGTCAACTGACAGTCAGGTGGGTAGGTACATGTGTTAAAACGCTGAATATTAAGTGAGGATGAAACGTGGAGAGAAGTTAGAAATAAAATAGAAAAATATATGACTTGGTGCCAAAAGAGAGAGAGAGAGAGATGGAGGAAGGAAGGGAAAATAAGAAGGAAAAACAACAATTAACGAGCCGATAAACAGTTCGCACGATCTGGGTACAAGTAGTAATTTATACTAGAGGAAAAAAATAATGGTATATATATATTATATATTTTCTTTTTTTCGTAGGTATATACATACCTATACGAAATTTAAAAGAACGCCGCCGAAGTTTATAGCATGGAAAAAGAAGAGAAGAAATTCACTCCTGGCAAATTAACGATATGCGCATATTTCACATCGGCGAATGACTGCTGGACAAATTATAAAAATTATATACATATATGTATGAGGTACGCATATGTTAAAGTCGCAGCCGACAGTTATAGATCTCAGTCAAGACTGACATCACACACCGTCCGCTGTTTGGTAGAAAATTTTTAATCCGTGCGATAGAAAGTATACGATGCGAGTAAGTATACAATAATCACTGTTTAAAAACGATAAAAAGATTTAAACAAAAAACTGAATAAAAAAAAAAAAAAAAAAACACGAGGAGACGATCATTTTTTTATGAGCAAAAAACACATCGTAAACGATATTGTAGAGCAAATCGAATGGCACGGATTTTTTTTTTTAAATAATACCTAATTGCTTCAATATCGTTATTAATTATTGACCAGAATCGATATCGGTGCAATATTATGTACTGAAAGGTAAGCATTTAACGCTACCGGCTTGTCTATCTGTTGAAAATAAAAATGTCGCCGTGAAATCGCAGAGAATAGAAAGTTAGTAAATAAAACGAACCATTGCAGAGTGGAATCTAGTGAGTATCTGAGCTAAATTTTTGCTAATTTTAAAAAGAGTATAAATGAAAAATCAATACATCCAAACTCTTGTTTGTAATTTTATATAGTATTACTTCC
Source organism: Diprion similis (assembly GCF_021155765.1). NCBI lineage: Eukaryota > Metazoa > Arthropoda > Insecta > Hymenoptera > Diprionidae > Diprion > Diprion similis. The sequence goes on along the minus strand of NC_060115.1, from coordinate 6,692,973 downwards.
TTCTTCTTGAATTTTACAAAGTAGGAAAATCTTTAATTATTAACTATTTGACGAAGAAGAGTCGATTCTCGACTCGCCGATTTTATTTGTTTTATTTTTTTTTTCTCTATTCAACGAAGACATCGGAAAGGATTGCGGCTGCAATTTGTTGAAAATCGACCCGACATGGTGGTAAATTTTTATTACTCCAAGGCGACTCGACGAGTGACAATACATACTCCGATACTAACATAGAGGGTACTGAACGCCATTCAACGATTCCTAGAAACCCAATTACACGGCAACTGTAACGAAATTACCCGGCATGGTCGTGCGGTAAATGCCCAAATTGTTGCCCCGCATGGATCCGTCATAGCCTGTTTCTTGAAATCAGCCTGAAATTATTTCTGCAAAGATCTCAGTGCAGCTGTGACGGCGACGACTTTCTTTACATATATATACAGTAAAATAAAGACTTTCGTTTGTGTCACGAATTTGTTAGAGGTAGTAAAAAAAAAAGTATCCAGAGATGACGAAATAGAATTCGGATTTTGAGAACAACGGATAAAATTTTCCAATGCAAGTTATATTTATAATATATTAACAATATACTTTTTCGCAATCTGCATTGATGTGAAATTCAAAACCGTGAGCAACGGTATCAATCGACAAAAGATAGGAAGAGACATGCGGGTAATTAGGATGGTTTTTATCTTCAACTTATTCGAATATTGACTCATCGAATCGAATTCTTCGAAGCACAGATCTCTGTCTCAATCCTGAACCCTCGAGCAATCGCTTTGGAATTTGCTGTTTAAACTACACACGTTTTTGCTAGACTTTCGGGATACCTTTCGCGTCGCAAGAGCAATTGTTTGCAAAAAAAGATCCGCTGCTGTGAGAAATCAGTGAGCATCGATTCTAACGTTTAATGAAAACATCAGCGTCGACTATGGATCATTCTGCGTCAGCTAAACCCAATTAGAATTAGAATTTTTTGTGAGTTTCGTATCAGCGGAGAATTGACGTGAAATCCTCCGTCGACGATGCTGGTATTTTTATCGAATAGCGCCGTCATTGCCGAATGATTTCTTACGCTTGCAGATTTTTTTCAAATGGTTGGTCCCACGATCAAATATTACGTGTTACGTACTTAAAGTTGAGTAAAAATGAGCGTGTTTTAAACAGCAAACTTGACAGACTTTGCGAGAGGGCTTAAGCTTGAGACAAAACTTTTCATGAAATTTCTATTTATTTGTTTAAAACAAATTTGGGGTGCGTCCCGGTCAAACTTCTAACCAGTCCAAAATAAGGATCACCCTAATTTATATATATGTATACATACATTACAGGTAATGTAGATCAGAAATGACCAGATAAGAGGATCCCAAGAAAAGAACGACGTGTAGGCATGCGCTCTCTATCTCTCTCTCTCTCTCTCTGGTCATCATTAGCTTTTCACCTCCAAGGCAAGAAATTGACAGATGCAAGTATCGAAGCTGTTGCAAGCATGCATGGACTCGGGATAATGGGAGTTGTTTTGGGGTCAAGGTGGGTAAAGTAACAACAACAAAGCAGAAGGAGAATTAGCGGACCCCCGGAGGTACGGTAAATTATTTCGGGCATGCAGCAGCTCGCGGCAATAATATACGTACATAGCACTCGAACACATCATATAAATGGTAGGCATCGGTACAGTTAGGGTCAGGTTTAAAGTCAGAATTGCCGAGGTGATCGGGATGTGGAGCATCGATAGTTCAGGTAGGGATTACGAGGAGGGAAGAAGGGGGCGCTCCGCGGGGGGCGGTCGAATTTTGTCTCTGAGAAATGTGAAAAGGGGAACAAAGGGAGTCCGACAACCGACCTGCCGCACAATCGCTATTGCAGGCTCGTGTTATGGGTATGGTACGTACTTACGCGCCATTTTGGCGAGCAGTATTCCGCCGTTTTTAATTAAAATTCAAAGGGCAATTGTCCGGTCGGCCGGTCGGTTTCTCCGTACGCGGAGTGTCCAAGAGAATAACCCTCGAGGTGGGTTATTGTTTTATAGTCCTGCAAGTTTACAATTTCCATGCCACGAACACTGCGGGGTTGACTAGGACTCATGGTTTGTAGGTAGGTAGGTAGGTAGGTAGGTACCTTCTACTATTTTAGGCCTCGATATGCATCGCCGGCGATTATCACGCCGGTATACAATTTGGCTTTATGATAAATGTTTACAATTTCGCGACGATTCAAGCTGGTGTTTTAAGCCGACCTAATATAACACCGTGGTTTATAGAAAAAAAAGGTTCTGCAATTATTTTCTAAGGTGCGGTGTAATTGTAAGACGATTAGGTTAATATTAAGCCGTATATACCTACAAGCAGCACAGAGCGAGTATAAATGAGGCTTTTCGTTTATACGTATGTATAATAAGGCTTTTTAGGTGTTGCGAGGTAGGTATATGGTTTAAATCATTACGGCATGCACTGCATGTGATTTATAAGGAGGTAAATTTACAGAAGCCATTTTTACGTTCATACTTTAACCGTTTCTTCCCGCATCTCCCGTTATACGCATAATTGTTATCCGTATGGTACCTATATACCTACTAGTGTAAGACAATTGGTGTAATTAGTTGGACCTAATTGCGAGTTAATTAAATTTGACTCCGCTTAACTCTATCTTGTTTATAAGCCGCCAATTAAATTAAGCAATTGAACGGTATAACGTGTACAAAGTACGCGTGCATAACATTCGAGATGTGATCGATATAAGTATTAAACCGAATTTCGATTAAGGTTTCTTAGCAGCTTCGGAAAATTAGAGGAGGGGGTTAGAAAAGAAGAAAAAAAACAGATTGATTCGACGATAATGGAATTACATTTTTCGTTTAAATTATAATAAATTTATGAAAATAGAAAAGACGAGTGAAATATGTAAAAACATACATTCATGACACGATAGGTATATATCTCTTCTACATCTCTCGAATCGTTATCGGACCGTCGGTTGTTTTATCTCTACTCTATATTACACTTTAATACCTCGTGTGTAATACCAAAGTAAATTTTTCAGCTAATTCAAAGCGTACGATCGATCCTCCTGCAGAAACAACTTCGACTTACAATTATCTCTCGCGAGTCGTTTCACTCATAGTTTTCCTTTTTTTTTTATCAGATCTTACAATTAATCTTTTTTTTTCCTTTCTCTGTTTAATCAACGGCAATTGTCACAGCTGCAAGCCAATGTCTATTTCGAATAATAAAAACCATTCTCGACTTCATCAATTTCCGGTTTTCGGAACCAGTCAGCTTTACACACCTTTAAAAAGAGAAGACTATGCGCCATTTATACCTAACCCGAAATTCTGGTTCACAGAACACGGCGCGAAGGCCAAAGAAAAGGCGAATTTGATACCCGCAGATCTTCGATTCAACGTTCATTTTTATAATAATATATTCCATTTCCTAATTTCTCAATTACTTTCATACCTAGAACTGTTTCAAATTTGATTAACATTTGTTTCCTCACCGTCACGAAGTCTGAAGATTAGTTTTTGGTCTAAAAAAATCAGTATTCAGTAAATCAGAGTCTCTTCTCTACACACACGCAGGTACGAAGCACCTCTTGGCTTGTGAACAATAAACAATCCAAACCTACGTCCTTATACCTTACACTCCGGGAGGATTTTGAGTCCGGCAAAAGGTACATTCAGACCTAACCTGGTGAATGAAGAAAGTGAAAAAAGATAGCAAAAACAAATTGAAAAATCTTTCCTAATCTCAAACAACATGCATGTACGCGCATGCACATCTATACTAAGGTACATATATGAAAAACACCGAGGAGGAGATTATCCGCTGGTAGAAAAGGCGACCAGCCTGGCGCGGCGGGACTCGAGCTCCGCCTCGAGTTGCCCTCGAGGCATTTCGTAGGCGGAGCGTAAATTCTATCCATCTGGTGTAGGTGGATTCACGATGAGGGTATGATAATAAGGACGGATTTTGCGTCGGTGGAGACGCGGCGACGGCTTTCGGCGTCGAAAATTTCCCGCACACTTTGGACGGCTGCGGCTCGTCAATCGGTCAGAGTCAATATTGTGACACAACGAAGGTTAATAGTCTGGGCTACGGACTTATTATCCGCGGATAATCTGCACAAACTTATTATAATATGCGGGGATCATGAAACGGGTCGAACAGCTCAGCCGGCAGCAGCCTAGACTTTGATATGATCAATGGAAGTTGCCTTAAGAAGATCCTTCGTCAATCATTACCGATGGAGTAAAATCTCACCATTTTTTTTTTTACGGTAATATAAAGTATCAAAAACTAAATATGACTTACGTAAAAATGGCGCAGTTGGAACAATTTTCAAGATAAATAATCAGAGATTTTTTTTGCTGATGCGTTTAGGCTTAAGCGAGGATTAATGCGGTCGGTAAAAACTGACTTTAGCATCTTCTTAATCATGAGACGCAAAATTTCACTGCCCGGAACGAATCGTCGTGTGAGTAACGTTAGCTGGGAAAAAAATCGTAACGACCAAAATTTGGATTCGTTTTTCGATTTTTTTTCGGATTCGAATTTTGGAAAAAATTCTCAATAGCTAAGAAAGTATTATTTCATTAAATTGATTAATTTAAATAAAGATTTCATATTTAAATAAGTATGTTTGAATTTTTTTGCAATTTTTCAACAATTGTTTCATTAATTTTCATATTTAAAACAAAATATTGTGTTTCCACGAGAAAATTTTCTACAAAAATACGTCAAGAAATTGGTTTTTGAAGAAAAACAAAAAGCCTTCTCTGAGTGTATCTGTATCTACATATATTGCGGATTGTCTCATTCCTGTATAGATTTAATGAGATCTCAATATAATTATTATAACCGGCCTTTACATAATTTGTAGAATATTTGTCATTGAGATACCAAATGTTGTACATTATACCACGTATGATACAGACACGCCTGCTGTGCAGAGTATAAAATGTGGAAGTTACAACGTCACTATTTACTATTATACGTGTACCTTTAGCTGCAGAGATAAACTAGGCCGACGTGCGTTCTTCTCATTCGAAATTGTTACGTCACGCGGTATATATATATATATATATATATATACGAGAAAAGCCTAGACGATCGTTGTTTCAGCGTATTTACTTGTATTTATCACAGTAATTCCGCATTCGAAACTTAAGTAAGTAGAATTTCTAGCTTTGATGTCAGACGAATATACTTAAAACGCTTATCCACTGTGGAGATACGTGGCTGAACGTGGTGCCGAGAAGACATCTGATGCATCTCCAGCCGCGATGCTGGAGAATTTAACTCTAATAATTTATGCTGCTTTGCGCTCTTGGCAACGTGTTTATAAAGTTACAAATTCGCTGCAGAAAGTCTGAGGAATAAAGAGGCCAAATATGGCTAATATTTAGTTTACAACATCGCAAATATTCGCGGGAGTATATGATTTTAAAACATGACGATATAGGTATATATACCTACACAAAGTCAAAAGAGAGAAGAAGTAAACATAAAATAAACGAAAACGTGTAATTGTCGTATACATATATAAGTATACGACTAAGTATACTAATAGCAATGCATATAAGATGTCGGTAAGTGATGCAGTCTGTTATAATATCTATGCAGAGTTGCAGCCCCCGTTTGATGTCGTAAATCTGATAAATAACAACAAATGACTCTATGATTAATTATTGCAATAATATAAGATAAGCCGAAAGATTTTCATTTTAAATTACAATTATATACTCACGCCTTGATTTATGAACTGCACCAGTCCAACGTTATATATACGCGTGTATTATTATTTACAATTTTATTAGGTACTCGTAATAAAATAATATATTACGTGAATCAACCTAACAGCGTATAAAGACAGAGAAAGAAAGAGTGAAGAAGGGAGGGGTTACGGACGCTATCCTACACCAGCTAAGATTATATTTTCCTCGCAAGACACACGCCAAGTTATTGTACCATCTCACCGAAATCTCTCAGAATAAAGAGAATATAGATAGATACAATTATTCGATCTACAATAAAGATCGGAGCGTATCAATTCGTATACAAGGCTGGATATCACAGAGTTGCTGGGTTCGCGTGATTATATTTCCACAGACCTTGCGCAGCTATATTTATATACCCAACGTAGAAAGAGACAAAAAGAAAAAGAAAAAGAAAAAAAAAGAAAGAAGTGTTGTCAACTCTAAGTCAAAATTGCCACATTTTCCTCGCACGTAAATCCCCAGGCATTACAAAGAGATACGAGTAAGAAGCATAAGAATGAATTCTCAAGTCCATATATACTCGTACCTAATACCTGCACAGCCATCTTTATTCTCCGTGTATTAGTAGTGATTTTTTCATACCTATACTTGACAGTCAACGAGAGTGCACGTTTATCGTCGTCGGTATATCTATTATATCTTGACTGCAGAATGAACTGTAATTAAATCGTTGACAAATTTAGTGACGTAAAAATACTTAATTTCATCACGCGGCTGCAAGGCATAAAATATAAACATAATGATATGTGATGGATGAAAAAATTGCGAATAATGAAATATTCGCGGGTGAATGAGTTTACAGGTATACATTTATACTATAATAGTAAAGTCGCCTAAGATCCGAGCAAAGAAAAACAAGAAGAAGAAGAAAATTAGAAAAAAAAAAAAAAAAAAAAAAAACAACCAACAACATCGTTCGTTCGAGACGTGTAAACACACAGCTACGAAGAATTTAATTACCAACGATTATCTCGATCGCCCGTTATAAATTATTATATTATACTCGTATAAGAGTATATCTGGGCGCCTCGATCATTCCATCACAGAGAGACAAGCTCGTCTCCATTGTATGTACATATATATGTGTACATCAACGTATTTTCCACCGCGGGTGTACAGAGCACGAAATTACAAAGCCTTTGCAAATACAGACCGCGAACGTACGGTGTAGGTATGTATATACCTACCTGTAACGTTGAGTGTAGCTAGAGAAAACAAAAGACGCGAAGACGATAGATAAAAGATCCAGCCCGAGATAACGGCTGGCATGGCTGGCACAATGGCACGTGACGTGCGTACCTGCCTGCCTGCCTGCCTGCCTGCCTGCCATGCATGATGATCCAGACCCACCAGCTCCGAAGAGGAATGGATCGTGATAATCAGCTTTCCTTTACGCCATGCCAGCATTACGAGTACAGCGAGTTCCGGTGTTGGGGTACTTTTTTAAAATAAGCTATTCCAAGAATTTCTTTCCTAGATTTATCCATTTTTATTCGCAATGAAGGTATGATTGTATGATCAGCGTATAGTACAAAGTGTTTCCGAGTAAAAGCCAGAGTACGCGTTGGATTGCCTATCGCTAAGGGGAACAAATATCGGTAAAACCGAGCTACCCACTTATCGTTGTGTATAATACAGCGCGTTGAAAGAATTGGAAGTGCTCGTGTGGCCAAGTCGTGTGGATTTGGCCAAGCAGTAATTGTTTCGTTGTTTGCAATCGATGCAGAAGCGTTCCAGTGATCGTATATGACTTAACTTGACTAAAGTACGATTATGACTGGATACGTCTGTATCACCGATATTCATTTCATGCTGTTAAGTTTACTTGAAAACACCCTGAGGATGATCCTGCTATACTTAACTGGGTATAAAAATATTTCCGAAGAAAAACGCGGTTAAATTGCATACCGGAAATGATTTTGTAACAAAATTGGGAAAAAGGTTTGAAAAAAGGAGCATCGAACTTGGGGTAACTTAGTAAATAACCTGCCTATACTCGACCGGTAGTCGGAGGCGCATTCAATGTGGAAACTGCAGAGAAGAAGAAGAAAAGAAGAAAAAATAGGTGAGTGAGTAAAGGAGGAGGGGGGAAGCGGAAGGGGATGAGGTTTGCTTAGGATTAAAGATACATAATAATTGAGGAGCAAGCGGTAATTAATGGGAGCTAGGTAAATAATTCATGATTCTCTGTGCCTATACACTCAACGAATTATTGCCTCCTCGAATATACTACTTGAGTGCATAAAGCAATATAGGCACGAGTATATGTATATAGGTAGTAAGCGGTGAATTATACCATAATGGTCCCGAGCTCGTTACGACGCGTCTGCAAAACACTGCAAAATTGTAATGATCGATGGGTAGCTATAGAATTCAAGACGCTAGCCGTGCAGAGTCAAATGTTGAATAAAATCAAACTGTAGCCGTTTTCAACTTCCTCGGTTAAAGTCGGTGTGAAAAATTCACATAGATATACCTCAAAGTACCTAAAAGTCATGCTCTAATTTCTATACTCTTATTCGGAATCGGCATTCTTTCTTGAATACGATTGTACGTGATATAAATTTATAGATTGTAACAAATTAGTAATTTAATCCGATACCTACAAGACTCGATAAAAAAATTTCAAAAATAGCCCTTAAATTCGATTTAGCGAATCGTATAAATAAATATAATATCACTAGTAAGATTTGCCAACTATACTTTGATACTATTTATACTTATAGGTACCTACTAGTGCAAACGATTAAATCCTTAAAGCGCAAACCGTTCATCTATATGAAATAAAAAAATAATCAAAAACCGAGAATTTATATCGCCAAAAAATGAGGGCCCCGGCATGCGTGTAGGTATGATTATAAATTTTTCTACGGATTTACAAGATTATACATATATAGGTAGGTACAAGCGTACAACCTACAGAGAGGGAGAGGCGTGTGCGGCAGCAAGTTTATCGCGATGTTCAGACTGAGAATTATCAGATCCGGGGCGTCCCCAAGCCGCCATCACAGAGGACGCCGTCGGCCGCCTCTCCCCGACGGATTCGTGGCCGTTGATTGGCCTCGTCTTTCCTCGTTGGAAGGGGTCACCTTCAATGGAGGGCGGTGCGATCCAAAACCGAGACTCAAAGCCGTCCGTGGAAAGCTCACAGGCGGGTGAGCAGTTGTCGGTGAAACGTCGCCGATTACACCGATAAGACCTACAAGTCGGAGCGAAGAATCGTTTGCTTACCGCGTTGATAGATAGATTCGATATTGAATGGATTTTGAAAAAGTGCTGTGAATTTCATGTGAAATACGGGGATACGTCGTCCGAAGTGTATAATAAAGTTTGAAACGAACGATTCGACAGAACGACGGTTGACGTGTAATATACAAACGCTGATCCGTAGTGCCGAGTGATATATATATATATATATATAATATTAAAGAGAGAGCAAGAAAAGAAGGAGATTTTACCCAGATTTTTAATGCGGTGCGTTAATCGTCGTGCAGTGACGATAAAATGACGAAGCACCTATGCGTGTGTATTTTTACATAAGTGTCTAGGAAGGATCGGTATGGAATTACCCTTACCCAAACTCTAACGATCCAAAAATACGGTTCAAGAACATTGTCGTTGATTGGTCCATCTCCCGACTCGTGATCAAAAGTGGCTTTTCAAATCCAGATTTGTATACCCTAGTGTTTTTTGTCCATCCATCCATTCGCGATACTTGACACCGAAATAGCAAGTAGTAATAGTAATAGTACGAGTAGTGTAGTAGTAGTAGTAATAGTAGTAGCAGTAGTAGTAGTGCAACATAATAGAAAGGAGGAAAATCCGCGAACCAACCGGACTAATTCCATATAAGTTTCGTAAACAAAGTGTGTAAATCTCAAGGCTCGGCCGATGGCGGACGTCAGCAGCCTGAGCATGGTGTCCTCGTACAACTCGTTGGCGATGTACAGACAACAACAGCAGTCTACGAGCCAACAGTCGCTCGCTCAGCAGCAGCCACACCAGCATCCCCAGGGCCAGCAACACCCTGGACCAACGGCCGACGGGCAGCAGTACTGGTACGGATACCCTTACCCTCATCCGCACGCTGCCCACCATCAACCCTCCGGGCCCCAACAGTACCTCGAGCCGGGCGACGTCCTGGGATGGCCCCATCCGCACCCCCATACCCACCACTATTCCCATCACCTCCAGTACCAGCATCACCAGGCGAGCTACCAGCAACAGCAGCAGCAACAACAGCACCAACAGCAGTCCCAACACCCAGCGATATCGGGGTTTGCGGACTGGAGCGGCGACGACACCAAAAACGGTGTTGGTGCCGGTGAACCCAGCCCCCCGATCACCGTAAGTGGCAGCGAAATCAGCAGCCCAGGAACACCCTCGACACCGCCTGCCAACAACAACAACAACATCGCGACGACGCCCGTTCGACCATCGCAGATCAGGAGTCCCTTCGAGTGGATGAAGAAACCCTCGTATCAGAGCCAGCCCAACCCCGGTTAGTGGATTCGATTTTTTTTTTCGCAATGCGACTGTCTCAGAAACCGATTTAACCTGATCTGTTCTTATGGAATTGGTCATGGTGGAAGGGTCGCTTTGCTGCGTCTAGTCGTAGAGATCGTAGATCAAAATCTGCGAAGTGTTAAAGTATGAATTGTAATTGAACGATTTTACGACTGCGGAAGATCATCATCTTTTACGGTCACTGAACCGTTATATCTTTACACTTTAATGATCTTAAAAAAATCATCGCGTTACAATTGTTCAGGCAATAATAATTGAATTTCACTCCGTAACAGTAACGAAAAGCTAGAAACTAAATCCGTTTCATCGAAACGAAAACTATATTGAAAAGCTTCCCCCCCGCAAGCCGTTTTCCGATAAAAAAAAAATGGTACAGATTTGTCGTCTGCGGAACGCGTTGCGGCGGAGTCGACAAAGATCCTCTTTCACGTCTGCCGGAAGTGCCGAGATTTACACAAGATCGCAGTTTACGTCAGCCGCGAGAACAAATATCTCACAGTTGAGGTTATATTTGATGGGGGTGGTCGATCTGTTCTATGCGGGATACCTACATAGGTATACATATACATAAGACGATGTCGTCTTGTTTTCACCATTTCCGGGAAAAATGAATCCGCCTAATATCCGGTAAAACTTAAAAAATCTGCGACCGGAACTCGTCCATTCCGTGTAGAGGTCGAAAGTGCGGGGCGAGTAAAAAGGTTGGATAAAAGGTATCGAAGAGTGCGATACCTCCTGGAAGGGAATCGGAAAGGGGGGAAAAAGGGAAAAGGGGAAGACGCAAGGTTGTAAAAGGTCCCATCGGGCTGCTGCAGGCCAGAAATCCCTGCACCGTACACGTCTTCCTACATCGCCGAGCGGTCCCTACCTAATCAGAAAAAGGGTCCCAACCGCCGGTCTAGATATGCGAGCAAACAATGTAAACATCTTAGCCGGGCGTGCAAACAACTAATTGCTCTCAAATATTTGGGAGATAATCTAGACTCTGGAGTGCAGCCCATGAGATGTTCATGGAACGCAGCTTTTGACTGCAACAGGCTTACGTTTGTATATATAAAGCGGAAGTTTGAGATCTGGTCGATCGGTTCCGTCCATTAAATCGGTTTAGCGAGAGACTATATAAAAGAATTTTGTGTAGTACCGTGAAAAACCATGTTTTGTTTAACTGTCACATTGAATTCTCAAAAAAGATTATAATATACAAGACATATATAGCTGCATCCGACATTGAGTTGCTAAATTTGTTTATCAGATTTTTTTTAAATGCATTTTTTCTTAAATTTATACAACGTGAACAGGCAAGGTTGCAAGGTAAACACTCTGAGAAGCATCAGTGCGAAAATGAATAACTGCCGTGTGCATGTAAAGTAGTCGAATGAAACGATTACAAGGTGCAGATTGTAAAAAAAAAATGAAAAAAAAGGTTAAGAAACGCAATCGAATAATTTACTTACACACGAAGTCATATCTCAATTTATTCTCACGGAGGAACAGTAAAAAGTGAAACAAAAATCAACCAAAACAACACATCCGAAAGAAAGATTAACAAATTATTCGAACCGGTTGCGGCATATCCGTCGGTTTTGTTTGTTTTTTTTGTTTTTTGTTTTTGTTTTTCCACACAATTTATATTGATCAACGCCGCAGATTCTTTATAGGATCAAGGCAAAGCTTCGACACGGTACGGTGTACAGGTGTAACGTTATATACCGTAGAGACGCGCAGGTACAACGTAAATACATAGATAGATTACACACATCGGAGAAGCTGATTTATCTTTATAGCGGAATGTTTTCAAATTTCAGGCTCGCCTTGCAGCAGCAGCAGCGGCGAGCCGCGGCCATTAAGAGGCAGCAAAGAATTTTTTTTCACACCTCGGTGTTAATTGCTATCACTTATGCATATCCGTGGATCTCGCGTCTGCAGCAGGCAATGCTTTGAGATATCATTCGTCGGAAGGAATTATTGTATACATATGGAATGGAGAGAAATAAAAGAATGAAAAAAAAAATTGATAAATAATCGCCCGATGTAGACGAATATAAAATTAATTACACTTGTACCATATATATGTATATATGTGTATGGGGAATTTCAGCTGAAACCAGTCTAGTTTGATCGCATCAGTTCCTATATTCTTCTGAATATTTTTTGGGAATTCTATCAGCTCTCAAGAAAAGTCGGAATTTTTTAAAATTTTATCGCAATATAGAAAAAAAATTAGTGGCAATGATTTGAAATCGATTCGTGTGAGTCAAATGGATTCGAGACTCGACAATGTTTCATGAAAGCATGATGTACTGGAGAAAAAAAAAACATTTTCTTACTCAGGAGGGAAAAATTCACCTTTTAAGGCTGTAAAGTTTTCGTCATTGTTTTTTTTTTTTTTTTTTTTGACTAAACTTCAAACGGGCTGAGTGCAATTTTTAGCGTGCGCTAACGTTCTCTCGATAAATGTCATTCTTTTTTTAGAAACGCGATTTGAAAGAGAAATCATAACTCGAAGCCGTTAAATTTGAAAAATCTGAAGGTAGTATAAAACTGAAAAAATTCGGCAATTGTTTTCGAATTATTAGAATTTGATTTCGAGGATGGGGGGGGGGGGGGGGGGGGGGCAAAAATTCGTCAAAACCCTAAATAAGGACCACCTTAGTAGGTACTACACCTGACGTCGCGTCGTCCTTAGCCCGTCAACATCTCGTTGCTGATACTTAAATTTCACTATTTTTCCAGCATGCAGCGTTGCTGCACCGACGACAACCCCTCTCTCTGCAGGGCCTCACGAGCTGTGCTCACTCGATGCTCTTGGTACGATTTAGAAACATAAAAATACTAGGTAGATTGAATGGCGAACGAGTGTGTACAACAATAACGTAATTTGACTGTTGCAACATCCTTGCGTAGGTTTGCCTGTACGCCTATAATAGGTCGCTGGATTTTGGAATCCTGCAGATACGTAGCGCATGATTTTCATTTCGTTTTATACCCTCGATGGCAGTGAAACCTCGTACGAATATTCCGTCATTCGTTTTTGCAGCTGTATCGTAACGATGACCATTTATAATTATCGTGTGTAGATACCATTAACCGCAGTTGCGGGTATGTATATCCTATCCTAGACGAGTAGGGTATACCTATATACAAAAAGCAATTTTAAGCTCGTCCCAACTTATGCCCGCATTTTGATTACTCCAGCTTTTATAACGCATGTTTGTATAATACGTGTATCTGCTTGATATCATCAGCGATTTATTGAATTTTCCACATCGCATGATATATGTATTTCTCCTTTATTTTTGACGATGATGAATAGTGCATCAGTAGTGCCATTAATAATTGTCTTGAAATTCTTAATCCTGTAACGTTAAATTTAACACCAATCACGAAATAACGTCGTAATTGATCAAATGAGAACGTTACGACCGACGGTCGACCGACTTCCCTTATTCTAAAGAGGGGCGAATCGCTGCTGCCATGAAAAACGCCTCCGTCTACTTCTATAAAAACAGCAAACACAAAAAAGAAAAAAAAAAAAAAAACATCTTAAAAGTATTTCTCGGTCTCCTTACAAAACGAGTAATAAACGTGTACAAGTATATATATTATACACAATTCGTTGAATCACCCCGCGCGTTTCGAGGACGCAGGTTTTTCGGGGTAAAACGAAGCTCCTCCTCTTCTCCGAGCCCCCATCCAACGAGCGTAAACCCCATTCGCTCCTCTCGGGGAGGGAAAAAAGCCGGGAAAAGCCCGCTACTCCAATAGTTGGATACCCTAGTTCATGCCCGTTTATCCCGGTCCAAATCGAGGGCTAAACACTTTGCAGTCTGCAGGGGCTGTTCCTGTACCTCTTAAAGGGTGAGAATAAAAGGCCGAGCGTGTGAGAAAGAAGTTGGCGGAAATAAACTGTTGGGGTATTCGATTTTCTAGTTTACGGAACGGCGATTTTCAAATTCAAAGAGAGAGAGAGAGAGAAAGAGTATAATATGAATATGTGAAAATTCATTCGTTTAATTTCTCAACCATGCAACGTTTAACCTATCGTCGGAATAATCCTCGTAAAGACTATATAGACGAGTGTAAAAGCATTCATTGAGAAAAGAGTTTATTTATACCGTTGACAAACGTAAATTTGAATACAACGAAATAAATGTTTCTTTATTACTCCGAAATATTAGTTGATCGAAATATCGTTCGATAGAAATTTGTCAATATAGTTAACAAATCGTAAATGTCGCAACTAAAATTTGATAATATTAACAAAAAATTTATTCCACCGTATCGAAATATACCTACGTTTATTAATTAACAGTAATTAGACTCTTTTCTCGCATCGATGATAAAAAATTAATTTTCGGAACGAACTCTAAACGAGAATGCAATCGATGTAACGGAAAGCTCCTCGCTTCGTGTATTCCGCAGAGTTTTTCCTCCCCTTTTTAATTTCCGAAGGGAGTCTACGACGTCGTATCAGCCCTTGCGAGAGAGCCGGTAATCGTGTATAGGTACATACAATCGAGCTATGTACAAGGAACCTACACAAAGTTGAAAGGATTATACACGCCGCGAGTATACGGATGATATAGAATCGACACGAAGTTGCGTGCAGCCGAATCCGTTGGTAGTTATTCCAACTCTGGTTCTCCGTTTGGTGGTCCCCGCACCCCTTGAACCCGGGGCTTGAAGGGAGAGAAAAAGAGAGAGAGAGAGAGAGAGGTAGTTTCTTGTTGAATTTCATTCCCCCGATACCCTTAGCCGGCGGCCATTATCTGCATTTTATGGCCGCATACAGCATAATACAGAGGCGCGGTTTGGCCGCGCGTCGTTGCACGAAAAGGCCGGTAAAGCATGGCGGAGAAAAGTGTTAGAGAGACGCGGGTCGAAGGAACGATCGCGTGATTCAGGCTGCAGGCAAACAGCGGTTGTATATTATAATTTCGGTGCTCCTCACCCTCCGCTCGGCAATTATTGGCCAGATAATTGTGCCGGCCGACATGCACGCGATTCCTTTCGCCAGATCCGTATTACCTGAAACATCGTCACCGCCATCTTGTTTCGCCGCAACGCGACGCCTTGGATAAAGCCGCCCCTAATAATAATACACACGCTTCGATGATCTTCGTCCCGTCCCTTTATAAACTCTCGTTCCATTTGCTCACGTTTTTTACCCTCCAATTTTTTGCCTGATCGTGAAATTACGTCGCGTACGTAATTACGTTCGCAAAAATCTCCAGCTCTTCCGACTAATTAAGATCCCCTGCGATATAGTAGGTACATCCGCTCGATGATCGAACATAAATTTTTCAAATTTTATCACCTTTCTACTTTATTACTTGCGCTAATTTAAGTTTCGTTGATTCTGATTCGTTATTCGTTGTCTGTTCGCTTCGACATCATGCGTCAATCTATAAAAACAATTATCGCTTGGTAAAAAAAAAAAAAAAAAAGAAAAAGAAAAAAATTGGACATCGAGGAATCACTCAACAGTTTACGTACACCTACGTGTCAAATGAACAATGTAAAATGGTGGTCGTAGCCAGAAATACAATGTATGATAATATCAGGCAATGCTTATTGCACGAGGCAAGCCCTAAATATCAATAAATGAAAAAAAAACATCGAAAACTGACATCCAGAAATTGGCTATTCAACAGCCACCCCCCCCCCCCCCCCCCCCTCCCGGGCAAATTGCAATTTTTGAGAATTCAACGCGTCGCGACATTCGCATACCTATAAGTATAAGTAGGTACACAGTATCCTGTGTACAAGTATAAACTACCTGAACATCGTCGATTGCGGTGCAGTTATGTAGGTACCGAAGGAGGGTAGGTAGGTAGGTAGGTAGGCATAGGTACCTTCAAGGTACCTACCTACAAACGGTTCCTTGTTTGTTTGTTTTGCCAACAATAAAATTTAATTGCAATACTGCAGTGCGAGGCGAACAAAGCGTTGCAAAGGTTTCGGGCGAGGGTGGGTGTGGGGGGTAGGTTTTCAGGTGAAGAACTCGTCGGTTTTCGCTCGGTTTCGCATGTCTCGACAATTTGATCGTCGTCGTATTGTTCTCATCCGTACCTACTTGTACCGGGGAATCACGCGTATTCGATGCATTCCGGGATTCTCCCATTGTGCGTCTCCACAGGCTGGACTATAAAATCGAGGAGGGTGAAACCCTACCGAGTCGCAGGACCGTCACTCCGAGTGAGGGTTAAGTTTGACCGGACCTGGAGGTGGCTATGTGCCCGGTGCTATTGTCTACGATGGACACCATGCACACCATGCACACCATGGACACCATGGGCACAGCAACGTGCAACCATGGATGGAAGCCAGGCCGCCATGCAGCCACTCGTCCGTTCAATCGGCCAAAAAGCGTGTAAGCTCTCCAATAAAACTCGCCGGCCGCTTGTAGGAATATCTATAGAATATACCATACCTACATACCTATATACGTACGACGTCGAAGCAAAGGAAGCGAAGGCAGCAGCAGGGCCGAAGGGTTTCTTCGACGAGTCTCTGATGTTGACATCCGCCGTAAAATCAATCCGGCTTAGCAACTTCTCACCGACCGGAGCGTGGCTTCTTTTCCTTGCAGACCTGCGGGGTGTAAATATACTTAGATATATTGTTTATTATTAACTGCAGATTTATCTACAAAGTTTCGAAACTTCCCCATGAATTTATAACCACGCGACACCGCCGAGTGGGGATTTTTTTTTTTTTTTTTTTTTTTGTTTCTTTTTCATTTTCTTTTCTTCTTTTTTTTTTTTTTTTATCCTTAATCGGTAGATATATAACATTATAAATTTTTACAATAGTATAATGCTGTAGGTAGGTGGAGAACGAAAACTACACGATATACAAGTTTTTATCACGAGATGATCGTACGTTGAGAATTTTTTAAATTATTGCATTCGTAAGGTATATACGAAGATTTCATTGAAAATCGGAGAAAAAATAAATAAATAATTGAAAATAATGGAATTATAAACGGAAGTTTAAATATATCGCGTTTTTATTTCTTGACCTATAATTCACATCGATGCATTGTTTCAAATCGCTTCAAAATCTGGTTGATTTGTACGATTTTATTCTACGATGGGTCATTTTATTATAAATTAAAGACTGTTTTTTACAAATTCACTGAAACACATGTGTGTGTGTGTAACCACGAATTTTTAGAGGTTGCATTCGTGACAAAATTCATCAAAAATTTTCAATTCTAGCTTGTCGTTATGCAAAATAATGAATTCTAACAATTTTCATCGAGAACCGATCTAACTAACGAATCGACGAAAAGGGGCCCTTCTTATGCCCCCCGAAAATACTGCCCTTCGCGCAAGGAATACCTCAACATATGCCGCAGCACCTGTCGAGAGATAAAACGAGTCTGTATATATAAAGCACGGAGATAGTACAATAGGGGTAATTGTGACGCCCCTGACAAACGGCGATCACCCCGACGGTCCTCGGATGGTGTCGCGTTTCTCACTGCCGGAATGGAAGACCAAACGGTGTAATGGGGTGCCAACGAGCCCCGGGGGTCCAGTTTAATCTCCCCCCCTCCCCCCTCTCGGTTGTCTTCGCTTTGGTATTCAGGGTGCGCGGGCTACGCGCTATTACGTGACGTTTTCTTCGCCGTTGCGGTGCATCTTCGGGGAAAGCGAAAGGCTGAAATTCGCGAGGGTAGGCGAGTTAGAAAACGTGCGAAAAAACGGACATCCCTTGAATCGAATTTCGAATTTTCGATTATGTCGCTCGTGAAAGAAAAAAACTCGGTCTGATGGATTGGAGTTGATTTAATATGATCTAATCAATTTCTAATGACAACTTTTGCGAGAAGAGAATAAATCGCAGCAGCGATTTGTAAATGTATGTGTACAGCCTCAGTGTTTCAACAACGAAACATTTCTTTTCAAAATTTCAACGAGATCGACTGTCTCTAGTTTTTTCCATTTCTTCAATCGAACTTTTCGCAAAAAATAAAGAGACATTTTTTTTTCACGCGGCATTTACAGAATCAGTCACGGTCTATGGCGGAAATATGAATATACATTTTTTTTTTTAACTCTCTTCTTTTGAAAATATGAATCGTTGGGTACGTGAAGCTAGCGAAACTACCGGAATATTTTGCTGACTTGAAATTGTCGTAAAAGAAATCTGAAAAACATGAGCACAGTTTGTTAATTCAACGTACATTTTCAGCGGCCGAATGTAAAAATAAATCTCGAGTTCATACTTAACATTGTTAACGAAAATAATAATTTAATTACGTGAAAATAGTCTTACTCATATGTAAAACTCAGATGAACCACACCAATTATGGGGAACAAAATTTATTTGCGATCCACCGCTTCGCAAGACCTATCGAGAATGAATACAATTCACGTAGGTCGAGCTGTTCCAGTCATGTTTCGAAGATGAACTAGACGGGGAGAAGGGATAAGCCTATGCGACTGAGGTGTCTCGTGCCTCCCCCCCCCTCCCCCCCTTCTTCCTCAGAGATCGATATGACGAGAATAATATAAAAATGAAAATACAAAAATTTTGCGTACGTATATAAGCGCGTAAATAAAAATTCGATCGAGGCGATAGATGGGGATCAAAATATTAATATATAGTTACACATAGAAAGTAGAATGTAAGAATCTTTGGTCGCGACTCGCTCGAACCGGGATGTTAGAAACGATGAGTTATCTCGCGATTATCTGGTCATCTACGTTATTTTATCTCGTACATCGGATCGAGTCGCGTGATAGCTGCAATCGTGACGACGGCGCAGGATCAAAGGGGACCGACAAATCCCCACAAATCCCCGACTTTCCAAAATCAGCTTATTTCAAATGTCGGTACTTTTCAATATAAGCTCGTAGTACGATAGTGATTAGGGACGAACGCGTCTCCACCTATATACGTGCCTATCATCCTAGACTACTTCACAACACAACGTGTCCAATGCATCCGTAAGAAAAAACAATGCACCGTAATTAATTTTCTACCTATTTTTTTATGCACAAAAAATTTTTGTAACCGATCGACGGATTTCAACGCGAAAATCGCGTAATAATCAACATTATTCACTCTTCGCAGATTTTACGGTTGAACTTATTAACGGGTCCATAACGAGGCCGCGATTTCGTTTCACTAAATCCCAAAAAAAAGCATTGCAGGGATATTCCATAAAAAAATTGAAACAAAGAATAGGAAAATCGGAACACTTCGTACCTAAAACGCTTTACACCAAATTTCTTGCAAACTTGGAGAAAGAGAGAGATAGAAAGAGAGGTCGGAAGATTAATTTTAAAAAAAATAGAGAAACTCACGCGTCGCGATGTTGGTTAATTAACACTTTTGTTTTTTACGTACGTCGGCGAATATTTATTTATTTATTTAATTTCTTTTTTTTGTTGATTTTTTTCCTTTTACCCAGCGGCTACACACCCGGTTACACTTTCCCTCCGAACCTTAGGCACATGGGTAAAGGTAAATATAAAATATGTATCGCGTCACAGTTCGTAGCTGACGTACTATCAGCTAGATGAAACGGAACGCCGCCAGCTCTTCTCTAATCCACGCGACTCGCACACGCGCGTTTCGTGCCCGCGATATGTGGAATTCACATAACACGGAGAAGAGCGCTTTTTTACCCATTTTTTGTCCCTCTCATTCGTTGTATAACGTCACTCTTCGTCACCAGCGCAAGCATCAAGTGTCCGTAAGTCGCTGATTTCGCGTCGTTAGCGTATCGAAGGATTGATTAAAATTTTGTGTTTTTTCTTGAAAAAAATTTATATATATATACATCCTATATATATTTTTGATTTTGATTTTTCTGTAACGCGATCAAAAGTGGATGTGCGTGTGTTTTTTTTTTTTTTTCTTTTAGATCCAAGCGTTTATAGATCGTTTCTCTTGGCCTGAAATTTTTCAAAACAGCGCAGCTGCGAGAACAAAGCCCGCAGCGTCCCTGGAAATCCGATTTTCAAATCGTTAAATTTGGAAAGAAGATCGTCAACCACAACTGCGACGAAACAGCGTGACGAAAGAATTCTTTCGAGACGTCCCGCAGCGTTTCAGAATTGCCTGTTACTTTTTTACTCTCCTGCAGCAGGTATAACATATCCATAAACGAAAAGATATGATATTGTACCAAATTGCGATAGATTTCTCGTATATATACCTATACATATATAAATACACGTGAAATAATTGGCGCAAAGAAAAAAGCAACTCGGCCAAGACAGAAATCTATACACATAATTCCTATATAGCAATATTGAATGTATAATCTGCAAACACCAGCTTTCGCAGCTTTAATCCTGCAGATCTAAAGCAGCTATCGCAATTATTATCGATATTTATTACTTCCCTGGGAGATATGGTTCGATACCATCTGTACCGCGAACGTATTAGGTAGATATACCTCTTGGTGTGCACGCTTAGGTTAATTATCCGGATAATTAATCAGCGAACGAGACGAAAAAAAAAAAAGGTGGAGAGGGGGAATAAAATTCTATTAGATTGGCATACACATGCGGTATTTGCCGCCACGCTTAGATATGTAAGTACAGATACAATATAACGCATGTAACTTTCGTACCTACATACCTCATAATGCCTCATACTTCTTTAATTATTTTATCTAGATATTCCCCGATATAATGGCGGCTAATAATTAACATATACATATATATATGTACGTATATGCATCAAGTAATACTTGTACGTCCGTAACAAGTTCACAAAATCTGGTTCTCGGATTAATTTCGTAATTATCAATCCGACATTGCAAAATTAATTAAGCTGCAAGATGTGTATAATAATGGGAAACGACAACGCAGGAGACGCGATAAAAGGAACAAAAGAGAAGAAAGGAAAAAATGGAAGTAAAAAAAAAAGATCTGAACGTCCAGAGTATGTGGGAAGAGATTCGACGACCATGGCAGTTAAATGTTCTCTCTTATAGGCACAGGCTGCATCTTACCTTATACCTTATACGCATACATATTTATTATACCTGCAGTGGAAACCGAGACAAAAGAAGTAGACTCAAAACGACCGCAGCAGCAGCAGCAGCAGACGCGCATTCCTCGAGTTTTTGTTGTTTTCTCTTCTTTTTTCATCAAATTTTTAACGCCTTTATTACATCGCCTTTACGCTTTATGTACAAATTGTTATTTTTCATCGTTTTTTGTACACGCGAATCATCGCGATCACTAATTATCGTAATCCGTATACACATATTATAACTAGAGTGAATTCCTAACGACTGCACGGCTAGATGCGAATGCGTTGAAATTCCAGAGCAAGCGCAGTTGTTTAGTCAGGGTGACCAACATTCATAAATTCAGATAACAGGTCGCCGCGACGTATGTAACCTGAAAGATGTTGGTCGTCCTGACAAAACAACCGTTCGTTCTCTGGAATTTTAGCGCATGCGCCTCGAACCGTTCAATCGTTATAAATTCACTCTGTACACAAGTGTATGAAACATGTCACAGCTTTGTACGTTATCTCTATACAAAATCATTCAGGAATTAGAAACAAATTATCAGCTGATATTTGATATTATCAAGCAAAAAATTTAACATGACTAATCCCACCGAGGCAATTGTAAGATGCTCTAATCGTAAGATAAATCTTACCCATACTGAATGAGTAAAATACTCAAATACTCAAGTACCTTATTTCACTATGTAACCAAATTGTCGTTAATGATTGCGAATCGTTCGGAGACTGTAACAAATCGCAGGGGGGGGGGGGGGGGGGGTGAGAATTCGATAACACAAAAATAAAGGGATAAAAAAAAAGAAAAAGAAAACGAGACAGAGAAGGGAAGGGAAGAAATAGAGGCGGCATACGAAGGCCTCTCTCGGTTATCGAGGAGTGGCGGATTAACGCCTCGCCTTTGATCGTCCGCCGCCTTATCTAATCGTCGTTGTCACCGCCTCGCGTCTCCTCGCACCCTGGCCTGCACATCTTCGCTGGTCCCGCGGTGGAGAAAAACGCATGCAGCGGGTCTCGAGGCGTGATAAAACGTAAAACGCAGCGTAATTCGAATATATATACATATAGGTATTACATATATTTCCATCACGATTTTAGCGAATTATTTTTACACCCCCTGATTATTTTTCTCGCGGGTTAAAATTTTTCGCGTTCTTATCTTTCGGATATATACGTATATATATATATATATATATATATATATATAATATATGGAAGGCGCAACAACGAGCGAGTGACGTTGACGTTACATGCATGCCTCCTGGCATGATCGGCTCGACGTGTGACGGTGATGCATGATCATTTGGCCGGCTAACCCGCGATAACGGATATATTCAGCGGCGATTATTATGATAGGCAGGTAGATATTCCCGGCGATCGTTCGGGTTCGTAGTCTGCATGGCTCTCGCTTTGTGTCTGCGTTACATCGACGATCGATTTAATTGATCGGTATGTTATATACCTCCGAATCTATCTAATTGTCACGTGACATCGCACGAGCCTCTTTTTCATCCCTCTCCCAAATTCTCATACTTTTATATATACCTAGGTGCGAGTACATACATATATATATATACATATGATACGTATAATGTATAAGATACTAAGGATTATATATATATATATATTATTATACAATCGTGTATTTACTTGTGCATTGAAACGTTTGTCTTGTCTCTCATCATCGGATGAATCACTCGACTTTTTTCTTCCGTCGTTATAAAAGATTTGCAAAGTGGTGTGCTAATAATGGTAGAGTCGGTTACGTTATAAGTTTTGATATCTAAAATTTTAGCAAATGATTTTACCAAACAGTACCTGATTTACCTTTTTTCTGTGTAGTGGAATTATATATTTTGTATTCTTTTTTTTTCAACAAATTAGCACGGTTTCAAAATTGATTGTTGTTTCGCATTACGCTGCACGTCTGATGTGAATTTTTTGTAATCCTGAGATCAAAGAGTCGATGACTGAATTATCGCGTGTTAAAAAAATCAAGCTTCTACCATTCCGTCGGAACGACAATAGATACAAAATGCTGCAATTTAATGTGTACGTCGTTACTTCAAAAAAACTAAGCACTAAAATTTCGTTTAGCGTGTAATTAAATTTCTCCACGAATTCGTTATGACGTTGCACAATAAGTTATGTCACATTATGTCATTAGACAGACGTAACGATGTCGCCTCTGTGATTTGATCGACGGTTGCAGATTGTTGAGCTTAACGTCAATACATATTCGTAATGAATGATGTTCCAGGAAAGACAAGAACCAAGGACAAGTACAGAGTAGTCTACACGGATCACCAGAGGCTGGAACTCGAGAAGGAGTTCCACTACAGTCGCTACATCACGATTAGACGCAAGGCGGAACTTGCCGCGAATCTCGCACTATCCGAACGACAGGTATGAACACTTCGTTACGATCGATTAAAAATTTTGTTCTATGATTTTCGCCGCCGCGAGTTTTTTCGTGAGTCGAAATTCGTTACCTTTTCGTCGAGATAATCGAACGTTGAAACTTTAATCAAAATTCATGTAATCGTTAGTTATAAGAACATCTTATTTTCATAAATTTATTGAAATAATTGTTTTTTGTTATTTGCCTTTTTATCTATAGTAAATCCGATATTGCTGTTATCCAATCAAAACCAACGAGTCCGTAGAATCTTGAAAAACTAAAGATCCTCATCAATCAATGATTAAGCTACGATGCAGGAACCTCCTTCAAAATCAATATTCACGTTTTCTTTTTCCAAAGTCAAATCCCTGCCTCGATATTTATAAATTAAAAAAGATACTCCAATTTAAACTTTAATTAATCCACCGACTTTAGACTACTGATACGCGCTTGTATAATTTAAAATATATACAAGACCTAGCAAAAAAAAAAATAAAAAATAACCCATTCCCCAATCATAAATAAAAAAGAATCATGAACACCAAATATTAACGATAATTATGATTTTCATCAATGTTTAATATCACGTTTGAAACTTAATTTACTATAACTTGATGGTCTATAACTTTTTTTTTTTTTTTTTTTTTTTGCCATGGTTTATTTTTCCTACAAGTTACTGTTTTCACAGATTATTATTGGTCACGCGTTATTTATGACAGGTTATAATTTACGGGTTATTTCTACACGTGACATTAGCTTCAGTCCTGAAAAAGTCCAAATCTCAAGACCCGGATTACACATCGATGATCATATGTTGTAACTCTTGTTCCATCTCGTCTCGACAGGTAAAAATCTGGTTTCAAAACCGGCGGGCGAAGGAGCGAAAGCAAACTAAAAAGAGGGAAGAGCTGGACCAAAAGGAGCCGAAAAGTGAGGGGGGTCTGGCGAACGGTGGAATGACGGGGTTGGCAGCCCTGGGGGGAATGGGGGGGATGCTCGGGGGCCTGACGTCCTTGTCTCTGGCGCCCCCGCCGCCGCTTCACCCCCATCCCCACCCCCACCCCCACGGGCATCCGCATCCCCACACGGTGTTGGGTTTGTGACCGGAACTGGGAGATTCGACGGAAGCGTGGCCGAGCCACGCGCTCACCTAAAATCAAGAAACTGGAGAGTTTCTGTGCCGGTGGTGAAAAGCGTTGTCTGCATTGTAGGAGGATTTTCGCAGGGAAGATTGAGGGTGAAAAACTTCATTTTTCTTCCACTAACAACAGTTGAGAAAAGTTTAATTTAAAGTATAAACGTGTAAACACATCCGGTAAACGTATCGGGCTGAACCTTGATCCAAACTGCTGCGATAATTATTGTAAAAATTGAATTTTTCACCACCTCCGATCCACGAGCCAATTATTCGAATAAAAATTGTACGCTAATTTGTGCAATAGTTACTTGATTATAAGATAAACAGTACGGAACGCTTGTTATCATCATCTTACTAGACTATAGCTTAAACAAAATTTTACTGCATAATTTCGCTGTTATAATCGGTAATACATACAAGCATGGATTATAATCGTCCTGCAATTTTCTCAAGAATTTTTATTTAGGTTCACTGTGTGAATGGTCCGATAAAAAAAAAGACCCTCAAATACTTGACGTTTCCTTTATTCGGCCCTTTAACTTTATTCGGCTGATTAAATATATTTCTGGTTCCTGGCTCTTTTTCTGATTGTACTTTCTGTATAATTAGTAATTCTTGGAAATATATTCAACCAGCTTCTTAGGAGGCCCCCCCTTAAAGGGTCCAAACGCCAAGTACTTGACAGTATTTTTCTCATCGAACCTTTGCCACCGTGAGCCTACGTATAAGTATATATATGTATATATATATATATATATATACGTTGATAAGGTCGATAAAGCATGCTAATAATTTCTCAAGCGTTACCTAATAGCGATTAAGATTTCAAACTGTCTAAATTTTTTTTGTCTAATGTATAACGTACGTTGTGTATAACATAATTAATTGACCGCGGAAAATGATATATATGTTCTATAATTATACATATGTTCTTTCCCGCTATATTGTAATTTTATATATGTATATACAGTATTTTAGTGCGGTTCAAAAAGACTCGAGCTTCGAGATTTTTTCGTTTACGCCTTCTGAAAGTTTCGAGCTATACAAAATGAATATCGCAGTCATAAGGAGAACGTATGTAATCAACTTTTCCAGGTCGGTCATCGCGTTTGAAGGTCTTTATTCATCAGTTTTTACTGCCTTTTAGTTTGAAAAAAATTCAGATCGAGGTAAAGCCGAGTTCCAAAAAGTCTTCGAAATCTCGGCAAACTTGAAAAAATTATAATTGCGCTAAGAAACCGTTGAGTAAAGAGCAGAATAAAAGTTCCCGATACTTTTCGGAAAATTCTCAAGACGATAAGAATAAAAATAAATATTCTATTGCTTGATGAATTTTTCCACAATTTCCATAGGCTTAACAAAGAACAAATCTGGACTAGGAAGAAAAAAATCCTTTGAAAACGAAAGTCACGAGAATATTTCGAAAAGATGGAAATAAGTACGAAAAAAGACGAAAACTAAGATAATTTTATATTCCACTCTTCACTCAACGGTTTCTTTGCGCGATTATAATTTTTATCAAGTTTTCCCGTATATGGAAAACATATAGGAACTTGGGTTTACATCGATTTGAACTTTATTTAGGAAAAATCATGTTTTTAACGAAAAAAACCAGCCGAAACCGCTGAAAAAAGATCTTCAAACGCGTTGAGAGGTCTCTAAAAGTTCATGACACACGTCCTCGTTCATTCAACAGTTCAAAGCCTTCAAAATGCATGCGCGAAAAAAATTCGAATGCAGTTTTTTTTTCAACCACCCTAACGTATATGCATGTATGTATGGAAATGACGTTGTCACGTATAGGTGAGGAATTAATTATAATTGAACACGCCCATCGGTAGAAATTAACTTGTGCTACACTCGGGTCAAGTTTAGATCAGGGTAAGTTCGCGTTGCTAATGTACATTATACATACATATATAACGTGTGAATATTTTTTTATATATGTATTGAACTACGGTACCTTCAGTGAAGGCAGCTGCTGCACGTCTGTAATGCTGACGAGAATCGAGAGCTCTTGCAGTTATATACATTGGGGTGGTTTTCTTATTTAGGGTGTTGTCAAATTTTATGTATATGTTTTATTGTGAAAATAATAATGTTAAAAGAAATTTTTAACTGTGAGGTTTTAGTCGGTATTAGTGCTACTGTCTGAACAAAAAATTCACGTAATTCGACGAATTGCACATCCTCGAAATCTGACCTTTTTATTTATAGGAAGTGCAATTCGTCTAGATTTGCCGGTATCGTGATGTAAAATTTTTTTTACAGATAGTAGCACTAATGCCCACTAAAACCTCGTAGTTACAGATTTTTAAAAAATATTATTACTCTTGCAAGAAAATATATACCGAGGAAACAAGTTTTTCCCACGTCATTTCCATAAGAAACTTTTATCACAAAGCGGACTATCCCAGAGTTGAAATAAGAATCTGAAAAAATTAAGCAATTGTTTTCGAATTGTTTGAAATTGATTTGGGGGTTGGGGTAGCAAAAATTCGTCAACACCCTAAATAAGGACCACCCTAATAAACATATATATATAATATAACACGATAGGCGTTTAATCATTTCTGCACTGCAATTATTATCCAGACAGTTTGACGAATCAAGTCAGCAGATCGAACGGTCAAGAAAATCGAATAAAAAAGTATTTAGAAAGAGAGGGGGTAGGGGAGTAGTAATAATTTTACGAAAGTGAGAAATGGACGAAACGATCATCAGATTCATTCAAATCACCGAATACTTTTATTTATACATACATAGATATAATATACACGGCAATCGCTGCTTTGTTTTAATTCGTTTCAACAGTTTTTAATTCACTTTACGATATAAGGACGTGTCCTATGGAAACAAACGTATTTCGCCATCCCACCATAGAAGGTAGGTATTTCGCCAAAGAGTTTACGAAATCCCTCGTTTCTAGATGACCCGCCGAAATACGTCAGTTTCCATAGGACCAGTCGATAAGCAAAGAAAATCAGCCTGACGGCGTTAAATGTTAGATATATTATGGTTGTGTTATTTTTTAAGAGAGATAATAAAAGCAAAATACGCGCGGTATAAAGTCGGTGGATCTGCGGGTCGGAATTGCGATGAATTTGATATTTCTGATTTTTGATTTTGAACGGTCCAAATAAAATAAAAAAACCGGAATCTTACCCCAGATCCGCAGACGCATGTTTAAGAGTATTATATTTACTTGAAATTAGTGTTATATATATATATATATATATATATATATAGAAGTATATAATAGTTGGACAAGTTTAGCGTTAAAATAGGCACTAAAAACCGGTATAATAATTCAACTCTGCAGCGACGTAACGTAAATAAATTCGACGTATAAAAATCCACTTTTTTTATCTTTCTTTCTCTCTCTCGCTCTCTCTCTCTCTCTCTAGAAAAATAGACCTTTAACAACGACGCGAAGTTTCAGATCAATCTGACCACATGTTTTTCCTGTACATCTAATAAATCTATATACGTAACACGTTGCCTATGTATATTTCCATATACATATACATATACATTAGACGTCTAACGAAAAAGCGTGCGCGATATGCGGATGCGAAAGGAGGAAAGTAGAGAGTGTAATTGAATTTAAACACAACGAAATAAAACAAGAAAAAAAAAATCTCACGTTATTATGATTCAAATTGTAAATATAGATGTAACAAATCGTAAGTTATTATTATTTTAATTATTATTATTGTCATTATTACTGTCATTATTATTATTATTATTATTATTATTATTATTTCCTTGTTAAGCCTAGTGTTACTAAAATTTGTGATCGCATTACAAATTTCGAAATATACAATCTTACGTTTAATAAAAAAAAAAAAAAAAATTTTAAAACATCCAAGAAAACTGAATTTGATCGTAAGCTTTTTTTCACACCACGTATGTATAAATACTCCTCATGATTCTGTTGATTCTCGTTGAAAACCCGCTCAGTGACAATCGTTTCGTTGTTGCAATTTTGCATTTCAAATGAAATATATCTTATATTATTGTTAGAGGTTTAGAAAAGATAAAATTCTACGCCGCCGATTAGTAAACCATCAAGCTACGTATCGGTGAAAAAGATTTTCTTATTTCCTGGTAGAAAAGCTTAGGATGCAGGGAAAAAAAGAATGACGTGTAAATGTAAATATTTTTTCTCGCTAAGGAGGAGGGGGGGGGGGGGGGGGGGGGGGGGGGGGTATTGGTATTTACTCAGGCGCGGCGGCGTTTGACTCTCTGGTATAACCGCCAATCTGCCGATCCTAGAATCGACAGTCTCCTATCTACCGTTGTAAATAAAATACAAATCCGAGCGGACGCTAATTGAAGAAAACAATTTAGAGGTATGCCTAGAACAAACAATATGGGGGAGGGGAGGAAAGGAGAAACATGAATCGCTTGCGAGGAGGGATTTAACCAACGGATTAATTAATATAACGATGACTCTGGTCTGTTTTACAGCAAAAATAAATACAAAAGATATTTCAATAGCCATTTTTATACCTGTGCGCGGGTGTTTTAGATTCGGAGGGCTCAAATTTTTGAGACTCTGTCTCAAACTGACACAACCACGTCGCCATTAGGGTACCGGATGTGAGCGAAAAATTGTGGGTGAAAATTTGAAAAGTCGGAAAAGTACGGACGACGTTCTTTCGGGAATTCGATAATAAAAATACCTTACTGGGAAATCTTTGAATCAACAGCTGAGGAAAATACGACAAGAATGTCTTCGTTCGCGCACCGATTGTATAGTTTTTTGAACCAGTCATCGCAGCGGCTTCAGACTACTCTGGGTTAACCTGCCAATTAACAATTAATTATAAACTAACAATGGCGCATTGCGTTGACGTCGTTAGATGCCGCATTTCATGCAGCGTTCGTTACGTTGAAACGTTAATTTTTTCAACCATAAAATAACTGTCGAAAAGTCACTTTACTATCTCTGCGAAACGATTCTACCGTCTAGATTTGCGATTTCAATGGAATCTTTCGAATTGTGTAGCTAAAGTTGTTCGTAAAAAAAAAAATAAAAAAAATAAATAAAAAGAATGGGGACATAAATATTTTTCATTTCTTGTGCAAAACGAGTCGACTAATTTTTTCGATTACGTCTCTAAGAAACGTTCGCCAATTTTTGCGTATACAATATAAATCGAAAAATTAACCGACGCGACGGTAATAAAATTTCTCCTCGGAAAGTAAAAAATTTTCAATGCCTACCGGAAATCCAATGAAATCATTGATTATCACCAATGATTTTTTTTATATACTTTCATGAGGTAAAAATAAAGCTTTCTTTTTTAAATATTACAACGATTCGTCTGACTCATCCCATTTTTCAAAGTTTTTCCAAAAAAATTCACCGACATTTTCTATTGCATTGTACGCCACGTTCTTGTGCATCTATCTAGTATATTACACCTACACGTGATATTATAGCACAAGAATGTATCACGTGTTTACATTTCCATAGAAAAATATCAAGGGCCATAATGAGAGCGAAATAAAAACTGCCAAACTCCGGAAAGGGAAGCAAACAAGCTCTAGTCGCATAGCCGGCGTCGTACTGTTTTTGGGACTTGAAAACGTCCGTAAAAACGGCACATCACACGTGTGTATGTGTGTGTGTGTGTTGCAGGGTGGTTATGTGGTTACGCAGGGAGCTAGCAGGGAGGTAACCGGGGGTAGTGAAACCTCTGGATTTTCGTCTCGCTGAAAGAGAGAGAGAGAGGGAGAGAGAGAAGGAAGGGGGGAAGTCGGGGGCAGAAGCAGCGAGCGACGGTGGTTGCGGCAACGAGTCCCTGGGGGGCCCTTAACTTAACTGCCAGATCGATGTCCGACCCCCCTGACCCCTGCGGTTTCCCTGAAGCACCCCTGCATCCCCGGTTGAACTCCTCCGCCCACTTTCGAACAACTTCTTTAATTTTTTCCCTCCTAACCCGCGAAGCGTTTTAACATCGCCGCAAGTCCGTAGTCGCCGAGCAGTCGGCGATTTTTCCGCGATTTTATTATCAAGTGTGATATATATATATATATATATGTGTGTATCACTTTTTCATATATTTTTCCGCTTCTTCTATAAATACCCGATGAAATTCTTCACGGACATGAATTTGAACGCGAATTATTCTCGGTGAAAGAAATTGCAGTAAAATTAATTTGAAGAACGACAAAGACGCCGCTTAATAATCCATTTCGTCTGCAAGTATCTGCGGCTCAAGATCGTCATCGGATTTATTCACCTACGTTACCGACGATCGAGGAGACTCTAGAATAGCTGATACCTATATTCATTCGCGGGATAAATCATGAAATATCACATCCTGCACGGATTGCCTCAGGGGTGGTTTCGAACGCACTCCAATTATTTACCAGCCACCGAGAGAGAGAGAGAGAGAGAGGAAGAGAGTGTGAGTGAGGAAATGGCGGGAGATCCATGTGTATAATCATAGAGAGAGAGAGAGAGAGAGAGAGAGAGAGAGAGAGAGAGAGAGAGGCAAGAGAAGCGCTCGGTTCTTCACCCTCATCCAATTTATGCCGTTTCCTCGTTGCGCGTTATGACCTAGCATCACATCATCCAATGCGTTGTGCCAAGCGTGCTAAAACCAGCCGCCGTGCCAATATTATCTTGTTGGTCTACAGAGAGGGTGCGGAATACATGACATGGATAGTATACTCATTCGATTCCTCCAACGCGGGGAATGAAGGGGAGAATTTTTTTCACCATGCCTATAAATTTGAAGGGGGTTTGATGAAGAGTCATTCACAATTCACGACTTACTCTGTTCATGAGATCATTGATACTGCGAAGTCAAGTGTCAAGTCAAGTTAAGGCACAGGCACAGGTGTATCGATCAGTGACTTTGTCAAACTAACAACAACAAAGTTGAAAGTGACTTGTTAGCCTCGCGGTCACTTCGCTCATAGACGTGCGTTTACCCGGCATTCAATACCTACTACGTGGTGTATGTATATACAATGGATACACAACAGCGAGCAATTCATTCGCTAAATCTCCATTCACTGCAGAAGCCTAAGAATAATAGATATACAAGGTTGACGAAGAGGAGAGAATGAAAATGTGAGACGTATATAGTCCTGAAAGTTTTCTGAGGCTTAGCGTGTGTGTGTGTGTGTGTGTGTGTGTGTGTGCGTGCGTGTGTGTGTGTGTACAGGTATATAGATATAGAAATGAACACACGCAACAACAGGCAGTGCACGGGTGGGTGGGTATATAGGATTTATGAAAAGACGACATTGATAAAATCTTATGGATTTTTACTGCGCGAGCCTTGCTCTAAATATGTTTTATTGCCGACCTCGTAGCAAAGCAGTGACGTCAGCACGGCGAGCTTATCGTATATCTCAAATCGTTTCGAGGTATTTCGATAAACGGGCAATCAAATTACGTGAGTCAATTTATTTGTTTCCTTTTCGGCAAAATCCTTTCATATTGTAACACCTACCGCACGCGAGTGTGCAACAACGAAATATTCCGAAGATCGAAAGATCCGATCTATAGCGATAAGAGCACAGGTGGTCTAGGAAGTTAATTTTGGAAAACGGATAAGAGATCGGTACGTTTTTGAGGTATGCTAACATCTGCATTTGACGAAATGAGAATTCATACGTTGATCGAATTGCATCGCATAAAAATAAAAATATTTTAAAAACCTACGGCCAATTCAATTGTAACCGTACAAAAAAGAAATTGCTGAGCCGTGAGATTTGCGTCGGATTAGGCAAATCCGTTCTCTCTTACATACGGTGTTCGTTATATTACGATTCTGATAGCCATAACTCGCCACCAAAGCCTCGATTAGCTAATCGCCACACACACAGTAATCGCATGAAACCCGTAAAGAAGAGAATAGGTCACGTGGATACAGAGTTTCCAGCTAATTCCAGGGTAAACTGAAAGATCTACTAAATTCCATAATCGTCGTGCGGGTTTTCTTCCTAAATTCGTATAAGACGCGACTTAATCCGCAGGGCGGGATCAGCTTGGAAGTATAATCGAGGTTTAGAGCGTACGAATTTATACCTACGAGCTTTGAATTGAGGTGGCGGGACCACGAATACCTACAACGATTAGAAAACAAAGCACAATTACAGGGCGCCGCTTTATTCGTTTTTTTTTTTTATTTTTGTTTTTGTTCTTTATTCGTTTATTTATTTATTTTTTCTTTAACAAATTGCACAGCCTACTCGCAGGTGCAATATACCTTGTAAGATTATACAATTTTCGGTTTCCCAACGCATGATTTGACCGAAATCGAGGGCAACATTTTCTGACACAGTAAACGGTTCCTAAAAAAAGAGAAAGATAGAGAAAGACAGAGCGAGAGAGAGATATGGCAAAGCATCGTGGTCGTTGCTTGTAAGGAAACTTCGGGAGACGTTTATAAAATGTTAACAAAGGTGCGTTCACCGCGATTGTCGTCGAATTATCTGACATCTGCAATTAAAATATAAACGTCGAAATAGGCTGCAGTGTCTTGTCGTCTATATTTTATTTACACAATTTATGAATGGTTATTTTTAACGCATGTGCAACTGCAGACGTGGAAATTGCAAGGCCTAATTTTTCCCCAACAGATTTACTCAAAGATTAGAAAAACTATAACGCGATGAAAAATGCGGCAAACGTTATCTGACTCCGTTTTCAAGCTTGTGCGATTTGAAATTATCGGCTTCTTTTGGCGAATTTCTGATTAGAAAATACATATAGTTAGTCGAAAAAAAGAGGAAAAAAAGAATAAGGAATTTGTTGAAAAGTAGCTTCGTATTTTCGGTACTAATAACTGCATGGCGATTTTTCATCAAATTTAAATTCGAGTTTGAAATTAGTCAGATTTAACCTAACGTAACGTCTGCGTAAAAAATCTCCATTTTGCAATTATTATATACATATATACGTCTGATCTATCTGTACTACGTTGATGCACACAGACTGCGTTGCGGAAGAGGAACCGGCACAGAGAAGAAAAGCTCGACCCACCGCGTCCGTCGTTGTAGATCCTCAAGATTCGGAGGATTTTTGGAATTTTTCAGATCCTCAAGGGTTGACGGAGAGCACAGAAACGGTTCCCCTCGCCTGAAACTTTGCCTCTACTTTTCATTCCTACCCTCGCGCTTTGCACCCGTCATACCCATATACAACGTAGCGAGCGGTGCGTGCAGCACAGGGTACGGCTGAAAACGCCAAATAGATACTTTTATGGTGGCAATAAAGACCCGGCTAGCTGCGGAATCGAGTATCGACGCTTCCAAAGGGACTAATCTGAGGATGAAAACTGTAATAAAACGTCCAGTCCTTTTCTCTTCTTTTCCATTCCATTCCTCCCGTTTCCTACTCGGCAGGATCGACGCGTCCTTTATACCTACATGCGCTTCGTACCGAAGGACCTACGAAAACCCGTTTTAGAAAAAACTTTCCAAGCTCAACACGCGTGCGTCCAGATGTATAAGTAACGCGTGCACCGAAGGAAATTTTCAATTTGGGATTTTTTTTTTTTTGGTTTTTTTTTTACCGTAACCAAAAAATATTGGTTTGGGTACAAAATGAAAATTAGTGTTTTATAGGTGTAACCGGAAAATCTAATGTGTGTAAGAGGGTTCTGAGTGCTCGGTAGGTAATTTTAGGTTAAATAGGGGAAAGCTTTGCGAAAATAAGGGGGTTTTTGGGGTTTCCATAATTTTTCGTAGTACCGATCAAATAAAGCAAAATTAGCTACGCACTGAAGTGTCCGTTATATTGAAGGTTTTGGAATTTTTTCGATCGTACCGTAAAAGTATGTTCATATTATATAAAAATATAATAATTGATTGAGACGATTGAAATGTTTTACATAAAATGAAATAATAATTGCTATTGACAAATATTGTTGTTGGATAATCGAAATATTCGATGTTTTTCAATTATTTGTTTTTCGTAAACTGAAGAAATTATTTTGATGCTTGAGAACAATGTTTATGGTTCCAACTAAATGTATGAACAAAATAAATTGAGATGAGTGCACGTATTCCGTAGGTAACGACACTCAAACCTTACAAAATTATGATCTTGAGGATTATGAGAGAGTTTGGAGATTCAATGCATTTCGATTTTTTTGTTCCCATGTTAATATGGAAGTATAAACACTGTTCTTAAGCATCAAATTCATTTCTCCAGTCCATGTTGGTTTATAAAAACAAATAACTGACTGGCAAATGTAGGGGGTTTTAGGCGGAAATTGACTGTTTTAAGGTACATTCGGGGAAACCTTCATTTTGGAGCGCTTATAGAGAGAGAGAGAGAAGAAAAAAGAATAGTATTTTGGGGAAATAGGGGACCCACTGTTTAACCTGGTGTTACTATTATTTTTAATTATAATTACTTGTACTATATTTTTTCACGCCTATTTGCGATAATTGGATGCAACAATAAATTCATGTTAAGGCCTTGTTCAAGAGAAAAAAAAGTAGTGAACTAAACAAAGGGATACAATGTTGCAACAAGCTGCAATACCTATTTACTTGTACCCCGTTTTCTGATTATTCCAATAATATCGAAACAATTATTGTAACAATACCAATTTTATTATAATCTTGTAGAAATTGTAACAAATAAAATTTTTTATCGACGTGGACGTACGCTTAACCCTTCTACTTTGATTGAGTAGGATAAAAAGAATCTGACACTAAATAATCAAACATTATGAAAGAAAAAATTGTATCTACATTCGCAGAGTGCAAAACATCACGGCAATTTGAATGATGATTGCTTGGTATGAAGATTTCAAAATGACTTCTTATTTCTATAGCTTCGTTTACTTTCTTCTATTCTCCAAATTGCGTCTACTTTATTAATGAATATTCGCGTGGAATTCGTTCAGACGAGAATCATTTCAATTCCTACGACCAGAGAATATACCTGAGTTTCAGGTCGAAAACAAAATGGTGGATTATCACTGTATACTCACGAGCATAATGTTACACCTGCATTCATTATTGGTGACCACGTCAATGGCAGGTCTACCCAATTGCCGTCTAGCAGCCTCTCGTTGGATGCATCTAGACAGAAACAGAGAAAGTGAGAAGGAGGAAGAATTATGGGGGGGGGGGGGCAGCTTCAAGAAGCCCATTCGTCGCTCTTTGATACACGTAATTTTGGAGTGACGCGTGCACGAAGATAAAAAAAAACATCTAAGAAGACCATCTCTATGAAAATAATTCCCTAGGTAAAACCCAAAAAAAAAAAAAGAAACAAAAACGTTACAACAGCACGATCACGCCCTTTACCAGTATTCACGATCAGGAATGAAACAATATCTAAAATCGACAGTCTGATCAATAATCGAAATCACGACGAATTCGATCGTGGTAAAAATACGGCGCGGAATGAATTGGTCATTTGGAATATTTGAATTTGAAATTTCGCGGGCTAGGTGTCAGGCGGCCATAGACTATGCAGTGTCTAGAGGGATAAAGTTCTGCACAAGTTGCTGTACTCCGTTCAAGGTGCATTTCTATCTGACTACGGAAACGACTGACTGCAATGAGTATGGCTGAGCTGATAGTTCGGTTTCATTGGTATAGATTGATGGATGTGCGGAAGTGTAATACCGGAAGTGTGACACATAGGAAAGGCGGTAAATGTCAAAATTAAAAATATATCGGAATAATGCTGTATGTTTTTCCTTAATTATACGGAAACGAGTTTCGTCGACAATGAGATAAAAACAAAAAAAAACGACGTCGACTGACATAAGATGACTACTGATAGAGAATTACATCAAAACTTCGCGATGAATTTAAAATTTACAATTTGATTGCGGTGTTTGAATAAAAAATTGTGAGTAACAATCGCCGTTCAGAAGTAGTCATGCGTATGAAAAACGGGAAATACGGGATTTCGTTCGATATGTCAGTCATAGATTTGTTTTAATTGCCGAACGTTATCTGGAAAAATGTTTTCACGAAATAAGCAGTATCGCGTAATTATACGACGACCTTTGCTCCAGTCTCCCGTGGCAGAGATTACGATTATAGTCCAGAAATTCTTTAGTGAAACATAATGGCGATTAGGAACGATTCGAAGCAGTAGGTGAGTAACGTAACGTCAGTTTTATATCGAATATAGCGATACGCCGCAGGTGAACGTGTCGTTACATGTATATACGTATACAATATCGCACGTTTGTCAAATGTTACGCAACATTCTCGATACGAAGATGCGATAACTGAGACAAATTACAGTAGACGGTGTAAACAAGTGTACGAGAGTGAATCTTTGTACTCGTTCGACGCAAAGAATCACGTGGCAGCGCATGATTCACTAGCATTTACAAACGATAATTTACGGTAAAAAGATAGAACAAATAAAAAAAAAAAAACGCGCCCGTTTTGACGAGCCCTTAATTTCAATGAAACAAATTTGCAGAATAACTCAGGTGAAATATTGTTTGTATCCAAATTTTGTAATGATACGAAAATGTTATATCAGATTATATTATTATACTCACACCTGCATAAACGTTTGCACAGGTATCTTTTTTCACAGTTATAATAACAAATTCGCTCAGTTCGGCGTATTGTAAAAGTTTCAGAATTCTAAAAAGTTAGGCGGATTGTTAGCTCACATCAGTTTACTTATTGCGAGTAGCTGATCTTCCAGAAGCACTCGGGTACAACTAAAAATGCGTGAAAAATTGCAAGTCAACAATTTAATCCTGATACTTGTTAGTATCTATTTCAATTGTAAGATCATCGCGTTATTTCATACAGTCGGTAAACTGCGGCGTGACGACAATATTGAGTGAATAAGTTTAACATAACTCGATAATAAATTGTTTTTAAATAGCTTGTTTAGAATAATGCCTCCCAACGGGATTTTGAGTATACTTGAAGTTAATGCTCTACCCACGGAACAGTTCGAATGGCTTTTTGGAAACGTGATCGAACACTGTCCGGAGGCGGCTGGATGGGTGGCATCAAAACGACCTTTTCTTTCAACGGAATCGTTAAGAAATGCCTTCGACGATTATTTGGACAACCTGAAGGTGCACGGTGAGAAGATTAGATTTTTATTGAGTAAAATTGACGAACCTGTAAGACCCGATAGAATAAAATGCAGGTTTTAAGTCTGAATGTGTTTATTTGGTAAAAATATTGGTCTACGTGTCTCTGACTTGGTTTCCAGAGAAAGAAAATGTGCTGATCAAGCATCCAGATTTGGCGGGTAAATTGGCCGAGGAGGGAAAATTGACCACCGAATCACAGAACGAGCAAAAGTGTGCAGGACTCGACGAGATGACGCGGGAAGAAAAACAAACGTTGGGGAATTTTAATGCCATGTGAGTAAAAACGCCGATTTTACGATATCTTGTATTGTTGGTACACGGGGGAAAATATGTGGTTTCAAATTTCAGGTACAAGGAAAAATTTCACTTTCCATTTGTCATATGTGCCCGGGAAAATAAAGTCGCAGCAATTCTGAGTGGCATAGAAAATCGTTTGAACAATTCTCCCGAGACGGAACTTGACATCGGAATTCAAGAAGTCAAGAAGATATGCAGGATTCGCCTTCTAGACGTCGTCTGGTCGGATGCTCGATAAGTTTGTTGAAGTAATTTGTTTACATGCCTCGTAAGCGTGGATAATTTTTACTTTTTTTACTCGGAGATAATATGCCGATTAAGAATCTTACCATACATGTAACATAATAAATTGGTATTTATTCTTAAGTATTTTCGTAAGCCATTGCTGACTGTTCGACAATTTGACGAAATTTTTTTAATCATGTGAACGAGGATTCATACGTAAATATCAAATAAAAAGAACTGCACAAGTATCGAAAAAGGTATTCATTAATAGCCACTGCCATTTAGCACAATAACAGAGTGCAAGTTATGATATTACAAGCTTAAAAATAAGGATTCGATCGGTGTCTAGAGAATTCCCAAGCTCTTTTCAACCATCGCGTGAGGCTGGCACATTTGTTCCCTAAACTCAGCGTTGTTGAAGATGTCTTCGAACCTGTGAATTGTAAAATTAAAGTCGTCACTTGTTTGACACGAGATAAGATTTCATTCAGACTCTAAGCTGCGTTGTTTTTGGTCCGTGATCCACCGTGATTACGCCTCTTACCCAATTTCTTCGTCTCTACCAAGAATAACATCCCTCATAAGACCGGAAGATGGAAGAAAAGGTAGTCTCCCAACTTTATCGGCAGCTTTGAGCTCCATGGCTAAGCGCATCGGCGCGTGAAGTCCTTGCGTGTTTCTCAGCATAACCATATCCATGCGCAATTTATTCTGCACGTACTGGAGAACAGTATAAAAAAAATATGAAAACTGTAAACGCCTTAATGTAGAGAAGCAATAGCCAGTCTGACGACGACTTACGTTTTGCTCGGAGGCTTGCAGTGGATGTGAAAATCCAAGATTTGCTCTAGTCGAAGATAGCCTGCGATATTAAATTTTATTCAACTATTCTGCTTCTGTTTGAAAAAGTAATTATATGGCGAAAAGTAGC
Source organism: Diprion similis (assembly GCF_021155765.1). Lineage (NCBI taxonomy): Eukaryota > Metazoa > Arthropoda > Insecta > Hymenoptera > Diprionidae > Diprion > Diprion similis. The sequence continues at coordinate 6,653,598 of NC_060115.1, read as the reverse complement.
TGCAGATGAAAGGCAACCAATGGAACAACGACAAATATCTTGATGCTCAATTGTGACTTACCCGGAAACAAGTGCATTCGGAACACCATGCGTGTCGTCCGGGATGCTAATTATATCGGCAGTCGAGGGCTTGGGCTTCACGGAAGGTAGACCAAAACTCTGAGTGGAAAAGTGTGAGCAAAAATTTGTTGATTTGCCGTTGAAGGATAATCTTGCCTAAGCTACTTCGTAACTGTGGGCTTTTTAAACCGCAGAAAATTGCAATTCATCAAATAAAACATGCGGCGACATTTCGGATTAACAATGTATTCAAATGAGATCACAGCGTATTAGAAAAAGCTTCAGTATTCATCGATGTAAAACAGATATACATGTCATTGATACAGGGGTAAACATAACCTTAATAAAATATTGCAAATGTCATGTTGAAGAATGTGAACGAACTTGTGGAATAATCGAGTAGAGAAAAGAATTGAAGTATCGCAAATTTGTAATAAAATGATGCTGTTAATCTTACCATATTGATTACTTTCTGAACGACTTCTGGAAGTGTGTATTAAATAATATTTCGTTCGCTGTCGACTCGACGAACGGCTTCGGTGGAATATAATATGTTATCCACAGGCATTGATGGCTGATCGCGATTCGCCAAGTGAGCGGTAATGGTGTGAAGTTAGCTGAGAGTAATGACGCCCTCTGACGACAAGTTTTTCAAACTAATTTACCGAGATTCTTGATGGTAAGTGAGAACATGTCGGTAACTGATCTGTACTTACCATCACGAAGTCAGTTGATAATTTGCTACATAATGAATTGTTACTATTTGATATTTATATTTTTGATCACCATAATGAACAGCAATATCAAATAGATCTATACGATAGGATTTTTAGTAAGATACTGCGTAGTATTTCTCAGAATCGCAACAGGCATGGTCTGACTTGAAACATCAAAATTCACTAGATAATCATTGGAAAACAAAAGGCCGTGGAACATGGCTTCTCATTTTCATTTCAGGTGTTGAAAAAGAAACGCGTATGTGACACGGAATCACTCACTTTCAGCACTTTGAACACAACTTACGATTTTGCGTTCACGAAATTGACGCGCAAAAGGCGCGAGCGATTCGCGTAATTAGTCGAAACGCAGAACAAATAATTCACGTTTATATGTATCAACACCTTAAATTACCAGAAAATAGTTTAGGGAAATTTTCTTACCGTCTCTAGATCGGTTTATCCATTAGAAGTAGCTTTCGTACCATCTTTCCAGGTCTAACGTTGAAGATCCACACGAGTTGCACTGGAAGAAGAATAGGACGGAATATTTATTCACCCATTTAATTTGCCATGTCTCTACAAGCTGAGTGAACAAAACACTTTTCGATAATTTGTCAGAGCGTTTTACAGAACGGATAAACGAACTATAGATACGCGGAAATATGTAGAATACGAATTACATAAGCATGACAAACAAGCGAATACACTTCAATATTAACAAAAACTAAACGCTGAAATAAATGGCGGTTGATGAAAATTTCATGGCGATGAAAAATCATTCCGACTACGTATCTGTTATTTTCTCCAATCTAATGATCGATTAATTTTTCCACATTATATTCGAAGATTCATATTGCTCGGATTACAGTTGCAAAAATTCTAAGTCTGTTCGAAACTTACTACAGATTTCATACACCTATGACGGCAAAACAACATTCAGAAATTTGTAAATAATTGCTTATAGATTTGAACTGAGTATCAATTTGCAACGAGAAGTTCGGAAGAATCCAACTTCAGATATTTGTTACGCGTTAGAAGAAACTCAAGCGTGCCTACCAGCAATAAAAAGTGGGCCAGAAAACGGCAGAGAGTTATTTAGTACAAGGCTACACCGAACCGAGCGCACTTGATGTGCGGTTCTCTAAAATAATGTTACTATTGAATTCAAATGACAGCCAGGAAGAAAAAGTCCACAAAAATAAATACTTACAATGCAATCCCAAACCAGCTTGGTTTTTTTTATTACAGCTTCTTCATTTTTCAGCCACGCGTCTAGATAGCCTGGTTTACAATCCAGTATAAAACAGACACTCCCGAGAATCTTTAAGACGATAAACTGTTATACAGTACAAAAAATTCATCGCATCTTACATTTCAACCATCCGTCAACCCTGCGGCAGTTCCAGAAAAACCCAGGGTCAATGGATTGAGATGCCCGCACGTCCTTGACGTTGTTTCACATTTTGCAACGCCATTTTGTTTGTTCAGAGCGGACCGAACATCAACAGCGCTCCGCGCGGTGGAGTCTTGTACTAAACAACTCTGTGCCCAATATCTGGCCAAACTTTGTTCTACGGAGTTTCGTCTCTGCAGGCGATGCGCACCGGTGCTTACCGAATTGCCATTGGTCTTGGCGTCAGGCGTATCACTTGGAGACAAGGCGAGAGACCAGCGTCCAAATTTTGAAAGTGGCCTCTATTTGTTGACTAAACTAGATCAAATACTTTCAATCGGAAATATAGGGACTGTCCACAGAAGCATTGAAGTAATGTAGAGATCATGCACACTTTGTTTGAAACATCGATCGAGAGAGTTAACTGATCTCGGAACGTAAATCATGTTATCATTTCCCATGCAGAGATTGTTTATTGTTTACTCTGCTATTATTTATATTACGACAATAATGTGTAGCCCTAAGCGTCGCATTATAAGGTCCAAAGCTGTTTGCAAATACTTGCATAGTTGCATGGTCACTGTAAATTAGACTTTTCGGCGGAATGGTTTTCAAACTTTTCTACTTTGTGAGTACCGAAGAATAATATTATAAATAAAGGAAGATAAGAACAAAAAAATGTATTCGGAAATTGCAGAGGCGATTTGCTGTGAGCATCAAGTAACTCTTTGCGCACTGAAATATGTGTAGTAACGGTACACTCCGAGAACATGCAGTATATACTATATTATTTCCTTAGAAAATTAAATAGCTGGTCAAAGTTGAAACATCGTTGAATTCGCATTTCGTCGTACAATTTATAAAAAGAATGCGTTGCTATGGAAAACTCGGGGATAGATTTATTGATCAAACCAAAATGGCGCAGCGAGTTTTCCTCCGAGGTGATTCGAACGTTGACGTGTTAAGTTTGTCCGGATATTCAATTAATTGCTTAGACGCGTAGACAGTGAAAAAATTTGATGTTAAAATGAGCAGATCCAGGTCAAGTTCTCTTAAAGACATGTTTGTGAAACCTGCGGCCACAAAGAAAAAGAAATCGGAGAAAAAAAAGCCAATAGTGCGTATGTATACCAACCGCCTAGAATTCAAAAGGAAATTTCCGGAAAAACTGTTTGTAAAACATCTCTATTTACACAGCCGAAGAAACTTCGAGGTCGCTATCGTTTCCGTGCTGTAACACGGTTGATTCTAGAATATATGGAATGGATACAGGAAGTGCCTGTACTCGAAGAGTTTGTAGGTGACGACGTAACAAAGAACGTGAAGATGGCACAGCGTAAGCGAGTACCTGAAAGAAAAAAGCTCACAATCAAAGTCAGTTCCATAATATTGGCCAGGATTTTTGACCATCTTATCGATGACCGTGATAGTCTTGTATCACTTGCAGGACCGTTCGATACTCCTTACGGACATACCTAGCAGATCAAAGGAAAATCGAGCCTACTTAGCAGTGCTGATGAGGAATCTACAACCCTATAAAAAGTATCCAGAGTCCATGTGGGATCAAATTGCTGCCGTGACCGGCTACCAGTATTTTGGTGCAGAACGAGTCCTCGTTCGGCAAGGACACATGCCACAAATGCTTTACTACATTGTCAGGGGGGAGGTCAAGGTGTCCAAAATTGCCGAAGATAGTGTTACTGGTTTGTATTTAGTTATCGTAATTTTTTTTAATTTTTTTTTCTTCAAATTTTGTCATTCGAATCTTAAGAACGACTCTCAGATGATTGAAACGTTCCTCTGATACTTATTTGTGATCGCTATAATTCCCGATATTGATATTTCTATCGAATAATCTTATTAATATTATGAATATTATTGTTGTTGTTATTGTTATTGTTGTTCAAAACAGGAGACAGAATCGAAAGGGTTATGGAAACACTCGGCCCGGGAGACATGTTCGGTGAAGTTGCAATACTCCATGCTATTCCTCGATCTGCTACTGTCGTAACAAAAAGTACTTGAGAAAATAGTAGAATTATGAAATCGTACGCCACGGTTTGTAGAACGAGTAATGACATGCAATGATCGACTAAATTCATTTTACGTTTCATCGCAGCTTCCGTCGATTTGCTGACCATAACTCGCGGAGACTTTAATGTCGTTTTGAGGCCATGGCTAACAGAGCAGTGGGAAATTTTTAAAGACGCCATAGTTAACTTCAATTACTTCAAAGGATGGGATGAAGAAACAATGAGAGAATGCTGTATTTTGAGTAAAATTAGGGACTATCGACCTGACGAGGTGAATAAGCTTATCAGTAGAACACTGAGCGCACAATTATAGTTGAATTGCAGAAATTGAACGCTTTTCACTACCAATCGATGTGAAATTAATGGTCTTTCAGGTATTACTCGGAGATGCGAAGGGTATGGTCAATTACGTGCATTTCATATTACACGGAAAGTGTAGAGTAATTGAGCACATGGTTATCCACGAGGAGCTTGTTGTCAATAAAGTCAAATACAAGCTTTACGACCCACAAGACTTTAAAAATTCAGAATCTTTACACGAAGCTGGAACAACATTCCAAGACCAAGTTAACGACGTCGAAACGACCGAACGAGTCTCCACCTCCACGTTACAGGTCCGCTGATATCATGATTCATGATTCTTAAAAAATTTTCAAACATTTTGAATCAAGTTTTTCGTTAGAACTAAAAAGTCTTACGTATAATGTCACGGCAGGGTAAACTTTCTGATAGCAAAGGACTCCAGTCCGTACCATCCGAGATCGATTACACGCAGTTAATGTTATCCAGGCGACCGATGAATGTCGATATGGAGAGAACAAGCATTTTCACACTGACTCTGCAGGACGTGGTGAGCCACTATCATCGATGATTTCTTCTATAGTGCCATATGTTTTTTAAATGAGTCTGTAAAATAAATTAAAAATCATCCTGTCATAAACAAAACAAAAAAAAAATTAGGTAAATGAGTGGCACGAAATAACGGACGTGACTGAGATGCTAATGAGAGAACCATCGACGACTTCAGAAAAAACTTACCCCAAGAATGTTCACACCGTTTTCATGCAGATTTGTTTATTTTATCGCGGTGCCTGCTTCGGTTTAGGTAAGTAACAACAATTTTAGTTGAGCTGTATCCTTGCCAAGGCTTATACTGTAGACATTGCACACAATAAAATAGCGGCTGCAAGTGAACATTTTTGTAGGAGAAAAAATGCACAACCGTCGGATAGTGTCTATATCCCCGACTCGCTGTCTACTTGTTCCACGTTACTGGTTACTAGAACACAACCGTGCTAATATTTGGGAACAAGTCAGGTTGTTCATAGATTCGAAGTACCCTACAACTGAACAACTGTTTAAAAAATTTGTCATGAATCGCAGGTACTTGCTTAGAGTATTACAAATTTACTTATTATATTATTAATCATATAACTTATCGAATACTTTGTTGTTTCGTGAAATAGATGGATGAATTACAAAAAGGGATTGGTACACCATATCATTGAAAATGGACGGAAAGTACCAAATTCCACGACTATTCACGATGTACCTTACTCGATCAGAATTACCGATGAAATAGAAACGATTGAGAAAATTGAATGAAATTATTTCAACGAAAATACCTGACTATGCAAGGAAATCGGAAATAATATTGCAAACGAGAACTCTCTAGGCATGTGTGTAATAAATGTTCATGTAATATAATGTTTTAAAACGTATATAATTTGTATTAAGTCTTGAATATAAACAAATAATGCGTGTTCTTCAGCAACTCAGTTTTTGTTTTTTTTTCGAGACATTCGAAGCTAACAAAAGAAAGTATTGATCCAGCAATGCAATATTAATATAATGAACGACGTGTAATACATACATTGTACATTGGGAGAAACTAGTTTAAGCGTAAATTAAGGAGATATTCTGTGTGTATCTCGAATCCAAGCATCGAGGATACCTGAGAAAGGTCAAAGAGGTTACAGCTAGAATTATTGTGTTGAAAGTAAGGTCAGCAATGAAACAAAGATCATTTGATCAAACTACACCAATTAACTTGTGACAAAATTAAATCAGACAAGATAGAAGTATGAGTGAATGGAAGCGCTATTAACGAAACTTTATAGTTGGGAACATCTCAAGTAAGCTGCTGGGCAAACTGCTCATCGATATTTGTTGTGGGTACAATGACGTAACTTGAATTTCTACAGCTATTTGCTTTATCATTGGCAGTGTCAATATTCAGTGGCAGCGTATTGACATACTCATTCTGGTTACCGTGCAAGAACGAAGGCAAGTTATTCGTTATGTTTTTCGAAACATGTAGAATGTCGTTGGAAATCTTGTCATTCACTGAAGACTGATTTTGTAAAACATTCGGTATATTGCAATATCTTTTATGGAGATTCGTGATCGGCGGTTTCAGAGAGGTTTCATTTTCGAGTTTTAGTTTTGGCTCAATACAAATTCCCGAATCAGAATTGTATAGGGCGTCCTCTTTCGGCGAAGGAAACTCGGAACGAGGTTTATGAAGTTCTGGGCGAATGCCGTACGTGGTCCCCTGGCCACTTTTGTTAACCGCAGTCATTGGTAGGTAATCTGAGTGTGATGATACTTCCAACGCTAGATTAGGTGAAATGTGATGGCTATGATTTGGAGCAGACATCATGATCAAGTAATCGCTTTCCCTATTTCGCGAAGTTTCGATATTCACGTTCTCGTAGGGAAAATTCAGGTTCGCATAATGCTGAAACATATATAAACGTCGTAAGAAAATTCTCACAGAATTCCTCTGTCCGATTTATTTTGGCGTCAAGCAGCAATGATTCATTCAGTCGCCGAACGCGTATTAAAATTAATTGTTGATTTCTGTTGCACAAAAAACTTACGATTTTAAGGTCTTCATCCAACAGAGTTCCAATATTTTCAACCAGCTCAGAAAACGAGGGACGCAAATTAGGTTTTTCTTTCCAACAATTTAAAATAATGTCGTATCTGAAAACATACCAGAGGAATTAATCTCAGCATCGAATAGACTGTATTTAGAACATTGACAAATACCTGTAATAGAATGCACTTACATTTCTTCGGTTGCATATTCCGGTTTTTCCATACGATAGCCATCGGTTAATTGGTCATATTGTTCTTTGGCTCCCATACTAGGATACGGAGTACGTGCCAACGTGAAAAACTCCCACAAGACTATCCCAAAGGACCAAACGTCTGACTGAGTTGAAAAGATTCGGTCTCTGATCGACTCAATTGCCATCCACTTCACCGGCAAGAGACAATCTTCTTTTTTCGTATAATTTTTATCGTTGTACATATTTTTTGCCAATCCGAAATCACAAATTTTTACCACGTTATCGTCTGCAAGGAGTATGTTCCTTGCTGCTAAATCGCCGTGTAGAACCTGTGACATGCAATGCAAATTAGAAGAAGCGCCTGGTGGAAAAATGATAATTATCTTTTTATTATTTATCGCGGGTTCAAAAGTACTTTTACAATCAGAGAAATTAAACAAAACGAAAACGCAGACACGCCTCCTGAATGATCAGGTTACTCTTGTTCCATGAATTCGACTTACGTTTCTACTGCTGAGATATTCCATACCCCGTGAAACCTGCCAAGCCCAGGAGAGCAAGTCTCGTGTACAAACGGGATTTAAATTCTGATCTTTGTAGTCGCCTCGGTAATTAGACCGCCAGCCAGGCTGAACTGAATTGTTACTCAAAATGGCACCATCGGGAGACATGTTCACGTCATCGAAATGCATGCTTTGGCGGTAATCAACCCTCGAAGTACCACTATTGCTGCTAGATGACTGTGTACTAATGCTGCGGAAAAGTTCTGTGCAGTTGAATCTATGCCATCAAATTGAAATGATACTATATTAAAGTCACAGTAGAAGATATCGGTTTAGTCACGAATATGACTTTTATGACTTGACGAGTTCACTACTCGCTGTGAAAAAATCAGAAAAACAAAATTCACATTTTGCCAATCATGAAATACGGAATGAGGAGGTTGTGATTTTAATTATTCGATGGCAAAGTGATTGACAAATATTCACAAAGTTAAAATGAAGCAGCTGCTCAGATACCCGATGATACGTGATAGCGGATCACTGGATCATGCATAGGCGTGTATAGAGTAGTAACAAAGCTTACCTATTCTGGCTACAAATGCTTTCGCTTCCGACCAAAAACTCCATACCGATATTCGGATTGAATTTTTTTGTAGAGGGATCGATTTGGTCGATGAAACTTGCTCGATGACGTTGCAAATAGTTGTTCAAATTCCCGAACCGACAGTATTCCACAATTACGTACAATTCACCTTTGGAAAGTCATTGCATGATAATGAAAGATGCGAATTTTTTATTTATTTTAAACAATAATGATAATAATAATGGCAATAATGGTAAAACTTACGCTTAGTGAGGATGGTTTTGGTGCAAGCACCGAGAAGATTGACGACATTCAAATGTCGGCCGAGGTGAATCAAGATCTTGAGTTCACCGGATAGAGCTTTCATGTAACTCGGATCCACCGATCGTCGAACCATTTTTACAGCCACGGTGGTGATTTCACCTGCGACACAAATCCCTCGCGCCTCAGCTTTCATCACAACGCCGAAGGCACCACTTCCCAGTTGTTTACCTGTCGGACAATAAATTCTTATCTTCACCATGTGCTGCTACAAGTCCATTAACCAAAGTACGTAATTCCCTGCATGTTTCTGCAACTTTCTCATTCGATTGAATAACTTTAAATACCAAGTTTCAGATCCTCTCGCGGAAATTCCCATTTCTTGTCGTAGGGTAACAACTCCGCTTGTTCACCTACGGTCAAGTCGGGATTTAAACACTCCAGTGCTCCATCTTCGAAATGCGTCAATCCTGCGTCGAGCAATTCCATTATCCGGCGCTGAAATACGTTCGCAATTTACGTCACACGTTCATACACGGCGATCTCGAATCCTACTTACTTTTTCACGGTTCATTCTGACTCCCATACAAATAATAACTACGATGATGATTGTGATGAGGATACAGATCGAGCTGATCCAGATGATATCTTTATGGGAAGATGCTTCTGCCGTTGGGTAACTGTCTGAAAATTAAACGATCGTTAGTTTTACGCCAACAAAGAACGTAGCCAAAGCAATGCGCATTTTCTGTGACTTGGGATGATCCCACCTCAGATTTTAATCATACTCCATGCTTCCGCGATTTCAAGACGATTTTCCACTTAGTGAGAATATTTTCGACCGTCTCTGCTGCGAAAGTACTTCAAGTCCGCAAGTAACAGAAGTAGAGAACACTCAGCGAAATCGACTTACCATCAACGTGGATTTTCTTGATGGATTCGGCACAATGGATTTCGTTGCAACTTCTGCATGTCAGATTACCTGTTGCGTTGATCGATATTTTTAAAAACGAGCGAAAGCCGGCTAAGGGATTATCTAACGACTCGTTTCTTGTTGGCTAGATAGAGAAAGTTTCGTGTTATTATCGACAGCGGCTTTGGTGAATTTTTATTTACATCGCTGCTAGAGCGAGAGGATCATTGATCGAGTACTGGAATCAAACGGTCCTATCAATCGATACTTACCGGAAGTACTGTGTAGACAGATTTATTGTCTGATTCAAGATCGGCGAATTCCGAGTAACGCCATGTTACGTTTGGTAACGGATACCCGGATATCCGGCAAAGGAATTCGCGAACTTTGTTTCGTTTGTGCGAAAGATATAGAGCCTCGATCTCAGCAGTTGGTGGCGCTGCGAAATGAGTCCGTTCACGTCAACGCCATTGGATCAGGAAAATCAAAGATAATTATGGGTTCACTCCACTCACCTCGAACCTTCAATTCAAGTAGATGGTCTTTAGTTTCGTTCCCATAGTCGATACGAATTGTGTAGTTACCAAAATCAGCAATTTTCACATTGTGTATTTGGAACTTGTGATTTGTCCCTGATACATGATGCGAGTACTCGGTTGAATTGGAAATTCTTGTTCCTTCCGTATCGAGCCTGTGTTCCAAAACATATGTGAAATCGGAAACAAGTGAAATTGAAAAATTGATTCTCAGATTCTGTAACACTGCTCAGACTTGGAAAGAATTTAGACTCCGATTTCTAAAAACATGTACGAATTGGTTCATGGGGAAACGAATTTCAGTTTCAGTATGGAATTCAACTGCCGTGTTACGTATCGAACTGATTTGCTGAGCAAGTCTCGTACTTTTGTGCATACCTGTCAGACACAGAAATTTTTCTAAAACTAGACTTTTTAAATGGAGAGCTAATCAATGAGCCGTCACACAAAACTGCGACGCAAAATCGTAACCCTCCCCCCCAGGCCTTTATGACTTCATTCAACCACGAGCATCCATAAATGTGTATAACTTGATATGAATTTAATATAAAAACATAAAACCGCTTAGGAAATCCTTTCTGCCGGGCGTCCCGCGACGGCCAAACCCATTTTTTCCACTTTTCTCCGATTATCGAAAATCAATAGTTACAAACAAAGCGTACCATGTGATGTTGGCTTCAGGATACGTGTCGATATCAACTTCCCAAACTGCTGTTTGTGTTGCATTTACGGTTTGAGTCGAGGGCGAAATTGCAGTCACATTAATGTACGCAGCATGGGGGTCTGGAATAAATCACACCATGGTATGCGTAAATAACTAATGAACATAGTATTAGGTATACATTGTATGCCATGTGATTATAAATTAGTGTATCGAAGAAGTAAAAAACTGTAGCTTGGAAATAATTCGTAAAGAAAAAAACACGAAACTTTTAGATGAATAATTACCAGTCCAAGTGGAAAAGGTTCAGTGATGATTAAATATCTTACCATAAAATTTAATGTCTACTGATTTGGAAGTGGGATTTATGTGGGATCTTCCCTCCAGAATACAAGTATATTTCCCGCTATCACTTTTCTGCACATCTAGTATAGTCAACACGACTTCTGTTCCAGTAAGATTCTTGCGCCGCAGTCTCTCCTCCTGAAATTATACATTCTAATCGACCTCGGAATTTAATCGTAAGATTTGACGTTAGACGATTGACATGGATGTTGTACAGTTAGCAAAGCATAAGTTTCCGATACACACATACAAGCGTAGCATGTATTTCCGTTCAATTACTTGTTATTTCTCGCCTAATCAAACACTCGTAGCTGCATGTAGCTTGATTAGATGCAATGAGTTGCTTATTCTTCGGTGCCGTTGACAATGAAACTTACTGGTATCGAATCCGGGGCTTCCCACGTCAGTTGATATATATCAATACCCGGCTTATGAGTTGTATTGGTGATGTGACAGCTGAAAGTGTGGTTCTGCCCCCATACTAAGTGTCGGAGTTTGTCCTCGTCGATGATTGGAGGTGCCATTGTCATTTTTTCTATAACACAAAGTAAATTTACTTACAAATTGTGTAAAAAATCGAAAAACATTTAACATGCTTAACAATTCACCAAAATAAAAACGAAAATGATATATTCTGCATATTAGCGATACAAAAGATGAAAAATGATGAAGCAAAAAGTTTTCAAAACGCTACGGCAATCTAAATAAAAATAAAACAACAATAATGCCACTTTTTTAATGTCCGTATGTGTGCTGAATATCACCGTTTGTAATGCAAAAAAAAAACATGGAAGGGTGTCGGGATTATGGCAGAAAAAAAAAGTTCTTGAAACGATCGTTTTTTTGGGTAGTTGAGGTCACGTAAGATCTCTCATATAAATTTCACAAATTTTACTTCTGTCACGTGTGATTGCTACACATATATAAGCATTCGCTTGATCACCTATTTTCACGATGACTACTACTTCGCCAGCAACCCCTCCTTCCAACGGTGATGATATACAGGTGTATTCGATGGTAGAAGATTCATTCACGTTATCTTTGATGAATCCAATTTTCGGGTCGAATCGGAAACCCTCACGTGATAGGTCAACCACCTGAACGATTAATAAATATTCGTTCATTATATTTTGTTGAGCAAGTTCTGAGTTGTTATAAAATACAGTTGAGGTCAATCGCATTCGCCGTATGCAAGCTACGATACGTAGTCAGGAAAAAGCAAATCTTTTTTATAAAAAAAAAAAAAAAGATAAAACTCCACCGCGTTACTTTCACAGTGTAAACTGCCTTTACTATGGACTTCATGCAGCGGAAAACCTAAACTTTAAGGATTCAAGAGCATCAATTGAGTCTATTTTGATCCGCTTCATAATCTAAGGCCCAGATTCAAATTTTTGTGAAATGTGTACTCACCTGCTCAACTTTCAATAAGATCGGTATTTGCATGTGGCGCAACGTTGGCCGACACGGTATGACCAGAGAACTCGAAATTGGTCTTTTTATCGTTTTACCGACAGGCGGAAAATAGCCAGCAAATGGATCTGACGCTGTAAGGAACACAAGCATCATCAGTATCGTACGACTAATAGATAAGCACCAAAGAAATTTGTCAAAATAGCTGCTTTAAATGATATTCATTTCTCACAATTCACATATACGTAGATCCAGCTGATATTTTCGGTAGGATGTTCCACAGTTTGCTCGTCGTTCTGAATCTGGATTCCTTCCTCCGCGCAAGCATACCATCCAGCATCGGTTCGTCTCATGTTAGGCACAATGAACGTACATACGCCGGAAGATTTATCGATTTCAGTCCTTGACAATGAAGCCTGCGAGTACATAATTGCTTCTAAAAATCTAAACGAGCGAACTAAGGATATGCGACTGATTTCAAGTGTGATTATTAACGTACTTTTATTCCGGAAATATTCATGGCTGAAAAATGGATGGTACTGACACCGGAGCATGAGATTTTCAACTCGGCTCCTTCTTGGATGATAATTTCATCCTCTGTAGGGTACATATTTGGTTTTCCAGCTGCGACGCCTGTGAAAATAAACGCAAGTAATGTACTCGTTAGAATGTAGGTTAATATGAAATTCAAGTGAAAAAAGTAACACTAACAAGAAAAACAACGCATTCTATCAGGATTTCATCATGTCGATACATCATGTACAATATTTTACAATATTATCATATATATCAATATTTTCCTTTCGTGAATGCAAGCAAAGGCTTCATAAGGTCAAAAAAAAACTTAGTTAAAACTGCAAGATTTTATGAGACAAAGTGATTTTCAATTAAAATTAACGTTATTTCTTTGAATAAGGAAAATTTTCTTCGCGGTGTCGTAATAATACTAGAAGATATAAGAAAAAAAATGCACCACAAACGGACGTTAGAATGCTTAACCGACGTAGATAACGATTTTCAAAAACGGAAAACCAATTTGGTTTCTTTTACTGTTCAGGAAAGTTGCAACGTCTTTCAGCGGATGTTCGGATTAAGTAATTTTCCAATTCAGGAAAGTCGAACCGCAAGGATCGAGCAGCTCGTACAAAGAGGAAGTTGCGCACTTTGTAACTCTGGGAATGGTCGATAATGATAATTACGTGAAAAGTGTCGAAACGTTTACAGACTCTTTGCACAATATCTAGTGTAACAACTGCCTTTCAGGAACATGCGATATAAATATTTTCCAAAAGTTATTCCCTCCTAAAACTGAGTCGACATCATCTGACGGCTAGAAAAGCTCTCAGATTGATTGCCAATTTCTGTGACCAACGATCATGTATTCAAACTTTTCATTCGTATTACTCGTAGAAAATTAAGAAAGTAGTCACTGTGTCCACCGATTGCAATTTAACTTATTCCAAAATAAGTAATCTCGCCTTGAAATGACGATAAAAATAATTCTGTACAATTTCGTTGCAACTACAAATATTTTGAAAGTTTGGATTGAAATTATTTTACCGTATTCATGATACGTGGAAAAAAAAACAATTTTTCATTTAGTTCAATGAACATTATATTTACTCAGAAACTATGCATATTGTTTTTTTTTTTTTTTTTTTTTTTTTTAAACACTAGCAGATAAGAGTAATAAATAATTAAATAAATAAATAAAACATCATCGCGCTAATCATGGATTTTCTAAACTCGGGTTGGTATTTTGTCACGAATATATGTACAGATGAGTTTCTCTTAGATTTCGAAAATTAGAGAAATTAAAACTGTGAAATGAATTTGACATTGTAATGAAAATGAGTCTGGTCATTTGCCGTGTGAACCACGTATTAAACAACGTCGAGTGCACTACCGAAGCCAAATACCATAGAGTATAACTTGAAGTATAGTTTGTGAAATTACCTTGATCAAAAAGTCCAAAAATACCGCAAATAATAACGCAAGTGAACTTCATGCGATCCATTTCGTGACGCTGAATAGTTCTCCTTCGCTCTCACATGCGGATTAATTTTACGTTTTTACAAAATCATGGGTTATTCAAACGTCTTTAGATTTGTAAGACTTTTTTCAACTCAAGCTAAACTCTCGGGTCAGGAGCGACGACATCCTTATGCCATCCGCCACTGTTTTTACTGCAGTGATACTCGGTGTTAACAAATTATCCATTTCCCCGCCACTTCCCATATCAATCACCGCATCTTTTCTTTGCCACAATCATCTCAGAAGTTGAGAATTATGTATATGTGTATGTATGTGTGTGTGTATGTTTATATATAGCAAAATTTTCACTCGTAGAAGACGGCTTTTTCAGTATTTAAAGAGGAAAATTATGTTGCAAGGGATTATTAAGAATACAATAACGCATGTCGTATATGTCACGTACGTCTTTTGTCCGTAATAACAATTACTTTTGCAATACCGAATACATGTTTGAAGTGAAAAAACGATTGTTTAATAATAATAAAAAATGTTTATTTTCAAAATATCGTACAAAGCTTTGGAGCGCTTTTTGCACTGAGAATGTACTTGACAATGCATACAACGCATTCTAGGGTCAGCACTTATCGCTTGTGGCTTATAACTGTAACTTATTCCGGAAGGAGTTCACATGAACCTCGCACATTTCTTATCTATCCATGCAAAATTTTCAGCTTAGTGATAAACTGCACTGTTTTTCAAATATATCCATAAATCATGGTGAATTGTTGAGAAAAAATAAAATTTGTATATCGCTATATTGGATTGCAATTTTCGAAGTTACCTTCATGCAGTCCAGATATGACGAAAATGGCGATGCAGGTAGACGTTATGCACTTCATTTCGTTCGACGAAATGTTCACCTTTCATTCGTGATTGCTGGTAAAATAAATCATTCGAATCCCTGCCCTCATATTAGTCTTACGATTAACAAGCTCTTCGTCATTTCCTCCTACCGTGGCAGATATTCGATGAAATGATAACTGCAAAGTAAATTTTTTTTCCCCCACAGGATTGCCTGTCTTCAGATGCTACGTGGTAAAATATCAAGAACAAAAGTGATATTCCAGACGATGGCGTAATGAGTATTCGTTTACACTGTGGCAAGTAGAAGCTCGTGCTCTCTTACCATGTGGTGAATCGAGTTCCGGTCATGACTAACGTTACTCGGACAGAAGAGCGTGCAATAAGAATTTTTATCTTAAATACGTGACGAACTAAATATTGTAAATAACGAGAAATTATAAGTTGTAAAATCTTTTTCACTCTCAAGATGACATGTCATTATTTCCGCGTCGAATTTTCCTCCACCTCCGATTCCTACTCTGTCCTCTCTCATGAAACACTTAATTGGGTAAATTACAAGTGTGTTCAAGTTGTCGTTCGTAAAGTTAGCGTGAAATCTTTATTTGGAATTTTTGGAAAACCACTGGCCTAAGTCTATAAAAAAATTTAACCTAAAGGTAATGTATATTGAGTGAACAATCATTTACGCTCTCCTTCTTTATCGAAACGTAACTCTATTCCCTATAAAAAATAATTAATATATTCATCATGAATTCATTAGAAATAATCATCGAGGTTTTACTTAAAATTATTCAGATACAAATTATTCAAAGTACTTGTCAACGTGAATACCATGCATACATTTCTATACATTGAAATAACGCTGTGATTCACACTTGCAATGGGGGTACACCGGTACACTCATTAGAGTGACCGATTTTTATCAAATTTGAACCGGTAAAACTAGATTGAATTTCATTTCACCCATATTTTTTTCCGTCTCCGGAGAAATTGAATTACATTTTTTTTTTTTTTATGTAGAGTTTTTCATTGATCCATAGTCAATGGTCTGCTTCGGTTTTCCGATATATGCTGCAAAAAACGCTTGATTCGCAGAAAAATTAACCGAATCCGAAGAAATGTTTTCACGAATGTAAACGAAGTTTTTCTCAATAGTATATGCGTACGATAAATTCGTACGATACATTCCGTTGAAAGAAAATAGTATCATTAAAGTATACCTGAAAGTAATAAAAATAGGGAGGAATGATTTTTTTATAAAAAAAACAAACCATATGTAATTTCTCAGGAATCGCTGCCCATGGGATGGAAAAAAATGGGTCTAATGAAATCTAGTTCTAGTTTCACCAGTTCAAATTGTATAAAAATCGGTCACCCCGAATGCGTGTATTCCCCTTGTTAGTCAATATAGCCTAAAAGAAAATGAAAACTTTTTGTACCTTAACAGATATTGCAAGTGTTTGATATGCTACTTAATGGACAAATTACCAGTAGGGTACAAAATATCGATGGGTAACATTGAGTCATCGGTATGGCACGCGGTATGTATAAATGAATTGAGATAATGAATTTACTCGGCTTTAAAACAAACCGCGTTATCGAGTATCGTATTGGGTAGAAAAAAATTATGAAATCCAGCGCCTCTGTTTGTTCAGTAATGTTAAGATTACTGTAAGTAATTAAGGAAGCATTTGAGTCACATCGTACTTAAGAGAACTTACTCTAATTTGATATTGAAACTAGTCCAACGCACTGGCTTAAGAATTTTCCACTCATAGAATCTAGAATCTACATTCTACGTGGATATAAGTATTTGTAATTAATTTTGATCAGAAAAGTAATCTGCTATCCGGAAGACGAGTATAAATGTTCCGAGCAGATAGAAAGGTGTCTATAAAAGTATGCTTCGCGATGTCGTAATAATGAGTGAAACGAAAATAAGAATGCAATGTAAATTTCAATTTTTTCACATTAATGGATAGTGTACAACGGATATGAAGTTCGAAGAAAGATATATGACCAGAATTTGCTTAAATTAGATGCTATTATTTACAATTACGGTGTATGAATAATATAATAAGGAGCTGATAAGTGGAAACAGAATGACTGAACATTATTATTATAGATTCGGTAAATTCAGTTCAAACGTTACGCTGTCGATAAAAAAAATAAAAAAATCATCATGGCACTGGACGTATTGGAAAATTCGTCTATAAAATGTTAGACAATTTGTCTGTCTTGGAGTTCCAAATTCGACATGGTAACATAGCTTGGGTTACTGAAACTGTCGTTCATATCCTTGAGCCGTTCATTTTTTTGCTGGGGCATATTGACGTAATTGTCATGCCCTGTTATTATGGGCGGGGGCGATCGATTCGCATAAATATTCTGCATGTTTGATTTGTTCAAATTTCGATCAGACGTATTCATCGAATCTGATATTTGATTGTTCGGCGGGCTCGTGGCAACATTGCAGTAATCCAAGTTCGTTCTGCTGGGACTTTTTTCCTTTTGTTGCTTGACGAATTCGGCCCTCCTCTGTTGCACATTGATGGGATTCAAGTATGGCTCTTCGGGAGTGAGCATCGGTGCTGACTCAATGCAGTCTTCCGAATCCGAATTCACCGGAGTAGTCTTGCCGAGAGGAGAAAAGTCGAAGTGAGTTTCGCTGACCTCCGGTCGGGGACTGAAGATCCCAGGATCGGTGCTCTTGTTTAACGGACTCATCGACAGGTAGGCTGAATCCGGGCGAGACTCCCATGACGGCTCGGGCGAATTGTGATAATCGTGGCTCGGCGCCGACATCATGGTCAAGTAATCGCTTTGCCCATTTGCAAGGTTCGCAGTGTTCATGTCCATGTACGGAGTGTTCAAGTCGAAATAAATCTGAAACGTGAAAAGATTATATTGCACGACAGTTGCCATTTTTTAGCATTATTTCACGGGTCCGGAAGGGTTTTTCTCCAGCGAGTTCTCCCTGTATGGCCAACTCACCATTTTAACACTTTCGTTCAACAGAGTACCGAGTTTTTCGACAAGCTCCGGAAACGTAGGGCGAAGAGACGGTTTCGCCTTCCAACACTGTTGAATGCAGGCGTATCTAGGAATTGACCGCAACGGTTGAAGGTTTGTTATCGGAGTATATACATATACATATATAAGTATATATTATTATCACCTTCCCACGCTAATAGATTATTTTTCTAACTCACATCTCGTCTGTTGCATGTTCCGGTTTCTCCATGCGGTATCCTTCGATAAGTCTGTCGTATTGCTTTTCAGCTTCCATTCCGGGATACGGAGTACGTGCCAAAGTGAAAAACTCCCATAAGACTATACCGAAGGACCAGACATCCGACTGAGTTGAGAATATTCTGTCTCTGATCGATTCGATTGCCATCCATTTTATCGGCAAGGGTCCGTCTCCTTTCTTCTTGTAATTGTCGTCCTTGTACATGTTTTTGGCCAAGCCAAAGTCGCAGATCTTTACGACATTGTCGTCGGCGAGCAGTATGTTCCTCGCTGCTAAATCGCCGTGTAAAACCTGAAACACGATGGGTTAAAATTTCGGAATTTTGGGAGGCGACGCGGTTCAACGGACCGATAAAACCGGATCATCGGCATTACGAATGGCACTCACGTTTCTACTGCTGAGATAATCCATACCACGTGACACCTGCCAAGCCCAGCAGAGTAAATCTTGCGTGCGAATTGGTTTCAAATTATGGTCTTTATAATCGCCCCGATAATTCGACCTCCATCCAGGTTGCACCGAATTGTTGCTCAAGACGCCACCGTCAGGCGACATGTTCACATCTCCGAATTCTGTCGCCTGACGATAATCGACTAGTTCGGAACCACTATTGCTATCCGATGACTTTACACTGACGCTACGGGAAAAGGACAACGCTGCGTACTTTATCCTGTATGATCGGAGGAAAACAACACCATGTTAGCCAACACATTGCATGCACCATTCACCATTGTTACCAGAGTTTTGTTAAAGTTATAAATATAAGCTGCTACTTACGACAAGCGAATTAGGATTGAAGTGGGGAATATCGGGTCAAAGATTCATTTTAATCAACACAGTTATGATTTCATATCGAATTAAATATTCTCTTCGACATGCCAAGTAACGACTATCAACTATTGAAGTACTTGACAGAAATTTGTTGTGCCATGTCAGTTTTAGTTTAGTCGTGTAAGCATGTAATAGAATTTGATAGTCAATAAGCTGGAGGGAATATTGAAGTACCTTCAAAAGACGCGATTTTTTAAAGGTATTAGATGTGGTTAATTGTGATTGTAAATGGAATGACTTTGTCGCATGAAACGAGAAAATAGTTCAGTGAGCACATGATGATAATCCAATACCGCAAGAACTATGGCGATGATTCACTGATCAGAGAATTAGATCTACAAATGCTGGGTACATATTGCATACCTATTCTGACTTCCGATACTTTCACTTCGGGTCAAACGCTCCATACCAATATTTGGATCAATTTTTTGTGTAGCCGGATCGATTTGGTCGACGAAACTTGCTCGGTGACGCTGCAAGTAGTTGTGCAAGTTCCCGAAACGGCAATATTCGACGATGACGTAAAGTTCACCTTTGGGAAACAGTAAAATAACAATGGTTGCCGATTTTTCACCGATTACCGCCATGTCAACGTGGTGGAAACAACCGCGTACGAACAAGTTGCCGATGAAAAAGACGGAACTCACGCTTAGTAAGGATGGTCTTGGTGCAAGCCCCGAGCAGATTGACGACATTCAAATGTTTGCCGAGATGAATCATGATCTTGAGTTCGCTGGAGAGAGCTTTCATGTAACTCGGTTCCGCCGATCGTCGAACCATTTTCACCGCAACAGTGGTATCCTTTCCATCTTCGCAAATGCCCCGTGCTTCAGCTTTCATCACTACACCGAATGCACCGCTTCCCAGTTGTTTACCTGACGTGATATTATTATACAGTTATGAGATATTGTCAGCATCAAAGGACTGACGCCTGTCGACCGTTGAACGATATGTTCACGGACGTTTATCGTCAGAGAGAGCTTCAGCAACATACCGAGTTTCAAATTCTCCCGCGGAAATTCCCATTTCTTATCATAGGGTAAAAGCTCGGCTTGGTCATCGATCGTCAGATCGGGATTCAAACACTCGAGAGCACCTTCTTCGAAATGCGTCAAGCCAGCCTCGAACAAGACCTTCTTCGTCAGCTGGAAGGAATCTCGATTAACAACATCGTATTCCGTTACCCGACAGTAATCCGAAGTTCTCACTTACCCTTTCTCGGTGTACTCTGTACCCCATGTAAGTGATGACAATGATGATGATTAGGATAAGGACACATATCAAACTGATCCAAATTAAGTCACTTCGGTTTCCTGAAAATGGCATATAGTGATTAGTTGTATAGATTGTCCGGAAGACATTGATCAAGGAAATGATTCCCAAGATCTAATCTTGTTGGCAGTGATGACACGTCGTGTCATCGTTGCCCAAGTTTCACCTTCAATAACGATGTCCACATATCGTTCGACGGCTTTTATACGATTCTCTGCTCGACACGCGTAATGTCCGTTATCTCCATCCAAAAAGTATTGTATATAAAGCGTGGAATTGTCTGAGGAAATTTCGTACTGCTGACTCTTTTTTATTGGATAACCATCCTATAAAGTTTAACCAAATGATTATGAGGTTTTCTAACAAAACTAGGAAAACTAATCACATTCTGTGAACCAAACTTGCTAGTAATTTTTTCCGGAGTTAACATTCACCGGTTACTTGACACAACAAATCGCTTCTTCTAAACATACTTCATCAAGAGACAGTATACGAAAATGAGATTTTACCTTTAACCAGGTTACTGTTGGTACTGGTGCTCCATTGGCACTACACGATAGATGCAAACTATCCTTTTTCTCTTTCACTATCTGAGAATTATTCAAATTCGTTTCGTAAATATCCGGTGCACGCGCATCTGAAACACGATTGATACTTTGAACATCCTGAAAGTCTGACCACAAGTATAAGCCATACGTACTTTTCACCGACAATATGTAGGTTTGCGGTTCCTTGTTGTTATTCTCCGGATCAAACGCATGGCAAGTATAATTTCCTGAATCGGACATCTGTACGTCACGTATTATAAGTATCGCTTGATGGGTGAACTTCGTAGTTTTATACTCAACCGATATTCTTCCTGGGAAAAGTTTTATAAATATATTTCAATAGTTCCGATTCATTGATATTTTTACGTGTAAATTATGAGTACTTGCATGTGAAGATTTAGAAAACACTTCGAACAAATTTCGAAAAACATACCGTCCTCGGAATTGGTGACATCGTCCCATTCAATTTTATCGCTGTAGTTATACACCGAAGCTCCGCATAATACACTGATCGTATCACCCTCCGTGACCGATTTTGGTTCCAATATCTCAAAAGGTGAAGCCACGTCTACAACAATCGCAGAACCGAAAATGCGTTCCATTAGAGATTAGGTTAGTGAAAAATCTATTTCAACGGTGCTAGAAATAATGCGAGAGATGAAAAACAAGGGAATGAACATACCGGAAACATAAATTAGATCTGTAACTTCCGTACAATTAATCCTGTTACAGCTCTTACACACCAGATCACCGGTTTCGTTGATCTTTACGGTCACACGAGAAAAAATAGTAAACGGCTCGCGTTTCGCTTCTATAGACGTCGTGTTCTGGGTAAAATAAATACGGAATTACAATCAATCTTAAAATCAGGACACTCGTATTACAAATGTTACCGTCTAACGTTTATTTAACCTAGACACGCGGAATTGATCGAGTAAAATTAATTGGTACTTGCCGATAAAGTGATAGATTTTGACTCGGTTCTGCTGGGAAACTTCGGGTATTCTCGATAAATCCATGTCACATTAGCCTGTGGATTGCTTAGAATTTTGCATATGAAATCGACAGACTGGCCTGGCATGAAGTACGACAAGGTATTTGTCATGTGAGCAATTGGCTGTCCTGGAAATTGTCACGAATCATTAACGATGACTGTGGAATTTGATGAATACGAAGTATTACTCGGCAAAGATCTTACCCTCGACATTCAAATGAAGGATGGTGTCGGTCATGTTACTTCGAGTGGATGCACGAATTGTGTAATTGGCCGTGTCGCGAACGCTCAGGCGAGCTATTCTGAAGACGTGCGTTCTTCCGCGTTCATCTTGGATGTGCGAGTATTTGCTTTGCAAAAGCGATGTGACATCTTTAATTGGATCGTCAGAATTACCTTTGAACCTGTATCGACAGTAAACATGTATTTATCAATCTCGTATAACAGGATCGGTGGGTTTACTGAAATGCGATGCAATGGCGGCTTATTTTGCATCGAAGGAAAGCGCGAGTGCGTTGTTTCCCATTTAGTCGGTTACGGTGCATGGGTGCCATTCTTTTCCGAGCAAATCGGAGGTGAGAAAATTCTGCACGGAAGACCGCAGACGTAATTGCCTACATGACCAAACTGATTCAGTCTCGAAATAAAAAAAGATTCTGTCAACCTCGTACTGAGACTCACCACGTCCAAGTAACGTTCTCGGGGTAACTGTCGACAGTCATCTTCCATCGAGCAGTGCCTCCTTCGCGGCCTTGCAACGAAGCACTGCTACCATCATCCAGGCTCACGTTGAGGTACACATAATTTGGATCTTGGAAAATTTTGAATGGATCGATTGATCAAATTATTATAAAAATTCTCGCATCTGGAAGGACCAAATAGAACGGGCTGGATAAAAATAGAACGCGACGGTATTTATGCTTACCCCAAATTTTAAGGTGTGTTTTGGTCGTTACGTTGTTAGCATTATCCTTCAAGGTACAAATATATTCACCTTCGTCACTTTTCTGAACATTGACTATTGTGAGGAAGGCTCTGTGAGTCACGTTGTTTAACCCGGTTACCGATTTTTCGTCCGGAATAAGTCTGTCTTCCTGAAATATTTTTTCCACCGTATTCACGCCATCGCGTTAATCAAAAACATGAAATGGGCAATCAAATGCCGCGAGAGTTGAGAAAAATAGATATGAATTGCAGCTCTTTACTCACGTGATAATTTGATATTATCAGACGCAGCATATCATGAGTTCGAGAAAGAAGCATAATATTCGTATAATTTGAACGATTCGTCATGAAAATCTGAACCGCCAATAATTGTTTATGACTTGAGTAACATTGTTGCTAAAACTCACCGAAACGGAAGATGGAGCTTTCCATTTCAGAGTAAATAAATCAGATTTTCTCATAACTATCGAGCACGTCAAAGTCTGATTTTTACCCCAGACAACGTGACGCAACGCAGCTCCGTCGATTATCGGCTTTGGCAGAATTTTCGGCACTTCGTGTGGAAAGGAGAAAAAACAAATCATCAATGATTTCGAACCGAACTTGACCGAAGAAATAGCGTGACGCACACTTGTAGAGGGAATGGACTCAAAGAATGAAAGTCACTTGGGAAATTCATTAAGAATACACAATCGAGTGGATTATAAGCTCGAAAATGCATAAGCACAAACTCACCTGTCACGGTTAAAATATACGACGCCTCACTGTCCGAGTTTTCGATGCCAACTATTTTACACTCTAACATTTCGTCTAACAGTGCAAGTGACAAATTTTTCAAGATGAATCCAATTTTTGGGTCAAATTCGGCTTCTTCTGGTATCTCTGGATCCTGCAAATCGCGGTCAAGTATTTAGTATCTTCAACATAAGTATGGGTAGGGAGGAGGATTATGCTAATCATAAATTTCACGGATAATTATCAATCTGCGTTCTACGGTACTAATTTTATCGATTTCCTTTTTCTCTCGTGCAAAACAATCTCATTAATTATTCACTTTTTATATACAGTCACTTACACCGAACTTCTTGTAAAGTTTCACTTGAATCGTGGGTAACGTCGGCCGACACGGAATGACTCCTGTTGTCCCCACTTGTAACCATAACGAGTGAAGACTATGCGCGACGGCGAAAGGATTTGTAGCTAAAACGAATGTCTCAATTTCAAACACCAGAACTTGCTGTCAGATTTCAAAAAAGGATGAAATACATTTTGAAAATAGGCGAACATTCTTTTTCAAACTCTTCCTACAAGCGTATATTAACAGCACGTAACGAATTTTCGATTCAATACCTTCAATATAGAACGAGTTCATCGAGTAAAGTGATATTACAAGTCATAGAATAACTTCTTTCCTTTCAGGATGTGAGGTATATGGCATCAGAGCGCGTATTCAAACGGCCGTCACTCCCAACACTTGTAAGAATCGTCACCAAAAAGTTCAGCCCCGTAAGTGAAGACGTGTTTTTCATTACTTACAATTCACGTAAACATAGATCCAAGAGATCTCTGCGTCGGGATGATCGATCGTTTGCTCGTCATTTCTGATCTCGACACCTTCCTCGGCACAGGCGTACCAACCAGTATCGCTCGCAAGTGCATTATGGATGTGGAAAGTATGTTCACCAGAATTTCCGTCGACGCTGATATCGTGTATCTGTAAATTCAAAGTTGACGGTATCGGATGTTATTTTGGCCATGCCGGTAACGAATTGCGCGCGGAACTGAGTTTGAGTGTAACAACCGACACGTACATTCCTCGATATATTCATGGTTGAAAAGTGAATAGGGCCGTCACCCCGACATGAAATTCTCAACTCCTCTCCTTCTTGGATAACAAGCTGCTCGACATCAGGATTCATTGTTGGTTTCCATGCCGTGACACCTGCCAAAAAAAACATGATATGATTGTTCGTTTTATATACGTTACACGTTGCTCAATTATTCCACTAGTCGATACATCTAATACTTCGCATTGAAATAATCACTAGCCACGCTAGTCGAGCCCTCATTTTGGCGTAACGTCTATGTTAAATCTTATGGGGAAAATTTAGTTAAAGCGGTTGCCACCGATCATAGCGGGCGTGCATCCATAAGAGTACATGTAAATTCACCGGAACGGTTCGATCGTTTCGGCTATCCCCTCCAACCGGCGGCTCACAGCCTGTCTAGTTATTCACGCTTTCATATCATCGTTACAGAAATTTTCACGCGAGGTACTATCAGTACCCTTTTATAGATCAGGTTCTTGTTCATCTCTCTTGGGGTTGATTTGCATCTTCAAGTACCCAACACAAGTCTAAATTTCTTCGATCGGTATGTATCTTGTACATATGTGACGTACGATAGGCGTGCCTGTTAAGTAAAAGTCTCGGTAAATCAAGCCTCGACCGATTCGAGGTGACAGTTTATCGCATTCCGCGTATCTAAATAATTACTACGCATCTACTACGTTTATGCAGATCCATAACATCGTCTGTAACATTCACGGTAAGTAAGAGCAAGACCATAAAAGATGAAGAAATTTTATTCTGTGAAATACTCTTATTCCCACGTCCTGCGGATACGCTTGGTTTGCATTTGAATCCTGAAAAGGACGTAATCACAAAACATGGTAAAACATACTACCGCACAGGAAGTACAACGTTCATTTCTCTCTTTCTTCCATCAGCGATAATTATGCTCACAGTATCAAACATGCGGAGTATTTCCATGCCTATGTAGACTGCGCAGTTCCAAGTATTTTACAAAGCAAAATAGTCGTCGATACCAAAGGAGCGGTATTCGTCTAAAGTCATTCTTTCAGAATTTCTACAATTCCCAAGCATTCTATTCGTCCAGCAGCGAATTGTTCTTCCCTCATAATCTGTGGAGATTATTTTTACCGTAGCAAGAAACCATTGCCTCCGGCTTATTGGCCGCAGTGAAAGATGGGAAGATGGTGAAAGGAGCCGAAAATTCCAGAAAAACGCAGCGGAAAATTTGACTAACATTCGCTAACTGGTTACATAATCGAATATCAATATTCTCCTGACCAGTAGAAACCACATTCTGAAAATTATTCCCTAGCTCTACGTGGTTTACGTCCAGTTGACGAATCAGAAACGCTCGTGAAACGTAACCATCCTGAAATGGCACATCTTTCGAGAAGTTTAGTTCACGCAACAGCTTTCTCTTTCATTCTTCGAAATCGCATATTCATTCTGCTGCAATACTTGCAGTCTTTTCGAGTTATATCGAATTACAGTTACAGCGTCGTTCAAAGAATCGCGAAGAACCGGTCGGAGGGAAAAGATTAAAATCTGTTTTTTCACTGGCAAAGCAAAACATCCGGAAAATAATCTAAGCTTTTGCAGTTGGTAGTTAAATTACAATATTCTCCGGCTGAGGAAGGTTTTTAAGAGTCAAACGCAAGAACGGTAGTTGATAAGGGCCCGGTATCCCCGCCCGCTGATCACTGAAAGGAAAAGGGAGTGGGTGAGATATTCGCTCGGCTACATCCGGTTGGCTGTCCTTTCCTGATTGTAGAACATTCAAAAAAAGACAAAAGCATTCTGATATTTATCCGAGTAGAGATAATTCGAATTCAATAAGTCACTGAGTTGCATTCTGTTCCAGGCACTGTCGCAAGTAATCAATAAACATAGGCTTGTATACTGCAGGTTTGTTAATTATACATTTTAATAAAAGAACAACAATCTACGGATTGAATTCAAAGTCTGCGGAAATGATTTCATGAGAAACATCGTATAACATGGGAATGACTAAAACTAAGAGGAAACTTAGAATGCCTTGAAAACAAATTGCTCACTATCAACCTCTGTGAAAAAACCAGAGAACGCTTATCTCTGTTGGAACGGAAACTACATCTGGTTGTATCATTTGTGTCAAATTGGAGGAAAAGAAAAAATGTGAATAAGCCACGGGAGTAATAAAACTCCTCATAAGAATAACCTATAAAACCAATTACGTTCAGAGTTCAATTACTGGAAGGGTGGTAAGGGCGAAATTGGTACCGTATTATCATTTGATCAACAAGTAATAAGACAGCAGCATCGATCGCTCGTGTATATATATATATATATATATACACACAAATACATATACATATACATATATATATATATATATATATATATATATATATATATATATATATATATATACATAATTAGCCGTCAATCTGCTCAATATGATCTAGATATGCAATCAGACCTGGGTTTTTTCTTTTTATCTGCGGTTTAACTAGCAAGATAAATGACGTACTAAAGCTTTACACTGCGCTGTAAATAATACACTCGGAAATAATTGTAACAATACCCAACCTCATAAACGCATAACAATACTTAGAATTATAGTGACATAAATATAACAAAAAGAAGCGATACCATCAAGCACAGTTAATAAAGTAATGAAGCCTAAAAATGCAGCGATATATCCACTCGCTTTCAACGAAACTGATTAAGAATTTGACAAGTAGTAAAAGTAAGATTTTACAGGTAAACACAGACATCGGCAGGTCGTTTGGCGCATTTGCAGGAAAAACTCAGGCTTAAATAGGGAAAAAAAAATTTCGCGTGATTATGGGTATGAGTAATACAAGTAATGATACATTCAGCGTTTGGACTTGACATGAATATCGAAGGTTCGTTAGCGAGAGAATGAACAGGCTCGTAGCCAATCCGAAGCAACGATCGTTCAGGTGAACGTGCTTATTGGTTCGGAGGGACACCGCACCTGAATGGCATTCCGTCACGTGGACAGCAGCCAGGTGAGACACCTGCTAACAAGGAATGAGAAAAGCGTACAAAACCGCGCACTTAGTCATTGACGTTACCTTGCTGAATCCCGAAGATCGCGAAGAGCAACACCTTGACGATCATCACGCGATCCATATTGTTTTTTTGGCGGTGGAGCATTCAGTCAGATCTCGACATCGAGAAAAAACTTGACTTGGAACCCGCCAGCCGAAATTCACCGACTACCCGGTGCGTTTCCCGAAGACTTATCGTTAACCAAACGAACACCGCGATCACTTTCTCATCCTAGCGACAACTGTTCACTAACTCCGCGAGGCAGACAGCACAACGTTACACCGCCTTCGATCTCCCACTTCTGTTCGTCAACAATCAACTTTTGACGTCACCAGACACTTCCGAAGAACACGCTTACGTGTAACAATCCAACAATGAATATTAAATAACTAGCTGATCCGCGAGTAACTTTTACTGGATGAATTTTGATTCGCGGGACTTCAGGTGACCGATTTTTCCTGATGCATAATCGGATCGGCATTTGGTAGACAACGGTATCTTCCAGAGGACATGATTTTGGCGCATTGCAGTAAAACTATTCAAACCTTGTTCAATTATGCGTGATTCAAATTCTTACAAAAATGTATACATACATGTATTCTATAAAATTCATTGCTGCCATCAGGTTTGTACGGCAGTTGAAGTAAAAATCTTGCACAAACAGAACCACTCCTGATTCTGTCAACGTCAATATGTAACACCAGATAAAATGTACACGGAGAAATACATGAGTAAACATCGTGAGACTCATCGTCAGTTTTTAATTAGAATTATTATCACACCGAACATATATGATGAAAACGTAGGTTCATTGAATCCTGGTTAAATGTACCAAATCAGAACTCTGATTTATGCACTAATAATTATGTATATTATGACTGTATATGAACTGAACTATCAATAAAGACTGCAAAAATGAGGTGTGCAAAATTTTCACCATCTCTACTTCTCCTTACATCACGGCGATACACCTTACCGTTGTGTAAAGTTGGTTGCTTGTTTTCCGGCGTCCGATGCACGTGTGCTCTACTAAAAAAACAGGAAGTTCCAGTTGATAGCGTTGATAAAGTGCAGAACAAAGAGAAAAAAATCATAATAATCAACATGCGCCGATGAAAATATGTATGTTAAACT
Organism: Diprion similis; assembly: GCF_021155765.1. Taxonomy (NCBI): domain Eukaryota; kingdom Metazoa; phylum Arthropoda; class Insecta; order Hymenoptera; family Diprionidae; genus Diprion; species Diprion similis. Next base: position 6,624,415 of record NC_060115.1, on the reverse strand, counting down.
AATAATGTATAAGTAATTATGGTGAAGAAACTCAAGGAAATGCGTGCAATAATCTCATCTAAACGTTGAACGCTGTTCAATTTAGATACCGTTCGACAATGGGCTACTAATTACCGTTTTAATTGGAAAAGTGATACAGCTGATTTCTACAGTACCAATAAGAGAAGTGATATCGAAAGTCCAACTGTTTGAATGTAGCACAAGCTTCAACTATGTTAATACTTCATTTAGCTTTTCTAACAGTCGATTTTCTCCATCCTGCACAGTAAAGTTGACTATTTTCTATAGTAGATCGAGTGTGTTTTGCGATCGTCGATAGTCACCGTCGACATTGTTAATCCAATCCTAATAAGTTACATAGTTGTCACATTTTGGGCTTCGCGCATGGCTTTGGGGCATCAGATTTACACCTTCGCCAATCCAATCGTCGCAGGAATGCAACAGTGGTGGACCGGTTTTCGGAATGATACAAACGAAGGCCCGTCCGGGAATTTGGAAAAACCGGTATGATTTGGCAGCAAGTGCTGATCAATCGAATACTGCACACTCGACGTGAGCATTATCGCCGTCACCGAGTTGCGGGGAAGACGGAACGGGACAGTGAAAGAAATCTACAGTCTCCATGAACTGCGGAATAGATAGTGTAGCAAGGAGATGGTAGCTTTACCTCTAGACGCGTTAATCTTATTTAGTGTAATTCCATGTTTTAAAACGTCTTGTGTCGTGACGTGTCGTGATATTGGGGAAGAGCGTTATTGAAGTTAATCAGTCGACATCGAGAGGCTGAAGAGTGTTTTAATCGAAAAAGTGGTCCTCCTGTGTCTGTATAATATTTTCAGTCGGTATCCGTGCATTCTCAGTATTGCTATCGAAGTACGTGAGCAAAAGATCAATCCGAGATTTATCTTCATTTGACAACTTCGGTACGTACCGTTTCGAATTCTGAAAAACTTTGACAGTACAAAAATAGATAGCACAAGGTCACGCATCCAATTCCATGAAGGTCGACTGAAAATGGTAGAAATTGGCTTTTTGCCAAAACCAATTCTGCCAGTCTGCACTTTCTAATATTTAAAAATTGTGCAAAGAAATCCATTGAAATATTTGACGTCCAAATGTCCGATCAAAATTATAACAATAAAGACATGCACCGGATTTTAAACACCATAGAAGGAAATCATTAGTTGAATATTAGGATTATAAGGCAGCTAACTCTGTCGCAGAAAAAGAATGAATATCTTAGGAAGCTGATTCTTACCACATGAGTTTCGTCACTTCATTCATTTAGTTTACATTACTCCAAGCAATCTGCAGTCATCGAAATTCTTGGTATTTGCCTTTTTTAATACCATACATGCGAGTGCATATGTCGGGCATATGAATAATCGGAAAGGCGATCATTGTCGTAGCAGCTAAAATCAGTGTCACGCGAATTCCAACTTCGTTCAAAGGTCGAAATCCCAGCAGGATGTTCAAACAGTTGACCATTGAAATGCTCTGCAGTTTTGGAGCTTTGCTTTACGGAATCTTTTTCATTCACAGGAAAAATTTTCAGTACGAATTTAAGTATACATTTTTGCGTTCTTAATTATTATTCTTTGACAAGACAATTTTTCGTATTTATGTTAGGGATTACGTCTCGCCGACTTTGTTGGTCCATCGCATTTTCGTAAAGTTATAATTATTGAATACTCTGCATCGAGAAGTATCGTAGCCACTTAGTGTTACGGAACCGACCGCACAAGAAATGATACGATATTTCTGTGAAAACCCTCAGATTCCACATCCTGCAGATACGTCTGTTTTATCCTCGATTACGAACAACATGCTACCGGATACCCATTACGGCATGAAATACACGGGGGATTCTGATCATGTGTGATATACGTACTTAGAAGTATTCCTTCTGACCGAATTGAAGTGGCCCATTTCATTCGTGACTTTCTCAATTAAAGACCCAAATATTTTCACGAACCTTTTTCATACACCGCGAGACGGTTGTAATAAAATTTCATCCTGCCGCTTCGAACTGTGTGAGCCTATTCACTTTGGAGTCCTCAAATTGAATTCAATTGTAATGGTTGTTTTGTATTTTTAATGCCAACATCCTCGAGATAAAAATTATACAAATTATTTCAATTAGTTGTACAGTTATGAAGTAGATTGCACACCATGGAGGCTAAATAAATCTTTTTAGGAGGAGCGTAAGTTTGCACTATTTTACGTTAAGTGAAAAAGACTCGGCCGCCATGATGCAAATGATACTTTACACAACAAAAGTATGGCTTACAAGTTTTTCCTTCTACTTATCGTAGAAGAAATTACTTTAAGTACAGCCGCAGGGGAAAAAACGTGTAAACCATACTTGCGTCTCATATAAGAAATACATATACATATACGTGTATTATGCATTATTTATATAAGACTTATTAGTTTGTTAGTAATAAATTGAAAGATTCTAATGACCTTGAGTGTAACTCTGTGGGTTAGAGTTGTTGCCGCACTATTCCCTGATAAACTGGTATCAGCTCATCTTCGTCATTGAGATTGAACTCGGGGGACCTTTGTTGAATTTGCGAAAGTGCGATGTTGCGATATTCTTTCTTCAAACGCTGCAACAGTTCAGATGTAATGAATATCCTTGTTGCACTGCAGCCTGACGATTTAACTTACCTCTTCTCGCTTTACTTTGAATCTCATGTAAATTACCACTCCGACAATGACGACGATGAGAACACAGATCAAAGCGATCCATATTCCATTGTTACGAGGTGCTTCTAGAAATACGATGATCATTTATACTTTCGCCACGTATACGTAAATGATATTTTTGAAAAAGGAATTTTTTGCAACTTTACCTTCGATCAAAATGCTCAAAGATTTCTCACTAACACCAAGACGACTCTTCGCTCGGCAGGAGTAATTTCCACCGTCAGTACTAAAGAAGTATTTTATGTGCAGCTCAGACTTGTTGAACGAAATGGCGTACTGTTCGTTATTTTCAAGCCTTTCACCGTTCTGTGTAATTTCAAAAAGTTGACGATAATGAAATGACGATGGTTGGTGTTTTTTTATAATTCAGCCGAGCATACCGTGACTCTATTACCTTGAGCCACGTTATTTCTGGAAACGGCATTCCTTCGACAGAACAAGTTAGTCTACGAGTAGCCTTCTCATCCTTTCCCAGATCGATTATAATTTGAGAATTATTCATATTCGATTCAATGATTGACGGCACTTGCGCGTCTGAAAGAGCCAAGGAATATGTAATTGTAAAACGAGTATTCACATGAATGAAAATTTTAACTTGCCTTCAGCCATTTTCGCAAATATATTTACATACCCAGTACCGACAAACGATATGCAATCGTTTCTTCCTGATTATTCTTATTTACGGCTTTGCAGAAATAATCTCCTGAATCCGATTTCAGCACATTTTCTATTTTAAGAATTGACTGAAACGTAAAGTTCGTCTTCCGTTTATTGATTATCATGCTTTCTGAAATAAATTTTACACATACATTTCAAGATCGAAGATGACTTTTGGCTGTTGCACTTGTGTAGTCAGAACAGAAATACCGCGGTCTTTACTGGAAATCTCGGCTTTGTAACAGAATTGCAATGAACTTAGTAGCGATACCGTTTCTAGAAGCGTTCTTCACGTCCCATGTAATGTCATCGGTATAATTGTGAACAGAAGCACCGCACGTAAGATCGATGTTATCGCCTTCCACAACGAAGCCTGGATCAATTATGCCGAAAGATCCATTTGCGTCTGTGATAAACAAGTAATTTAAATCAACGATTTCCATTAAATGATGCTTTCAATAGCAGAGAATCGATTTTCATTCTCTATAGCATAAGTAAAAATATTTTCGACATCAGCTTACCGGAAACAAATATTGATTTTCTATCTTCGACACAGCCAATGTTATTGCAGCTTTTACATATCAGATCTCCCTCCATTTTGATCGTTATGTTGACCTGTGAAATGAATCCAGCGGTGGAAAATTCGGAAGATTTCATTACGAGTTCCTAGACGGGAAAAGATAATTGGGTTATTGTTACTGCAGCAAAATCGTATAAATGAAAAGGCATATAATATCAGTGTACAAATTGTAATTACTGAAAGTGCAGCAGTGAAATATCACAAAACTGGTCAGTTGGACCAACTGATACTTGCCAAAAAATTTGGACGATTGGAGATACTCTTCGATGGAAAATCAGGGTATTCCAAATAACTCCACGTTACATTCGGTAACGGTGAACCTGATATGTGACAAGAAAATCTTGCGGATTCTCCCACTGCATAATATGACGAAGCTTCGACGATGCGAGCCACCGGTGCGGCTGAAAAGTGTATCAAAGAAAGTTTAAAAAATTCTCGTCAGGTTAATCAAGAGTAATCGGAGATTTAAATGGTTTACCACCTTGAACCACTAATAGAAGTTCATGGTCTCTAGTTTGGTTCGAAGTGTCAATGTGGATGGTGTATACGCCAGCGTCAGCAATTCTTACATCGGATATTTGGAACACGTGACGTAATCCATGTACAGCATGCGAGTACTTGCTGGTATTGGTGATTTCCGTTTTATCCTTAGAGAACCTATGCATTTCAGAATCATACATGAAATCAAAAACGAGCGTTTGAATCTGCATTAGCTGTTGATATCCAAGAAAAAGTTTATCAAAACCAATTTAATTCACGGACATCCGACACGAGGAAAACTCTAGTAAAACGGAATGCTCGAAAAGGAAACAATTTTGTGAAAATAAAAAAAAAGATAAATATCCTGTGGAAGGCTCACCATGTCACTGTTGCTTTGGGATACGTGTCAATATCTATCGCCCAAATTGCCGTTGATTTTTCGGTAACATGTATAAATGACGCATTCTCACTAGATTCGATTACCTTGAGATGCGGACGATTAGGATCTGGGAAAATTCATAAGAGAATTTACATCGATAACGAATTGCGAAAGTCTAATAAGACCGATGATGCATTATCTTTGGAAATATTGTATATTTCATAAAAAATAAGTGCAAAGTAAATTCGAAGTAAAAAATGAATTTTCAGAGTTTGGGTTTAAATTATTAGCGATTTTTATATTTACCATGAAATTGAACGTTTCTCCCTACGCTTTCTTGCTTTCCCATTTTCCTCACGGTGCAATTATATACCCCGCTATCACTTTCTTGAACATCTATTATTGTCAATTGACTACTGTCACGAGTAGGATGCGTGCGAACCAATCTTGTTTCCTGAAATTTCATCATTTTTAAGTGCGAGATGTCCATTGCAGGGTCACTACAATCAATCACGTGACAAAACTAACTGCTCAATACACAATCCCACACATTGGACGCGCAATTGTTATTACAGACATACCATCACCTGAAATAATTTTTTAAAATAATTTTTAACATTGAAAATATCAGTTATCAGTGAATCCTACTGGTACTGAACTCGGAACTGTCCACTCCACGCTATAGGGTTCCCGATACGAGTCGGGAGTTTCAAAACTGATGTGGCAGGTGATAGTCTGGTTTCTTCCCCAGACCAAGTGACGAAGTTCGTTATCATCGAAGAACGGAGGCTGTAAATCGTCTAAATCTGTTGTTGGAAAAGATATTTGTTAAATCATCCGAATATTTGGAGAGTGAAGAAAAATTCAGCAAAAGTAGAATACAAGTGACTATTGTCGTCATCAAACGGAGGTATAATTTTCTTATGAATATTATAAAGATCCGTAAGTACGAAGATAAACGAAACAAGTTGAAATCTATGCACACGTTGTTGTACTTTCGCTCAGCTGCTAGAGTTAACGAAAGTTATTACCTAGATCCAATTCGTAATCCAGTTCTTCGACTTTTTCGGGATTATTGGAAAACGGAAGTATACAATTGTAAACGCCAGCGTCATTAACGTTGACGTCATCTTTGATGAATCCTATTTTCGAATCGAATTTGAAATTGTCTAGTTCCGAATCGTCTTCCTGTGAATATTAAATATTCGTCTAATATCTACAGAGAAAATTGTGAGTTGGGATTTACATCAGCATGATAATTCTATCGGCACTTGTGTTCCAGGAATTATTATTATTTTGAATGAAATAATAAAAATTTAACTAAAAAAAATTTAAATAATTGTTGAATATTACGGTCACTTTGATATTGAATTAAATAATATTTCCTTCTGTGATAATGAAAGAATAAGTAAGATTCATGTACGCGTAAGACCTACAATTACCTGATAATTGAACAGAAGTTTTGGCTTCAGATCTTCCGCTGTTGGCCGACATGGTACGACGAAGGAACTTCCAGGCAATCTGATTATCGTATAGCCCAAATCAGTAGCAAATGATCGGTTCGCGGCTGAAAAGAGTACATATATATATATCCATATGACTACTGTTAATTGAGTGTTATAGATTCGAGAATCGAGCGAACGAATCTTAATGAATGCTGAACAGATTTACGTAAATCACATCTGAGATTCCTAACGCCTAGAGGACCTCTGATGTTGTGCTGCATGATAGTATAAATAAATATAATTAGCCAACAAGCAGACATCCTTGTTTCATATGATCGTATGTAAATTAGGTAATACAATCTGTTCATTTATATTCAATGGTGGACGTCGGTGTGTTCATGCTTACAATTGACGTAGACATAAATCCAATTAACATTTTCGCTCGAACGATTGATGGTTTGCTCGTCATTGATAATCGTCATCCCTTCCTCGGAACAAGCGTACCAACCGGTATCCACTGCCGTGGCACGAGGTACAATGAAGGTATACTCGTGAGTATTGTTATCGACAACGATAGTATGATTCGATTGCTGAGACTGCAAGTTTACCATTATTAATGAATAAAAATTAAGTTACAATCTTGCCGAGATACCGACGAACGGAGAGCGCAAATGAGTTTCGGTACAGATCAAATGATGGATCGTACGTATGCATATCCTGACAGGTCCATGGTAGAAAACTGAATAGGACTATCGCCCTGACAGGATATTCTCAACTCCGCTCCTTCCTGGATAACAAGCTGCTCTTTGTCAGGAATCATCGTTGGCTTCCGTGCTCCAGTCTCTAAACGGATGAGAAATAATGTCGTGATTAAATATAGTCAAGTACGAGGAAATAATGAAGAATTTTTAACGTGCTGTGCCAACCTGAGAAAATAAAAAGGAGAAAATTAAACAATCCCAAGTTCGTCTGCGGTGATAAGCTTTATTGAATGAAATATTGCCTGATAAAAAATATTCTCTTATCGACTAGTGTGATTGACCAAAATAAAGTTCTATCGCCGTGGACTAGAAACTCCCGTAAAGCCGGAACTGACCGCCGCGCCAGCTGTTTCGTTTAACGTGGCCTGAAGGCTCTATACATCAAACTGTAAATTGACTATAAATACCCGTCTGTATTTTGGTGCAGAATTGAAAGCAAGATTGGAAAATACAAGGAATTCTCTTGTGAACACGATCGAATGCCAACCGAATACTAAAACTTTGACGATTGGCGGTACGTGTATGATAATAGCTAGTATTTATTATATATACGATACCTTCATTCGTGCTTACGTGTGGGCTGAAAAATGTGAAAATATCTGAATTGTCTAGTCTCAGAATAGATTAGAGCTAAGCTTTAGTATTTCGGTTGGATTAAAAAGCGATTGGATAGGTTAAATGATTTTTTTTCTCTCGCTCTCTTTACCTTTCGGTCTAAACTATCGTATGGATGAAATCATATTTCACGTTCGATAACCCCATACGTAGTATCCGAAACTCTAAAAGAATAACCAAAAAGCTGATCGCTAGAATCACCATAGAAATGCGTCTCGAAACTTTGACATAGGCCTTGAAAACGAGAATGGGCCGTGAAATCGGCAGCTAATGAACTCACGGCAACACAGCCATTGTATAAAAGAGAAATAGCACGAAACACACGCTTCACCATAATTACCTTTCAATTCCATTACCGTCAGGAGTAAAATACAGGTTGCTGTAAGACACCGCATCTCCTATGGCTAAAAGTGTTCGACCTGTGAAAAAGTTGGAGAAAGTTTGGAGCTGGAATTGAGGAAATAGACGAGAAAATAGCCAATCTTTAACGGAGTCACACACTTTTCGTTGTTAAACACTCTTAATTTCGATTTCACTAAATTCGTCTGATTTCCTTGTATTGCGGTGGGAAAGAAATTTCCGCACCGGATAAACTTGCCAATTCTTTGATGAATATTTCGAACTTGAAGCTAGAACTACGTTCTTTTTTTCTTTTACAAGGGCGATTGCGTAATAGTCCCGCCTAGGCAAAAGCCGAGATCACTCGTGATGGAACTTCGGTTGAATTCGTCAGTCCAAAAGTAAGTTGGTAGTTTTCGTGAAAGATTCGTTTCCGTAATTCGATTGCAAAAAATTTCATTTCACACGATCGCGGAGCAATTCGAACAATGTTCTACAGCCGAAACTGAACAATATACTTCTATGATATAATTTTATGGAAAAATTAAGGATACTTTCTCTTTTCAACCTTGGTGCTAACGCTATTATTTACCTATGATATCGGAGTGACGGATAAGCCGCTTCTAACAAAAGGTGACATGACATAACGTTTGTAAAACTGCTCACACAATCCTCCTCGTGTTATCTACTAATAAGATTAATTGCGTTAAATAGAAGTGAGTGAAATGAGAATTATAACAGAATTGAAAAGACTTGAATTATTAAGAAATTTTCACTAGACAATAATGGGCTGCTTGGCCATCATGTCATCTGCGTACATCGTAGCAAGAAACAATTCATTATCTTCAATATTTTCAATATCTGTACGATGACAATTCGTCAAATAACTTCGATATCGGGCGGATGAGTGACTGATAAAAAATTCGTATCGTAACCAACGGATCTCATGCGCAGGTCGCGATCGAGGCGCCACCGCGTCCATTTGAATACCCCATTTGAATGAGGTAAAGGGTTCAATTCTTTCGGAATCAGGATCAGTGAGCACGCTGGGCACAATGATCAACTCATGATCTCAACTAAATCAGTCGAAAATAATAACAACGGTTATTAATATGACTTCTGATTGACTATTAGGGAAGGCAAGTATTGTCTGCATTTATGGTGATCGAGTTCTTGATCGACAAATTGACAGAATTCGAATCACCAGTTTTTTCCCACATCTCTAATCTTTAAATGAATGAAATATCTGCAGGTTGAAACTGGCTTAAGCCTTCCAAGCACATAATTTTTCGCTGATATAATTAATTCCCTCCTCTTATAATATAAGAAGGTCGTACTGCTCTATCGAAAAAATCCAGTAACTGAGACTTGATTAATACCCGTCCGATGGCGTTGACCGTAAAGCCAGAAATAGTAGGCCTGAAGTGAGCCGGTCAGTTAACTCGATGCAGGTAAAACGCCGCTGGTTCAGATCGCAGGTACGATTCGTGGAAGAGAGATGTGGCAGAGAAGATGAAAAGGAGAAGGTAGAGCGTTAGAAAAAGAGAAGGATATAAACGTCTATATAGTACACTAAGAAGACTATATCGAGAATTACAGGCGCGCAGTAGCAGCAGTGGAGGCCTAATAGTCGTGATGCGCAGACGCGGAGGTCGAGAAAGCCGATTTGTCTGCTAGCTCCGCTACTGGTTGACAGCTAGCGTAGAAGCGGAGAGGTGCTTTGCCGGCGTTGCTGTTTCAAATGGGAAATAAATAATTCTGTGTTTCCGTGGCGATAATAATGCGAGTGAAAATTGGCAATTTGGTGGGAGGGTCGTGTGCGAAACGGATTTATACGGTGGCTGTTAAAAACGAAGAGGACTTCTGATGCGAATCAAGAGATACGAGGAACCTCGTCAAGAGTACGTCGCCGTCGCCGTCGCCGTCGCCGTTTTGGAGTAGACATAATGACATTCGAACAAGTATCGAATCAAGACATTCCGATCCGGTTAACCATATCGAAAACCAGACTGGTCAAACAGCTGCCCCGCTGATCGCCGGATAATAATTAATAACGAAGTTGTTCACCTCGAAATAAATGTGTATGTGATGGGAGTGCCTGCGCGCGGTGCCCTCGCGGCGATGGTCGCCATAGCTGCATTCACCGTCTACCTGAACAGCCTCAGCTGCGGTTTCGTATTCGACGACATTTCGGCGATAAAGGACAACCGCGACCTGCGGCCCCATACACCCCTGAAAAATGTCTTCTACAACGATTTCTGGGGCACCCCGATGCACAAGGTACTGACTTAGAAATTGAGAAACGCTGAATCTAGAAACCGGTTCGTATCAAAAAACCAGTCAAATCGTACGAATCTAAGTAATGGCACGGGCGCCCCGAAGCCCCCCTTGGAATGGCCGCGATGTCTACGACCCTGCGTATTGATCCAGACTCCTTGCCATTTCGCTCTATGGTCTATGCGCTCGCCACACTCGCCACATGCGCCTCGTTAAATTTCTCCCTCTCTCTCTTTCTCTCTCTCTCTCTCTCCTTCTCACTTCCATCTTTATGCTCTCTAGATTCATCTTTTTTTTTTTCTTCTTCTTCGTTTCTTTTTCTTAAATTTAACATCGATCCTCCCGCACTTACGTTATGAACTACTCCGGCCAACGGTTTTTCTCTTCGTTTCTCTTCCTTTATCTCGTTAAATTCCCATCAATTTTCGCTACTTGAATTTCATGCATCACGATATGCATTCGTTATCCCGAAATACTTCCTTATTCCCCAATATGTCACGGTGAGGGGCTAATCCATCATCCCGTTGTATCAATCATCCGTCACTCATCGGACGCTTCCATTCTTCTCTTCGGTGACAAGTGATTGAAGAAGGAAGGAAGGAGAAAAAAACAAACAAAAAAGATAGAAAGAAAAGAAAAAAGAAACAACCGTCTGGAACTAATTTTCCCGGTTAACGTTTAACTAATTGTTTTACAGGAGCAGTCGCACAAGTCTTACAGACCGTTATGCGTCCTCACATTTAGATGGAATTATTTGATACATCAACTAGATCCGATGGGATATCACTTGCTCAACGTTTTACTACACGTTGGAGTATGCCTTCTATATTTCAGGTTTGTAATACGGAATCGAAGATGAGAAAATAGTCGAATACCAATCTGCACGATAACGTCAGAATCTTGGATTGCCAAGGATCCATTTCATCCATTGTCTAAATTCATTGATTGCAGAATGTGTTTGATGTTCTTACCCGATCCAGCGAGCTTTGTGTCAGCGCTTTTATTTGCCGTACATCCGATACATACGGAAGCTGTGAGTGTGAAGAAATTACTTTTTTTTCTTCTTTTATTTGGCCAAACGTGAGAGAAATTTATGAAGACATATTTGCTGATATTGAAAATGAATTGCTGGTTGATTTTTCTCAGGTTACCGGAGTCGTTGGCAGAGCGGAAACCCTGTCGTCGCTATTTTATTTAGCCGCTTTTATAACTTATACAAAAAGTTGCAAAAGCAAGAGATCGACTGGTGAGTACCGTGCGAATAGTAAAAAATATAACGAACGAAGACTTCCGTTTCCACGATCATACTTACGTATATCTAAATCACGATTCTGTGTGTGGAAAAAATTGTTCTAATCTTTAGGGTGGAGGTCGCTGATACTGTCAATGTTATTTGTGCTTACTGCAATGCTATGCAAGGAACAAGGCATTACAGCAACAGCAGTTTGTGTCCTATATGAGATTTTTGTTGTTCAAAAGGTGAGTCCAGCATGTTCCTTGTCCTCGTCGTGCTTTCGTGAACCGTCTTTCCCAAACCTGATGCAAATTTATACACCATCGTTGTCACGTGGTAACGAATTCTCCTCTCTTCCAAACGAATTCCTCGCCGAACAATTTGTTGCCGTATAATTTCGATTCTTTTTACAAAATTTTCTCTTCATTTGAGACACAAGTAACAATTAATAGAGAATCAACCAATGCATGCAAGATTGAGACATTTCTTCGAAACATAGAAGTAAGAAATTAATAATTAAAAAACTCGATTGAAAAATCGAAGACTTTAATACAAAATGCATGAATCACACATTTTAGTATGGATGTACGCACTCTGTAACCGCAAATCGCACGGGGTCTTTTTATTTTCCAGAACTCATCTAAACTTGTTAGTCGATCAAATATTAATTGATAAAATGTATTCTTGACGCGATCTTTTTGCTAATTTTCATGTTGTGTTATTCGTTAGACGTATCAACGCTGGCGATTGATCGGCCGCTTTGTCAGGTGAAACTAAAACCCTTGTATTTTTCTTAAAGGTCAGAGCGTTGGATATTATTCTAGCAATAAAGTCTGCGCTCGGGGGTAAGAAAATATCTCCATCATGGTCGGGAGAGGGTACAAAAAGATTGACTGCCCTGACTCTGGTTACTTTTTGTCTCCTGATTCTAAGACTGCAGATAATGGGCTCTAAACTGCCGGTTTTCACGAGGTAAAGTAACTCGGATCGACAAAAATATTCTGGCTAATAGTAAAGTTACCTTTTTCGTTCGCTAAATAAACCGATCAATTCATCTTCAGATTCGACAATCCAGCCTCAGTAGCGCCTTCACCTGCCAGACAATTCACCTACAATTATCTGGCTTCTGTAAACCTGCGTCTGCTGTTTCTACCCATTGACCTATGCTGTGATTGGACAATGGGAACAATACCTCTGATAGAAACTCTGACGGATCCGAGAAATTTGGCGACAATAGCCAGCCACGCAACTTTGGCAGGACTTCTAGCGACGGCCATTCTGACTCGCAGCAGACAAACATCCGTCGTACTGATAATGGTGAGAGAGATTTCCTGATACCTACTTCGTGTCATAAAATTATCCCGCATTTTCACCACGTGAATTTACAGAGTTTGGCGATGATGATCCTCCCGTTTTTGCCAGCATCGAACTTGTTCTTTCCCGTCGGATTCGTAATCGCTGAGAGAGTCTTGTACGCACCATCAATGGGCTTCTGTATGCTCATTGGTTACGGATGGAGTATAATATCGGACAAGAGGTGAGCGATCCGCGATCGATGGGCAGTATTTTTCCAGGAACTCGATTTCGTCTCGACTCATTGATCATTTCCGTTCTTCCTTTTTGCAGATACAAAAAGATTTCTCTGTTCCTACTCATCACGTTGCTCGTTGCACATTCGACCAAAACGTACATACGGAATTACGACTGGATAGACGAGTATTCGATATTCATGTCGGGACTGAAGGTGAACAACCGAAATGCCAAGTTGTTTAATAATGTTGGACATGCTCTGGAAAGCCAAGGTAGATTCAAGGAAGCGTTGAACTTTTTCAACATGGCCGTGAAGGTCCAAGGCGATGATATCGGCGCCCATATCAACGTTGGAAGAACCTACAATCACCTGAAAATGTTCAAGGAAGCCGAAGACGCGTACTTGAAGGTAATTGAATAAATAGTATGACTAATTCTCTTAGAAACGTAACGACATATCGCAGAATTGACTATAATCACTGTTCCTTATCCACTATCTTCAACAGGCAAAGTCTTTACTGCCAAAAGCGAAACCAGGTGAATCGTATCAAGCTCGCATAGCCCCGAATCACCTGAACGTGTTCGTAAATCTGGCAAATCTGATAGCCAAAAATGCAACGAGACTCGAAGAAGCAGATCTGCTTTACAGACAGGCGATCAGTATGCGCGCCGATTACACCCAGGCTTACATAAACCGAGGAGACGTTTTGATAAAGTTGAACCGTACCAAGGAAGCGCAGGAGGTTTACGAGAGAGCCCTATTTTACGACAGTAACAACCCCGACATTTACTACAACGTGAGTGTAGTGCTCCTGATTACATGTTAACGATCGGTTATGCGGCGGCACGCCTAAGTAAAGACGACGTGAAACTCGATAAAAATTTCACGTTCCGTTTCCAGCTCGGAGTTGTATTCTTGGAACAAGGAAAAGCCTCCCAAGCTCTGGCCTACTTAGATAAGGCACTGGAATTCGACCCGGAACACGAGCAAGCCTTGTTGAACTCAGCTATACTTCTACAAGAGTTAGGACGTGCCGAGTTGCGGAAAGTTGCACGGGAACGGCTGCTGAAACTATTGAGAAAGGTAGACAAGTTCGTAGACCAGGTCGCAGCTGCAGCAGCTGCGGCAGCAGTTTCCCCGTCAATTTAAAAACGTTTCGTTTCATTTTTTCCAGGACTCGAACAACGAGCGCGTGCATTTCAACCTGGGGATGCTGGCGATGGACGATCGAGACAGCGCCGACGCCGAACGATGGTTCCGCAACGCGGTTGCCCTGAAGGAAGACTTTCGCTCAGCTCTTTTCAACCTCGCGCTATTGCTGGCCGACGAACAGCGTCCCCTGGAAGCAGCACCGTTCCTTAATCAGCTGGTCAGATTTCACCCCGACCATGTAAAGGGGCTGATTCTCCTCGGTGACATCTACATAAATAACATCAAGGACCTGGACGCCGCTGAGAACGTGAGTATTACGATCAAAGATGGGCAAAAATTTCATCGCCTTTGGGATTAACATCTAGGTTATCCTCCCCAGTGTTACCGGCGGATCCTTCAACTTGATCCGGCGAATATCCAGGGCTTGCACAACCTTTGCGTGGTCATGGTCGAACGTGGAAAACTCGGTCTTGCTGCCCAGTGTCTGGAACGCGCTGCGGCTCTGGCTCCTCAGCAGGACTACGTTCATCGACATTTGGCGATAGTCAGAGCCCGGATAAATCGGACCCCGCCGGAGCAGAGAGATACGGAAATATTCGACGACTCGTTTTGGAACAGCAACAAACGGGAAGGCAGCTACAACAGCGACCCGATGGCTGGTGAATTCCTCGCTAATCCTGAGACGGTGTTCCTGAACCACGCATCCGCGGTTCACAGCCACATAAACAGCGAGCCGAGCATCGGAGACACCCTGAACAACCACATGATGCACCTTAAAGGACCGCCTAAGTCCCCCAGGATGGCCAAGAGCGTCGCTCAGGATACGAAAGTCAACGGTCAAGACGACACACAGCCGGCTTCGGAGGTGACCAACGTCGTCGAGTCCGGGACGGACGGGATCTTCGACGAACTCCTCGGCGCGGATGTCAGGGAAATTGAAATAAGTAAAAAACTAGGCTCGAAATTGATGACCGGAGATGGAAGCACCGGCGAGCCAGTCGTCAAGGCGGACCAATATAATCAAAGCACGACACTTCCGGTTAAAAAACATGCCGGCAAAATTCAACAGACAAAGGACAGCTCGGTCGCATAGTAATCAAGGAGGAGGAAGAGGATAACGATCCGGCGAATATTTGTAAAACTATTATTGTACCGAGGGTAATGATATACGAGAGCGGTGGGTTTAGTGCTGAAGCATATAGTGCTAAGAGTGTGAATATAAATTAAAAGATAAAAACAAATGGAGGAAAATTACAAAAAAACAGAGTATTGTTTTATATGCTGTATAAATAGGACATTTTATAAAATATATTTAAAAGTATGCCTTTTATTATTGACACACCTATTTTTAACGTTATTCTATCCTTGATGAAAACCCTTATTCACACTTCACTGATATCCAAACAATTCGTACCTTATTCAAGCCTTATTCATCTCTCACCTACTCGCGAAATTCTAATCAATTATTTTGCTTCTATAGCCATCATAATGTGCATATATATATATTTTTTCTTTTCATTGACTTTTAAGAACACAAAGAGAAGAACCATCTCCTTATCATTCTCCATGTAGTTTTCTTCAACGTCCGAGACCTCTACCGATAAGATTAAGCACGGATCACATTACTCGTCCAGTTTAACCAGGTCGCAGGTTTACCTTGAAGCTAAACGAATATCTTCGACTTAATTGCTACACAAGACACCCGAGTACTTGCTTCGAAAGCAAATGAGCCTGAAACACATAAATGTGCTATGCATCCCTCGACGAAACAACGATCAATAAAGACATGGCACAGAGGCC
Organism: Diprion similis; assembly: GCF_021155765.1. NCBI lineage: Eukaryota > Metazoa > Arthropoda > Insecta > Hymenoptera > Diprionidae > Diprion > Diprion similis. The sequence goes on along the minus strand of NC_060115.1, from coordinate 6,608,453 downwards.
GAGGAACAGCGACCAGCTACGTCCAGCTTGAAAATGTCGAAAACAACAAGATCGAGACTTCTCGATTTTGTAAAATCATTCCCCTTATCGACAGCCGCGTGACACGGTGTTGATAACGTTATAACTGTTCCTCGAGACTCGTTGTCAGTCTATTCCGGCAAGAAACACTCCGCCGATCTTCATTCGTAAAATTATGCACCGCGTCATTGTCGCAGCAGTAATTTCCATTAATCGGCGGATAAACTGATGCTGGAAACCCGTATATATCAAATGGGATGTACACACTAAGGTCGACAAGTAGGAAATACCGCCGGTGGTCCGTGTCATCTCGATCCTTCCGCCCGTATGCCGGGCTCACTGACAATGAGAAATAAAGATGTCTTCTCTGGAAGGGGCAAATAATGCAGGACAAACCTGCAGGGTGCAGTTAAGCCCGATTGATGCACGAGTAATCCAGTGGATATCGGACACGCATTCTCTACAGCGTTTCTGTTCAATTCCATTGATCGAATGATCTCCCGAAAACCCTAAGGAGAGGTTAAAAAATAATTACCAGCTCACCGAAATCCAGGGGGATTCGTTTATCAACCATTTTACAAATATACATGGTCCAGAATTGAACGGCTTCAGTTTGAAATATGGGAACAATCAAATGAGGAGAAACGATGGTAAGAAATGAAGGGAAATGCAGCTCGCTCGAGTTCCCCTGCAAAATTATACAGGGGGAAGCTAATCCTTCCCAGTAGCGTAGTAGCTAGGGGGTTCTAAAAACCATCTATTTATGTCTGAAATTACGTCAGGCAAATTGAGAAAATTTTCCATTTTTCATTCATTAGAATGTAATGAATTTAGAAACTAACGGCATCACTCTAACGAGTGTCAAAAATGTTGAAGAAAAAGACTCTGAATCGAAATATAGTCTCAAAGTTATGTCCGCGCAGAAATATTGGCGGAATAGAATACAATCGAAACGACTGTAATTGACCAATCAAATATCCGTAAGTGAAAACATCGGGAAGCAGAGTGTCAAGTTCTGGCAACATCTGGAAGAAAGTTTGCCATTCCCACGGGGCCTTCGCAGTTCCACTCACGTCAGTGAACCTGTGCAATTTGGTCGCCACATGTTTCCCTCTCTTTCCCACACTCACCGTCACTTTTTCCCCTTCCGTAGAATGAATGTTTAGAAAATAGGTGCCATAAATCTGAGAGATTAATCAGGGTCTGGAGCCGGTAATAAGTCAAGCGGTTCGCTTGTAGACCAATTCGCTCGACATTTACCAACCGAAAAGCAACCTGAGTTTGTAAGAGCAAAGTGACGCTTCGATAGGACAGTTCTCTTACCAATTTATTTATTAATTCGTTATAAGCCTGTATCATTAGACGAACAAACGATGTCTTGGTTAGAGCTTGTTTCAGTAATACAGTAATCGTTTCGAACGCTCCTATAGCAGAGCGATGGAAGTAGCACGTTTTTTTCCACGCGGCCGTAAGCTTGCGTGAAAATATGCTGATCGCAAATTGTTCAAACAGCAGTCGGAGCACATCCTGTGCAAGCGAAATTCGATGCTGATCGTAAATCACCTTCATAATGTCTCAACGACCCGAGTGATTCGCCAGAGCGAGTAATCTGCAGGCATGAGAAGAAGTAAGCGAAATTTGAAAGATTGAGGAGAATTGAGACTAGACAGCGAACACAGTCGTTGGCTAATCGCTCAATTCTCCCGTGATAAAATTGGCGGGGTCGGACTCGTGTGACTCGCAAAAACTCGCTCAATCACCATTGGATTAATCCACTTTCTTGTCGACATCTGCAGAGCTCCTTTCCTCCTCTCAGACCCATCAGGATCAAGGATCGTGTCGTGCGTGCGTGACAACGACGCAGTTGAGCGACACGTGCATTAAACAACTCGTTTGTCAATGTAGCCAAATCGATTGAGCGGTAATGAATCGCCTCGATGATGGAAATGCGTGCATCACAAATTTCTACAGCAAGTGCGCAGCGAGACTAAAGGCTCATCTTCGTGCTACCAGCAATTATTTTCAGGTGAAAATTTACGTCGTGCAAATTTGAGCTGCAAAACAGGAGCGTTCAAATCGAGAGACAAAAAAGAGACGAATAGCTTCGGCCCTTTTCGATACGTTGAGTTCTCGCTGGAAGTGGATGACGCATTATAGGCATCGCGAGAAGAACTGCAACGGAAGACCCAAAGAGAAATTGGAAGCTCTGATATTTCTCCTCATCCATCATCAACACCTCCTCGAAAAAACGGGCGTACATATCTCGGGATGTTTAGTATGTCCGACGAATATCGCCTTCGTCACGCATAAGTGGAGGGTGAAAAAAAGTGAGAAATAAAGTGTGTAAAGCGGAGCACCAGACTTGACTAAAAATATCTGGAAATCTTCCCCCGGGTCTAGCCGAAGGTCTATGTTTAGAACTCATTAAGTGCAGAGTGTTTTATACGTTCTTAAAATCTCTCTTTCTTTATTTCCATTCTTTTTAAGAAAAATTCTCGACCTCTGATCCCCGAATAAAGTCCAAGGCTTGCTCTCCTCCTCGCTCCCCCTTTATGTCGCAATCTCATTTTATATTTTTACGCTTCTCTCCCAGACCAATCAGAGCACATCGGAGGACGTTCATTCGTGCCCCGGAAGATGATGCGGTCAGATAAAAGACCAAATCGACATATTTGGTCGCGGGATAGAAGCGAGATGCAGTTGTTACAAGGTAGTCAGTCGCTTGTTGTCGGACAACAACAACAATTCCACGAAACAGAGGTTTATGGGATATCGGTGGGTATGGGAGGCGACAGGGACGATATGCCCACCAACGGAACGCGTAAACTTTCTAATGCACGCGTACAGAATCACTTGGACGTGCAATATACTCGATGTACGCTCGCAAATCTTTGAACAAATTGACGTGTCCTCAAGCAACGGGTGCACTGAACACGTCAAAACACCTCGACGTTACTTGCCGGGCCATTCTCCTTATAAAGGACCTTGTTGCGGCTAAACCTACATCACAAGTTCCTTGCTCATCCTACAGTAACAATCCGACACCCTTTCTCCGTGAATCCTTTACGCCCTGAATCAGTATATATATATATTATACCTGCATAGGTCTATTGCACATTCGGCAAGATCCTTCATTTCGTCTTGTCATTAAAATCTCCACGCAATTTATACCAGCGTCAACTGGTTTTCTGCACGCAACCGTGAGTATAATGTTACGTTCTGCGTTCCCTGCTGTCCACTATTACACACACGTCGGTATAAATGCCTATATTTAATCATCTCGTGACAGCTGAGGCGTACATTTTTATTTCCCCATTCCCTGTCCTCGGACATATCATTTTTTCTCTTCGTCTTCCGAGACCGTCATAAGCTAGCTGGGTAAACTATCAAAGTCTGCTAGACGTTTCCTTCTCTATTTACACGCATGGATTTGATTAACAAAAATCGGTATCAGCAACATTTGCCGGGAAATAATTTCGGCCGTTCGATCGGTAAGGGGGGAAAAAAGTCTCTTACACGCGTTCGAACGTGCCAACTGACTTTTGCGGTTACATTGTGTTTCATTCATATAAATGGTCATGAAATCAGGGTACCACAGAAGACTTAATCATCTCAAGAATTCTCGGTAAAGTTGATGAATCGTTGTCTCTGCAAAGCTTATTTCATCAATAAACCAACACAGGGCGGCGACAGACCAGGAAAACCGGAAATAGTCAAGGTATTTCATTTATTGTAAAGAGTCAAGAAAAAGTCAAATAATTATGATAAACGAGTGAGAAAAACTTCCTCTCTTTTATAAATTGTTTTCAAACTTCAACTGTGCATCGAAAATTCTATTAAATTTTTAATAATATGTGTGAAACGAAGCAATACTATGCGTTTCGGAAACAAATTTTCTGTATTAAAGGTGTCTAATTTCTTTGGAAGCTTTCGTAATCGTAAAAGTCATCCAACATTGCCTAAATTTATTGAAAATCGAGGAGATATCCACTCATAAACCGAATGAAAAGCGACTGCAAAGATGTCAATTGATTTCCAACGATTTTAAAGTGATTGCTTTCCAAATTTCGCGATTTGCACAAGTGAATAACTCCTCGCTGAAAATAAATGAGGAAGCTTTTAAAATTATTTTTACGGGTAAAGTCGGAGAATTTTATTTGAGAAAGATCGCGGCCACCCCGGTGAACAGCTCCGCCTTACCCGTATGAAAAAATTGTGGAAAAACTTGTATGCTTTTCCCGAATTCGAGAGTCCGGGTCGGTCAACCGATACATGAGACCGCGAAACGAAGTCGCGACCTCGTGGGTCCGATCGCTATAATTTCGCCGTGTCTCCCACTCTTCGGTTCGTCGTCCGGCACGTTGGCGTTGGCAGCGAACTCCCTGGGTCCACCAGCCCGAGAGCCAGGGTCCAACCACCTTCTCCGTCTGTCGGACTGTCTGGGTGTCGTACGGTCGGGCTGTCGGGGGGTCGGGTGGCGGTGCGCGCTCTTTCTGGGATCCCAGGACTAGGGAGCGAGAGCAGCGGCGTCGCTCGTAGTCGGTGCACAACCTGCAACCCGGCGCCTTCGAACATCGGTTGGCACCGTTTAAGCGTCGCGAGGCTAGACGAGGCCTGATAGCGCGGAATCACGACGCCGACGAGAACGACGAAAACGACGACAACAACGACGACGACGACCCCAAGACGACGAAGACGAAGAGAAGAACGACAAGAGCGAGAAGGCGGAAGAAGAGGCTCCCCTCCACGATTTTTCACTGCGTTAGAAAAAATTTTCATATTCTTGAATCGCTTCGACCACCACCACCATCGCCACCACCACCATCACCGTCGTTGTCGAATTTATACCTACGACGACGACGACGACGACGACGACGACGACGAAGAGGAAGAGGAAGACGAAGACGACGATGACTATGACGTGATGTACATTATAGTCGTCCGAACAAGTGCAACCAGGAAGATTGATCCTCGTTTATTATGAGCCGCGCGCAAATTGGTATATAAAAAATCGGCACAAATTTTTTCAAAACGAAAATACTTTCAACCACAATCTGCCTTCCGCTTCGAATTCCGCGGCAAAGTGTTTATACAACCGCGAACGAATCGACGGTTCCGTGCGGTAATGAATGAACGAATAAAGAAGTAAATGATCAAAGATAAGCTCGATGAATTTTCATGACAAACATTACGCTGTAGTGTTAGTATAATCAAACAGGGTTACGCTATGCGGTATATAAAACGTCGGTGAGACTTTTCAGTGACGAAATATCACCATCGTTTAAATTAATTACATGGACATTTGCAACAATTCACGGATAATAGACAATATTAACATTAGTAGGTATACAGGTAACGAGTATATACATACAGGTATATTGATGTGTACGAGTACACGCGTCTGACGATAAACATTAAACATACTATTATATATGCAGTATACACGTATGAACATAGCTATACCACAACAACTGTAAGTGTAAAAAAGTATTCCACGATCTGTGACTAAAAATTGGCACAAATGCCAATTGCATCAAGTGCTCAACTGTGATATTTCAAGTGATATAAATAATAGTGAATGTTTTTTACCTCGCAGGCCTCGTCTCTTTAACGATACTAAGTGAGTATCCGAAACCTGTTTGTTTTTTTGTTTTCGATTTTTTTTTTTTAAGGAGGTGGACCATAGTTGTACAATTCACGTGACAACAATATGTTTTACGCGTCTTTCTATAGCTTTTATCAGAATATCAGAGTACAAAAAAGTGCACATTTACGTCCTAGTGATAAAAAATAATCTCTTTTTTAACTCCGCTGAGAAAAAAATGTGAAGAAAAAAACAAAAACTTGCGAACCATACTTTTGTTACGTAAATTATCGTGGGCAGTGTAGGTGCAAAGTTTTTATCGCCACGCGTACTTACTTGCAATATTCGCCTTCGACTCGCGCACGCGCTCGTATACGACTTTTATTGCAAACTTACGCTCGGTGTGAAAAGACTTACTTTGCCTCCTGATGAACAATGTACTATTATTATTATTATTATACTACATATCTCGTAGAAGACAAAGATTGATCGCGTGGTCTACGGTATAAAACAAAGGAATTTTCGACTCTCCAATTCTCTATCTCTCTTTCTGGGTTCGCTGGGTTCCTTTTTTTTTTTCTTTCTTTCTTTCTTTCTTTCCAAGAATCAAATTCCTACGGGAGATGAACTCATTCTGAGATAAAAGAAAAATAAATGATGGCAAAAAAGAAAAAGAAAATAAAAATGAAGTTAAAAAGAACCAGAAAGGGTTATAAAGAGGACGAAGGAGATCGAAAGAGAAGAAAACGTATAGCGGATGAACTCCGCTAGCTTAAGGGGCAACGGCTTTACCCCGTGGAAATTGATATTCGCAATAAAGAATAAAGAAATAGAGGGACGTTTAAAGCCACCGGCGTCGTCGATAACTTCGCGATTACTTTGAGGTAATAGTAAACTGACGTGATTATTCGACGCGTCCGCTTGTCACGATAAGAATTACGCTAATTGCGGTTTTTTTTTCATTCCTTGTTTTCTCACAATTTCTGCAATTGTACACGTAACAAACACAACGTACCGACCGCAAACTACAGCTGACATCATGACGTGCGAGTCTCACTTACGGAATAATCCGTAGAAATTAGAGCTGCGCCGCATTGTTTAATCGGTATATATCTGTCGAATGGCTATAAGACAGAACTGCATATTGCAGTCCGTGCAGCAGGTATAAATTCCACGGCAGCATCTTCCGACTGGAAATCTACCCGCATCGAATTACCGTCGCCTTATCGATTCGAGCTAACGTGACCTGCCCCGATCGGTTATCAATGAAGGCTTTTCGTCGTCGAGCATAGAATCACCTTTTTAAGAGAGTAAAAAATGAAATCCGTTTATTCGTAGATTCACGTGCGCAGAATTTTCGTAAAATCAATCAATGAATCCTCCAGATAAATCGCTCGCAATCAAACGAGGAAGGCGATATCGACTCTTCCGATTCCTAAGCAAAGGCTTCGCTGGGATGCTGTTTTAAGTGAAGGAAAGAAGCAACGGCCAATTCGTAAGACGATTAGAAACATATTCGATAGAGCAGGCGGTGTTTGAGTAGCGTACGAAGTTGAAATCGAAGCTGCATGGTCAGACAGCCGAAGGAGATGAGATGACTTGAGAATTCTCACAATCGCGGCACGTGAATTCCGAGAGGCGCCGAACAAAGGTCGTTCCCGGTTAGTAGCGAGCAAACAAGGCATCAGGCCCCGTTATAATATATTATGATGAGACTTTCTCATTCCAACGTAAAAAAGATGGATCTAAAAATAGGGGCGCCACGCGCTCCAGGGAATTCATATATAATCAACAACCTTCCGATAAGCGAATAATATACGTGATTCAAAGCTTTCCACTACGATATTATCGTTATATCGCCGTCGCGTTATGCTCGTTTAATTATTATACTGATTTATATGAGTACAAAAAGACGCATCGAGACCCTGAAGATTATACGGTTGACGAGACGCTGCTGCACTTCAAACGGTCGCTTGATATGCAGACACTGTAAATGGCAAAATGAAATAGATTCGCAAGAGTCGTTTGTTCAGGTGATTCGATGATCGTTTTCCAGTTGAATGGTTTAATTAATCCGCCAATCGGAGTATCACGATTCGATTGCAAGTGAAGTAGATCTTTCCTATATCTCCAAGCTTGACTGCTGAGTAATTGTTGTTAGAAGTGCGTTGCTATCGCGGTGCGTATACGTAAAATTTGTTTTAAACGTATGAGTTGTTTGAAGATCCTTTGCTCGTGTGACGAACTAGAGAGAGAGAGAATGAAAAAAGCGGGAAAAGTTTAAACGCGAGCTAACAATCACAAAGAGAGAGAGAAAGAGAGAGAGGAGAGGAGAGGAAGAGTGCAGACAGCGTCAGACGCACAGAGAGAGACACATAAACGTGAACGCAGACAGACGTGTACACGCAATAGGATATAATTTGAACTCGTTATGTAACGGGGTTACCCAAAGACACACAGCCGCACTATTGACTCTCGTTAAGCTATTACTGAATAGAAAAATGTGAAATGGAAACAATTTCATCATCATACACCCGCCTCGATCGTAACCACCCGCAATCGAGCTGCATCCGGAGGACAGAAATCTCTACGTTGAAAGTTGAAACTGAAACGAATCGGTGCAAAGCGAGAAGATCGAGTATCTTGTGCAGAGTCTGTAGTGTAAGGATTAACCGTGTGCTTTGTGCTTTCTGATTTCAGATGTCCACAAGTTGGTTGAACGTTGTCCTGGCTTTAGTGCTGGCTGTGGCATTGGCTTTACCGCATTTCTCTAGCGCTCAGTCGGACATCTTTCAATTTCGTGCGGAAAAACGAAATACACTTGGGGCAAAGAAGTACTGCGGTAGAAATCTGGCCGACGCTCTTCAAGTCATATGCGACGGAGTTTACTTTCAGATGTTTAAGAAAGGTGGGCAAGGTTAGTGTCGCAAATTTGGGTAAGACTTGTAATCTAGTAAGATTGTAATCAGATCTATGTAAGATCTGTAACGAGCAAGTGTGTAACGAAATCACGATTTCACTCGGAATCTGCAGCTTTCCTCCCTACGAGGTTGAAGCTACAAGTCTGAAAATAAAGCGATTTAGTAACATCTCTTCAATTCAAAGAATGACTCGGAAAAAACTGAGCCGCATTTTTCTAATTCGAAAAATTTTAAAAGCTCCGGCTGCTAGCTTCAACCTCATTACCATTACCCTGTAACGTCATTTCGATCATCAGATCGACGAGACATGGATTATTCCCCTGTGAATCCGACGTTCTCCTTAAGCTTTCAAAAGCTTTCAAGCTCGAGTTGGTAATATCATCCTGAGATAAGCGGCGAGAACACGCGCTGCAGCATCTTTCAGCCTCGATTCCCCTCGTGCATCAGTTAGTTCGAAGCTTCGTGGTAAACACAAGTTTAATCTATAATCGTCACGGCCGACGTGACGGCTGTCATGAATTATCGCGTTCGTGCTGACAGCGAGGGGCAACTTTGTATGTATACGCGAGGCACACAGTTCCTAGTCTTCATTTTACCCTTTCCCCCCCATTGGCGCTTTTTGCCCTCATTTTTAGTGCTGCAACAGCGGTTCAGTTCGAGGTTCAACGAGTGCAGGGCCGTAAACGGCGTGTAGTAGAGCCTGTTTTCTCGGTTGTGCGACCAATGACATTGAGTACCGTTAAAGCGTCTATAAATATGCACTCGACATGCGAGCGCGGGTGCGCGTGTACGTGGCATAACTGCTCCCACAAGCATCCCGATAGCAATAAGTAACAGCAACCAACGAGTCAGAGCAGCAACACGTGGTTATTCCGAAGCCTCTCCGCGATCGCCATTATTTGACCTATTTATTCAAGTCCAACAATAAGTATTATCACTCAAATCACAAGCAATAGCTCCGCAATTAAACTACCAACCAAAACAAATTCGCGTATATATTATATATATATATTATATATATATATATATATATATATATATATATATAGTTGTGGCAGGAACTAGGCCACACAATCCGTTATTATCAAAGCTTCGCGGTCTGTATACGAGTATTCAGCTTATGCTACTTAAGTACCGTCTGGAAGACCGACTGAACTGCACGACATTGCGGTCGGGAATCATCATCATTCTGGTCAACCGATCGTCGAGCATTCTCAGCTTTCGTTTCGATCCACTCTCCCGATTTTGCTCTTTGTCAGTCCACCACGTTCGCGAACCGCAAGTGTTCGAAAGACGTTTTTGCCTAATGATCGCAAGCTACGAATATAGTAGTTGAATTCAGTAATAACCTGACGTAGCTTCCACCCTCCGAACTCGATTTGCGAGAGGCATCTAACGACGAATGATCATTTCGCGTCACCTCTATATACGCCGAATCTAAGATAACGGCAGGATTTTCGTCGATGCATGACTTTGCATGACCAGAAAGATTGAAAGAATTCATCAAGCCTCGATCCTCCAAGTACTTAACGACGTTTGTTTCTCTGTTCCTTTTAGAAATGGAGATGGACGACTACAACTACGGGTACGACGACACCTACCCGTTCAGAACGAGGGCCAGTGCTAATGCCATGATGGGACGTTTTGCCGGTGGACGATTCAAACGACAACCTCGCGGTGTCCACGACGAGTGCTGCGCAAAGCCGTGTACCGTCGGCGAGCTGTCGAGCTACTGCGGCCGTTAGAAGTTTAACAACATGCCGAAGTATACTTTCCAGTCAGAGACAGACAGAGACAGACAGAGACACACACACACACACGCATACCCACACTCTACACAATCGCATACATATTATACATTATATTGCTACACACATGCACGCACATACCACACACAGCGAAACGCGGCCACCCCTGTTGAGATAATTGTATTAAGGAAATAACAATAATATTATTACTAATTATGATAGTGATAATGATGATAATAAAGTCTCTATCGCTTTTACATACTCACTGTACTTGGAACGCGATGTGTATACTTTATAACCACGCCTCTTGTTATATACCCTCATCGCGACTCGTCGATGAAATTGAAATCGAAGTTATCGATTAAAAAAAAAAAAATACATATATATATATATGTGTATGTATTAAAGAGGCTACAAGGTATCTTCACTCGATCTCTATACGCTATAGATAATAATATGATTATTTTATTTCATTTTTCTCCGATCAATTCACTTTTCTTTTTTTTACTTAAGGATTTTTAATTAGAATATTAGAAAAGGAAAAAATAAGGAAAAGAAAAAAAGGAAACAAAATTACAACACTTTTTTAAGGTTTTTATATAATGCTTGAGAGTCGATTATTGTACGAGTTTTGTTTTTCTCCTCTGCTTCTAAATATACACGAAGAGTGTGTTGTTATACGAAAACATATAGTCTCTCCTTTAATTTCCTCACATTTTTAACAATATTACTAAACGTATAGTTACAGTGAAAGTTGCGCGATGTACACGCATGTCGTACGTTCCACATGTAAAGGAAGAATTATGAAATTATTAACTCATGTCTAGGCCAGTATCTGACGAAAATAACGAACATTCGTACTTTCACTTTGCGATCCATTTAAAGCAGTGTTTATAGTACTGCAGTTTTTTTATGCATAAAAACTAACGTAAAATTACGAACATTTTCATCAGACGAAAATAAAGAAAGTCGTAGAATTTTGACGTAATCAAAACGCGTCGTTTCCTCAAGTTTTTCGTTCGTTCTACGACAGCTGAATCCACGTATCTCTACTCTGACAATAAATCGACTCATTGTCTTGCGCCCTGACGTAATCATCGCTGCAGAGCTTTACTCTCGGGCAAGTGAGACGCGGTCTGCAGCATTCGTATCAGCCTACTGGTAAGTATAATAAAGCTTAATCCTACGAATATAATTGAGCGTAATGCGAATGATGATTATTTTAATAAATCAAATCCGGGTACGTACGAGAGCGATGATGTAACAGTTCCGCGTTATCCTTGCCTCGGATATTCACTTGTCGCATTACCTCGGTTCAAAGCTAAGTTCAGATCTGAAATTGGCCAGAATCGATCTAGTTTCAACGACAACTTCACCGATATTACACGGGAATTATAGATTATTAACCAATCGACCGTTTCAATTAAAAACTAATGATCGTACATCAAATAACAAATCATCCTTCGAGTAAGTCGGGTATTCGAAATAGCGTTAGTCACGTGTAAGGACCTCGGTAATTCCACCAAATCTACAAACTCGAAAATCTGTGTACGCCGCAGAGAGTATGGAAGCGATCAAGTCAAAATCCGCGGACTCTTTGCACGCGAAAGGTACTCAACAGCCGATATGCGAAGCTGAGGACAGTCTGCTACGGAGTAAGAAAAAACTGACTTACACATTCAGCACGCAGCCGCTGGAGAGCGACCTAAGAAAGCTTTTGGTACGTCGAGACTCGTTGAGAGATCACGTTGTACCTCTAAAAACACTCATCTAACTCCTCTGTGATTTTGAAAAATTCTTTCATCTCTGACAAATATTTCTCCACCCCGCCGAAGAGGCGCTGAAACGAAAGTGAAAGATTGGTAAATTGGAAATCCCCTGTCATCTTGTAACTTTAACCCATAATATTTACCATCCAACTCGTGCGTCATTATTTCTGAATGAAGTAATTTATTGTTGAGAATAAAAATGCTACTAGCCGTGCACGCTACACGATTAGGTACGCGATTCTTAGTGTCATTGGATGAACGACGTAGTGTACGTTACGCGAAGTTGTTGGCGTGCGGGATTCGTATCTCAGATTACGTAATTAAAAGGCTGAATAATTTTTTTTACATCGTTATCCAGATTCGTTTATTTATTTCTTTTAAAAAACTATCCGCGTGCCGAGACTGCGTCTGATCCTGTTTCTACGAATAGAAGTTGGATCGGTATTTTCGATTTTGAAAAAACGTAGCAGTACTAAACGACTTTTTCGGTTTCGGGATATCGAGGATCTATAGATGAAGAAGAGTCAAAATTTCAAATTTTTCCCAGCCTAAAAAGATAAGCCAGGAACCAATCGATCGCAGACGAGTCTCCTCCACGTCGGACATTCTCACCGAGTTCGTATAATTCTCAACGTTGAGACTAACGGGCGTCGAGGGGGCACGTGGGCAGAATTCTACAAGTAGTCCTTGACCGAAACAATCTCATCCTTAATGCGAGCATTAGCCAGTCAGCTCCAATCTGTTCGTCACATTTCCGTACCGCTGAACCACTCGTACACTTCCTACTTGTTCTCCCTATGTAGGTACATAAATAACCCATCCGTTTACGCGTATGTCTCACTTCGTTATCCATATCGTAGCTACAGCTGTACAGTGCAGCGGTAAAACAATCGTACATGCTGCTTGAGATTAACTCCGATTCTGCTGAACCGAATAACTCGTAACCATAAATAAAAAACAAGAAACAAGAAACAAAAAAAAAAAAAAACAAAGCTATACCTACGAGTCGATTTTTCACGTCTAGACGCAAGTCACCGGGCAAACCGATCTTATCGGCATAACGAACGTGAAGTTAAAAGTTGTTTCTGGGCAAGCGGGTCTTCATCGTCTGTCAGAATACACGCCTCATCTGACAACCCTGACTTTGGACGGCAGCTGCATTGCCACGTTGCGTGATCTAGGATCCAGTTTGAAATCCTTGTCGACTCTGAGCGTAGCCAGGTAATTCATATCAATCTTAAATCCATTTTAACGATCGTTCGATCGACAAGTGTTTCGCAGATCACGAGCCGACGACCACCCACTTCGTTCAACGACGCACGGTAGGTACCGAATGCAATCTTGTCTCAGCCAATGGCGCAGCAACGAATCGGAACACAAACGTAGGATGAAAATCATTTAAAAATTTACTCAAATTATTTGAAAGTCTCCTGTACCTACCGCCTGGAGGATATGGTGAACATTTCGTCAAGTTGCCGAATAAAAAGTTTCGCTTATCACCTGTGATACCGGGTGAACCGAGAAATAGTTTTAAAAAACTGATCCCAATTCTCGATCACTGTATTACACGTATTACGCACTTGTTGTTTGTACACCGCATGGCCTGCAGCTTTCACGTCGCGGCGTCATTGACGAGCAGTGAACCCGCGGCGTCCATTATAAAATTCTTTTACACACTTATAGTCGCGTCGTATTCGCGTCAGCCGCAGTTCTCCGATTGCAGGTGTTATCTGGATAGTTAGAAGAGGGTGAAGTAAGCAGAGAAATGTTCCGATAGGAGGTTAACGCCGTCCTTATTATCAGGAGTAACGAAAAAGCCAGACAAGTTGGCGGTAGAATACACAATACGGATTATGCGTATCGAAACTAGTATACATATAATTGACGAGGAGGGTAACGAGCCTGAAACTCTCGGGTATCAGTTTTTCCCAGGATACTTCGTTGCCCGTCAATTCTCTCTTCCCTTTTCAGATGTAGTATGAAGCATTTGGACGGCGTCTGGGGATTTCGAAGCCTTCAGGAGCTGAACGCTAGAGACAACTTCATATCGGATCCTTCGCCCTGTTCCGGTGTTCGGAAATTGTCCAAACTTGACCTGAGCAACAATCAAATCACAAACCTTTCCTACTTCGCCTTTTTACGATCCTGTCATCAGCTCAAGGAACTTCACGTTGCTGGGAATAATTTTTCTAACTACAAAACGGAGATAACAGTTCGTGCGCTATGACTTTGTATATATATATATATGCTTCGAGAACCAGACAATTTTTCAAGTCGACTTTTTCTCACTGCTCCAGACGTTCCTTCCGCAAGTACGAGTCCTCGATGGTGAAGAACTGGAGGATCGTCATCGGCATTCGCATGTTACCGAAGAAGGGTAAATTGACGCACGAATGATAGGAAATTCCGGCAAGGATGATCCTTGTTAATTACTTAAAATCCTTCGTTTCCCTCCAGGTTAGCCATGAAAATTGAAGATCAAAGCTCGGAAGAGGAAAGTATAACGTCGCTTTCGGCAGAGGACGTTGATCCTGACGAGACGGTAGGTTGCTGGTATAAAATCGTGTGAAACTAGCAAGCTTAATATAAATTTGATTCTGGGAAATGTCACTTTACAACTTTCTCAATATACGCAAGATGAAAAGAGAGAAAAGTGAGGCGGTAGAAAAAATCATAGAAGAAGACGGAGAAGGAGACAACAGAAAAGAAAAGGAACGCAACGGCGAATGCGAACTATTTCTGCAAGATATTCGAACTCAATTCCCTCATAATTCTGCTAACGACTCGGAGGGAGCATTGAATAACGGTGGTGGGTATAAATCAAATTTAAGAGAGACATTGTATTCATTTCAGACCATTTGCAGCCTGCGGTCTGTCTGAAATCGTCTAGGCAATTTGGAGTAATTGTAATTTACGTGCACGTGGATGCCGTTGAATGTACATTTTTTACAAACTGTGCTGACACCGCAGAGTTTATGAACTGCGAAAATTAAACGCGGTTGGTAACCACAAAGGATCTGATAGCCATCAACCCTCGGGAGGAAGAAAAAATAAAAAAAATAAAAAATTAGAAGGAGAGGGAGTGAGAGTAGAGAATAAACGCTATCATTGTCATCACAGAATTAACAGTGGCAAATTCATCTGAATTACTGGTTAATTAATGTTAACTATGTTGTTGAATATTTGCTACACTGTTGCAAACCGCGATAAGTGCAATAATTACATAACGACCATATGTTATACCCCAGAGAGAAAGAGTTTATTACCGGTCATATAACTTAAACACACACCCAGTGTTTGTAAAATGTCGGCAGATAAAAGCATCGCTCTCGAGATCCCGCCAGGAAAGTTGTCATCTGGTCGCGTAATTTGTGGAAGCTTGGCAGTTTCTTTGCGAGGACGTAATCCAGCAAAAACCTCATCTCTAGCCGGACCCCAGGTCGGTTCATAGATCGCATGACGCACCAGAAGGATTAAATAACTTCAATCTATCAAAAGAAAATATTCTCGTATCTATTTGGGTTTGGATTTCCTAATTACACTAATCAGATCCTTTTATCACCATATCCAGCTTTGCGAATAACAATATTACTCAGCAATTATACACCAACTACTGTTTCGAAAAATATCCGTCAATAAACGTGATTCGATTTTCCACAGATAAAAGAATCTCCGAAGTCGGGTAAAAAGGAAGAGATCTAAGAAGACCGTGAGAAACTTGAATCTGAAGAGACAAACTCAGAAGAGAAGAAACGTGCATATGCTAGAACATCAGTGTCAAGATCACGTGTTGAAAAGGTGGAAGCCATCAAGCACATCACGCGCAATGCAGGCGCAAACTTATGTTTAGACGTCTCTAGTTTCGCTGCGTGGGCAAACGGCGGTTTAATTCAATCTAAACCATAGCTATAAGTGTAGTTATGCACACATTCTGCACCGTTGTTGGTACCCTGTAATACACATCGTGATCAAAAGTTTTTCTGTTTTTTTTTTTTTTTTTTTTGAAAATTCGTTACATCGCACTTCTACGGAAGGTACAAGTCATTGGTACAAAGCTGAAGACTCGAGTGAACACGAGGTAGGTATAACGTACCTTCTACCCATCTCTCGGATAACCATTGACACTACAGTTTGACCTGAGATCACCCTTGAATCGTGAAGGAGAGTCTTGTTCAATGCCTGATAGTAAGCTAATGCCGCTCGTGTCGGTGACACGCATGACGATCACGTTTGACAGTTATTGGCCTGTAAAAAGGGTTCGAGAGTTGAATAAGGGGCTCGCATCGCCGCATCGTCGCCACGTATACGACGTCGATGGAAGATGAAGAAATCAAACTACTAGTTACGGTCAATTGATCGAGATGCAAATTTAAACGACGCTCGTCTTGGCCATTGAACCTCGAACAACGAAGGAATGAATATGAATAAACGAGCACTCAATGACCCGATCGTCTGACTATCAATGTCAAATCGAATTATAATTTTATCGAACTTCTGTCAGCTGGAAACTTTGCAGATAACACTATAGCGGCCGAATGTTCCAACGAGACTCGACGATGGTCCAGACCACGGACAACATAATCATTTGTCGTAGTAAGTGTAAGTGTAAGACTGTTTCAAGTTTGCATTGCCGCAGCAGGAGAAAAGGCTTATTGTCATGCAGATAAAGCTCGCCGAGTCTGGCGAACCTCGTCATATTTAGTTGTCAGTCAGTCTGCGCCACAATACATCCAGATTCTACATTCTACATTATCGCCCAGTTAATTTACGCTGCCAATACACGCGAGCGTCGTCGACTAGTTTTAGACCATCACGTTCTCTCCCCGGCCGCAGACGTTTGACCGACGAGACGAGACTTCGCTGCTGCGCCGATGAGAGAGAGAAATAGAAGAGAAAAAACTAGGTCGGATCATAATAATGTGTATTGCGTCCTAGTTCACTTGGAAATATGCAGCAGAAGCTAGACGTCACGTGTATAACCAATAGACTTCGGCTGATGCAGAGAATTATAGGACAACACCACCTCCGTTGATCGCCTGAATCGTCATTCATTCACCCATATTGCATCACGCCATGCAGCGAATCGAGTTTAAATTTTCACCGATCAACACATTACGTAAATCACCTTCCATTTATCGGCTCACATTCGTTTCAACTCTGGAATTTTTCTCGTTCTCCATATCAGCAACCGACGTTAATGAGACCGAAATCGCATGGCACGATCTACGTGTGGAAAAATTTTCAGTGAGGAGGGGGGGGGGGGGGGGGGGGAGTACATATACATAAAAATCAGTAAAGTTATCAAATGACTGGAACGAAAGCGTCAATCAGGCGGATGACGGTCGATAACAAATTGTCGACCTTTTTTAAACCAAAATCAGTGTGATCTTACGAAGAAAAATTACATTTTGCAAGGATATTTAATTAACAACTGACCCCGAAAGACATAAGATATCGATACGATATGCTATTTGGTGATATTATAACTTGAAATGAATTCACTCGATTTAACCATGGTTGAAAAAAATGTCCCGTAAGGCCACGTCACGCTCACTGTACATCAATAGCACCCATTTTGAAATTCCGAAACTATCGGTGAAATAGTTTACACATATTTTTTGCAAAAAATAAGTGCACATTGAAGAGAAGCAAGGTTGTTTACGCGTTTTAAGGTAATTTAGTAGTAAATTTTTATATCCTTGAGGCAAAAATGGACCTGATATAATTGGTATTGGAGTTTCTAATCCGTTTCTAAAAGAGTAGCTAGATATATTAGTCTTGTGAAAAATGTTCGGACTGCGCGGGCGCGAGGAAGTCAACACGTCGAAGTCGTAGGGGTGCTTCTTCCACACCTGATTGTCACGGGTGACACGACCCACGTCGAGCAACTTTCATGTGTACACATATACATATTATGTAAATATATACATATATATATGCATATATATGCATATTTCATATAAACAGTATGAAAACACAGTCACCGGTATTGATTTCGGTTAAGGTTAGCCGCAGGTCAGCTCCAGTGACCCTGATACCTGGCCAGTGGATAATCCGTGGGTGTTTGGCTCGTCAGTCAGTCAGTCAGTCAGTCAGTCAGTCAGTGGATGGCCGATCGGGCAAAGATCATCAGGCGCCGAGTTCCAAACCTTCAAAAATGTAGTACCCGGGAAAATTATGGGGGGGATTAATAAACTCCTGATCACCATCGCGTGTATAATCCTTCCCAATGCGATCGATTGTGCGATTCAGAGCGATCTCTTCAGCGGTCCGAAAGGTACGAAACTCTACACGATCGTTTCTCTCGTAACTGATCTTCATTTTTCATCTCTCAATGATTGCCGTCGTCATTTGTATCCGATTATTTTATACCGGAAAAGAATAAGCAAAATGAGTTAAGAGTCGTCGGTTTTCATGGAAAAAACTTGGTGTTAAACGAAATTGAAAATGGTCGTTGACCGCGGAGGACCGCGTGATTGATCGGATCTCGTTCGACCCGAAGTTAGGATGAAGACGCAATCATCGAGCAGTTATGTGGCTTTCTAAATTGTATCGATATTTTTGTAACGGGTTTATATTATATCCGTAACGTTTCATTACCGTCAGCGAGGTATACGATTATCGAGTTGAGCGTCAGAAACGAATGTAATCAAGAGCTATAACGGAAAATTGTGATTACAGCTTTGGCCGGTTGGTGTTTATGTTTGCTGTCGCAACCTAAATTGTGCACATGCCCCGGTATACCGTACTTACTAATTAGGTAACCCAGGAAGAGGTGCAATTATTATAGTTTCAAATGAAATCCTGATTATAATTCACCAAGCACTCGCCATCGAGCTATTCGAACGCGTTCCTCGCATAGACTGCACTCGAGAGAAGATAAAAATTCAAATTGCTTTTCATATAAAGTGGGATAATCCTGTCGTTAAATTTGCATAACGACCGTTAAAAGGTACCAAGTAGTACTTAAATACTATACCCGTAACCGTCGCTATACTTAATTTAAACGGATAATATTTTTTTTCCGACCACATGAAAGTATACTGGTGGTAGTTACCCGTGTAACGAACCGATAACAAAGTATGTTGTAGTACACAACTAAATTATGTACATCGTCAGAATTCGATACCGTTTCGTTCTTTTTTTTTTTTTTTGTTCCATTCGTTTCCAGATCAAGTGGAGTTCGTCAACCCGAGCAAATCAGAGATCGACGTGGTCGGCGCTGCTACGGAGGCTGACGACATGAATCAAACCGTCGACACAAAAATGCCGTCAGAACTATTGATAACAACTTTGCAGGTAAATATTTCTCAAAATAAATTTTCATCTTTCTTTCACGCTGTTTTTTTCATCCACATATCTTGTCTTTAGAATCTTCCAAAAACGCGATCGTCACGTGTATTAATAATAACTGATCTACTTCCCGTATAGAACATCGTATATATACATATATGTCGATCCGTGTGAAGAAAAAAAAAAGGATAGAGAATCAGAAAACGAAAAAAAAATAAAAATAAAAAATCGATGCACAACGAAACTGTGAGAATAGCAATAAGAAAATATATGAGATAAAAATATCGGAAACAATATCCGAGGGCTGCTACATGGCGGACCTTGATTGTGTCGTCTACGATGCTGTTTGGGACGGTGATTCAGTCATTATGGGACCGCAGCCGCAGCCGCAGCCGCAGCCACAGCCGCCACCGGATCGTCGGTCGGGTTCTCCTTATACACTATTGGCGAGAGTATACAAAGATATTCGATAACGAAGGAAAACAAATCTCATATATAGAGAGAGTGGGAAGAAGTTCGCCACCCACGTGCAGCTTGTTATAGAGGCGCGGCGGTGAATTCTCGTCCCCTCTCGTATATCCCTGTGCTGTGTGTTAAATCATAAATAGGTATGGGCAATAAACTCGAGCCACAAACCGCGCGGCGGCATCTTCTACCGAACGAGTTTAGTTTCTAATTTTCCATCCTTTGTTCTTTCATCCACACACACACACACACCCACACACAGGACATATATGTAATAATTTATGACCTCGAAAGCGGAGACGGCGATGCGGCGTGTGCCGTTGCTGTTCACAATATTATATATAAGATCCGAAGGTCTGCACGTGTCTGGAGAAGATCGAGCGGTCATTCGCACAACGTCTACAGATATAAGGATGATCATGATCACGATGATGATAATAATAACAACAACAACAACAACATTTGATAATAACAATAATAATAATAATACCTGGCGAGAATTTATCCCATGGTTTGTTTTTTTTTCTATTTTTCTATCCATTTGGGGAAAAAAAAAAATTTAATATAATTATAATAACTTTGTATCATACTCGTCCATCTTACGGAATTATGTTTCGTTCCTGGCAGTAAAATTTTTTTATATTCGTATGCATTAGACTGTATCAAATGAATCGTCTAGTTTTAATTGAAAAAGTCAAGTTGAAAATATTTTTTTGTATGTGAATTGAGGAACGGTCTAGAAAAAAATGGACTCTTATCATTTTATGATAAATCTATTCTTTCGAAAGTTATTTGAGGTAATAAAAAATTATTTAACAATCTTGAATAACTTTTGAAAGAATTGATTCGTCATAAAATGCATAACAGACCTTTATTGTAGAGAGTTCAATTTCGTACAAAAATAAGTTCCATTCTTATCAGTACACTAATCCGTTGACGAGTTATAAAATTCCAAAGTTAAAAAAAAAAAAAAAAAAAAGAAATATTTCCCATATTATTTAAACGAGAAATGGAAAGTCGAGATAATGTTAGTATTAAGAGCTGAAACTTGGACAGCATCTTTTTTTCGCCATTTGCAACAATATAAATTTCTGACTTGAATTTTGAAGAAAAAAAAATATTCGATTTTCCTTGTACAGTCTAGTATGCATATGTGATATGTATGATATATATACCTCCACATATGACTGATTCATACATACACGTGCCTACGTACAGTTGAAATGTATCGTTTCACCGTGCACACAGGATATGCCGTTCTCCGGTACCATAATGGAGAACGGGACGCTGGTGGGTGTCGGTTACGCCTTTTACATCTTCGAACTGTTACGTAGCAAGATGAATTTCACCTACAAGATCGTCTTGCCGAAGGAGAGCGTGTTGGGGGATGTGAAAACCGGGGTTTTCGGACAGCTCGTAAGAAAGGTGGGCGCAACGTTTTCTATTATAAATATTCGCCATTACTTATAAATTCACGTCGACAGGTACGAAACGCGTGTCAGTGGAGTCCCAAATACGCTGGGGGGTATTCACTTGTTAAAATTGGAAAGCAGTGACTTTAAAATCGGTCGAAATCATGGAATCCCTCGTCACCCTTGATCAGTGAGTGAATACCCCCTCGCAATAACGTATATAGCGTAATAAATATCTATTAACGGACACTGAGTGACCCCCTCGTTCCGTTATTTCATCACACGATTCTGAAAATATAACGTAAACATTGATTAAGTAATCAGCGTTTACTGTAGTTATGTTCGTACGAATATCAATGTCGAGTATTGCTGGGTTTAATTACGGATAATGAGAAACATCCGGTGGTTCATTCATTTTTTTCTCGCAGAGTAATTTCTTTTATTACCATTTTTTCTTATCCTTCTTTCACCCCCCTTCTTTTTCCTCTGAATCAACGCCTCGATTCGCGCGCTTTTCACAGATTTCAGAAGTCACGTTATAAACTCTCTCCAACTGCAATATCGTGTTACATGGTCTGACGTGTGATCCTACGGCCAATAAATCATCATCCGTCGACTCGTCGTATAGTATAAACTTGTTATATATCACCTCACAGTATATATATACATATATACAGTGAAAGTGAAACATTTTAAAGAGTCGTGATTAACGGCACTGATAAATTCACATTATCGGTTAGTCGTCAATTGCATTGAAACGTGTTATACTTGCCGTACGTCATAGGGTATATCATGTATCGCATGTATGGTATGACACGCGTGCCCGCAGTGAATAACCGCCTGTAAGACGGACTCCAACTTGGTCTTATTGTTGGTCTGAAAGGACTTAGAGGAGGGGGGGTGGGGATGGGATCGAGGCTAATGAAACGACCGAAATGTCGGGGAGAGTAATAAGGAGGAGGGAGAGAGAGATTCGTTTCGTATCATTATTAGCTAACAGCGAGTTTGTACGTATGTGTATCATGTGGTACCTGCGTGTGTCGTAGATACAGCGTTAACGAGTGTTACGAGTGAATTACCTCCTCAAATATTTATTGCACAATACCGTATAAGTAGATAAATTATAGGGCCAATCCTCCGACGGTTGCAAAGTTTCTTTTTTATGTATTCACTGACGCCGCAGGAAGTCGACATGGCGGTTGCCTTCGTTCCCGTCGTACCGGAATTTCGAAACCTCATCAAGTACAGCACCGAGTTGGACGAAGCCGAATGGACCATTCTGATGAAGAGACCCGGAGAATCCGCAACCGGATCGGGTCTCCTCGCTCCCTTTGACACCCAAGTCTGGATTCTCATTGTCATATCTGTACTCGCAGCTGGGCCGACGCTTTACTTTTTGATTCTTATAAGGTATATTTAATACACGCGAGGGCTGATGTCATGCGAAGGATCGACAGAGATAGATCGCTCGATAAATTTTCACTTCGACTTCGGGTGTCGAAGTGAAAATTGAAGGATATTCTTTGTCGCGTTCTCTCAATTTATCTCGAGAAAAAGATTGTAAATTGAAAAAAATATATGTATAATTTGGAAAATAATACGACAATTTCAAAGCGCAAACATTAAACGTGAGAAACTATAAACGAGAGAAATTCTACGTTACACTAGTCTCTCGTTATAATTTCCACATAGACACGAGTGTTTTTGTTTTCCACGCTTGAATTTTTGGGAAAAAATATTATTATTGGAATATTTTTATGAGACCGTATATACAATCCTCGTATTTTGAACTCGTTATTACTATAGGCATGCGAGAAAAGATAATTCGTCTGATCAGATTAGAACGGAATTTCGTAAATGGGTAAACAAACTTCGGTGTTAGAAATAATATATGTCTGTCTTTGCTGGGTTGTTATTTGAAAATACCAATTTAGTTTGTTGATAATATATAATAAGCGCCGTTCAAATTAGTCCCCAGAGATAAGACTCCGTTGCAATCTGAAGATTTTATTTACGCGGTTCACACGCCGGTCCGTCAAATTCTATCCAATTTTCATCTAAAAATTCTCACGAATTACAAGGTATATTATACACACACATATAATCTCCTCTGAATTTTTTACCACGCTTAATATTATATAATTAAACTACTGCTCTGTAATTGTACAAACGAAACATATTACGAGCGATATGTAACATCGTTTAACAATAATTATAGAGAATATTTGGTATTTTTCAAGCGTGAAATCAGAATATCGTTACCATTTTTTTTCTCTTCCACCATATAAAAAAAAAACTTTCGACAGATTCCTGCTATGCAGAGATGGGGAACCGCGAAAATATTCACTCGCGACTTGCATGTGGTTCGTATACGGCGCTCTTCTCAAACAAGGATCAACTTTGTCACCGGTAACAGGTCAGCCTTTTTCCTTATTTTCGCGTCAAAGGTACACGTATCTGATTTGAAGAAGTAAAGTTTAATAAAAGACGCGGAACGGTGGACGAATCAGAAACAATAATCTCTTTACAGATTCCGCAAGATTGTTATTCGCGACTTGGTGGTTATTCATAACGGTACTGACGTCATTCTACACGGCAAATTTGACGGCATTTCTAACACTGTCGCAATTCACATTGCCAATTGGTTCGGCAAGTGATTTAGCGAACAAACATCAGTTATGGATCGCCGAGAAGGGTAACGCGATCGAAAAGATCATAACGCAGGTGAGTCGAGGGATGGGATGAGAATAAAATTAGGGTGTCTCAATATCGACGTCAAAATAACACGAAACCTCGCGTTCTATAATCGCACGCAGAAAAACGGCGATGAACTTACGATGCTTCGTCGATCCGTCGAAATGGGTTACGGAAAGTTTGTCAACCTGGCGGACAAAAACGACAAAGACATTCTCGATTTGGTTAGTTCGAGTGAGTATGAACCGAATGAATTTCACCCCCTTGTCGTGATTATCCAACGCACCTTGTATTTCAGACCAAATGTATCTGCGTGAAAGATCGATAGTAACATCGTTACTCTTCAACGATTACATGAATAAAACACGAGACGGTGTTCTCGAGTCGAAAAGATGCACCTTCGTCATAATGCCGGGTAGCATAATAACGAAGAGCCAGGCCTTCGCCTTCCAACTAAACACAACGATCGACGTTCCCATTAACAAAAGGTCAGTAAAATAGCCTGTAATAATTAGATGGCTCGATTGGACCGCGAAAATGATTCCATTTTACTGAATTTAAACCGAAATACAAAACAGCAACGAAAATTTTGAAACAGGCTTTTGGCGCTGGTCGAAACCGGGATCATAAGGTTCAAAACTTCGGAGCATCTTCCGGGCACCGAGATATGTCCGTTGAATTTGGGATCCACCGAAAGGCAGCTGAGAAATTCGGATCTGATAATGACGTACAAGGGCGTCTGCATCGGCTTTATCGTCGCGCTGACGGCATTCACCGTCGAGGTGATTTACCGTCTGGTCATACGACGGGAAAAGCTGAGGAACCACCAGCAGCCCGAGCTACCGGCGTACAGGATAAACGTTGCGGAAAAATCGAATTTCCAGAGAAGCCCGCCACCCCTCTACCAAAATATCCACATTCAAGATTACTCTAAAAAACAGTCGATCAATGGCCGCGATTATTACGTCGTGAGGGAAAAGGACGGCGAGAAAAGACTCGTCCCCGTACGAACGCCCTCCGCTTTTCTATTCCAGTATGCTGCATGATAATGAAACCCTTTTCACCGAGTGTAAAATATTATACAAATTGACTACTATGACTTTCGTGTATGTATTTTCAAATAAAATGAGTTTTGGCAATAATTCGTCGAATCGCATAATTTCACCGATCATCGAATCTCACCCCCTTATTCGGAATTTATACACCTCTGACATCCTGTTCTTCAATTCGCCCCGCAAACTTTGAAGTACTATGTAATAAATTTACGAAGAAATAGCTCGTGAAGATCGTTTGCATCCAGAAAAGTTATACGGAACGAAGGAGGAGAAAATTGCAATTAGACAATTTCCTTCAATTGTTCTTATCAAATCAAATGAAATCTAAATTTTCATTAAAAATTTCTTTAGAATTTCTTAAAATATCCGACATTTAATTAATTTCTTTTTCTTTTACCACGTTAAGAACTAAAAATCCCCATTTTTGCCGGGTTGCTCAAAACAGCGTGAAAATGTAATTGTAAAAAGTATAACAAAAAAAAAAAAAAAACCGAGTCCACTGGAATACGCATGTTTATAATATATCTTGCACAAATGCAATGCATGTGAGTAATTTATTTAAGGCATTACCTTAATACAGGTATATAAGCATTATTATATATACATTTATATTTGAATCAATACAGAATTGTAAGTACAAACACCCGAAAGTGCGTGAGATAACAAAGAGCTGGAAGCAAAAAAAAAAATCAGAATAATTAGAGCGCAAACATTATATTCGCGTCGGCAAATTGTTTTTCGAATTATTATAGTGCAGAATGAAGTGTGGTAAACAAGATACTACTTATGTTATCCAAATCTAGAAAACGTACAAAATGCGCCCAAATGTAATACATGTATATGTATAACAACAGAAATTTTATCGGAACACGATATGTGAACATATCCTTGTTGTCCATGTATTTACTGCGCATCTCGCGATTAGAAGCGTGACCACATCCTGTGAAGTAGTAATTAGTCAGAAATAATGCGATAAAAATATACTAGCGTAAACGATTATATTTAAAAATACATTTTTTCATTGTTTTTTTTTTTCTTTTAACTGTATACAAACAAACAAAAGAATTTCTAGCTCGTTGTTACTACTCACGATTATTAAACCTTGTAACGACTAGTAGGCAGAAAATTATACGTGGATGTCTATTTCCTTCGGTGATATGAACGTTGAATATCTTATTACTGTTAAACAAAGTCCAATGAAATCAAGATTTATGAAATAACACATTGAATGCAACTTGCGGAACAAATTGTATAAATTTAAATTTTACTTGAGATTTGTCCTGCGGTAAACCGACATCCGCAGAAATTTTAAAACGACAATTCGAATTCATTGCGGTGAAAGAAGGGCAATTAATAGTTGAGTAGAGCTGGAATACATTACACGATATCTGTGACTCAATGGGGAATATAAAAATAACCAAAATGAGGTAAATGATTTGCGTTTTACTCGGAAGACTTAATTCTGAAGCAAAACAATAACAACCAATTAATAAACGCCGTCGTAAATCATGTCAGTCGTATTATTATCTGTATGTATAAAAATTATGAGAATTGTTATGCAATTAATTGAAAGCCCGCGCTCATTTGAACTTTGTCAGATAGAAATATCTTTCGCCTCGTATTACGGTTAAAGTTTCTAGAAAATAAAGCAGTGTTAATTTATTGCCGAAAAAACCAGAATGATATTTTCGTATCGAACTTGAAAATAAAATCTGGACTTTTTGATTTCAGAAGTTCGGGGTTATCACAGCGCGTGTTATGTTTAATTATACTTGTAGGCATCATTCGTGAAGCTGACTCGTTGTCAACATTGTAAATAACAAAAATATCAGATCAAATTATTTCATTTTATTAAAATTTTATTTCTTATATTTGTAGTCGGTAAACGAAATAAGAATTCTCCTTTACATTTATCCTCTACCAATGGTAACTCAGATTCCTCGCCGGTGTTAAAAAAAAAGCAGCGGTTTGACCAATTAATAATGACAGAATATAATAATAAATTCAGATCAACCATCGTTCCAACCACATACCGATAGCAACAAATAGTAGAGCCTAACCCTCGGATAAAAATTTTTAACGTGTTTTTCGCGAAACTTAAACGAGTCTCTTGATACAAATTTGCCGATTTAAATACATCGTATGATATTAACGCGTTCTGTTAATTATAAATATGTCTTTTGCACTAGTTATCTGACTCAGAAATTTTATTACAGCCAACAATGAATTAGTCAGTTTTACAAGTAAAAAAACTGGGAACGCAATTAAAATTTGACTATACCGAAAACAAAATGATATATTTAAGGTAAAAGGAAAAAAATAACAATCAACAACGGCGCTTAACGTTGAAAAACCGAGCATAAGTTAGTGAAGAGAAAAGAGAATACAAAAAAAGAACTATTATTCAAGTAACAGATTATTTCTTCGACTAACAAGCTTGTACAAAATCGATTAAATCCCTTATTTAGTATGTGAGTCTTGGCACTCTGACGATTTTTGTTTAAAGTATTTGATTGATTTCATTTTAGCACAATAATTATTTGTTATACCTAATGTCTTGTTGATTCAGTTTTTCCAATTTCTCGACTTTGCAACAATCGTGTAAGCAAGTCTCATTAGTATTTTTATCATTATTGTCTTGCAGCTGGATGAATTTTGTTTTTATCATTAGTTTGTTTAATTTTTTCAAATTTAAACTTTTTTCGTTGGCTGTGAGGAATGCAAAGAGAAAATCTTGTCCGCGTGAGAATCGATTTAGTGGATCATTGAATACTATCGTCTCGTTTATACAGTATAACTGTGATGTAATACATAACGTATAAATTTCACATTCATCAACGTTTCTTTTATATACAACACACGCAAATCAATCCACATTCTGGATGTTCATAAATATATATATATATATCTGCTACATACTATCAATTATATTATAATATGTATATAAAGGTTTTTTGACTGCTTTCAAACCTCCACATCCTCACACTTCCGAATCATAAAATAATGGAATAATTTACTATTACGAAAATATTTCATCATACATATCAATAAATATCAACGATCGTGAACGCAGCTCCTTCATTTCCATTATTTTGGTTTTTTATTTTTAACTAATGCCTTCTTTTTCTTCTCAAGCGCCTCCATTCGTATATCTTCCAAGTCTTCCATAATGCCTGAAAAATTTCACACAATATCTAACATGAGCAAAGGTGGTCAGATGAAAAGCTGAAGAAACGATAAAAATTCCTGAAACTATCCAACATTTACCTGTTTGCACACAAAAAAATCTACATCTATTAAAGTTTAGAGAATTAACAATGAAACGAAATAATTAAAAACTCCTAATAGGCAGTTCAGATTTGTATGGAGAATCGTCAGCCAGACTCGATATATTAAGAGCAGCTACAACTACAAGCCATAAGCAAATCTACTCGAGGAACGGAATATTTCACAGGTTTAGGGTTATTACCAATTTTCGTAGAAACATATTCTTCCTTCAGTTGCTGAGCAAAATTACTTTCCATGCCAGCATCGTCTTCGTCCAAGTCCCTGTATTTACTTTTGTCATATCCAAATATCTCACTGATATATTTACTGTAATCTTCCGCCCCATTCTCTGGTCCATCGTCAATAAAATCGTCCAACTCTGAATCGTGCTCAGAATCGTCATCGTAAATGCGACCTGCAGTGGGACAAGGAATGCAAAGAGGTATGATATGAGCGTTTAAATTACAATCTTTGAAGATAGTGGTTAGATCGAGATAAAATAAAACCAAAAGGCCAACTAAAACGATAAAAGAACTATAAAAAAGACTATCTCACGTTTCTTGATCATGGGTTTCCGTTTCACATCCTTCGGAGGAAATTGCTTGGGCCTCGCAGGTCTGACATCAGGTGGTGGAAACTGTCTAGGCTTGATATCAGCAGGAGGGAATTGTCGTGGTTTTGCATCGGGTTTCAGAGCCTGTCTGAGTTTAGAATCTTTTCCAGATAACTTTTGTTCAGGAACTTTCGATTTACTCGACGATCCATTTACAGATTTCTCCTCCACTCTTTTAACTTTACTAAGTGCCAGTTTTTTCTTCTCTTCTTCTATACTGCGCCGCATTTCTTCAAGCATTTTCTTTTCAGCTTCAATTTTCTTGCGTTCTTCA
Source organism: Diprion similis (assembly GCF_021155765.1). NCBI lineage: Eukaryota > Metazoa > Arthropoda > Insecta > Hymenoptera > Diprionidae > Diprion > Diprion similis. The sequence goes on along the minus strand of NC_060115.1, from coordinate 6,579,340 downwards.
ATCAGCTTGTCTTTTTCTGAAGGCTTACTTTCTCTCTCTGAAGGCTTATTACTACTGCTATGATTACCGACTCTATCATTGACTGCAGACGGTTTCTTGGGAATAGTAGTTAAGGGTGGTTTATGCGTCAAGCTATTTTTATCCACAACGCTAGAACTCGGTACACTTTTTGCACCGTTTAATTTAGGAATTCTATTAACCACAGGCTTGGCAGTCTTGCCAGAATTTACTGGAGAGTGAGAATTTTTCGGATTTTCATTCATACGATCTCGCTGCTCTTTCCGCTCGCGCCATTCCTTTTCCTTGAGATGTTCTCTCATCTGTTTTTTAGTCATTAATCTTTCGGGTTCTTCGATTTTTGGCAGTTTTGGCTTCGTCTCCAACACAATGGGCTCATGCTGTTTTTTTTCAGCTATCTGTAGGAGTTGCATAAAATCCATCGGGGGAGGAAGCGGCCTTTTCTTAGGCTTCGGTTTCTCTTCTCTTTCTTTTTCAGGCACTGTTGTTCTTTCTTTTTCCTGTTTAGACTCGAGTTCAGGACTCAATGACTCTTTCTCACCACTCGTACCTTGAGATTTTCGTTTTCGTCTGTGACCTGAAGAATCCTCTATTTCTTGTTGTTTCAACGCTTGTCTTACTCTGTCCTGTCAAACCGATTGACCAAATTAGACCAAATACAAATCGCGAAATGGGAGCAGAAATGAAGAGAACAAAAACAACGAAGTTTTAAACTTTGTGTATTATTTACCTTGGTAGATGCGATATCCTTAACAGTTTTCTTTCCACTTTCGGAAAACAATGGTTTTTCTTGTGGCAGATTTTTATACTTGTTCATTAGCTGATTGTAAAAAGCTGAAGCCTCCTGAGATACGTAACCATAATCATCCTCATCTGGCTGGGAAGGGCCTATAATTAATTAAATATAGTTTCAAGTTCAGCAGTTTCTTCTAAAACGCATCGTACTATATCGAACTTGGTACTACGATAACAGCTGTTAGAAGTTTATTGCGAAAAATTTAAACTTCAAGAATCTACAATCACCTTAAGACTGTCATTCTTCAGCACAAATATTTGCCCGCCAATCCATAAGGTTCCAAGAGGTAGTGCTTCTAATCACATTGTTACACAACCGGTTATTATGAACACGTTGTGACATTCTGTCAAAATTACTTCAATATTTTCTATTGCTATTTGGCTCAAGTTGCTCAAAGTATCGGCAAACGAGCTTTGAAAAATTCGTAAAGAGAACGTGCAAAACCAATCAATTTTGGAATATTTGCACAATATGGGAAGATAAATTTTTATCGCAAATTGCATGAAATTTCAACACTGGTGAACGTAAAGCTGCAAATAGTCATATGTATGCCCAATACACTAAACACCAAACGTTGATGCAATTCAAATGTTTTGAAAGGAAAAGCAAAAGGCAAAAGTTACTAGTTGAAGCTCTATGTATGTTACGGAGCAAGTACGGATGATAAAAAGGAAATTGAATTCGAATCGTATTGATTTTATACGATGTAAAAAACACCAGAGACCAATGCTATAAATCGATTGTTTGTTTTCGTGCGATAAGAAATTGTTGGTAACTCGAGAAAATGAAATTCACGAGGAACGAAAGAATGGACGACTGTTAATAGTAAGCAATTAGTTGTATTGAGTTTCTGTTCTCAGGAATTATAAAAATGGGATGATGGAAGAAAATCGATACTTCAAACCCTCTACACTACTCTAAAATTAGTTATCTGACCTTAATATATCCCTCAGAATCCTCTCTCCGCTGTGTAAAATCCAGCAAATCATTTCTTTCTGGTTGACGCAATTATGGGTGGTGGGTATATTCATTGGTATCGCTTGCACTACAATTCGTTTATTACCTGTGGGCAAAAACGTTGCCCGTTACGGGTAAATAATTTACGAAACAATAATAACAAGTCTTCGCTACAATTATTTCCAAGCTTGTAATTTCTTGTTGTTTCGATTCCTATTTCCTGTTTCTTTTTTTTCTCTCTTTCTTTGCACTAACTAGATGTTAGGAACATACCTCTTGGAAACTCATTTCGCAATACATACAGCTCTTAAGATTGAAATTACCTCAATACAGAGAAAATTCATTCTTCAATCTTATAATCAGTAAAATTTAATAACTATTGTGCTTTTACACATGATTTAAGCTGATATTAATGAATAAAATTTTTAAACTACGTAACGCTGCTAGGCAAAAATTTTGAATCTACGAAAAATGTTAGCCTTGTATACATTACAAGTCAACTATAGCAACGAGCTGTAAAATTAATTATCGGCTACGAATCACGTCAAATTTATAATTTGAGTAATAAGCACTGCCCAAAATAATGACAGAAAATGTGTGCTATTACACATTATCTCATTTTAATACGTTTTTATGTGAACGTTTTTCTTTAGATTTCCCCATCGATAAGACTATCAATTACTACATCACAATACAAGGTAACATAATAGCGTTATATCATACCTGCCATAGTAACAGCCGTATTATCATTATCAATGGCGTCCGCGAGTACAGATTTATTAGCAGCCTTACAGACTTTTAAATGCTTATTGATCCTACTCTGAGCCTTGTGATCTCGTAACGCTAACAGATTCTGAAATAAGTCAAAAGGATTAAAACGTAGAGGATTGGAAAAATTTCAAAATTACAGATTATAAGACACGCTGCCACATATTTCAATTATTGACAATGAAAAGTGGAAAAAAAGTAAAAAACATGACAAGTGTAAGAAATATGAATATATTTTTCGACATTCACTTTTTTTTAATAATCATAGCTGTGGTAATATTATCAAAACGACGTAAGAAAACAAATATATATTTCCTTCCTTAACTCAACGAATGAACAGTATAATTCAAGACAACCGTTGGTATAAGGAACGGCAAATAAGGCAACAATAAAACTCTTTGTGAAAAATATTACAGAAAATGATATCGATATACCTCTTTTCTTTTTTTGGCATCCAGAACCTTCTGTCGTTCCTCCTCCTCTTTCTTGGCGAGAAACTTTTTAATATTAGTCGATAAATTGCTCGACGACTTTGACTGTTTTTTGGGTGGCGTGAACTTTGTCTGATAACAGGCGACTGGCTGTAAATGTAGCATATTGATAATTAGCCAATTGGTAGCATTAATTGGTTTGAGAAGGGTAAGGAAAAGAAATCGTAAATGAAGTTAAGCAATGATTAATGATTAATCGGGGCATCTAGATTGACGAGGGGAAGGGAAAGAAGGTGGGAGGGAGGATTGCGTGGATATTTCAGATTCTAACCACCGACAGTGGACGATATAATTCCGAATTAAATATGTACATGAAAGAGATACCTGTTTTCCACCTCCATTCTTTTGCGCTACATTCAACAATGTACCGAAATCCATTTTCCTTTCAGTTAATACGTGGAAAAACACCCGCAGACTATATTTCACAACAGAGATCGCTTGATTCGAACATTCTCTGAAACCACCGAACGACGATCTTGCGGTCAGCTAAAGTCCGCTTGCGTTTATTATTACCGTCGTCACTCGCTGCTCACGACGAACAGTTTATTTATTTTATGTTTTCTCAGATTCTTTCTCTTCTCTTCACTTATCACACTTCAGCCGTCTTCCATACGGGTGCAAAGCAAACTAATGCCAAAAGCGAATGCGGAAACACTGCAAAGTAGGAGTGATTAAGCCATAGACTAAGAAATGTCTAGACTGTTCTGGTTCAGTAACGCCCTCCGACGCCGAATAGGTTTTCGGAACTAATTTTCAGGCTACTCGATCGGTAAGCGAATGTCGGTAACCGACTAATACTCTGCCCCATTTAGCATCACAGAAGCCAAGATTGTTTGTAATTTGTTCCGTTCAGACTGTGTACTGATCTGAATACATGTGATATTGTGGGTGGAAAATTTCGCAACCGGTTATACGTCCTAAAGTTCAGCCATGAAAAATCGAAGCGCGTAGCCTTGCGACGCGCAACCTGGCATGCCATCCGTGCATCCCGTGCACAGTCACGCCTGTAAAAAATGTTTTTTTTTGTTTTTTTATTCTTTTTTATTAGCAATTTACTTTAAACGAAAATACAATTGACATTTCTCCCACGAATGCTGCTTTTTTCAATTAAATACTCGCTAGAAATTATAAAAGTATAATATAATACCTTGCAATATTGTACACAAATCCGGGTACTTGCTACACATTCAACATTATTAAAAGGGAAATTTCTATGTTGATTTTTCGTAGAAGTGCAATTTCACAGGAAAATTGAAAATTTTCTACCTGTGGGGTTCGGGTTGTTTTCGGGGAAATTCGTCCGCGGCCTGCGACCGTTAGAATTTTATTGTGACCACCTGTCCTAGTCGGCGGGGTCCTTTGTTAGTGTACCTCTGCGAATTTGGGCAGTGAAAGAGCATTTACACATTAATGACAATAATCCTTGGGGGGAATAAGCACTTACGTTTTCAACCGCATTTTAAGCGATAGAGACAGTACGCCTGAAGGTTGAACAACCGAACTTACACGCCGGTAAAAGGATTGCAGGCGTTATACCAATTGACTTGATCGTTCGAAAATATGTGTATACGTAAGATCGGAAAATAAGAGTATAATACTCTCTTCGTAAAACGTCACTGAGGCAGGGATCTGTGTAAACTCTGATGAGAATTCGATTTGAGAAAAAAAAAAATATAATTATGCATAATGTCGTTGAAAATTATTGAAATAAAAAAAATGGTTATAATGGAATACAGCGCAAAATCTCTGAAGCAATGTAATAAAAATTATAGTCTTAAAACTGAACTTTATTTAGGTATACATATAATACTTAAATAATAGATAATAAAATGAATGTAATTCATGAAAATTCATGAAATATGTTTTTTCTGTCTCAGGCCGTTCGACGCACGATTCCTCAATAATTGCGGCTTACTTTAATGCCGGCATCTCAATTAGCTCGCTTATTTCTTTTATTTTCTTCCTCTATACGTATAAATCTCTTCCGCTGAGGACCCATTGAGAAAATGACTGTGCAAAGGGGGTCTCGCCGTTGTCTGCTGATGAAATATAACAGCTCGAATTATTATCTAGCTTATCGCCTACTATGCACAGTGGTTCGTACATACTACATCATAGGATGATACGCGAGGATAAGCCGCATGTATCTATCAGCGAAGTAAGAGGAGGTTGTCACGTTGAATCATTCTTCAGTCTACCGTGAGCACCGCTAGCGTAAAATAGATCCGCAGATCCGTGCTTCCACGCTTGTGAGCACGAGGTTTGCAAACATACATGTAATAAACATATCAATGCAAAGCATTGGAAAGCAAACGACGATACAAACCCAGATCTTGATTTAATGCAAATTCTTGCTCAAACGTTTCTTTCCGCCATCTATTTTCATTCAAGTCTACAGAGAAAGTCCAAAAAATGTGCAATCTATAGAATATAAAGAAAAAAACGTGAAACAGCAATGTCAGTTTGAAAAGTGCGAGAGTGAGGATAGTTTGAATATCTCTGAAATAATTTCTTTGTGTCGATTCGTCCCGCGGTGAATAATTGCTTAAACTTTAGTATAAAACGAAAGCAGCTATTGCATAAATACGTGCGTCTTTGATCACGGAAAGTGTCGTCGATCATGCGTAAAAATCCATCCGCATGATTCGAGTCTACACGGTACAAATTATACAAAATAATCGTTGGCTGTACGAAAGTTAAACTATATAAAAACTGGAATAAGAATTTGAATTCTCATCATCGCACGCAACGCGAATGACGATTATTCACTACCTGTTATTCCAAGCAGTTCCACCACACGATTTACAGTTACACGGTGAAATTTGTTTTTCTAATCTACGCAGGCACATGTCACGCTGCTGCAGTAGCAGCAGCAGCAGCAGCATCAGTGCCGATTCAACAAAATATTAAGAATAATAATATGTTGAAAAGAAGCGCGAAACCTCAACCCATTTTCGTATTGTATATAAGAATAAATTCACAATAAAAATGTAGATAAGAATCTGCCCTGAACAATGAGGGTAAAAACATGAAGAAACACGAGATACCGGTACCTATACCATAATCATTGAGATACCGTTGATAAACGAGATAACTAGAATAGTGACGACCGCTTTTTTTCTCCTCGCGACCGTTTCAATCGGACCGAGTACCAGTGCAGGAACTTGTAAGTTCCTATCAAGAGTCGCGAAGCTGCATCACGTTGCGTTGAGGACATCCCATAGAAGCGAAGTAACTCGAGACGTACTTTAACACCCAGCTCAGAAGGTGGATATAAAGGTAGTTCTGTGACTTTCGATCTATATCACTTTACCGGAAACATTATTACCATTGCGGAGAGCTATTACGCCCATGCATACAATAGAACGGAATCGTTGATTGATAATTGAACCGATTAATTTCTATGATTGTCTAATTGTATCAAAGATTGTCAATATTACGATTTTCGACTCAATGAAATACTGCATGAAAACGATAGTTCATTCGCAAATCAGCCTTCAAACGAATAAGTATCAATCTTCCGTTGAAACGATGCTTGCTTTGTACGATCGTGTAATTATGAACGCGAAATATCGAGATTTTATTGGAACGATTCGTGTTAGACGAATAAAGCATTAATTCGCGACTTTAGAATTATCTAAAATTTAGTAAACCGCATAATAAAACTAGAGACACTCATATTTCGAAATCATAGTTCCTTCGGTCATTATAAAAATGGAAAAGAGTAAATTTTTCTCCCCAATCTTTCGTTACGATAACGTTACTAACTTCAACATCGTCATTAGAAAACGTTCACTCGTCGCATAGATGTTTAACTGGAATTAAGTGTAGCTAAAATACATTTCGCTCCAAAAGCTGCGCAGTTTCTTTTCGTTGTCACGAGTAATAATAACAAGGATGACGAGAAACTGGCATTAGCCTCTCAGGTAGCGATTTTCTAAACGATTTTAACAGTCGATCTGCACAACTCTACCAAGCCTCCACACTACGCAATCAAGTCCCATAAGTGGCAATCTAAATCCATTTGATGATTTAAGCCCGGATATTCGCAACCAACACCGGGACAATTAGAGCTATATACGTTGTATTTACTGCACGTACAAGCGTACAAGTTCGTGGATCATACAAAGAGACGCAATGAATACAGACAGAGTTGCATTACATACGATCCGTAATCGCGAATTATAAAACGTCGCGTCAATTTGTCGACACAATGTTCTGCAGCTTGGCTTGTGCTAATTCAACAAGCTCCTTACTACAGCAGAGAGATGATCTGTCGCGGTGGAAAAGTGCAGTGTAATGACCTGTAATCAGAGATTAGCCCGACTTTGAAATAATAATTACACCGATTTGCACCGAGAACTGCAACGGCCTTGATCTTCTGCTAATAACAACATACTTCGTGTCGTCGGCTGGGAAGAAGGTGTTATTTTGACTTCGTCGTGGAAAAGCGAAAACAATATGTTCTGTCTCCCAGCCGACGATGTGAAACATATATATATATATACACATGTGTATATCTAACAATAAGCTCAGAGTCTGGAATTATTATATATCTTTTTACGACATGATTTACATAATGATTGGAAATATTTATTTACAGCATAACGTGAACTCTGCCAGGTGCAGGGACTTAGACACACAGGTGCTTGGTTTTCTTAAGATGTGCAACTTGTTTTCTTGCAATTTAATTTATTGCTCGATTTTTGAAAGTGAATTAATATAACAGTCAGATTACAACGGTGACAATTGCATTTTGTATTAATATTATCATACGCTTTGAAAATATGATGCTGAAGTTAGTTCCAATTTTACAGTGACTTTGATACAGTTGAGTTTTCAAAATATGAATTCGTACATTTTGCCTTATTGTGATTTACTCCGTTTCAGAAATTCCTGAAATTGTGAAGTAACAATTTTCCGAAAAGTTAATCGTTACACAAAACAGCGTTACTAATTTCAGCCTCATTTCTAAATTGATAATAAAGTGTCTGACATGCACGAATCCTCATTAATATCATTGACGAAGAGAATAACAAGCTCATTGTCAGATAAATGCGTATAAAATATCGTTTCAAGTTCAAAGGTACCCATGCAGATCGATGATGCGTTACCCTTTGACCCGCGAATTATCGCACCGAGTTTAACAAAACCAACAATTATAATCACATTATATATAACGATTTTTTACACCGTCCTCACGAGGAGACTCCAGCACACGCCCCACGGGTTTTGCGATGTAACTTGGTAGGGTGGTATCAGAAACTAGTAATAAGTAAACTGTAAAGGCTTTAGCTCAGATACGCAGCTATTCCCGAGATATTGTGGGTGGAAAATTTCGCAACCAGTTATATGTCCTATAACTATATAACAATCACGCCTGTGAAAACTTTTTTTTCTTTTTTTTTTTTTTTAATCTTTTTCATTCATAATTTACTTTAAACGAACATACAATCGACATTCCTCCCACGAATGCTGCTTTTTTCAATTAAATACTGGCTAGAAATTAAAGAAGTATAATATAATACCCTGCAATATTATGGTATACAAATCCGGGTACTTGCCGCACATTCAACATTATTAAAAGGGAAATTCCTATGTTAATTTTTCGTAGAAGTGCAATTTCACAGGAAAATTGAAAATTTTCTACCTGTGGGGACCGGGTTGTTTTCGGAGAAATTCGTCCACGGCTTGCAACAGTTAGAATTTTATTGTGACCACCTGACCTAGACGTCGGGGTTATTTATTAGTGTACCTCTGCGAATTTGGACAGTGAAAATCATTCTCGTCATTGACGAAGAGAATAACGAGCTCATTGTCAGATAAATGCGTAGAAAATATCGTTTCAAGTTCAAAGGTATACCCATGCAGATCGATGCCGCGTTACCCTTTGACCCGCGAGTTATCCCACCGAGTTTAACAACCGCAACGAAAGTCAACGGTCATTCATCTTCTTACAATTATAATTATATTATATATGACGATGTTAGCCTCTCGCCTACTACAGAGTTCTAATATAATTAATGCATTAATCGCGACGTACTAATGCTTGTTATTTTACTTAATTCGATGCGTTCAACGCGATGCAATCAAGCGTTTCAACATCACATATAGAAACAGGCTTTTCAATCGAACACGTAGTTGTATGGATGTAATAAACAAATAAATAAATAAACTATCGTAGATTTTGATTCCCGATTAAATAAGACCACAATTGTGACGACGGTTTCTACAATGGCACTCGTATAACGATCAGACACACGGTTTTCGGTTTGTTAACACGTCCGTCCTTTTGTTCGGACGAATACGGTGTTATACACTCAACTTTGAATAGGTATGCATACGGAAAGACACACAGAAACACGCGGTTGAGTCAGTAACGATGGTGAAATTATTAAACCACATATTGCTATACTGTAAATATATGAGTTGCAGGATATAACAGTTATTACATAACTATTTTCCATGAAAATTTTAAAATCACGATAAAGTTATCCACGTTTGTAATACTGTCCCCGGCGTGACCGTGAAATCGGAAAAAAAAATAAAAATTTCGCGATAATCATCGAACAGCGGATTGTATCAGATTCGATATAATAAAATATAACCTTCAGATAAGAACATAAGCTGAATAATAATTGCAATCAGTTTATTGATGATTATCAGCCAATGTTTAGTCAATTACGATGCGTCCTTGCACGACTATTGTATATTACAGAAATTTGAAAATCAGACATCCTTCGGCTGCGGACTTGATATTCAGCCTGCTAATTCCTGCATCACAGTCCTGAAAGCATAGAACCGAGCTGTCATAGGTATAACGGTTGTCGTCTTGTTTGTCTACCAATGACGTACCTTAAATTGTATACTTCTTCAAATGCGGGTGTTTGTTATTTACATTATGTCTGGATAGGTGTATAAATATTGACTAAATTAAACAGCTTTTCTTAGGGTATATAAGGGTACATTAAGTATTGCACTTCGGACCTTCTGTTCATCGTTGCAGTCCATGACGCACAAATATGCCCGTTTACAATGCACGCGATACATAATATGCAAGAGACGATGCATCAGACGCACGCCCGATGATTCTATGAACATTCACACGACGATTTTCAATTCAAGGATTTTAATTTACGTCACGGCGTCATCCGTGTTACACATTATATCCACGTGTAACGCATGATTGTTTGTACTTTGAAACATATTCGCTGATTATCGAATCTGAATTCGGATATCAAAAATTCGAGATGATGAATCCAATATGGTGGACGAAAATTTCAAACTCCATGGAATACGGTGAAAAAAACTATGCAAGTTTGCGAGGTCGCTGAACGGATTCGCTATACTGAATTTTCAAAATTTGATTCCAGATTCCCAATCAGCGACTCCACAAATCTCAGGACAGAATTTTTTCTCTGGATTAAATCGAATTTGAAATTTTCATCCGCCATTTCCGCCATTAAAACATGTGTATACGTAGAGAGATAATCTTCTTGAAAATTAATTATTCCTTCAATTTTCACGATTTTTTTCAATAAATTTCTTTCTGACAATAATAATTAAAAAACCGCAAAGAAATATGTTGAAAAGTTCTCTAAATAAACAAAATAAAAAAAAAACAGAAATTGATATACAAAAGGGTTATATTATTTATACATAGAAAATAATTATCGGATTGAGACAAATGTGGTGGTCAATGAGAGGGGGAGGGAGATAGGAGAGGGGCAGTACTTGAAAGATAGGCGAGTTCGAGGTAATATAGGTTTAAACGATGAGAAGTTTACAACAGTTTAACAGAAGCAATACCGAAGACAAGGGATTCACATCAAGTTGCGACTTAAGTATCTTGTGAGTTTTTCGCGAGCGTTAAAAAAATTTAAGAGAAAATTAAATAAGTGTGAAAGTGAAGTGACAAACGACAGTGAATGATTTTTCAAACAATTAATCGAATGATTCGATTACAGTTTTGAAAGTAGAATCTGAATGATTATAACGATCCTAATTTGATTGTGGAATAAATCAGCGGTGAGTTGGTATATTTGTATGTAATATAAAATCTAATCCCATAATTAATTACAGAAACGTATGTACAACAACAATCACTTTCGCTCAGCTTAGTTATTTTTCATTATTTGCACACATTATGCGTAAAAAAGATAAATTGCATCCAAGTGCAGTGGAGATAAGAAATAGATGAATTTAAAAGAAACATGTAAGAATAGACGCAAAATTTGCGAAAAAAAAACACACACACACCCACACACTGAAATCGCGGAGCACTGAACTCCACACGGAGTAAAACACAACCGCGTCATGTGATGATTTATTAGTCAAAAAAACAATAGCGGAAACACGTGAGGTGCAATTCTTCGAATGAATATTATTACAAACATGACTAGAGTAATACTTCAGTTATGAATGGGTGAGTAAAGTAATTGCGGAAAGTCGGACGAAGGAAATTACAATCCCGATAAGTCGCAGAGACGTGTATACAGTCGTCTTCACTTACCGTGTTTAATTCAACTATATGTATATATATATATATATACAATATACTGGATAAACAGTTATATTATATGTGTTAAACGCGTTGCGAGAAAAGAGAAAATTCATAATTATATAGGTAAGTGCATGGCAGCAACGATCGCGTAGCCAGGAAGTTTGATCGATCTTCGAGGGTGCAGTCGAGGATAGTATTTTTTCACTTTTACTTTCTTGGCGGTAAAAATATGGATTATCCATACACAGCGATACGTGTTTTCATATCGTCTGTAATATCTGATTAAAATAGAATTTTTTTTTTTTTTTTTTTCGTTCGATATGATACACTTAAATATGCATATAATCATACACACGCTGTGTCATTTGTACGTAAACATAATAAACAAGTATAATTTATTTCGTGTCACAGGTAAATTTATACGTAAAGCACGTTCGCGTTGAAACTAGAGAAAGCGACGACATCTTTCCCACGCACACGACCTTTGTATTTTTGAATGTACATTATTTTTTACACCGTTTATTCGCCCGGCGCCGTGCGAATCGTCTATTTTATGTTTCATATACTTAAACACTGATCGTTAAAGTCGGCGCTTAACGACGCCCACCTTGTCTACTCTCGGCGACAAATTCTACATATACGTATACCTACTTATCCTACTTTCGAATTGAATTGAAACAGAAAACTGAAACTAAAATTAAGATAAACTTCTCGGCAATTAAGTATACACGAGGCATTCCACCCCACCCGACCAACGATTTTATTTATTCTTACGTATGGTGCATAGAGTGTATAAAAAAAGTTAATTTTCATTGAGTTTGAAATTTTTTTTTTATTCTTTACTGCTACAGAAAGCACAAGAACCCAATTTTAGAACGAATAGCCCTAATCAGTCTGGTCTGGAGTGCCTCATACACACGGGCAGTTCCGTAAATCCAATCGCTTAGTTATCGCAAGCGTATAACTGTTATCGTAATTACATATCACGAAGATTACATAAATATGATATAAAAATTAGCATTCGATTATTATAAACGTGACAAACAAACGACGCAACGATTTGCAAATGAAATCGCGATTTCCATACATTCTACAAGACTTCTGAATGCATATGTATAACGTAAACAGCACAGAGAGAGTATTAGTGATATATATACATATACTTTCATACGCATAAAAACTTTATGCTCACAAGAAATGAATATAATATGTAACAGAATCGAGCATGCAATTTTATAACACGTGAGAATTTCAAGATAAAAAAAGGGTCAAAATTTGAAAATATTTGGCAACAAAAAATGCGAAGTCAACGCGCTGATACGAGACTGGACACACGCGGCAAATGCGTGTTATTGTCTCTATTTTAATCCCGGAGTTAGAGTGGGGGGGCGGAGGGGGGGGAGGTTAAAAACCCCACGTGCGTGTAAGAAAATACAAATTTCTACCAACGATATTTGTATATTATTAGAAAATCTTGGCGCCTTGGAATCCCCACCTGCTTATGCCTACGGGGAGAGAAAATATCGTCTTTAATACGCATGCATGTGATACGTGTAATATAGTTGGATGATATAAATTATCAGCTGTGTTCGTAGCGCGATTTTTTCAAACTAGCGTCGAACTATTTATTCATTCGCACAGCGACGTCTCACCGTAGATATTATACAAACCGGCGATTTGACCTTCGTTTTGTAATTATTTTTATCTCTCTAATTATCACATAGAATAATAATGGCGATGAAGGAGTGGTTCCGAAGGTTGCAGCCTGTGCAAATCTACTTGGTATTATTCTTCACAACGGCCTACCTGATCGTCGAGTTAATCGTGAGCCATTTCACTCACGGATTGACACTTCTTGTGAACGCCTACTACATGCTATGCAACATCATCGCACTGATCGGCTGCATCGCGTCCATAAAAGTAAGCCCGAGCAATGTGTGTTATTGATATGATATCGAATATATGGATTTTGAGTGTCGAATTGATGATATGAAATTACGATTCCGACGATTTTCCATTCTCATTTGAAAAACGTCTTCTTTTTGCAGTACAGTAATCGCGAAAATTGCAACAGCGAGGGACGGAATTCGGCCGTCGTTATATCGGATGAAAATTCTACCGGTTCAGTGTCGTCATCGTTGTCTGTGAAAGTGAAGGTGAGTCTGATATTGTTTTTAATTATGTAAATAACCGGACATCGATGTTCGATTCTATGCAAACTTTCTGCTAATTGTTCAGCACGAATCCCGATCGGAACAAAGAATGAAGAACACTTTCGGCTGGGCGAGGATAAACATCCTCACAATGCTCGTCTGCTGCGTCTCTCTCGGTTCGTTTTGCTTCTCGATACAAGTCGAGTCGCTCCAAACTTTGGTGCACATCAACCACTTGGACGCCCTGCACCATCCACTTATAGTGTTCGGCGTTGGAGCTGCGGGGCTTCTGCTGAATGCATTTTGCTACATCATGATCGGTGGATACACGTTCTGCCACGGGAGTTCGCTTCAGGTTACGAAAAACGGAAATTGGATAATGAAAAAGTAAGCAGTCCTTCGTGGTGGACGATTCGTGTCAACCTGAGTCCCAAATCTGCGCGTTTTTGTGGGAAAATCCTTTCGATAAGACAGCGTGTGGAAATTTTTTCAGAAAAATCGCTCCGGCTTCCATTCCCACGGGCGAGCAGCGATTGGCTTCGACGGAAACGCAAAACTGTTCACCGGCAATCAGATTCCCAGGAAGACCAGGGTTCCGGGGTATTTTTAGAGACGTGCTTGGCTGCGTTTTCGTTATGCTCGACTCGCTGATCGTCTACTACACCGATCCCTATGTCGCCAAATTCGTAGACCCGATAATCGCCATCGTGTCGTCGGCCTCTCTTTTCCTTCTCAGTTATTCGTACAGTGAGTATACCTGTGTACGCGAAACGCGAAACTTAACCGAGGGGTGTTTCACCGAAGCGATTGAGGTGTCAATGTAATTCGAAATCACTACGAAATCAGTAATATTGAAACAGAATTCTGCATTAGTAATCAATAATCGTTAAGATAATAATTGGTAGTCATGAGAAATTATTTGGGATTACAGGAATCACTTTGTAATCTCGAGAAATTTTTGAAATTATGAGAAGTAACGTAATCGTAGTAAAATTCATTTGTCAAGTAATATCTTGTAAATATACGTAGAGATCGTATAAATTGTTTCCCCGGTGAACGACCCCTTGAATTATAAATTTTTTCTTTCTTTTCTATTTTCACAGATTTTTGTAGGGCACTCAACGTCGTTTATTTTTTATTCTTTTTTCCACAGTGAAGGAATCTGGCTTGATTTTGTTGCAAACAATACCAAATCACATAAACATAAAATCGCTGAAGAAGGAACTGCTCGAAGCTTTTCCGGGAATAGTGAACGTCCACGATTTACACGTATGGCAGTTAACGGGTGATAAAACAATATCTACGGCCCACATAATATTCCTCAATCAAACGGTAAGTTATATTTTTTTTCACTGAAAACGCCCCCAGATTTTATTTTTGCACTGGTAACAACTGATGAACTTATTTATAATTTTACGAGAATTTAATTTAATTTAATTTAAATATCGCATTTTTTATTTTAAAGGTGTACTCACGTATCAAACACGAAGTGACCGGTTTCTTCGTGGAAATGGGAATAACGCAGGTTACAATTCAGCCGGAATTTCAAAAGGTGAGAAATTTATTGACAAATAAAAAAACATGGCATCATGTTCTCCGAGACAATTCCGATCATTTCCACGAAGCTGAAGTTGATAATGTTGACGCCGCGTCTTTCAGCTTCAGTCTGTCTTCGAAGTAGTTGAATTCGCGATATTGTTTTATAAATTTTGTATTCCAAAGTTTAGAAGTTGGGAGTTTTTATAGCGTTACCAACTTAACTTCAATCGGATTCTTCTCGACACCGACATAATGCGTGAATCAAAATTTTAGATGAAACCAAACTTGAAGAAGATCGACTGTCTGATCACATGTCAAGATAAAAAATGCAGCCTGTCTCAGTGCTGCTCAAAAGATATATCGCTCGACAGCGACTCCAGCTATCCAACGAGCACCAATCTTCAGGAGATATGCGAGAGCTCTGAAATGGCGATATTCGTTCCAGCCTCACAGCAACCGATAAGCTTGAAACGATTTACCCCCCACGCTGTCCGAGATTCCGGTGAATCTAGTCAGACGGTTGGGATTAGCAATGAAGAAGGTTCGACAAGTGTTGAAGAAAATTCAGAAAGTGTAACGAACACGAGCAAAGCAGATGTGGAAAAGGAAACATGCACGGTTGATGTCGAAGTAACGACGGTGCTTCAATCAGTTTCCGAAACTGTCGAAGTGGACTTGCAAGAAAATACCGAAGAAGTAACGGTTTGATTATTTTTCTTCTTTTTTTTTGTTTGATCGAAAAGTGTAATTTTCAGAAAAGCTGGAACAAACAGTTGTTAAAAACTACGCCTAGAACAGACGGGTGAGTGAAATTATGAGCAACTGATGAGAGAAATCCCAGACTTGTTTGTGGATTTGATGATAAATCTGCAAACGCATGACGGATACAATTTTCCAGTGATTAGGAACAGGTCGAGCTGCTGGATTTTAAATGTGGATCGAAGTACACTGTGCAAAAATGCGCGTTGCGCAAACTTTCGAACGATACAATGTGTAGTGTTAAATGCCGCATAAGTAAGAGAGAGGAGCTAACGATTTGCACGAAACGTTGGATCAGTGCTAATTAAGAGCTAAATTAATCGATCAAAGCAGCGAATCAGATCTGCTCATTCATATTGAGGTGGCGCATCGCGGATCGTACTTCGGTCCTTCTGCCTGTCAAAAACCAATATTTTATTAACTTCTTGCATTTGATACTCGGAGTTACAAGTCCCAGCATCGCGGATCGCACTTCGGTCTTTCTGCCTGTTTCCGGCTTGTGGTCGAGAGTTACCTTAGAATCCTTGCTCATTAAAATCATTTTTAACTCTTCTCGTTGGCGAAACATCGCAGATTGTAATTCAGTCCTTCTGCCTGTTCGACCCTTCGATATTAAGTACGAGATCATTCAATCCGCGGTGGTGCATCGCGGATTTGCGAATATTACGTTACTAGTGTAACCTTATTTTCTCGTTTAATATAAAATCTCATATAGTCAGTAGGCCCTTGCAAAATTAAGAAGGACAAAGCCGAACGCGAAATTATTATGTAATTAATAGAAACCCAATAGTGGATGTGTTACCATTTTTTTATTATTATATCTTCATGTACTGAAAGTTCACTATTAATAATTCCTTTTATTTCATCGAATACTCCTATGGTAATATGTAGGTATTAATTGTCCGAATTATTTTACCGAATTATTTGATAACAGAAGGCAACTTAACCATAAGTACTCATCCAATCCAAATACATATAATATTGTCCGAATTCCTAGACACCCAACAGTTACATTCCTACCACACATACGTCATAATTTCCTGAATAAACGAAAAATTGACATATTGCTATATACACAATTGTTCGCCTTGTCTAACCAATTTATTGCCTACGCTCATTTATTTATACCAAGATAATTCACTGCCCATGGTAACGTCCAAACATCCCGAGAAGGAACTCATTGCTCTCCGTTTTACATTTCCGCTTCGTTCTTTAGATATACTGCTAGAAAGCAATTGTGCGTCCAACAAAACATAACATATATAAATATAAAGTGCTCTTGGCCGGAGTGTCACAATAACTATGTGAATATTATTTTTTATGGACAGTGTACATAATAAAGTATTATTTATTCATCGTTAATAAGCTGGCTATCAGATTAACTGCTCCTGCTTTGAACTGAAGATTTGCTACAAATAGTCATTATTGTTCCGATACGTGAATAACAAAATGCGATATGTTACTAAAATAAGTTGACATAATAGCAATGCCATTTGTAATGGAAAATATCTTTGATAATATATACACTTACATAAAATCCCTCACACAAAATTCCACTTATTTATAATCTTAAGGCTCACTAAACTTCCTCTCATTCAATCACATTTTTGTGAACGTACGAAAATGACTTCCAACAATTGCGGAGCAAAGAGAGATCTTTGAAAATATGACGAATAATAATATCTCAATATAGTTTGTTAATCGCAAAAAAAACTCCATCAGAAACCTTATCATCAAATGCACCAAGTTTCGAATTTGATTACGGCACTAAATTCGCACAATATATGCTTGTCTCACCCTCAGAACCGCGGAGTAGCAAGTCCACGCGCTGATAGCATGGTTAAACTTGAAGGGTAAATATCGGTCTTCCAAAGCGATAATGAGAAAATGCAATAAAAAAATGACAGACAATATACAGGGACGTACAAAAAACGGAATAAATACATAAAAATTACGTCATAAGTATGTTATATACATATCTAGCCGATATCACAAGTGTTCATTTGATAAAGATTTGTGGATACATACCCTAAAATAAATTTTAAAAGACTTGTCCGGATAATAAAAACCTTTCCGGGTATTTGAATCACCGATATGGCGATTGTATGTATTTTGTGTAGGATCAACGACAAGCGTAGAATAAATCAATCAGCAAACATCCTAACTCTCTACAATAATCTAGTGTCTTCAGTAGTATTCTGACTCTAGTAAGAGAAATTTTTCCGATATAAGTAACAAACTCAACTAATGAAAATTGTAATGTTGTATTGTACGTACATATCGATAGAAAAACAATTAGCGAGTACGTGAATATATGTATGTATAACAGTGCATGGTGCATGAATTAATAAAATATACATACATTGAATTTCTAAACGCGAAACGTACTATGACAAGGTGTATTACATACATATAATGACTTGACTAATCCCTGAGCCAAAAATGTAGGCACATCATCGTGTTTTCATATCATTGCCGCCTCGCCGTACGACAGTGAAAACGAAAGGGACAAATATGAGTATACAATACCTGCTCTGCCAGTAGTAAACCATTTCATGAACTGAAAGAGCTTCGAGATGTACGAAACGCATGCAAAACTCACCGGTCGCCCAACGCCTACAGGATGTTGACCCGCCTCGCTTCACCGTATCAGCAGCTGCCTTCCCACAGGGACTCTTCATTTCACTCTAACACTGCACACGCACTTATTCACAAATTTCGTATTTTAGTCAGCTATTACAGTGAAACGTCGATTGTGCGAACGACGGTCAACCGAACGACCATTTAACCAAACTGGCTGCGAACCCCGCGTCCCGCTCTTCAAAGCGAGAATTTTTTCAATCCTTGATTGTATGTACCTAGTCTTGGCCCGAATATAAGTCGACCCTCAATTTGTGACCTCTGATTCAGGACTTTTTTTTTCAATCTGAATATAAGTCGAATTTCAGAATACTTTAGCTTTTGCTTCCTCCTTTTTATGCCAATCGCGTACATTCATCACTGATATATTGTATTTTAACGCACCTCGACAATTGTTGGTGTTTTCGGCTTCCCGCACAACTATTAGTTTAAAGTTCGCATAATAATTAAGAAGAACGTTTTTGTTCACTTTATTTGTCTGTGAACCCTTAACACTCCACTCTGTTTGCATTCCGAAAATTCGTTTTCTCATTTATTGCACGCACGAAACATCTGACAAACAATTTGCTTATTCCAACTTCAGACTGATGCTATGAAAAAATTGAAGTACGAATCTACGATTTTCGATTTTCGAGATTAGGCCCGCTCGCGCAGTGGCGCGAATATCGCATTGCGAGAATATTTCAAATGGCGGTCGATAACGAAATTTCCAGTTATTACAAGGCTGTCTACTTTTGGAAATAAGTTGCAATAAAAGTGATTGAAATTATTATAAATATGGTTTTTATTGGTAATTTCATAAATAAAAGTATATATTTCGATTAACCGAATAGACCGGTTTTCCGAACACCTATGTCTCCCCCAATTAGTCGGATAATCGACGTTCTACTGTACTTCGCAAAACCATAACCGCAAAACATTGGTTAGAAACAGAAAAAATGGAAACACTATAACGTAAAATTCGGCGGAACGTATATTGATCAGGTTCTAGATTTATTAGTCTGCACTTTACTCAAGTCTTTCGACAAATTAACTTCTGGCACTCCACACACGGTAAATGATTAAGATACGCTCTCAATGTCATTCGCACTTACATCTCCGTCGACATCGAAGATGTCAAGATGTCGCCAAGTAAAAAAACAAGCGCACCGTAACGACGAAACAATTTGTACATAATCGCGAGATAATCACTTGTTCGGCACTCGACGCCACACACGTCATGTTTAACGTATTCAATCACGGATCATATACAATTGAATAGATCGATTAGGTTACAATTATTACATCCACGCACTCTCTTCAAGATCAAGCGATCGAATCTCTGATGACAAAGACCGGAAATAAGTAACAAATGCAGTCTGCCTTCACAGCCTTCAGTCCCGGAAATCACCACCGGCATTTGTCACATGAGGTGCCAAAGGTGCCAAAGCGAACAATTGACCTTGAGATACACACCTTTGTAAAATAAAAACTTTGTACTGAACGAACGAGTCGTTACGAAAACGAACGTACACTGTCCAATGTGTTGCAAGCCGAGCATTACAAGCCCAGCGTGTTTTGGCTGCTGGGTCTGTTGCCAGAGTAAGAGTGTGGCAATAGTCATCTGCAAACCAGATTGTTTGATGCCTGACGTAATTGTAAGGTTAGATTTTCACGGACAGCAAAATGCTGCGGCACTGCAACGGATGGATGCCAATTAGCTCTCTCTTATATCGTCTTTTCGTGATACCCGGCAATAATAACCCCGTTCGAAATCGCAGCAGAAGATTTCCAGTCACAACTATAGAACTCACGAATTGCAGGCGACCATAAACGGAAATGAAACTCACTGATGAACCACATGATTAATTAACTTACAACCGCGTTTTGCTCATTGGTCTACGGTTTTGCTGCCACTGTAGATACACTTTCATAGGCAGTTTTTCACTTTCGCATGCAGCCGTGAAAATCCAGCATTTCAGCCCAATGCGAAAATCTTGTCATTTTGAGTTTGAAACAGACACGTGATAAACGATAAAATTGGTATTTACCGAATGCAGCGTAGACTTGGACCTTTGAGTGCAACAGTTTTTTTTGTTTCTGAAGAATAATTGCTCTAGAGAATAGAGGATATTCTTTTTGAAAGATTAATTTTTAGAACTCACAGTCGGTCAGCTCATTATCTGACTGAACAATAGAACAGCGACGCTGAATATAAACAAGGATTACACAGAAGGTCTACAAAAGGCTACGAGGTTTCGCATCGTACAGAGCTCGTGCCACCAGATGGCGGAGACTGGATATTCTGATTCGAAATGTGTCGCAAATACGCATCGTGTAGGTCAATCTATTTCTCTCGCATTCACCGGTTGAAACATATTCCAACTTCCAACCTCAAAAAGTGAAAGATGGCTGCTTTGATACCAAAGAGTAGTTTTCGAATCGCAAGTAAGGTTTGAAGAACAACATTACGATTAAATTTTGCACTGCATTCTACCAACCGTTACTTTTTCTCGCTCTACTTTTCACTATGCGACTTTCTCTAGTTATCAAGCAGCTACAATGTCGTTCAATTACATAACTAATAATAATTTTGTTATCCATATCGACTGATGAACTATTATTGTTATTTACACAGAACGACAAACGGTACGCTCTGCCAGTGTTGCTGTACAGATTTGCTACTACTCTGATTCTCCAAGGGTGATAAAAAATGACAATCCAGCTTCTTTCAAACGCGGCACCGGAGGACGCAGCTCGTTCAACGGCGTTGTCTGCACAGTTTTTGGCTGCTCAGGATTCCTCGGACGCTATGTCTGCAATAAGCTTGGAAAGATTGGCACCCAGGTACAAGTTTGCCAGACACAAATACCGTTCTGCAATGCTTGTTTATCTGGAAAATAGAGCCGCTCCCCCGTTGAAATGAATTTTCACGGATTTAGTTCTCATCCTTATCACTTTGTAGATGGTTCTTCCTTATCGCGGAGATGAATATGATATCAAGCGACTAAAAGTCACGGGTGACCTAGGCCAAGTCCTGTTTCATCCATTTGATCTGAGGGACGAAGATTCAATACGGAAATGCATTAAGTATTCGAATGTTGTGATTAATTTAATTGGTCGTGAATGGGAAACGAAAAACTTCAAATTTGATGACGTAAATGTCGAAGGAGCCAGACGTCTCGCGAGGCTTGCCAAAGAGGCAGGTGTTGAGCGCTTTATTCATCTGTCTGCTCTGAATGCCAGTTTAAACCCTGAGGTATACTTTAATGTTACTCTTGACTACTAGTTCTTTCTGTCTTTCTGTTTCATTTCCTGCAAAAAGACTTGTGTTTTTATCATTCACTAGCCTATCCTACTGAGTGGGGGTTCTCGATTTCACAAGTCAAAGGCAGCTGGTGAACTTGCCGTCAAAGAAGAATTTCCCGAAGCTACTATAATCCGACCTTCGGTCATTTATGGACAAGAGGATCGTTTCATAAAATATTATAATCATCCCCTGAGATCCTTCTTGAGGTGAAATTATTTATATAGGCTATCTTAAAATTCCTCTGGGTGGATATAATCCGATGTTGAATTCTCTAAAAGATTATACATTTAATTATCTACTGTAAAACCTTCATTACAGAGGAATACCTCTATGGAAGAAAGGAGAAGCGACTGAAAAACAACCCGTCGCGGTATCTGATGTTGCCGCTGGTATAGTAGCAGCGATTAGAGATCCGGATTCTATTGGAAAAACTTATCAATTTGTTGGGTATGTTGATCGCGATGAAAACACACAGAATTCAAAAATGGAATTGATTACATCACCTACATCTTATAACCTTTCAGACCAAAGCGGTATCAACTATCTGAACTACTTGATTGGATATTTGCAGTGATGAGAAAAGATAAATCATGGGGATATTCCAGATATGAATTGCGTTATGACCCATTTTTTATGGCAAGAATATACGCCAATGAACTTCTCAGTCCTAGTTACCCATTCGGAAACTTGCATTGGGAGGGAGTAGAAATAGTGGGTATCAACTTAGGTTATTGACAGATTCGTATACTACGTCACTGCTTCAGAAATTTAATTATTCCCAATCCCAACAATGACTAACCATTACTTTCAGGAACATACTAGTGACAAACTGAAGAAGGGTTTACCAGATTTGGAAGATCTTGGAATAACACCTATTGAAATGGAAGATCAAGTACCTTGGGAGGTAAGGCCGTATGCGGCGTATCAGTACTACACGCCTGAAGCTGGTGAATTCCCAACACCAAATCCACCTAAGACGATTCCAATTCGTTTTGCTTAGTGTTGGGTCATTGATCATTAGTGTATGTAAATTACAAAAATACAATACAATGGTAGTACCTATAATAAAATTCTTCTATGCTTATTTACATCAGCTGTTTTCTGAGCAACGCGTTTCATAGGGTAAGCATAGTAAATTGAAATTTTTCCGTGGTCAATGAGCTACAGTTCCAATTATTTTATTTATCAAGAACTACACTGTAAAGTCATATAAATAAAAATTACACTTGTTGATATTCAATAAAATACAGTGCTTAATCAAATTGTAAATGACTCGTATCAAAGTAAGCGGACAACTAGTAATTTAACAGTTTGCAAGATGAGTTTGAAAAACAATTCATTCACAGAGTATATATCCACAATAACTTTCGACTGTACCATACAACTATAATTCGAAATTGGGAAATTACCTCTGCCTGAATAAAGTTTGAGCTCGATTAATGACAACGTGAATCAAATCGAGGTAGAATAACTTGACCGTGAGCAATATTTGTTATTCGGTAATTACGCGTTTTATAAGTTAAGTTTCTATTAGTATCAGTATCTCCGTGATTGATGTTAGAAACGAATAATTGATATGGTACATGCTTTACATAGATATGGATACGGGATATTCATTATAGTTATAGATAACAGACTTATAGTATATAAAAAAAATACCACGTAAAACAATGATAATCAAATAAAACTCTTCGTCAAAGGTCATTGTAAAAAGTAAAGAACATTTTGGAGTCAAGAACACTTATTGAGCATTCGAATATATCGTTTAGTTTCCACAATACTTTACCATAATAATTACCAATAATAATGATCAAATGGCAGTATCATATATTTTGGCATTAAAATAGCTGAACTGCAATAACACTGTGACACGCTGGAACATCATGTATTGACTATATTAAATTAATTTCCGATTACTGAGTGGAAATTAAATTGAATTTATTAGTACATAATGAGTTTGAACTTTAATTGACTTATTTCTTAAACTTATAACTTATTACATCAAAAGTGAATATGATAGCTACTACTTTATCTTATACTACTCGTAGTACATTTTTAGGTAACCAGAACTGTTCCAAATTACATGAACAATGTACACATAAACACA
The DNA here is from genome assembly GCF_021155765.1 of Diprion similis. NCBI lineage: Eukaryota > Metazoa > Arthropoda > Insecta > Hymenoptera > Diprionidae > Diprion > Diprion similis. Next base: position 6,555,320 of record NC_060115.1, on the reverse strand, counting down.
TATTTGTCAATGATTACTCTGACTGAAAGCAGACAATTTTCTCGAGAAGCACAAAAAAATTTAATTTATGGTCTTGCAACTAAGGTTTCTACCTGATATGACTCTGGTCATTGTACCAAGTTCTGATGAAAACATTTATTTACAATTTGGCACAATTTCAATCATCGCAATGCGCAATTTGTGCAGGTCGATTGACTACATTTTTTGAAATATCTCGAATTTCGCTGTGTGTAGCAATTGTAAGCGACCGCTTGAGTGATTGCAATGCTTTTGAAAAATATGAATTAATTAAAATGGGTATTAAAAATATTCAATTATTACCAATTATTGAAGCTCACACTTATCTTTAGTTAAGTTCTCGCCAGTCTTAAATAATCGTTACAAATTTGTAAGATAACTTATTTTATATTTTTAGTAAGTTTAATTAGGAATGGACAGTGCCAAAATTTATAGCTAGTCGGCAAGCAGACTGCCAATATTTTGACTGATATTCAGCTCTGTCTAAAAGGGTACAATACTATCACAATTAATTTCATTTACTTTCTGGACTTTGCATAAATTCCTATCTTATACATATCTGCAAGAAATTTGAATATTTCTTTACTTAGAGTCTTTTTTTTTTCTTAGAAAATGTGAACTTTTATATCGATAGCTTGAAAAGCGGATTGCTGAAGCATAGAAAGTAACTTTCTATAAAAATGTAGCAAATGCTAGTATCATCGTAATTTGGAATGGTATCGATATTGATAATCTAGATTCGGCCCCAGAATCTAAATTACCTTTAACTACTTTGTCGTGGCATTTTGCAATCATTTCTGAATCGACGAAGCTCATTAATTTACCATTGTACTCAATTGGGGAAATGCAATAATTGTGTTTCTGGAATTCAGTGGTAGAATTGGTTGCAAAATCACTTTCCAGAATATCATGTATCTGGCAATCGCATGGAAAGTGATTGTCGATTGCGCTTATAGTATTAATGTCCAGCAAAGTATCTCCTGTTCGAGGTGCTTCTAAAATATGGTTACCATGGAATCTCAATACATTGATAGCGTGATCAGATGTTAAATAGAGCTGTTCGATAACATCGATTTTGTTTTTCAAAATATTGAGATTATTTACATGAGTCAGCCCAGAGAATGCATCTTTTCTTATAACGCCAAGATCGCTCTCCTGAATGTTAATTACATGAACAAAGCTCAGCCCTCTGAACGTGAAAGGCATCAAACTGGTCAAATCCATAAAAGTTAATTTGAGTAAACCAACGTGTTGCAATCCATTGAACGCATCAGATTCAATAACTCGTATACCAGATGGAAAAATTAAATGATCGACATTAGTTAGGCCAGAAAACGCATTGCTCTGAATAGAATGCAATGGATTATTACTCAATAGAATCAATTTGATATTAGAAGTCCCAGCAAAGGAATATCCTTCGATATACTTTATCTTATTGTGAGCTAAAAATAAAAGTGTGACATTTTGCAGGGCGGCAAAAGAAAATTGACCTATAAATCCTAATGGGGTATGTTGAATGGACAGTTCTCGCATCTTATTCAGACCACGAAAAGCAAAGGGCTTTATCGAAGAGATGTTATTTCCGTCCAAACTCAGCTTACGCAAACCTCGAAGCCCAGAGAAAGCGTCACTTTTTATTACCGGAAAATCATTCTTGGTAAGAGAAAGATCCTCGACCGTTGGCGGTAATTGTAGGGTGGGGATTTCCACCAAGCCGCCTGTGTTGCAAAGCACCTACAAAATTTTACTTCAAGTTGAAAATGTTTCCCATTTGCAATAATTCGTTGCTCTAGCATTAGCATTCATCCAAATACAAAAATCTAACATTCCACAACTTTCTGTAATCATTACCTGGGTCGGAGACAGGCAGATGCATTCGACGGGGCAGTTCAACGATCCAGTTGATACCGTCGTCTCCTCTTGCACAGCAAGTGGAAAACCCACTAATGCCAGGCATAGCGAGTAACGCATAAATATCTGCATAAAAAAAGGAATTTGAATCAATATCATGAGGCTAAAATATACTGAAGTTCATTAGTTTTCTTCACACTTTGTTTCAGCGTAGATATTCATTTTCAATGAATATTTATTAGCAGACAATTGATAGCTTGATAGATGTTCCTGTATTTAAACTCCTATCAACCAGAAGGGGATTCATAGAAACGGTGCGCTGGTCTGGTACTAATATTTATTTTTTAAAGAATATTTGTTTTTTACTTTTTCTTATTTAATATTTTCACAGCATTGTCGTGACAAAAGTTTAATCGGGTTAATCAGATCCTTGAGTATAATGCGTAACAATATTTTTTCTCACATGAAGAAAAGTAATATCGTCTACATTATAATATGCAATCTATTACGCATATTTGAAAACGCAATTAGGATCGATTAAGCTCTGTATTGGAGGGTTGGTTTGAATATCTGAGATACATTAAAAGATAAAATCGAAAAATCAGTATTATAAGATAACTAAGCATGCCAAGGGTATGTGATATGTACCTGCGCGCCCCAATCCATTAATTCCGATTCCGTCGATAACGCGCATGCCTTTGCATCAGGGGTTCAGTGGCTGCAGACTGGGATATGTAGAGCAGTGATAATATTTTTATAAGAAATCGCGAAATCGTATCTTCAGGAGGAGTACTTGAGACGAGCGATTGCAGAGCCCTTCGCCAATCGTCGGACTGGATCAACTGTGGAAACCGTTGGCCTCGATTCGGCTCTGCTCAAATTACCCCTGAGCTTAATGATCAGGAGCGATTTCCAGCCGCGCCTATACAACCCCGGCTGCACACCGGCTCTGCTTTATTGCGCTTTACTTTCGTCGTTGTGCGCAAGCTCATAATTATTCGCCCTGTTCATGCAGTAATGCTAAATGTCACTTGATTAGCGAATCGAGCTACATACGTATAACGTATACTATCTTATAGACATCATAAATTTCATAACCAACGGCTTGTACTACGGATGTTTAATTTAAATATCGCGGTGACAATCGTACTGCGCGCTTATACAATTAGATCGACATAAGTTTTTCCCAATGCGGTCGTCACGGAAAATGTAAAATAGTCGTAACTATTTTGCGATCGTCATTGCACATATGGAGCTCGGAAAGTAAAATTTTTATACTTTTTTCATGTAATGGGTATTCGTATCATATCTGCATACTGCAGCGTCAATAGCCGTTGGTACTAAAGGTCTGAAATCAAATACCCGGACAACAGCCATCTCGTCGTGATATAACGACGCTGCAGTGTGAATAGAGGTATACCCATACATATGAGTTACTGCAGTATGTATCGTATCATAAGGAACTAGGGCAACTGATAATAAATTCTCAACGGAACTAGGGTAGAATTTATCCGGACGTCGTTTGCCTCAGTGAATCGTGAAAGATAATGATTTGCATCTCGATTGATTGCATTTGTATATAGCAAAGAATTAATTAAGCTTTCGATATTACATCATAATCAAGAAATTCGCGACAGGCACTCGAGATTACAAAGCGATTGATTTTTTTCATCACCCTTTCGGCTTTCCCACGGGTTCACCCTGAATGCGGAATTGCGGATAGCGTAAGATATTGCATGTATTGATATGTATGTATACATAGGATATGTGGTACAAGGACAGACAGAAAGCGCCTCGAATCCAGTGATCGTGACCTTTTATTCGATACATCGTACATACATCTTCGTCGAGCCAGCGGGGCTCGCGAGCAATGCGCAAAACCCGGAAAACGTCGTAGGCGCGTGCCGAAGCACGCCATGCAGCAACTTATAACATTTGAATTTATCGACCGTCGTTTCTTTAAACGTGTTACCGACTCTATTAGCGTTAGTTGCTCTCGGCCCGAGGTAGGCAAGCGCATCGGAAACCCGGAATGCTGACACGAGTCGCTGAGCCAATAGCGGAGCGTCGTTGGACGAGGGGGGCCAATCGGGAGGAAGAACAAGAAATCTGGTAATACCCAGAGTGTGTTCCTCGCGTTCAATAATGGTGGTCGCAGGATCGTTGGTATACGAAAGTCGAAAAGTTGATTGTATTAATAATTAAAATCCAAAATGGCAGTGGTGGGCATTTGGAAATGTGCAAGAGGTGTGATATAAATATGAAAACCATTCAAACATAAGGTTCGTAGCACGTTGAATTACTCAAATTACGGAGTACCACGTATCGCGCTAACTTCCGAGATGAAATATTCGTCGGCACGATGTCCGTTCTAGTCATCGGAACGGCACGCGCAATTTTTTTTTCATCCCCGCATTGTAATCGCGGTACGATCGCATATTAATACGTTTATTTTTATGAAAAAATATACGCTTGCCTCGAATCTCGGCGGCTCTCCCCTACCACGTATCGATCAACGTTATTACGGGTTCAATCAAGCGTATTCTGGCATAGCGTGGATAACCGAACAAGGAAAAAGAACTTATTTCCGCATTATTTCGTTATGTTTTCCTTTGCCATTATTGGTTTTTCTGATTTTTTTCAGGTGCCCTCTTAATTCCAACAAGAGCAAACTTTAACTGGCCTATTCAGCGACCCTTGATACGTTACGCATAAGCAGCAATCAAGTTACATAAAAGTCGTGCAGAAAAAGTTTTAAAAAAAAATAAGGAAATAAAACAATTTCCCATAGACTTATAATATTATCAACTAATGGCATCCTCCGCTATCGCTGTTCCATCCGGAACAGCTCCGCTTCCGACCTCCGGAGGGTCCTTGGGGATGGAGGAGACCGATGGAAGCGACATTTTTGGCGACAGAAACGGAACTTATGCTGCGGGAAATCCCGGAGATGCTCTGGAAGAGATCACCTGCGGAGCTGAGGACGCCAGGGACCAGGAATGCACACTCTGTGAGGGAAAATTGTGCTCTCCTAGAGTCCTGGGCTGCTTACACGTATTCTGCGAAGCTTGTTTGGATAAACTATTAATGGACGAAGCTGGGGACTCCAAAGTTGGTTCCGTCCTGAGTTGTCCTCAGTGCAAACAGGAGACTAGGGTCGGACCTAAGGGTGCTGGGTCACTCATGTGCGACTACGTCCTTACCAATATATTGGATATGTCCGCCATTGAGAACATGGCCGTGCTCTGCACGTCTTGTAAAACTAAAGAAAGCGCTGTCGCACGATGCTCCGACTGCGCCAATTTTCTTTGCCCGAACTGTAACACTGCTCACCAATTCATGAGATGCTTTGAAAGTCACAAGGTCGTCGCATTTGAAGAGCTTAAACAATCCAACGAAGCTATACCTATACATAAACCTATTTTTTGTGAGTCTCATCCTGCCGAAAATATGAAATTTTACTGCTACACGTGTCAGGTTAGTACTTTGCGTCATTTTATAACGTATTTTAAGCACGTAGCAACCCACGTCACTTACTGATTGAAATTTGAACAGTAGACATGAATAGCTAATCTGAAGTGTGCAGGAGGATTGACAATTTCAATCGAGTTATAAGATATCAGTGGAATCTTTATTTATCAATTATCTCAATTGTTTATTACGTGTATACACAACTGAAGTCACTTCTTGCTACTTCTTGTTAGTGAAATTAAGGAAGCATAAGAAACTCACGACGTGGTGCACATTTACCATTGAATCACCATGTATATGTTGTATTTGTACACTACAAGTTCACAAAAGGTCGTACAGTAATCTTCGTAAGGTACAAAATAAACTCGCTGACACAAGTACTGAGAATATGCAAAACATTTAGTGAATAATGAATCATATGAATTCATGCCAAATAACACAAATACGAGTAATGATTCTTGTTGCAAATCTATTTGAATCAAAATCTGCATTTCTAGAAGCTCAAACCCTTAAGAATTCCATTTGATTCAATAATGATATTTTGAGAAGAAATGAGTGCAAATTGAAGTGCAAGGTGTCATTGATTAACTCAATTTTCAATATTCATATTGCCCAAAGAATTACCATCAAAGTCAATTTTCAACCTTTGAACATGATAATTGCAATGTTTTTTTCCATATATTTTTTCAACATTTTTCCTACTTCTGTATGATATCGAAACAAATTGAAGTATAAAGTTTGCATTTCACAATTGAATTGGAGCTGTTGTAAAAATACGATTATTTTTTCACTTCATGTGTGGATTTCTCTTTGCTCCAAAACATCTGAAACTGTGCCAAAGTAACTAATACTAAGTCCCATGAATGAATTGTTAAGAGATACAAAATTTCGATTCATTTTACCAAAAATTTTCAATTGAGATTGCAGTTCACATCTCATTACTCTTTTACGCAACAACGATTTTATCTCCAATATATTCCAATATAATCCAATATAAGCCAATATATTCCAGCCAGCTTATAATGAATTATCATAATTAACTTTGTGCTAATTTTTTTCAACTTTTAAATTTAGATGACTTAGACATTTGTGGACATCAAATTTTAAACTTTGCATACAATTAAATGCAGCATGTGTCTTATCCAGGCTAGCTACTCAACTGCTAACAGAGAAACTCATACTATCATACTTTTTTCTTACTACGCGAAAAAGGACGTAGGTGACATTTAAAATGTAAGCACTAAACATTAGTGGATTAAAAATTGCAATTTGATAAGCTGATTTTTATCTCTTGATGATTTCAAGACCAAACATCTTTCATTAGTCACCTTAAAGATTGATTATTGTCTACCTTACATAGCTAGAGATAATATTGATAAAAGTGACCCAACAAAATATAGTTGCCTAGCAAAAATTGAAATATGTTTAATCTTATATCATCAAGAGATAAAAACCAGCTTATCAAATTGCAATTTTTAATCCACTAATGTTTAGTGATGACAAAAATATTACCAAATCGACTAAGTTACATTCAAATGTTTGTACACAGAATGAAAAGAATACAAAAAAAAATTTCATAATCTGTCCACTTGTTCCATTTTTTTACCCTGAACAGGCGTAAAGTGGGACCTTATAGTCCGTTTTGTGGGTGTAAAACACCGTTTTATACACCAGTACGTTTCAAATGAAAAAGGATGAAAATAAATAAAATTTGAGAAAAAATACATTCCAAGCTTTGGGAGGTATCATTAACAATTGTCATTTTGATTTATAGTTTGAAAATTCAAAAGTTTACAATTGTTTGATAAAAGGTTGATTGAATTTCGTTATTCATTTGTCAATCACATGATAGAATTCAGTTCATTTTTTTGTTCACTGGTGCTTTGCCCCTGGATCCGTTTTGCACCCATGTATGCGACCTTCTCCTTTCTGCTTTTTTTGTAATTTTTGTAGAATGTTTTCCAATTCTCCAGCTCGTAGGGCACCAAATATTGTTTGCATGACGAGTATAACAATTTACACCCTCCGACGATCATGCCGAACACCGGGGTGTAAAACCGTGTTTCACACTCTAAATACGAAAACTATTATATCATTGCAATTTTTGACCTGACAAGATAACTATCCAAAAAATAATGGAATCTTATAATCAGTCTACAAAAACATCGCAATTATTTAGACAACCTAGCAAAATGATTGGTGAAAGAGTACCGGCATTCAATACACTGTTTCTCGGCGGTTACCTACATTGAATTAGGAATTTTAGTGCATTAAGTGTCGGAGCGTAATACATGGTTTTCACAGTTAAATTTTCATATCATATACCATGTTGTATAGATTATGATTCTGATACGATAACTTGTTGTAACTAATTATTGATTTTGAATTCTGTGTCACAGGAGCCAATATGCAATGAGTGCTTGCTGGTAGAGCACAAGGCTCCAGACCACCAGTACGAGCGACTGACAGATGCAGAGCCACGGCAGAAAGAAGAACTCTGTAACTTGATGACTGAAAGCAAATCTAGAATTGCAGACTGCGATCAGGCCTCGTCTCAGTTGGACAATGCGCTCAGCGAGCTGCAAGCTCAACATGACCAGGCCAAAGATTTAATTAACGAGACTTTTCAAAGTTACAAAGCGGTTCTTGAAAAATGCCGTGAAAATGCTCTCGACACACTTGAAAAACTACATTCCGAACGTGAGCTCAAGATAATGGATACTTTCCACAGGTAAAGAAAATTCTTGATTAAAAATTTTTTTTTCTATAGAATGATATTGTCTTTCCGTTCTTTCTCCCTCGGATTTATCGTCAAGCTCTATGAAAAATATGCGTATATTTTTTTAACCAGCTGATTTGTCGCGGAGACGCATATTCGAGTTAATAAAAATGGTGAAAATTTTCTATTTTCCAGTGTTGAGAAAACCGTTGAAAAAATAGAAGATGCTTGTCGTTTTACCTCAAGACTATTGGAGCACGGAGATGCAGTCGAGATTTTAGCTCTTCGAAGAGTAGTTGGTTCACAGTTACTGAGCCTAATCAAAAGTACACCAAAGCTAAACGTTACGTTCTCTATTGAGTTTCAAACGGACTTTAACCACTTTGAAAAGACTGTCAAGGTAAATTGTTTGAACTTAGAATTTTTTGTCAGCCATAGAAGTGTCATATGAAATTATTCCTTTCAATGGATTTCTAATTTGGCATCAGAATACTTGAAAAAGTTTGAGCCCCTTTAGTGGTTCGTCTCAAAACCATGATTACCAAAATAAGTAAGCCCATCAGTAAAGTCTCAAATATTGGCGGAAATCAATTTCCAAACATAGCTTTAGTTCTCAAAATTACACAAAAGTTTTTGATACTTGAGGCAAAATAGAATCAAATGCCAGTAACTATAACAATTTTGCGGGATAAAAGTTTTCGTTGCTGCAATATTCAAGCACTGTTGGTTACTTTTCAAATAACGCGATGTTTGATATTGCTGATGGTGGGGGACAAACTTGGCACCTACATTTCCAAGTCTGTGGTTTCATGGGATTGTAAAATGATAGGAGTATTTAGGAAACAACCTGATTGGATTTTTGTGAAGTTGTTACCTCACTGTTACCCCTCTGGTGATTTACAGGAATCCTTTGGTAAATTTCGCACGGAAAGTACACCAACCAGAACTCAGGAAAAAGCTCCAAGCGTTACTGGAGTTCCCGTTCAACAGATGGCCCATACTTCAATGGGTTGTCCTAGTTCAATTACCACCAGTTCTCCAATTTCACTTCCTGCTTCTATGCAGTCATCCTTTGAAGGTGAACCGTCATACGTTATTCCTCCGACTTCCAGTCCCCAAAATGTCCCACCACCACCGCCTCCTGTCTCTCTTCCCCCAGGTCCAATTCACGGTCTCACTAGTATTCAAGAGTACAATCTTCAGCAACTTGCCAGTCTAGCTGAGAAAGTAGACATGGCAGGTGACAGTGGCGTTGTAGGCCCCAGCTCAAATCCCAGCCCTACTCCGTCCTTTACATTGGCTGAATTGTTTACCGGGGACCTCAGCTCGACGAGTCATGCCATCAACAATCTTCAGGCTTTAGCCAAGCTTGGAAACACACTTGGTAATCAAGGTAATTTTCAATATTAACAACCTGGTCTTCTAATTTTATTTTTTTTTCACAATGTTTCCACTTCTCAAACACCCGACACCAATTAATTATGTAAGATTGTCATAAGTAATTGACTTACTAAATACAGATCTTGGTAACACTGCTCTGAACGGAGGTGGGGGGCTGGTTCTGGGCCGTGGACCATCTCCAGGTTTAGTTGACAACTCTAGCCTAGGATCTTTGACTGCTAATAGTATTTTAAACGGAGGATTTCAGTCACTCTCTTCTTCTACATCGCCAATACTTTCGCGGGGACCTGGTAAGTGAACTAATAAATTTCAAGGCCCTTTCCCTACACGCGTTATTATTCTTTTTATTGAATTTTTGCATTCAATGGTATCAGATAAATCGATTTCAGTAGGGACAATGAAAACTGTTACAGATGATCTTATAGGAGACTCAATGCACAACATCCCTGTTGCTGTCGGTGGCACAGTAGGTAACGTTAGTGGTACTGGAAGTGGGAATTATGCTCACCCACGTTCCAGCAACCCAAAACTTACTCCTATGCAGATTAGGTGCAAATTCGGACAGCTAGGACCAAGTAAAGGACAATTTAACTCCCCTCATGGATTTTGTTTGGGGACCGACGAAGACATAATAGTTGCTGATACCAACAACCATAGAATTCAGGTACTTTTTGGAGTTGTTGGATATTAAGAATTAGCATTGATGCAGGAAAGAATACGAATATTGAAATTTTCCTCCCAAAATTTCATTCAGTGTAATTTCGTTTATAAAAGGTGTTCGAGAAGATTGGAACCTTCAAATTCCAATTCGGTATCCCTGGAAAAGAAGAAGGTCAATTATGGTATCCAAGAAAGGTCGCAGTGATGAGAAATAGTGGAAAATTTGTTGTGTGCGACAGAGGTAACGAGCGCTCCAGGATGCAGATATTTACAAAAAATGGCCATTTCATTAAGAAAATAGCTATTCGATACATCGACATAGTAGCTGGACTCGCGGTCACTAGTCAAGGCCAGATTGTAGCCGTAGATAGCGTATCTCCGACTGTTTTTGTCATCAGTGACACTGGAGAGCTGCTCCGGTGGTTTGACTGCAGTGATTACATGAGAGAGCCGAGTGATATTGCTATCAGTGGTGAGTTTAGAACGACCTATTATTCAAGTTGTAATATATCCTCTGCGACTGCGAGCAAATATTCGAAAATAGTCCTAACATTTGTATGAAAACTATATTATTTTAGGGAAGGAGTACTTCGTCTGCGATTTCAAAGGACATTGTGTAGTAGTTTTCAATGAGGATGGTCAATTTTTACGCCGTATCGGCTGTGAGAACATAACAAACTTTCCAAATGGCATTGATGTTGGTGATGCTGGTGACGTGCTTATAGGTGATTCGCACGGCAACCGTTTTCATGTGGCTGTTTTCACAAGAGATGGTTCCCTTGTTTCAGAATTCGAGTGTCCATATGTCAAGGTAATATTATTTATCTATAGTACTCAGAATGAACTTTGGTTACGTTTTCGTATCATTAAGTAAAGACGCGGACAGAGATTCCTAACTATATTGATATATTGCAGGTCTCACGTTGTTGTGGACTCAAAATCACGTCAGAGGGATACATAGTCACCTTGGCCAAAAACAACCACCACGTACTTGTTCTCAACACCCTGTACATATTATGAGGCGTGGTGAGATCAATAATTATAACTTAACTTCCTCCTGCAAGTGGAACCTTTTGGAACTGCTTTGCTTGCAACGAAAGACAACGGCATGCCCAAGGCAATTTTTCGGTTGACTTTCGGGCCTATCAAAGCAATAGTAAGTGCAGCAGCATGCAGCTTTATATAGTAATACAGTACATGCGTCCTTTTTTTAAAATGAAAGTAACACATCCGGAAAAAAGGTAAGCGTACATCTCCGACCAAACAGTATAAAATATAGAAGTTAGTTACCTGATTAGATTGGGAAACCCGTTGAACTAAACAAGTTACGTTATTTGAAACAGTGGTATTATTGTTCGAGGCCGAAAAGCAATTAACATGGCCTTTTGTCAAATTTGATTTTACATCATTTTTGACACGTCAGTATTTTAGGTACATTCGTTAATCAAACTAATCTAGTCTGGGGCAAAGTCCATCGAGTAAACTCGCTAACATCCATTTACTCGTATAAATAAAAGCTCTACTTTGCTCTGATTGCCTGTTGATAATGCGAATCTGGCGAGTAGAAAAAAAAGCACCAAGAATTGGAACGAGTATTTGGCTTTTAGAATGTAAATTTTTTTGTAAAACGTATTTTGGAGATGGGACGAGTTTTCGTCGATAGCTCGCAAAAAATCTTTATCTCATTGAATAACTAAAGTGTTGCATGCTGCGAGATAGCTGTTAGTACTTCCTGCTCCTTATCCTTCATATCTTCGTATTTAAAGAAAAAAGAGGAAAGAAAGATGTAGTCGTTATTACAGTAGTCACCTAAACCAAGTGGACGCCATGTTCCTGACTTTCCTGCTTATTTCACTTAATAACTTAGCTAATATCAAATGAAATATAAAAAAACAAATGTTACGACGAAAAGAAAGAGAAAAGAAAATACAAAGTTACGTCATGTTGAAAATCAACCATTTAGTAACATTCAAAAAGAAAACTTACAAAGCATACTACGAACGTAAAACGAAACGATTAATTAAGTATTGCCAGCATAAAATTCAAAGTTGTTTTTAGCTCCGATTTTCGCGTTGTTAAATTAGATGAGACACGTAATGGTTAACAATATTTACTCAGGATGCTTTATTATGGTCCACCGTATGAAATATATTATATATACGAGAGTGTGAATTATTGGTTCGTGGTGCTAGTGTCCAATATCCATACCTTGTAAATGTATTTGTTATGAAATTGCAAGAATTACTCTCTCTCTCATTTTACAATGAAAAGAAGTAATTGAATAGTTCAATATAAAGTTCGTAGATGAATATTATACTAGTATCATAGGGACGATACTTTATCTATGTAAAATAGCGTACAGTTTGCTAAACAAGTTCTATTTATGTAAATACTAAAACACAATTCATGAAAAATCCATATAAGAAAAAGGAAAAAAATTACAAAAAAGAAAGAAAAAAACATACCTATATAGAAACACACATATTTTTTAGGGTTGTTTACATAACCAGCCTTAAGATTTGATTGAACTAAAATATGCAAAGTACACAAGCTAAAACATGCATCGTCAGGTATATTTTGACAGTTCTTCGTTACTGTGTTACCTTACTCATTATTATCCATGATAATATTATTAATAATATATATGTATATATGTACTACCTATACTAGTATATGTATATTATATATGTTAGTATAAAAATTTCTCTTGCCATACCAAATGTTAGGTAACACAGCCGCGTTATTAATAGTTATATTCAAACAGCTTTACTAGTTTTATCTTGCATATGGTTATACACGATCATTAAGCACGGAATAACTAAATTTAGTATTACGTACCCAAATTGTTTATCGGTTCACCATTGAAAACAGTGTCATGTAGAGAATTAATGAGTGTAGTAAAAGAGTAACCAACCAGTGTAGTTTTACGCGTAAATCATCAGCACATTTCGTATATACATCGCATTGCGTTAAGAGCCTACCTACACCTGAAACAAACCAGTCATAATCATCTGGTAAATGTTGCGAGGTTTTAATTTTATATATGCCATTAAAATTAATCCTGAATTATATATAATAGTCATGGTTAGCAGAGTTATAAAAATAATGCCTGTGATAATAGTATCGTCAGGATAAGTTGTGTCCTTAAGAGTCTCTGATGTTGTTGCTAGGTAATATAATTAGATGTACTAAATGAGCAAAAGCTGGTGTGTTGCCTCATGTAGGTGTGTTCACGTCGAAAATGCACAACGACACCAACACGGCACCACCAACAGTCTCAGATACGGTACATTGAACGAAAAAATGAATAAATATGAAAAGGAAATGAGGAAAAAAGAAAACAAAAAAAAAGAAAAATGAATCCAAGTTGAAGAGAATATGTTGCAAATTTTTTGTCAGTCATATTATACAAACAAAAACTCATAGCATAACAAATGGATGATGACCATTATTTGAAGGAAGGAGGAGAAAAAAAATGGGGTCTTTTACCTCACAAAATTATAATATTACGCTCACCTTATATATACTTGAATATTTTAGTATAGATTTACTCTATTTACATATTTTTATCTGTGGAAGACTACTTGGCTAATTTAGGCCACTGTTGAAATTCACCCCTTATTTGCCTTGATGTTTGAATTACAATAATAATATTAAAATGAGGATTAATTGTTACGTAAATGGTAATTGTGATAGATTTTTTGATGATTTTTACAATCTCAAAAGTCTCATTATCCTAATATGTATAGAGTTATATAGAGTCACTCTCTACGTAATAGATATACTCTGCTTACACTGTTAAACTAATATTAAAATTTGACCTTACTAAATATTAACAGTTTGAACACTGTCAATATATACAATTATCATATTTTTCGGGCTTGGATAAAAGGGGTCAAAGCAATGGCTTATTATCATCATCACTACCATCATTGTCGTTGCAATTGACAAACTGCTCAGAATCACACTTTCCCTTTACTTAGTTCCAGTCACACGACTTTGTATACCGATACATAAGTGAACCTGTTTAGGCAACTCTATCGTCGTGTATTGGGCGAAACTGATCTGTAGGCACTGTTATCGTACCTCCTGGTAATTCCACGCGATTCTTTATCTTTTTGTTTGTTTTTTTTTTTCAATTGAGTGTAGAACAATATCTTGCGGTATTTATTATCATACATACAGAAATATATCCATACATATATGTAAGTACATATATATGTTGGCGATTTTTCAAATTTATCAGTTCTCTACACAAGCTGGCACCAGGGAACTGTAGAATTTCAGAACTCGTTCAGTCCGTTAACTTTGTAACCATGATAGCAGGGGGAAGGCATTAAAATTGCTATTCTCGAACCATTAACGATCTGACTTAATATCATGTATACTTGAAATGTGACAAAGATTAACGGGAGCCTATCAAAACTGCTCCGTCACGAAGCAAGTTCCTCATTTTTAATATCATACTACTTTGAACATAGTCAATGATATTCCTGAATTCGACAAACGTCAAATAGCAGCAGGCGCTCGCATACATAATAATATTAATTGTAGGACTAGTACGATTCAAGATAAGCAACTACTTCAAGCCTACGGTTAATATCATAGTCTTCCTAGAATCCTAATACAATATTCATGACTTCGCTATAATTGTTAGGGCACGGCCAATTATTTAAAAGTAAAAGGAAAAAAATACTGGCTGGTCACAAATGGAATAAAGCGCGAAAAGAATTTGTTTCAATTACTATGCGACTTTAACTATTATGAAACGCGCCCTATTCTAACTGCTATATGCCTTTTTAGCAAACATGGCTTATACATTATTCGTGAGGATCTTTTTTCTTTAAGCATAATTTAACTTATATTTATACATAAAAGAAGTTTATGAACAAAAAATGAGAAAAACGAGGAAAAAAAAACAAAACGTAAAAAGAAAAAAAAAATTCGATCGTTCATCCATATACGATAGGTATTCTTCATTATTTTTGTAACAATATTTTTATTCCTCAGTCATTCATATATTATACATTGTATTTAATATGATTAATTTTTATCTTTATGCAAGCATTGTGTGTTCTTCTGGCTGTTTACAACGCTGTTACAGCGTATTTATTTCAATACGTTTGGGTCGCCTCTCTACCAAATTTTTGCTGGAGGCATTTATCTAGGCCTGATATTTTGCTTTATTACAAACATTTTATTTACGTGACTATTCATTATTATTACTAGAATTTAACTTCTTCCACAAATTTGTATTTATATTATTTATACTATACTATCGTTCGTTTCAATTATTTTATGTTCTATATTTGTGGTTGCGTTAAATGAGATGAGAAGAAAAGTGGAAAAAGAAAAAAACATTACAAAAAAAATAATTACATATTTATTTTACGTTTTGTTGCAATCCGGTTTTCTACCGGGAAGTAAAGTTTATTGTTTAGACAGTTGAATATTTTTATTATTAGTTACTATTTTTATTTTTTTTTTCCAATACTCACTCTGAGATAGTGCGACAATGCCAAGCTATTTGGCTTGTACCATTACTTCATACAAATAACTAATTAGTTTGCATAGTATTTAGATATAAAAAAATAAGATACCCTTATTATACTTTGCATCTATCATCTGCATTCCATAATATTTACCATGTCCAAAACAAAAAGAAACGCAGCAAATACAAAGTGCAAAATATTTTCTACATGAATACATAGTACAACCACACACAACACACACACACACACACACACACACACACACGCATATACACAACATAGTAAATACTAAATAGGTACTGCTTTTCCCTCGCTTCATGATACATCGTTCTACTGTTCCCATCTGAGTTTATTTTTTTCCTTTTAACTTTCTGACGATTGTTTTATATTTACTTTCGAATATTTTTATTATTTTATTATCGTTAATTTTATTTTCGTTTCTTGGTATTTATTCAAAAATACAAGAAATAAATTCTTTAGTGCCAAAACAAAATATTTATACGTAATAAGTATTGCTTATGAGTTATTTTATTATTCAGACTTTTGAATTTGTGCCGTGTGAAGTATCGAGGTAATTAGAGTAAGGAAAATTTACGATTAAATCCTTGATTAGTCAGTTAAAGTACAAATATTTAATGTATTCTATTGTTAGTTGATAAGTAATGAGAGTTGCATCAGGCGTAATGAGTGTTACTTTGTTCCATTCCTCAATAGCACTAGCTTTATTTATTTGCATTAGTTACTTGTTGTAATACTTAACAGGCTGAGAGAGGGTAAAGGAAAAGGTCATGCAATCACCCTGTAGGTTATAATCATTCATTCATTTTTTTTCGATACCCTAATTGTCCCCTTTCGGAGGTACTTTGTTTACATATCAAATTGACCACCAAACGACACAGTTGCATTCCATTGGTATGCTTAATTGCGTCTATCAGGGTTCGAGGATGCATACCTTTAAATGTTCCGTGATCTCTGTGTGTTCCCACTGATAATTTGTATATTGTGATTTTTAAACCAATATTTGGCAAATGCTGATTATTAAGGAAAAATGGTTATAATATCACTAATCTGTGCTGTTAAATGTTTCCAAAGATTAAAATGATTAGTTCTACTGTTAACTAGTGTTACGCGCCTCTGCGTTTGACGTTATACGGTAAAATATTCATTTGACTGTATAATGGATATTGAAATCGTAAGATTTGCAACAGTACTAACGTACTCGGTATAAAATTACCGTAAAGTCAGTGTGTAACGTCATTTCGCAAAAGGCTCGTAACTAAGTAGCAATATCGTGAAAATTTTATTCACTGAGAAAAGATTTTAACAACTTGACATACTAAGTACTTTGTACTGTGGAATGTTGCCGCTACTTGCATAAATTTCAGTTTTGTGACTTAACATTCATGAAAATCTGTTGATTAGTTTGATTGTAAGCCATGTTTTCCTACAACAACTTCCATTGGTACTATTTTAATTGATTGACTGTTTTTATATAACAAAAAAAAAAAAAACAACTTGAAAAATTCTAAACTATTAAAGTGTCCCAGGTATCACCTATGTCACGTTCCAAACGATAAAACCAGAATGAGAATAGTACAACTTATAAAATGAAGAAAATAAATAATTTAAACAAAAAGTAAATTGTAATGCAATATGGAAAACGTATGTATGAATATATTTTTTATATGCTAATGGGATGTCGAGGAACATGGTCTCAGGATATGATGTAAAACGTATTATTCACAGCCATATAAAGACCATACAGACGGTTAGTCTTGGCTGTCTGTAAGTATCGGCTCCCAAAACTACTCAGCCTTGGTACTGAAATACCTTGTCACTAAAAAATTGATTTTCAAAGTATTTTATTTGATTTCATTAAATGTTAGTCGTTTACTCTTGATTTTTTATTTTTAGGAAATATGCTTTGGTTTTCAGGTTTTTTTTGTTTTTTTAATTCACTATTTCGTTTATTATTTTTTTTTTTAATTCTTCCAAAGTTTGTTAAGGCTAGTCCGTAATTATCTGAAACAGGGGTCTCGTTTATGTTTTGAGGCAAATCAGCTTTTTTCTACCTTGTACCTACAAAATTTTAGTTTCATTTTTATATGAAATATTAAAATTTATTGTATTATACGTATACACATCTATATACACTTTTACAAAAAAATATAATATTTTAATCTACATACCGTATTACATAAAGTAAAAAATATGGAACATTTGCTACTTGTATATTCATCAAATGTTTTAAGATGGAAATATTTTAATATAGAATGGATAATGTTAGCCTTAAAGAAAATATTCTTTGTTGACAGTGTGTAGGTTTTTTCATCATATCAACTCGATTAGACATTAACTGCCAATATATACAAACTATTCTATATTAAGGTATTTTCAAATTACTCTATCACTAACGCAGTTCTCTAAAATATGTAGGGGCATACATTCTTGTGTGCACATAGGCTGCAATGCAATAATAATATTGTGATGCTCACAAAGCACATAACACAAATCACAAGAAAAAACGAAAATTGTAATGTTTAACATTTCATGTGATTTTCGAAACTGTTATATTTTTTATTTCCTGCCAATTGTTTAATTTGTAACGTTGTTCTTTGTTCTTTTTCAATAAAGTAAGCAAACCAAGTGGGTCTCTATTCATTTCCAGAATTGTTTTACATACGGGCTAATGATTTTCAACAAATCATATTTGATTCCGTTTTACACAATACCTGGAGTGCAGAATTATTGGAATGCAAGAAACTAGACCAACTGTAATGAAATCTTGTTTGTATAGCTTCGCTTTCTTTCACAATACCAACTTATGACGCATATCTATGCATGCTAAATTATTGTAATTTAACAACATTTGAAGAAGGTATTGAAAATATATGAAGTGAAAAAAAAAAAAATACGTAACTTCGCTAGTTAATTACGCGTTCCGAAAAAAATAAAAATAAATAAAATAACGCGAATGGTACAGAGTAAATAAATACTTATGTACGTCATTTAATAACTTTAATTAAAGCATAAGTACTTACAATCATGTCTACCGCTCCAATCAAGTGGATATTATTTAAAAACTACAGAGCAATTAGATCAATTAAAACAAAACGGAAATTAATAATAAATAAATTAACATAGCGTATATGCAGTGGTCAAAGCATAAATAAGTAATAATTATGGTATGATCTCGATGCAATCTTATTTGCTGGCAACTTTATACTTCGAGAAAGAGGTAATAGAGAATGTAGGTGAATTTTCATCTGTGAGACCTATTTAGAATCGTTCTGCAACTCTAAAACGTGTTCTATCGGCTTTGGTTTGCCATCTTCTCCAATTCGACATGGTTGTACAATTCCTTCCCTAAAAAATAAAGATATGTTTTCAAAGGCAGTCACTTCGATATTATCGTATTTAAAAAGTGCATCACTCGAATTATGCCCAAAGAACAATAAATTCAGTTTTCGGTTTATCATAATAAAGTATAGTCTAAAAATCAAAACTACCACTGTCCCATAAAAGACTTCAGTGTTATCAAATAATTTTACTGGGCATAACTTGAGATGCACCCTTTTATTTCAAATGGAAGAATAACTTCATTTATCGGTACCTCGTCAATTTATCCATTAGATTGGCAAGCTGAACAGCCTCATATTCCTTTCGTTCCTCACTCATTCCTTCCAACGGATTAGGCTTTGGACTTTCGTAACAACCAGTTATTGGATTAATTCTGTAAGCAAAATCGAAATGTTGTACATTCTGATTGGATATATGTTAAGTGACAGTCAGTTATCATTATCTTTCGGTATACTTACTGTTCCTTGTATTTAATATATTCATCTGTGTCACTATCCTCTGATTCGGATGAATAATTCGTTTTTGGTTGACGACCACCGAGAAGTCCTTTATTGGCGAACATCCCAGCAGCATTTCCATACCCCGTGTATTTTACCATCCTGGCGACTGATGTAAGCAGTAAATGTAATTTATTTCATTTTCAATTTTATTCTTCTCAATTTATTTTTAGAATCTTAATAACAGAAGTATACATCTCTCCAGTTGAATAATGTGTCACAATTGGCAAATATACTTACCACTTTCTTTGCACAGTATAAAAATCAGCTCCGCTACTAAATCCCGGAGATCTGTTTGTGGACTTGTCAATTGCTTACACAACTTTGCTCTAAGCGTTATACCTTCCTCGGGTCGTTTCATTACATCTTTCAACGGTGGAAGTATCTATAGAATTGAGTTAAACACTTTGAGTTCGATTTTTTATGTAGATATTCTCATCACTCAAGTAATTTCGTACCTGTAACCGAATGTACTTTCGAGCTAACCGTTGAGCTCTGGCAAGTCTTATTAAAACCGTAGTAATTGGTGAGATATTTTCTGTCAGATCAGTTTCAGACTCTAGACGTTTGTTCAAAAACTTCAGTAGCGTCGAAACTGCCCTCATATCCATGTTGTGATAGACTAGTTCCACATTATCGCTCTGCACAGGTGGAATTAATGTGCTGTACGAATTTGTTGGTACTACTGTTAACAAATTCACAACATGCCTGAAATACAGAATTGGGAGCAACTTGAATTTTGTTTCACAAAGTATAACAGACGTTGGAAGTGCTAGAAAATTACAACAAGAACTGTGACAATGTGGCTGAATTGATTCCAAACCTCAACGTGTTACAATGTATATTGACACCATCTTTCTACGCCTGGATTGTTTATCAATTTGTTCTTAGTTATGTACGAATACGTAGAACAAAAAGAATATTTATTTAAAGTGTTTATGGTGTATTGTAATAACTCACGATATAAGTTCATCCTGATTTTCAATAGTTTCGCATATCAGTAGCTCGAACAAAATGTATACTAATTTTTTATTTTTTTCCTCTTCCGTCTCTTCATCCTCGGCTCGTATGTACAGGTTGAATAGAACTTTCAAGACTTCACAGGCAATAGCATGATCATTGGCCTGTTAAATGAAACGACGAATTAAAAATTTGAGTTGCATTTGAATTGAAAGTAACGATTAAATTTCCAGCTAGGATCAATACCTTGAGAACAGATTGCGGAGTATTTCTAAGCTGCTCAGAAATTTCTGCCAGCATCCCAATAAGATGAACGTCTGCATCCAATTCAGCTTTAACTTTACTTCTAGTGTTTATGCATAGAGCAGTGATTAGAAAAAGTAGTCTAAGGTAAAACAGTCTGCCTTCATGTGTCAGCTCACTTCTCTGCTTGCTCAATCGTTGAACTGTTTGGGAGAGACAAGATGATGTTTGTATCACAAGGGTCCTTGCCTGTTGACTATTGTATATCAAATTGCACAGCACTTTTAAAGTTTCCACCACAGCTGAAACAGAAAAATAATAGCATAATGATGCACCATTTGATTTAGGGTATAAATTCATTGTTTGGGAGTATAGTCCTTTATTTACCTTGACGAATTTTGGTCTTTACTCAAATTGGCTAAGATAATGGAGTGATACTCACTTTCGGAATTGGAAGCAACACTTTCATTGTCAAGGTCAGTGTCTAAGCAGGCAAATTTCAATAAAGTTGCTATTCTTGATTCTGTCGCTAACTCATCGATGCCAGTTTTATCTCGGCTGCGAACAAATGAATGTTCCTTAGTATTTCCAGATAAGAAGAACTTTAAATACATTACTTGGTTCATAAGAGGAATAGAGTTAAACCTGAGTATTCTGAGTGCACCTAGACACAATACATGTGTCGATTTATACTCCTCGTTGTTTAGGGTATTAAATAACTGTGTCCAAATTCTGTTTCTCAGATTATTTTCATTAAGCTCGCTAAAATTCCTCTGTGTTTCATGCTGTAATAAATGATCAAAATAATTCCATATTTTTAGCAATAGACAAAATGTTCGAAAATAAGCAAATAGTTGTGGTTGTTGAGTTCAGTAACTCAAATTTATCAGAACGAATTACGAAGAAATTTGTTGGAATAATCAGTAAAAATGGATTTTATATGTAACGAGTGAATAAATTCAATCTAATCGACAATTTGTATTTGAATTGGCAAAAAAAAATTGAATAGCTAGGGCACCTGCAGGACAGGCTACCAAAGAGCTACTACGATAACTTCGCTGGGGGGAAATTATTTTACAATTTACCTCAGCAATAAATTCCCTCAAACTTTGAATTAGTTCGTCGGAACTCCCTGAAAAAGTATCAAATTTCACAACTCCCATGTTCTGTATCATCCTTCTCGAACTGTCAGTGATGAGTAGGTGTGTGGTTAGTATACAATGCCACAATTACACAACGTTCGTTGTATTTTTGAAAAGGTATACTTAATAACGGAATTGCGTTGACACTTGATTACATTATTGAGCACTTAAAACATGTTTGTGAATTTCTGGTGTAACGTATGTATGTTGGAACGCGAAACCTGCAAACTGTAATATGGATTTCGGTCCCGGCTTCCTCAATTCATTCACGAACCTTTACGTGCCTCTCCGGAAGCCCAGGGAAGCCCGGTCCGTGTAGAATGTGATTATGGGTATGTATATACGTATAATTGCATCTAATACACTTGTGACTGCCGTGCCTGCCGTGACACTCATCGCATCACCGATGCCTATATAACCGACAAACATCAAACTTCCGCCTGCTTCCGTTGTGAAATATCCGCCAAAGCAGCCAAGAGATGGCGTCGCCTGCGCTTTACCACATTCCAATGTCTGTATACGCAGAGATGCTCGAGTACACACTGTCTCTCTCGCTCTGCGTAGTGATTGGCTGAGGGAACACACTCAGCCAATCACTGCGCGGATCGAGAGAGACAGAGGAAAACAGATCAGTTCTACCGGACCGGCAAACACGTCGGGTGTTTGGCATAACCTGAAAACTTGAAAACGAAGACAAATCGATCATTGATATGATATTCGCCGAGGAGGACAGTTCGACGTCTGCCTCATATCAGAATGTCGTCGCAGAAAAAGACCGAAGAATCTATGAAAACTGTCAAACCTTCAGAAAAAGTGGCAATGGAAAATATGGCAGCAGTGGAAGATTCTTCTGACAGATCAAATCGGACCTTCTGGTTTCTCTGCGCCTTGATAGCATGTGTCAAACTTCTTCTATGTCCTACGTAGTAAGTATATATATCCTCTTGCTGATTTTTTTCTTTACAGACAACTCATTATTTAATAATTGTACGCTCTAGTCACTCGACTGACTTTGAAGTGCACCGGAATTGGCTTGCCATAACTCACAGCTTGCCAATTAAAGAATGGTATGTCAACGCAAAATCCGAGTGGACCTTGGACTATCCGCCTTTTTTTGCTTGGTTCGAATACTTCCTCAGTAATTTTGCCAAGTCTGTTGATCCGAAGATGCTGAATGTGAATAATCTTGGGTATGCGTCTATGGCAACAAAAATATTTCAACGGTCGACTGTAATTGTTACAGATACTGCATATGCATATGGCATTAAAGAGTACGTATATTAAGGTGAATTTTGTAACAGTTCAACAAGTGTCATGGACACAAGCTATTAGATGATATGTAATCGCTGACTAAATTACGTCAAAATTCTCTTTTAATCTAAAGAAGTTTTTTCTTGAATCTCAGACTCAGCCAAACGCTTCACCAGAATGAAAAGAGCTTTGCCACGTTGATAGTTTTAACTTTGTGCAACGTTGGATTGCTGATCGTTGATCACATTCATTTTCAGTACAATGGATTTCTGCTCGGTATACTTCTGTTGTCTTTGTCCAAAGTTACCAGGATTTCGGAGGAGGTAAATTATCGTCAGTACTATTCTATCTTTGGCTGTGGTATTTGTAGCTATCTCCTAAATTGATTGATCATTTGCAAAGTCCTATAAGTTCGTAATAGAGGTTATTGTTACTAATTGTAAGATTCACTACCTTTCAGAGTCAGGTTCTTCAAGGAGCATTCTGGTTTGCTGTTCTCCTCAATTTAAAACACATATACGTATATGTAGCTCCAGCATTCATTGTATGGTTGCTAAGGACGTACTGCTTCAAAAATAGAAAATGTCTAATTAGGATTTTGATACTTGGAAGTATCGTTCTTCTAACTACGACATTGTCCTTTGGCCCATTCATAAGTCAATTACCACAGGTAAATACAAAAAATTTTTTTGATAGAACCAAACTTACAGAAGTACAGCACGACAAAATAAAAATTTCAGTACAAATAAATCTCGTGTTTAATTTTATTCAGGTAATGACAAGATTGTTTCCATTCAAAAGGGGCTTGGTCCATGCTTACTGGGCAGCTAACGCGTGGGCCCTTTACACAGGATGTGATAAAGTACTGTCAATAATCTGGAAGCAATTTGGTTGGTCAACCGCATCTGGTGCAGCTTCAATGACCGCTGGCTTGGTCCAGGAAAACGTTTACGCGGTTTTACCTACTCCGACTCCCGTTGCAACTTTTGTAATAACGTTCACAATGATGCTTGTAAGGATATTGTCAGTGAATTATTAAGAAACCAACCGATCTTTAATTGCCCTGATGCAAGACCTAAATGTTTCTTTATTTGCAGCCTAGCTTGTGGGTCTTGTTTATTCGAAACAGCCACAAAACGCCACAGCATTTTATAAGGTGTGTCGTCCTGTGCGGTCTAACATCGTTCATGTTTGGCTGGCATGTCCATGAAAAAGCTATACTGACGGCGATTATTCCATTATGGTACGTTTGAAGCAATTATAAATTCACATATTCTGTTTACTTATTACGTCAGGTGTATCTAGAATTAATAGAATTACTTATGAACTATATTTCTGGTCCTTTTTCCTCGAGACTGTCTCACAATTTCTGTACACTATACAATTTTCCGTCAACTGAACTATAATATGTATCATTTAACGTTTCAGTGCCCTGGCAACCATCGATGCAGGTGATGCAAAGATTTTTATTATTCTCAGTGCAGCAGGGCATACGGCACTTCTACCACTACTTCATCAAATCATCTTTGCTCCATTACGAATATTGCTGCTCCTAACTTATACAAGCATCACTATAATAAGTCTCTGCAATCTGCACAATAAATCGTTGCTGAGTAATTACGAATGGCTCTATGTGAGTTGGCTGCCATTTCTGCCAGTATACGAAAACGTTCTGCACAAACTTCTATTCGGTGATCGTCTACCATTCCTCCCCTTGGCCCTCACCTCGCTCTACTGTGCTATCGGCGTTACTTACTCCTGGTTGTATTTAAATATAACATTTTTCCGCGATGGTAAATACACAACGGAAGCTACAGTGGCATCGGATGGGAGCAAAAAGAAGATCAAAGTCTTATAAAGATCAGATTTTGACAGACGTGATTACATTCATTTTTCTAATAATCGGAAGATAAAGTAAGAGTAATAATAAGTGTAATTGTTTCTTTCAGTCTTCCCAATTTCCCCAACTGAATTCAATAAATCAAACCTATTCAGTTCTTTCGTAACAAATTCTTTAAATCGTATCACAGATAATGCCTGTTTTACCAGTAAGCTTACACTGGCCTACACCAACTCCACCAACTGCCCGCATTTCATCGAGCGGCGTTCGCCTCCGTTCCGTCCGTCAACGCCATTTTGACTTATGTGTCAAACGTGCATCAGTCAAATAAATGGTGAATTGTGTTTGATACAACGATAACCCAGAAATGGGATCGTGACAAATAAACTTGGAGACAATGGACAGGGTTTTGGTAGAATAAACTTGAGTCAAGCAAGTAAATTCATTTTTTTATCATTTTGAAAGGTACCGACTGATAGGTTGTAAAATGCGGCGTGTAGATAGCCTTATTAGAGTTTGATTCTATCTTGGCACTTGATAATGTTTCGCTTTTGAGTCATGGCGAAATTGTTATCTGCCATGAATTATACTTAACGAAGTTGAAATTGAATGAAGTGGTAAATTACCTATAAGTAATGCGAATTGAAAAGTTCGTCTAACCTAAACTGTTTCTTTCAGGAATTAAATACACCGAATTTTCACGCATTCACTGATCACCATGTCATCGGTTCAACGTGCCTTCGCTCATAAATTGAGCAAGCAGCATGCGTCTGACGTAAGACGTCAGATAGCTACTTCAACATCTTACTCAAGAGATTTGTCGAAAAGTGGCAGCAGTGTCTCAGGTTTCTCATCAATGGTAATACTGCAATCATTTCAATTTAAATTTAATATGCTTTACAAAGTTTGAAATTTCAATCGAAAGCTACAACGAAATCTATGAAACATATCGCAAAATTGCGATTTTGATACGACTAATTTTTAGCAGCCTTATTCTGACTTAATCGAAGTGACACTATATCTACATTCTTTCCCTTAAGATGTCACTCTGTGAGGTGTTGGAGCCTTTGGACTATGAAGAATTTTTGGCCCAGCATCAGACCATGTTGGATCGCGATCCATTGCAACCAATTTTGGATTTCCCAAAAGGGGATGTCGAACTGAAAGTTGTTAAAAGAAAAATTCGAACAGAAGAACCTGTTGTCCCATCTGAAACACTGTAAGACGTTGAGCAATATTAGCTCTAGGTATAAATTGATTGACAAATTACATGTGTGGTATTAATTTACAATTGCTGCATTTCTCATTAAGGGATACAGTGTCACCTTACGTACGGCGGTGCGTGGAGACTTTTACGTCGGATTGGGTGATAGTGAATCGAAAGTACAAAAGACGAGTTTCCCCCATTGCCAGAGATCGGCTTCTGCAGGATACACCCAGGCAGGACTTTGAGGTATTACCTTCATAATCTGATTTCCAAATTGCTTGAAACTGCCACTAAGCCTCTTTTATGTACAGTTGTTTTGTATTTGCATTTAATTTTTATCAGGTTGATCAAGAAGATATTAATGGTGCTTTGTCACCTCACGATGATGAGGATTTTTCAAATTCTGCGGACACACCGCGAGGTTCGTGGGCTAGCCTAGATCTGCGTCACTCTCAGCATGACCCATTATTACCTGGACTTCTGGACCGTGTTTGTCCAGAAACTGTGGATCTAACAAATGAAGAGAAACGTTCAGAAGACCGCCAGGTGCGATAGAGATCATGATAGCTATGTAACAACAAAAGACTAATTGAGTTAATTGATTGAAATACATTGCAGGAAGCTTTGTTTCCACTTTATGCACCTCCGTCCTCGCCAGATGATGAGTGGCAGGAGATAATCCCAGCCTTAGAACCTTCTGAGCCATTCTCTCACAAAATATTAGTTAAATGCCTACAGTTGAAGTTGGAGCTTGAGGTTGAGCCAATTTTTGCCAGCTTAGCATTGTATGATGCCAGAGAGAAAAAGAAGGTTTGTTAATTGAAGTGCAATTAAGTATTTTATACATACTGTCTATGTTGGATTATAAGTCCTAACTGACGGATCAGTTTCGAATGCACATGATTTAATATAAATTCCATTGTAGTTGAGTAACAACACAATGATCACAACAATTTTTATTGTGTACTGCTCTGCAAATAATACAGCCTCATACTTGGTATAGGTTTCAGAGAACTTCTACGTTGATATGAATCCTGAGGGATTAAAACGAATGCTTGGAAGTCATATCGCATACAGTGATACGAGCACCCTGGCTAGAAGCTGTGTTTTCAATATCAGTAAGCCAAGTCCAGACTTGTTCTTGGTCGTAAGATTGGAGAAGGTTTTGCAAGGTGACATCTCGGAATGTGCTGAGCCATATTTGCGGGAAGATAAAAATAAAGATAAGGTAATGAGAGTATAAAATTGTTTGAACTTCATTGAATTACATCGTTTCTATTGCTTCTCAGGTAAGGGCAGCTGCAGTGGCAGCATGCGAGCGACTTGGGCGTTACAGAATGCCTCTGGCGTGGACAGCCATTCATCTTTCTGGAGTTATTGGTGGGGGCTGTGCTGATGATTCAGAGAGTACTGGAAGTGCCGGATCCTTGGATAGAAAATCTGGAGGACTAGAGCAATGGAGAAAGAAAGTCGAAGCTCCAACAAGACGAGGCTCTCTGGAAAGGCGCAGTTCTGACAAGCGACGTAGCTGGTCACAGGATGACTTCGCCAACTGCTTAGACAGCTTTAGGTTTGAAGATTTCTATCGCTGATTAATGATGCCTATCTATGTTTAGGAGTAAGCTATTTTGCTTTATTTCTTATATTTTTCCATAGGCCTATCACCCTGACTGTATCAAGTTTCTTCAAGCAGGAGGGTGAGCGACTGAGGGATGAAGACTTGTATAAATTATTGGCTGAGCTACGTAGGCCTGGATCTAACTTGAAAAGATTGAAATGCTTACCTGGTATTCTAAAATTAGACCTCAGTCCAAGACCTGATGAACTTCCACGATGCTTGGATCCGGACTTGAGAAGATTGACACCTTATCCTGACGAGAAGAGCCGACCATTCAAAGAGATACTTGAATTTCCTAGCAAAGTAGTCTCCCCAGATTTGTCATATCGTAATCTGCTTTACATTTATCCTAAGGTAAGCTGCATATACTTATTGTATGTCAATTTGAGCCATTACTGTCACTCATAATCCTGATCGAATGTTGCTAATATTTCTTGTGAAATAGTATCTTTACGTCCTATCAAACAAAGTTCATAATCTTATACATTTTTAGGAAGCTAATTTCAGTGCAAGGGCAGTGTCTGCTCGAAACATAGCGGTGAGAGTACAATTGATGGGTGGTGAGCACGAGGCAGATGCTCTGACCGCAATATTTGGTCGTTCTTCATGCCCTGAAATGACGCACGAGGCATTCACGTCCGTTTCTTATCACAATAAAAACCCAAGCTTTTATGATGAAATTAAAATAAGACTTCCTGCCGATTTAAGCGCTAAGCACCATTTATTATTTACATTCTATCATATCAGCTGCCAGAAAAAGGTTGAACAACCAAACGTCGAAATGCCAGTTGCTTACACGGTGATTATACATTTAAATAAGTACTGCAATTGAAAAAAAGTATACAAGATCTAGAAGAAAATGCGTAATAACAATGATGTTAAATAATTTTTCAGTGGCTACAGTTGCTCAGGGACGGACACTTGCAGTCAGGAGAATTCTGCTTACCAGCTACATTAGATCCTCCACCAGCAAACTATTCGTACATAGCGCCAGATGTGTGTCTGCCGGGTACAAGATGGGTAGACGCTCACAAGGGAGTGTTCACACTTATTTTAGAGCCTGTGTCAAGTGTACATCCCCAAGACAAGTATATTGACAGGTAAGGTTTGAAGAGAATGTTAACCATTCCTAGAATGTATAGTTGATTGTAATTTGTGCAAAATCTTCATAAATGCAGATTCCTTTCACTTTGTGGCTCTCTGGAAACTGGTCACATACCTCCACGAATCGGTGAAGCAGGAATGGAATCAGAGTTGAAAGCTTCAATGTTGGAACTGGCCAGAGCCTCGCCGGCTGCATTAGTTCGTTCGCTTCCTCAGCTGCTGGACCAGCTTGTCTGCTTATTAGTCAGGCCTCCAGCTTTGCCTTCTCAGCCTCTGAATATAGCAGCTGTTGTGTTTGAGGCTCTCGGTTTACTAGTCAGAAATGTGACAAACCTACCAGACGACCAAGTCGACACCCATGGGCGTCATCCTCTGCTAGCAACTTACACAGCATACCAATGCTGCTTGCCGACCCTGTCACATACCTCTAGCGTTGTTCGAGCTCGAAGTAATCCAGATCTGCCCGTTGAAGACCTAGAAATGGAAGCCCACACCAGGGGCCTGGATAGAACAGCCTCGATGCGTCAGGAATCGCCGTCTGTTAACAATCAGGCGGCAGGAAGGCTCCTGCATGAGGAGTTAGCCTTACATTGGGTGGTTTCAACAGGGCAGGCACGGGAACTAGCCATGACGCATTCCTGGTTTTTCCTCGAGCTTATAGTTCGCTCTATGGTGGTATCTTTGTCAGAGATTGACGGAGTCGAACCTCCAAGGAAATCACGGTTTTCTCCGCAGTTTTCAGACGACGTTGCTACCCTTGCGGCGGCACTAACGTCTGAGGTGATCGTACGCTGTGGAAAAGAAAACCGCACAGCTTCTAATCTTATTTCAAGCCTTGGAAATTTCCTCTCTGACTTACTGTCCATCATGGACAGAGGATTTGTTCTCTCCTTGGTTCGTGTCAGCTGTTGTTCTCTCGCTGAGTCGTCTATGCATGTACCGGATTCTGCTGCACTGTTTGCCCTCAAGCTTGATTTGGTTAGAACAATCTGTTCTCACGAACATTATGTGGCCTTGAACCTTCCTTTCGGAACTGGCTACACAGGGTGGTCAGGATCAGCTCCAGCTTCGCCCAGTCCATCGACCGGGAGCTCAGGGAGTTTAATATCAACTCTGGTACCAGGAGACCGAGCAAGGTTCTCAGAACTCAGTTCGGAGTTTAGACAGCAGCATTTCCTTGTTGGTCTGGTTCTCTCAGACCTTGCTAATACCCTCGAAATACCAAATCCTATGCTGCAAAATAAAGCTATTGGTACTGTTCGCTATCTCATGGGCTGTCACGATGTAGATCCAAGGTACGCAGATCCATCAGCTAAATCTCGTGTGGCTGCACTCTACTTACCACTCCTAAACATTATGATGGATGCACTGCCCCAACTTTATCATTGGGATTCTAAGGAGAGAAGCGTTTATCTGGACGAATCTGGTTCCATTACGCAATCTGTAGCCCTTGCAATAGCAGGAGGCGCGTCGACAGATGTGGCTGGAACGCAATGCAGAGTTTCCTTGAGTTCCGAGGCCACCAGGCATTTGTTAATGTGTGCTCTCTGGGTTTTAAAAGGCCTGGAAAAATCAGCTTTGGCACAGTGGTGCTCCGAATTGAGCTCTAGACGTGTTTTGAGTCTGTTACAAGTCCTGAATATTGCTACTGCAGCGTTTGAATACAAAGGAAAAAAGGCGTTGAAGAGGTGTCCACCTCAAGCTGCAGCCACCAGCGACATTAGGTCTAGATTGGAAGACGTTATACTCGGTCAGGGAAGTGCCAGAAGCGAAATGATGCTGAGACGAAAGGAAAGATCCAGCGGGGACCGACTAAGATGGAGAAAAGATCAAATGCCGTACAGGTGAGTTGCTGATTAGCAAAATTAACCAGAAGTTCTTGCATTGATACTTTTATTCTGGAAATCAGGCCCACCGAGCAGACCGAAGGCCGAGCAGTTGAGCAGGATGCCCATATTGAAGGGGCTCTTGCAGCTGAAGCTTCACTTGTAGTTTTGGATACACTGGAGTCTGTTGTACAAGCTGATGGTGGAGGAGGTATGAAAATTGCTTGAAGTTCTACGATAAAAACAAAAACGGTAGAAATATTCATTTTAGTACCTTCAATACTAATTTGATTTCATCTAATTCCAGGTGCAGTAGTTGGTGCAGTCTTGAAAGTTCTTCTTAGAGCATTGGCCAGAAATCAAAGCACCTTGGTTCTTCAGCACATGTTTAACACTCAGAGAGCTCTTGTATTCAAGTATCATAGTGCGCTTTTTGACGAGGAAAGCGAACGGTGTGGAGACTTGTGTCTGACGTTGCTGACCAGGTGTAGTTCGCCATTAAGTGCCGTCAGAAGCCATGCAGCAGCTAGTTTGTATCTGCTGATGCGACAAAATTTTGAAATCGGAAATGTAAGTTGAGAAAAGTAATTTGAAACCAGACTAATTGCTTAATTTATATTTAAATTGCTTTCATACATATGTAACGACGATTTTTGAAAATTTTGCATCGGTAACGTTCTTCTTTATTTTCGTCAGAATTTTGCCCGAGTAAAGATGCAAGTCACAACTTCGCTATCTGCGCTAGTTGGTCGTGGTAGAGCACCGAGTGAAGGTGCGCTCCGGCGAGCCTTAAAAACCGTCTTGGTCTATGCTGAACGTGACACAGAATTAGCGGACACGAGTTTTCCAGAGCAAGTTAAGGACTTGTTATTCAATCTCCATATGATCTTATCTGATACTGTGAAGATGAAAGAGTTTCAGGAAGATCCTGAGATGCTCTTGGACTTGATGTACAGGTACACGTAAACCATTATTGCACTTATTCAATTTAGGGGCAAAAAGCGTTGTTCGTTTACATTTACATATCTTTGCGCAGTTTCACTTGCCGCTTGAAGCAAGTCGACTTCAAAAATAAAGGATGAATTTTGTAGCAAACAAGATGATAGTTATATTAAAATTTCCTAGAATCGCAAAGGGATACCAAGGATCACCAGATCTCAGATTGACGTGGTTAGCAAATATGGCGCAGCAGCATATGGAGAGGAAGAATCACACGGAAGCGGCCATGTGCTTAGTGCACAGTGCAGCTCTGGTTGCAGAGTATCTTCACCTTTTAGAACCAGGTGGAGGAGGCAGGCCAGTAGGTGCCGTCGCTTTGGCACCTGTGACACCAAACGCTCTTGAGGAAAGTGCGGTCGGAGATGACGTGCTGGCAAGACGAGAAGAAGGATTGTGTCTTGGGCCAGATTTTTCGGAAAGTGGTTTGGCTGGGCTCCTAGAACACGCGGCTAGCTCGCTTCACGCTGCTGGAATGTACGAGGCCATCGCTGATGTTTACAGAGTGTTGTTACCCATAGCTGAAGCCGCTCATGATTATAAAAAATTAGCGAATATCCACGGGTACGAGATTCTCTATGAAACTAACTATTCGTAAAATATGTTATCTGTTTTCACACATTCCGATAAGTTTTCACGTCGTTTTTCAGGAAACTGCACGAGTCCTATACCAGAGTGGAGCAGCTTGCTGGAAAGCGTGTCTTTGGAACGTATTTTAGAGTCGGATTCTACGGAACACGGTTTGGCGACTTGGCTGGAGACGAGTTCGTCTATAAGGAGCCGACTCTGACGAAACTTCCCGAGATATTTTCCAGGCTTGAAAATTTTTACGCTGAAAGATTTGGCGCTGATAATACCGTAATAATAAAGGATTCAAACCCGGTAGATCCCAGTAAATTGGAACCGGACAAAGCCTATGTTCAAATAACTTACGTCGAGCCTTACTTCGAGCCTCATGAATTACGGCATAGGCCGACGGTGTTTCATCGAAATTTCAATATCAGTAAGCAAAAATTGAACTTGACCGAAAGTATTTATCTATAATCTGCGCCATCTTGACAGAATTTGTTTATTATAGAACGCTTTGTATTCGCTACCCCCTTCACTCCGAGCGGAAAAGCTCATGGAGAGTTGCGGGAACAGTGCAAGCGGAAGACGATATTGACTGTAGCGACCCATTTTCCGTATTTGAAGACTAGAATTCGGGTTGTAGCAAGAAAACTGATTGTGTTAAGTCCCATCGAGGTCGCGATTGAAGATATACAGAAGAAGACAGCCGAGGTAAAAGATCTATTGCTGGTACGGCAGTAGTACTATTCGTGACGAAATTTTATGGAAGGATGTTCATCTCTTTATCACGATGTGAAAGAAGTGTATTTATCTTATCGCAGGTAGCAGCGGCGACTGCTCAGGAGCCTCCGGATGCAAAAATGTTACAGATGGTTTTGCAGGGATGCATTGGAACAACAGTGAATCAAGGTCCGGCCGAAGTAGCAGTGGTCTTTTTATCCGGCCTGCGAGATCAGAATGTTCAGCCCTCGAGACTGCAGCATAAACTTCGGCTCTGCTTTAAAGATTTTTCTAAAAAATGTCTAGACGCTCTGAGACGAAACAAAAATCTGATCGGACCTGATCAGCGTGATTACCAAAAAGAGTTGGAACGAAATTACCAAAGGTTGACTGAAAGATTGACACCATTGATCGCTTGGAGGTACGTTAAAAGAACCCTATGAAATGATCATTAGGCGACATAGTACGTTGTGTCGTACTCATAGAATATTCGGTAGACAATATAACTGATGATCTTTTTATATTGTTTCAGCGGACCAGCGGCGCCAAACCAGACGTTACCAACGTCACCGCGCTGGTAAGTTTTCTCGTTCTACGATCACATTCACCAAAGATATTACCTATTAATTCGACGCATAAAGTTGGGACGCGTACTCGTATCGTATTGAAATATTCTTTCTCAAGAAATCTCATATACCAAAGTACTTACGAAAAAAGTACTTAAATACTCTAATATTTATGCAATAGGATTTTATATTTATACACGTATGGTGCCGTAATCTAAAGAACAAAAACGATCGTGGTATTGCGATTTTAAAATTGGAATTTTCGACATGACCGAGAAAGTGGTGGCATGTGTAAGAGCAAGCATATAGCGTATGATTTGCGAGCCGTAAAAAAGGAGATAAATTTACCAAGTATTTCTATCAATGTCTAAGTCATTCGAGAATCGGCGAACATGACGAGTAGCACATGTGTAGTATTTCACCAAATATTTTATTTATACTCAACTTTGGGTATACCGTGGTATGATTTTATTATTCGAGGGGAGATAAAATTGAGAGAAATAACGTCGAGAAAGTACGGTTCTAATTGTACCGAAACGCACAGTTGATGATATATTTTATAGCTCTCGAGCACATAGTATACTATAACATTTATTGTTACTTATAATAAGTAATGTACGATTTTGTATTGGAAAAAAAAATATATATAAATATATACATTTTGTCGTGATAGCCTAGCTACGAAAACATATATCCGATTTGTGTCTTGATATTTTGATCACCGCTCGTTCCCAATGATCGTGATTGATCCCAAAGATTTGATCCGCAACAAAAACGTAGCTCGCGATCTCGCGCCACTGGATATTTGAATAATTTGCAAGCCCTTCCGACAGAGTTCGCCAGGTGTAATGCACGCGTCGTGTTCGCTCGAATCAGCCACAATAAAACTTGAGAGAGTTGACGGCGAACCGTCGCGGCGAGACTGGGGGGCGGTAACTGGGCTCCCGAGGGATTACCAGCCACAGCTTTTTATCCCCCTTATGCATTTCAGAGTGGCCTCGCATATTCCGAGCTTCATATATGCTCCTTGCAAAGTACACATGCTCGTAACGTACATCTAGCAGGCGTATACGCCGGGCCCCTGGGTGCACCGCCTCCCGCGTCACGCCTCGCTTTCGCGCACTGCGGGTGGTCGGTACAGAGACGAAAGGGGCCGCAAGATCTACGTGGAAAATAAACTCGAATGATGAATAACGGCCTGCTTTTTACGAGAGCCGCAATATTTTCCTTTTTTAAGCTCTCGTAAAACCTGTAGTCTGGGGTATGTTGTGCATAGAACGCGGTCGACGCGGATCGTCTTTGCGGGGTTAGACTTTCAGCCTTTTTATTTACTCGGTATTGTTTACGCTAAAGGAGAAGTTAAAAATAAAAACTGCATGGCTGCTTTAACACTATTGTATAGTGTACGGAAATAGAAAATTCACTGATTCAAACACCGTTTCAAAGCGTGGAAACGTTCGATTTAAGGTTCGGTTCGTGTTACGCAAACCTTTTTCTGTAGGTACTACTTTTAATGTATAGCAGAGATGAACTTTTTCTAAATTTTGACGAAGACCTTGCGGTGCTGCTTCTCGTTTACCTCCAACTAGATCTATATCGCAGCGTCTTTGAATCCTTTCAAGTCTGTACTTCCTCCGTTTCAAAGAGAAAAACGGTTTTTTTCTTTTCTTAGCAAAAGCTTTGATTTAGACTCCAGTTTTCAGTGTATAACTGGAAGCGAAAATTTCATACCAACCATAGTTTTTGGGTTGAAAAATCAATTTTCATATCCACTCGTCCAGACTTGAGGAAAATTTTTTTCATCCTTTTGCTTCAATTGCTTTAGATAACCAATTTCTTTGCGATCTGAATGATAATTGGCCGGAAATCACTCTCAACAAGTCGTAGGATCAACGATTATACTGTGGCAAACACAAAATTTTCAAAAATTTTTTGATCACCTTCATCAATTTCCCTGACTCAAGTTGTCTTCTTTGTATCGGAATCCAAATTTTAGCGCTGGTTTTATTTAAGACAAGGAAAATTACTGCGGGCCAACCCCGTGCTTGTATGTCTCGGATGCAAACACGTAGAAGCAGCGTGAAGAAGTCCGTCAAGCTTCGCAAGCGTCTGTGCTTATACCACTCACGTAATGGACCCAGGCTGCGCTTCTCGAGGCCTCTGCTCCTCCAGTATGTGCGCATATAATTTTTACAGGGTCTAAATATTCAGGCTGGAGAAACGTCGCGTTCCGAGTAAAGAACCATGTCTGTTTCATTTTATTCTTGAATCACTTATCGCTGAAGACAGTGCCCCGTGTGCTTTCCTTGTGTATTTATTACTCAGGCGAGTACCTCCCCTGTTTTTCTTTACTTTTTCACTATTTTCGCTCACTTTCGATGCATTTGAAAGAAAATATATAGGCTTATAGGTATGTATGCCTTAGGGTGGTCCTTATTTAGGGTGTTGATGACCCCCCCCTCCCCCCAAAATCAACTTGATATAATTCAAAAACAATCGCCTAATTATCTCAGATTTTTACCTCAACGTTAAGATAGTCCGCTTTGTTATCGAAACTATATTAGAGTTGAGGTAAAATGTGAAAAAATAGGCAGCTATTTTTTAATTATTTCAAGTTGATTTGGGGGGTAGAGCGGAAAAAATTCATCACCCTAGATAAAGATTACCCTAGTATACATACGTGCTTGAAGCTGAAAATTATCGCAATTGATTTTTTCCGGTATCCCTCCGAATCTCGGCTGCGGGACCGTCGTTTAATCCATCGCGCAGTAAATTGCTCCGTGAAAACTGTCGACGAGCGCGAAGAAGCTGAGGGTGAAAATGTTACGAGAACGGATTTTCCGATCGATCGACTCCGGCTGCGCCGCTCGGTATCGGTGAACCATGCTGATTGCGGATTTCCAAGATCACGTTATCGTCATCACCTCGTGTAGACAAACACGCGTGCGGATTCTTAGCTCCAGGAGACAAGCGAGCCGTCCCTTTTTCCTCCAAGGTTTTCCCACTTGGTTTCACCGTTTCGGTACCGACGTGACCCGCTTTTCAAATTTACCAAGTTACTTCCGAGACGGAGGAAATCATGCTGACATCTCGCGCGCTCGTTTTTCGCTCACTGTAATTTTGCAAAAATATATTCAATATCTTGGAAACGTTGAATTGATGAAGAAAATAAATGTCGCGTTGGTTTTTTTCTTTCTTTATGATATCCGAAACTCGAACTTCTGCAGGTATCATGCATCTTCTCTTCGCTAGTCTAGTACCTTTTTTTTTTTTTTACTTCGTAGGAGGGGGGTTGAGCTGAAAAAGAGTAGGATGAGATAAAAGGCCGGTGTTATCATACTTTCACATCACACTTTCGCAAATCCTCAACATTTAGTAGACAAAGTTTTGAAACAGTCGTGAAACTCTGCGGAGAATTGAAAGAAGAAGAAAAAGGACGATGGAAAAAATGAGAAAGAAAGAAAAAATATTGCCCTTATGTTGTTATCAGGATAACGAGAGAGAAACTCTGCCAGATTATGCGGGAAGGGCGAGGTAAAGAAGCAGGGAATCCGAAACTCGACTTTTTCGGATCCGTCCCGTAATGTAGGGAGGGAGGCGAAAAGGATGAACCCTCGAACCTGCAGATTGTGGTTCGGAGGGGTGATACGAGCCTTCCCTCTAATCAAAGCTCGGTCCGATTAACCCTCGTTAATATTAATTCAACTCTACATTAATTTTTTATTAGCCCACTTGTCCCTCCGATGAACACCCCCCTCCCCCCCCCCCCCCCCTCTCTCTCTTTGTGCACTTATTTCTACGGACCGCATGCGTCGGTTTTACTTGTTAAAGTAACGCGCACATTGCCCCGCCTTACCTTATACCTAGTCTCATGTGTATGCATATATAGGCATATATCGGCACTCGGCGTTATAGGTATAGATATGCATGTACACAAATATGCTCACCCACGTACACCGCCTTACAAGCGAAAGCTTGTATACATATATGTATATGTATGTATACATGTATATACGCGTGAGATGGACACGAGCAAACTGGACTTTATCCCTCGTGGAAGTGGACCCGTGTAATTAAGTGCCGACCCACGCGCTATCCGCCGACCGTTGTCATCCGGACTCACCGGAGACAAACTTGGGGGCCACGCCGTCCTCCAGGATGAGATTCATCCATGCCAGGGGAATATTAACCCTTCTTTGCGACCGGCTTCTGTATATGGGACTTTCTTTTACAAACCGAACAACTTTTTCTGACAGACACATTTTTTATTTTGTTGGAATTTTTTTACGGGTTCTATATATCGAAAAAAAGAGATACGTATTTAAGGATTTTATTTATTTTTTTTTTCACATATTTTGGAAAACAGAGTGGATTGAAAATTTGAGAATCTGGTGATTTTTGGCTTGTAGACTCGTTTTTTTAAATTCATAAATCCGTTTCTTTTTGAGCTAAATAGTTCTTTTTATCATTTCAAAGCTAGCAGAATGTATTTTAATAAAAAAAAAAAAACAGTTTTATTGAAAATTATCAACAAATTCGTATTGTTATAAGCAATTAAAATGTTTTAATCGATTTTTAACCATTGAAAAATACTACAAATATTAGAAGTAAATGTAAGTATTGTTCGTTGTAATGCAGAACAAGGTGTTTTTTATCCAAATCTGTCCGGCTTGTGATAGAAAGTCCCATATACATATATGTGTATATCACCTACCCACTTGTGTCCGGTCGTCACGGAAATCCTCGAGTAATGTAATTGTCTCGGAATTTGCTCCTGGACGAGGAAAATTTTCGCTGTTTTTTCTTCTCTTTTTCGTGTTTTTATTTTTCATTTTATCGTCAGGCTTTTGCGAGCTTTGTCTTCTACAGTTGTTCCAGGCGCGTTAGAATCTTGGATTTAACCAACCATGC
This sequence comes from Diprion similis, assembly GCF_021155765.1. Taxonomy (NCBI): domain Eukaryota; kingdom Metazoa; phylum Arthropoda; class Insecta; order Hymenoptera; family Diprionidae; genus Diprion; species Diprion similis. The sequence continues at coordinate 6,516,897 of NC_060115.1, read as the reverse complement.
AGTGGCTACACCGGTCAGGGAAAACCGGGAGGTCGAGGAAAAGTGAGGAAATTTTGCAATTAGTTAGCGAATTTTGTAACGGTACGCGAACAAGAAAGGACCAGAGCTTTCGTGGCGAAAAGCAAAATTCTAAGAAATAAATTTTTTCCATATGCTCGCTTCCATAACCCATTAAATTTGTTGATCGTAAACGCATTTTTGAATTATACTCATTGATTTGAAGCTCTGTTTATTAGATACTCGAATTTTTACTATTTTTTCGGGTCTTATGATTAATCAGGACAAAATTATAATCCCATCAGGGAAAAATTGGGGAATAAAATTTGCTCGACTATTTTTCAAGTCGAGTAAATTTCGAAATGGAGTAATTTTCAAATTGGAAATAACAAAGCTCTGGAAAATTTCAACGCATAATTTTTAATCTTTGCACGTTAATCCGAATCGTATCTGACAGCCGTTTTTAACTCTGGATATAAGAAAAGAATAATAATAATAAATAAAAAAATTATAAGATGTTTCCGCAATACTAATGAGAATGATTTAAAATCGTTGGGATAATAAACCTTTCAAAATAAACTCGGCTGGTCGCAGTTTTGTAAAAAAAGTTCAGAAAGTTTGTAAAAGTTTCCACGAGGCATATCGAGACCAAATACTTGAGTAATTGAGTGCTTATAATTTAAATTCCATTTGAATTGGGGTTTATTAACGTTCCTCTAATACCGCAGGTATTCGAAATGAAAAATTGATTTGAAACATTGGGAGAACAAACCCGAAACACGTCTACACGCCAAATTTCGCGATCTTGCCTAAAACCCGGGAATTTTAAATCAATTGTGAAATACACACCCTCACATATGTACATGTATAGGAAAAAGTTGAGGGAATTTTATTGAAAATCTTGAAATATGGGCGGATTAAACGAGGCGACAAAAATTATAAATTTGATCGCTATAACGACCGGATCTCACGTTTCAGGTACAAACATACGTTAAAATTGTCTCGATCCGTGTTGCGCTGCGCAAATAACGCAAATATACGCACGTATAAGGTACAACTTTTACATCGATGCGCTATTCATTATCATATTTGAGGATCGTTGACAGGCGAGGCGGTTCCTGGCTGTAAACTTTTCCCCCGCAATAACTGCCGGATGAATTTACTCCGCTTACTCGGAAGTATTACAGAGGGACTTCGGAGGGTTGAAGTCGGAGTCAAGGCTCGAGGGTTGAGGGAGGGCCTCTTCCTACAGGCTCGACTCGGAAACGGAAGCTAATTGTTAATAACTGCCGAGTCTCCGGGATCTCCGCTTCGGCGGATCTAATCTCTCGAGAATCTCTCCCCCTCCCTCCCATTCCACTCCCTCTTTCCTCCCTTTCTCAGCTTCTATCCAGTCTTTCGCTACGTCTTGTCCGAGCCTGGTGTGAGTGGATAGAAACACAGGTACACCTACCTTCACTCATATATTACGCAGGTATCAAGGGAAGAAACTTTCGGAGCTCTCGCGTGTTAATTGTACCTTTATAACGTTACTGTTATACACGCCTTCACCCATGAAGAGCCGCCTTAAAATCTACGGCTGAATTAATTAGTCAGTGCAGTGATAGCGAGAGCGAGACAGAGTCGTAGAGGGAATATTGAATTGAAAACTTGGAATTCAGATTGAATCTAAAGCGATCGAAATGACGAGTAACGTAAATCTAGGTATTTTTTTACTACAGTATGAATATATTTTTTTGGTGGAATGAACAAAAATTTCAAAACAACGGACACCCTAGTGTTTATCAAATTTTGCTCTATTCGGTCAATACTATGAAACAAAATATTGGAACCCCAGTAGCCCTTTATTTTTACAAAGCCTTCCACTATTTCCCCTAAAATTAACTGGCTTTAGAAGCGCGAAGCCTGTGCCGATTGAAAAAAGTTTTAAAAACAGGCCGCATGCGGATATTTGACGTGCCTTAGAGGGACTAAATTTTTCAGCAGTCGATCGGAAGCCTTTTGCAGACAGGGATGGAATTAAAAATTCTCATTAAAACGACCCGACAGCAAAGAGTTGAGATCCAAGGAGAAGATAAAAGCGATCTTACTAACGGTGTTAACGCGATCATCAGTTCCCAGCTCGTTTGATCCGCGTTGCTCAAAGCTGATTCACTCCATCAAGGGTTGCGCGTGTAATGCAATGTAACTCTGGGCGCTTCGTTTCGAGGTTGGGGATGTATGCGTGTAATAAAGAGTGACTCGCGACGCGTACCTACCGCGGGGATAAATGTGGAACAAAGTTAACATCGGCACATGCCACGCATCGAAACGAATTCGTCAACGGAGCATTGGGGATTAAACCGGCGGTGACGAACCCGCGGAGGATAGCACCCGAGGGATTTATCCCGCAGGATTCGGGTCCGTGGTCCTGCCTATCAGAGGGTGGAACCAATCTGTGGTACTGCAGGGTACAGAGTAATGGAAGGAGTCAAAGGCCGTTCTAGCAACTCGAAAAATAACTCAGCTCGAGTCCAAGTTATCGCATACTTCTCGCAACGACGCCTACAGAGCAAGATTTTATACGCGGAAATGTATGAAACGCGATGCCAAAAGGAAAAAGAGAGTCGCGCGTGTTCTGCAAAAATTTTTAGCGAGTGCAGGATGGCGAAAAAAGTATTATGTAGGTACACACGTCACGTGGGGTGGATTCTCGCGAGACTCTTATTCATTAGATTGTGTAATCATGAAACACATACCTGCCTCCAGTTTTCGGATATGCGGTGTGTTTCGCCTCATTATTGCGTTGCGAATTTGCAAAAATTTATAATTGGATCCACCGGAGTTCAACATTGTTATACAGATGTTTGGTACGTATGTACATACCTATGTTGTATCGTACAATTCGACTGTACGGCCCAGACTCGTGAAACGTATCTCCTGTGAATATCGAAAAAAAAGTTGTGAAAACAGTTTTTTTTTTTTCGTTTTTTCTTTTTGCGCGGTACTTCCACCACCGTGAGAATGGAAGAGTCGGTCGGTTTGTCCGACAAAACTTTCGCGATCATCTCGAAAACGGCGGATTGAAAAATCTGAAACTGATAAAAACTTGGCAGCCGAATGAAAAAGTTTTTAACAAAAAATTAGAACTAAAAAATGTACAGATATTTATGTTTTTTTTTTTTTCAAATATATAAACTGAGAAAAACGTAATCGTTTATTTGGAAAAAGTATTAAAGAGGAAACAGAGTGTATTGGTGAAGCGTTGAAAATAGATTTATTTCCGGTAGTTACGGAAGTTCAAATTAAACGAGACGTGGCGATTTTTCATGCCTTCATTATTTTCGTCAAGCCTTTGCCGATACTATCGCGATAGTTTGTCGGACAGACTGACAGTAGTAAAAAAAACCTGCAGTTTTGCGTATTTTATAGGTTCGAAAACGTAAAGATTCGTTGAGATTAGAAAAAGTGATTTTCGATCGAAACCAATACCTACTTTCCTTATATCCTCGAAGGTGATGAATATTTAAGAAAAAAAAGAAAAGAAAAGGAAAAAAAGCCTATGAATTTGAAAAGACATAAAATTAACCCGGACTTTATAGCCTTGGGGAATATTCGGCGGTTTACATTAGGCGTAAAACTACATCCGTGAAGGGTGGTAGGTAGAAAGGGGGGAACTTGGGGTTGCCAAGAGTGGTTCGAGTAGCGCCTGCAGCCGCCCGCCCCGTGGTGAACCCTCGCGAAATTGGCCGCCAGTTCGATTGCCGTTGCTAAGAGAAAAGATAGCGATAAAGCAGAGAATGAGTAAGAGGGAAAAACAAAGGTATAGAAACGTAGGAGAGCGAGAGGAGAGCAGCCGCGATCGGGAAGGGAGAGAAAAGGAGCAAATTGAATCGCCTTCCTCTTCTCGCACAGCGCGAAGGTATACATATAAGGTGGGAACCTCCCTCGTCTTGTTCCTTGTTCCTTCCTATACCTGCACCACCTATAAAACGAACCGTCGCCCTCCTTCCCAGGGTCGTTACGCGACTCCCGCAGGGAAATCGCGAGACCCCAAAACTGCAGTATCGAGCTGCTCTTTGTCGCTTTGAGCTTGCGAGGATGTCTCCTAGGCAGCTAGTGAATTATTTCTTTCCAAGTCCCATTTCAGACGTGCCGAATACAGACTACGGGATAAATTTAGTCGCGAGTATCGTTCGTCGTGTTGATTTATAACATTGCCAATTTTTGCCAATTTTAAACGCCGCATTGTGTTTTTTTTTTTTTTTTTTTTTCTTCTTCTTGCAAGTGGGCAAATTTGAAAAAAACTCGAATGTAGGAGTGACGGAAACTCGAACTTGAACAATTGACTTTTTCTCTTTATTGTTAGACCGACAGCGTCCAGACATTCGTGCTTATTTTACCTCGTCGCAGGCCGTAGCGACTGGCTACATGACGTAACTTTTTAACGAGCATTGTTACATCCCGTTTGTCAGACCTGGAGGTGGGAATTGGTTCGAGGTTTTATATTTCTAAAATATTCCCGTACCCGGACGTGCACGTGCGCAAATGCATAATTAAAAAACAAGGTTAATTAGTCCGTTCTCCGCAATGACGGCTTACACAACCTCGTGTTCGGTATAGTATAGCTAATTCACTGGCAACTGCGAATCACCGATGCGAACTTATTATATATACGAGCTCCGCACGAAAAAGCTTGAGCGAAACTGTAGCAGCGGCTAAACTACGTTAACATATAAACGGTTGATTGTTGCCGGAAGCATTAAGTCTTGAATGCGAATTGAAAAGAGCTATATAATCGACGCCGCAAGAGCGGCCGATTTGTGTTCAGGGGGTTTGCGGTCGTGAGCTTGGGGGATGAAAAGCTCCTGCAGGATCAGGTAGACGCGGCGTAAACTGCGGCTTGTTGCCCCTCGGCACGGGGTGCATGGATGCTTTCCAAGGGATTGATTTTTATTGCGGTGGTCGAGCCGACGAACAGATGGCTAAATAAATTAGCTCTGGTAAATTAGGGCGGGAAGCACACCGAGAAGTAGACCGAGATTTAATTGCCGGAGTCTTCGTGATGCCCGCCCCACGCAACCCGATGATACCCACAGAATATTCTGAGATCTTTTTAACCCCCGCAAAGCCGATCGCCGGCTGATCGACACTCGCGGCTTTCGTCAGCGATGGAATGCATCCGCGATCGATGCCCGGTATTATAAGGGATGGATTTTTCTCGCGAAGGAAGCGGATAAAAGGAGAGAAAACGGAAGCGGTAAGGTACATATTCGAACAAAGCCAATCGCGGGGAATCCGATCGGGAAGCACCCCCCCGTCTTCTCCCCTCGCGGAAACTGGTCCATGCAAAGTTTCATCCGGAGCATCGACGACGTGTGCAGTGCAGCCGGCTGCCACCGTTTCTCCGCACTTCTGCACTTCGCTTGTCTTCTTGTACTAGACGGATCGAATGCCTTATACGTGCTCGAATTAAACGACCCGTTCGCCATCCCCCGCGAAAGTGTCGATGCTGCAAAAGGTCGAACGAGACTTGGACCACATCGCGCCCCTCGCGCGTCTCCGGGAAAACCGGGGTCTAAGACGTCGTCCGCTCCACCCGCCGACTATAGGTATAGATGTAGGTATAGGTATAGGTATGCACACAAACACACACAAACACACACAAACACACACAACAATCCGTCCCGCCTACTTTGCTCCCCGATAAACTGCAGTCCGTCTTCACTAGCAGCCCGAGTCCCACGGGCGAATTCCAGGGGCTGTGGGATGTCGGTTGTACAAGGTTCGGAAAAAAGATCAGCACGACGTGGAATCCATCCGCGTCCTTGATTTATCTTTGGGCTCTTCGATTTTATTCATGTTGCGTTCGAAGCAGCGAGGTTCCAAGTCGATTGCGGTGATTTTGATTGTTGAGGAAATTTAACAATCCTTCGAAGTCTTTCGAAAAGCTTCGGGAATTTCATTTTACTGCACTTACCTTTCGACGTCGGATGGACGAATTTCAAACTTCTGAAAATATCCTCATAATTGATCGGCGACGTTGAGACGACGGTCTGATCGAAGGATATCGGTTCATCAAATCCTAGAAACGGCTTCACTTCTTCTCTTTTACACGGTCCGAATTCCGCGCATTCCACGGCTCACCCCTGCACCTTGTAAGTAAGAAGGCGAATCACCCGTTATAGGCACGCCGGAGCATCTCGACGTCGAGATCGAGGGACTCGGTGCAGCTGGGAGGGTGGCGTGGGAGGGGTTGGTGCCTTCAGCCCCGAAGCGCAGTGAAGCGTGGACCCGATAAGGGCCTCCCCCCATCCCTCTCCCTCTCCCTCTCCCTCCCCCGTTCCTCACTTCGTCTTCCGAGCGCATCCCGGTAAGGCGGGGGGTTCGGGGGTGGTGGTCGAGGGTTGAGGTACACACCCTGGGCGCGTCTCGGGCGGCGAAGGTACACCCCCAGGAGTAGTCCCACAATTTATTCCAATATTCAGGCGGGGTCGACGACGAGGAGCGTCTCCAAGGCTCGCGGATGCGATGGTGGAGGTGATCCTGGTCGAATCGTCGTCCTCGTCGTCGTCGTTGGGTCTGCGGTACACCTTCAATTTCACCCGTCGTTACGGTTTATTTACAGCCGGTATACTTCCCTCTGCACACCAGGAACGCGATTTGCCGGCCTTTACGCCATTTTACACCCCACCCTCGCCCAGATTTCCAACGACGTTCCACCGATTATGGGAGGGAAGGTGAATCTCTGCACGTGTTATAAATAAAATTCGTTAGTTTTCCAACTACGGGTATTTCGAGTCGAGTTTTAGGTGCAACTTTCGATACTTTTTATTGGGGTTGTGGATAAATTTAACTGAAATTGTGAATCGCAATTTCTCGGTATATATTGAGTATCAATTTAGTACGCTTGCAAGCCGAGAGTTTTAAAACTTTGAAGCGATAATATCCGCGACGATGTTCTGCCCTGTGTATCCTACGTCTAATATACTCAACGTTCTCCAGCCGGAGGGCAACTTTTGTGCAGCAGCTGGAGTCGCGTGCTGTTCAGAGTTGTATTAAATTCTTTAGGATCAGCTGCACCCTGCAGTTTATATCAATTTTTAATAGCGCTGCGATTTTTTAACCTTCGCCAGCGAACACCTCGTCGTTACAACAAGTATGTCCTAAAACTCCAGGTGAGAAAAAACCTCCCTTATATCCTTTCTATTGTCAGTTGAAAAGGACGATGCGCAGGTATCCACACACACGGTCTCTTAAATCTCATCCTCATTTCGCGAAACTGCCGGATTCCTCTTTGAGCCCGGATTTCGCTAGCGGGGTCAGAAGCTCCGGGCATTCAATTTGCCGGTACGCACGACTAGACATAACCTCCTTACGTATAAGGATGTGGACCGAGGTACTCACCGGCTGATGCGGATATCTCTCGTATACCTACCCATAATAATATCCGCAAAAAAGACGCTCGAATATCTCTTTTCGCGACGATTTCAGCGATCGGCGATAGCTCCAGGGGCGTGCGTGCGGAATTGTAAAAACTGAATAGAACCGGGCTAAAATAAGACGAAGAAATACAACGGCGAAATCTGATCGCCACGTGTGGTCCAATAACTTCTTGTTGCTCCTCATTTTCTTCCTCTTCCTTTTCCTCTTCCTCTTCCTCTTCTTCTTCTTCTTTTACGTCCCTCGTCGAAATCGGACGTCGTCGTCATCGTCGACGACATCGGGGTGTTGTCGCCTGGTACGCGTGTCGTCTTGTCTCCGGTGACGGTGACGGCGGTGCCGCATTTTCCGTCAGGATGGCGTCTGGAATGCGTCGGATATCCGAGCGTCCCGACGCTCGACGTCGGATTTCGACCACCGCGTCGCTTGGATTCGATTCGCGTTTGGGCGTCGGGCTTTCATCCTTGTCCCACTTCTCCGGGACCGCAGTTTTCGCGTAGGTATACCTGGAACCTATATTTCAGGATGTGCAGCGAGCTCGGCTCGTTCGAACGGAAAACTTGCGGGGCGGTGCGGGCCGGCGGAAAGAATGGAAATCGAGACATAACATGGGGAAGAAATAAAGAAATAAAACGGAGGAAGTCTGCGGAAACTACCTTGAGATTTACAGCTTTGATATACCCAAGTATAAATAAGCGCGAGTTGCGGCGACGGCTTTCTCACCTGCAATCGCGTGCGGAATTGGAAGAAGGAAAATGCTGTAAACGCGGATGCTTGCGTCGAATACCGAAGTTAATACAGGCCTGCGGATCGCGTCGGACCCCGAAGCGGCCGGAAACCACTGGCTATACAAAAATCTTTGCCTCGATAAAGTTAATGGAACGGATTCGAATGATTGTTCAATTTCGCGAGGGTCTTAGATTCCGCTGAAGCAATTCTCCCTTTATTCTAAACGAACCTCTCCGCCCTGATTCCGAGACGGAAAATTCAGGAAGGAACGAGAGGTGGAAGCCCGCCGGAAGGGCACATCTTTCGTCTTTGTCTTATACATTATATATATATATATATATGTATAATGTATATACCTTATACCCTGCAAGGTATGACTGCCTTTGCACACGATTCACCCTGACTCCAGGCTTGTGCAGACTTCCTGCTTCTTATTTTATTTACATACCTTATACTTCCTCTTGCGAAAACCTTGTTTCATTGAAAATTAAGGAAACAATTTTTTGTCTCTGCTACTCTCTTTCACTCTTTCCACCAAAACAACGCTATTATCACGAGGAAGGGAGTTAATATCTTCTACTTAGTGAAACTCACTTCATTTGCAAACTTATCAATTGTAAGGACAATTAATCTTCTTAATGGACCGATAAAATAAGGATAGTAGTGTGGGGCTCAAAACTTGGAAGGGTCAATATTTCGAATGGACGATATATCGAAATTTGAAACTGAAATGGGAAAATAAAGTAACGAAAGGTGAATTGTTCGAAATATTGATTTTTCAAAGTGTCACTGATTAGTAGTTATTCTATTTTCACATGTTTCAAATTTCAATATATCGGCCACTGGAAATATTTACCTTTCCAAGTTTTGACCCCAACCCGTTTCTCCGAGGCAATATGGCGTCGAACAGGTTGAACAGCTGATTGTTTTTTGCAAAAGAATCGAATAAAAATAATCAGAGAGCGAATACTCTGTATGCAAATTATCAGATATTAATTTCATACCTTGCATCGACGTGATGCGGCGTAAAAAACGTAATAAAAAAATTACTATTCGAAAGAAAAAATCTGAATCAATGTTCGATACCGCGAATGTCTCACCTACCACAAACAAGATGCCGTGTTTCGATACGTTGAAATCGAGTTTCCAGGTGGTGGAAAAAAAACGATACAAGCCTCATTCCACCTCCCCTCTTTCTCTCTCTCTCTCTCTCTCTTACTTTACGGACAAACGTAACCGAGCCCCAAAGCAGAGGGACGTTTTACCGCCGGTACAAAGGCGGATATAACCTGGCTATACTGCAGGGAGGCAGCCATCGAGCTACTGTAAAGATAACGCCTTGCCGAGTGTAACAGAGCTTTAAAGGATACCTGGTTGGGCTGGCTCTGTGCCGGCGGGTAAAATGTTGGGCGGTAAAAGGGAATGCAAAGCAAGGGAACGGGCGTAGTCGTCACTGGCCTCGTCCTCGTCCTCGTCCTCGTCCTCGTCCTCGTCGCGCCTCCCTTCACGTCAGAGATTACGTGGCGGAGCGCGAAATAGAGTGCGGAGCGTGGCACCCCAAGTGGAGCGTTAACTCGCCCTGCCCTTCCCTTCCCTTCCTTTCTGTCCCATCACGCCCCATCCCCTTTGGTCCCTTTCCCTTTCCCTTCCCTAGTTTCGCTTCCTCTCGCCGGTTTTCCCTTCGCCTAACTCTAGGCCCGCAGTCTCGAGCTGAATGTCCGCCCGTAAAGGAAGAGAGACGAGGGCTGCCTTGGCTTGGCTTGGCTTTTGCCTTGTCTTTGGCTTTTGGTTCAAGGCGCAACGGTCCTTCAACCCCCGATGAGGAATCCGCGGGGGCCGAAAACAATTAGCCTTCACCGCTACTCCTACCTCCGTTCATCCATCCCCCGCGTTCCTCGCGGGACTGGAAATTCCTATGAATATATCGATATCCCATTAGACGGAAACGGGACCTGGATCGGCCCGGAGAGCGAGGCAGGAATGGGGGTGTTTGAAGAGTCGACGAAGCTTCTCCCCTCTTTCCCTCCTCAATTCTGGAACCAAAGCTTCCACCCTTAAACTGTACATCTATACATTATACAATACATATGTATAGCAACTTCCGCTTTGCTGGGGTCGCGAAAACGCCTCCTCGCAGAATTATACACATGTGCGGTATACAGTACATATCTTATATTGTACTAATTTATACATATACATATATATGTATATACATATTTAGAAAATAATTAAAACTGCTTACCTTAGAAAGATGAGCCAATATTTACGCGAGGATGAAGAAGCGTTTTTGGGAGTCGCCGAGGGTCCTCAGGGAATGAGGAGGGACATGCCATTGGCTATATATACGCTATATATACTAGCCTGTTCTTTACGCACGTCGCAAAAACCGACCGTTTCGCAAGCAATCCTCACTCTCTATCGCTCTCTCGATATGTAGGTGCCCATTTTTTACTTTCCCCATTTGCCAGCCCCACGACGCTGCATACCTTATACTATGCAGGACTGGGAGGCGAGGACCTCTCTCGAGGAGGTTTCGCTTAAGAGCCAAAGGGACCGACCCTTATGCTTATTGCACGACGCCTTGAGATATCGGAGAATTTTTTTTTTTTTTTTTTTTTTTTACCGAATCGAAACTGTTGGCTGTATTCTTTCCTTCCTTAAATCATGGGGATATATCGGGAGATCGGCTGGTATACTTCTTTCCGTATACGAATTTCATCCCTGGCAATGATCGCAGCTTTGAACGGTGAGAATCTTTCGGAAAATATCAAACTTGAGCTGATTTTATATTCGAATGCGATGAAATCGTCGTATCGACGTTGATCTTTGGTGACCGTTTCAAATCGCGAAACGAATAATGAAAGGAAAGAAAATAAATGAAAGCAGCGAAAAAGGAGAAACGAACGGTGCGGAATTTGCGAGGAATTTTGCGAGGCGATTGCAAACATTGCGAGGCTTCGTGAAATGCTGGTGTCAGAATTTTTAGGCAGTTTTGCAAATTATGAGGGGTTGAAAGTAATCGTTGTTCACTGATTTACATATATGTATATAATATGTATATGTACACATACCCACATGTTTGTATACCTATACAGCATACATACATAAATCGACACTGGCGTACATACGTATGTTATTATATACATATTGTGTGGCTCATACATGTTTGCCCGTAAAATAATGCCGCGCAAGCATTTACCTTTAGCAATTTCTGTGAGGTACTCTGCACATTAGCGTGGTTGTAAGATTGGTGGGATGGGGTTGGAATTCTGAATTTGAAAAATTCCGCAGTTTTTTCAGGCGGAGAAATTCAAGATAAAGAAATCAAACTTTGACGAAACGTCAAAGCAAAAACATCAAATCTGCAAGATTTTAATTTCTGCAAATTTCTGGTTTGATGAAATTTCCCCAATTTGATCCTTCTTTGTTTTGGATTTTCGATATTTTTGCGGTCAGAATCTCGGTCATTCTGATTTTCGGTTTTTCTGATTTTTTACACCGAATCGTTGAGTAAACTGCGCCGTGTGTGTATATTTTTAATTTTCGGAATTTTACTTTATCAAAACTTTATTTTTTGGAATTTCTCTCAATCGAAACTTCACTCTTCGAAACTTTGCTCTATTGTAATTTGAATTTTCAAAACCTTGGATTTCGGAACTTTGAGCCGTCGTGTTTCCGAAACTTTGTTGTTTCGTAATAGTTTGATTCCTTTACTTCAAGTTTCGCCACCAAATACTTCGGAATTAGGCACTTTCGGAACTTCATCTCCGTCCCCGATTGTAAATAAAGTAACAAGCCCACTAAACCATAATGCTGACAATAAACAGGCGATGAAAATCAGTTGGTCAATAAAGAATGAAAAAAATTAAAAAAAAAACGGAATGGAATGAAATGGAATAGCGTAATGCTAAAAAGCTAAAAATGACCGAAATTTATAGCTACGTTTAAAACAGTTTTTTATACTCGCGATGCCGGCACGTTCCCACGATTACTGTACTGCACCATAAATCACTAGCTAACAATAAGGTAAATCTAGCGGAGTGAACACAATTTTTTTCTTTTCATTTCTTTTTATTCCTCAAACTGAAATGTATAAAGTACCTTTTTCCTCGTTGTTCGCTGCTGGGAATGCGAGCGAAATTGCTTAACGCTGTTTTTTCTACTTTTTTGTCCGAGTGTGTGTGTTTGTATGCGTGAATGAGAAAAATAAAGAAAATAAACAGAAAATTATACCTTCACTCGTTTTTCAGTGAGAAATTGCAACCCGTAACTTTTTCTCTTTATTTTACTCTTTACGTATACCTACTCGGCTTTCAAAGTGATCCGATAAAAAACTTCATCAATTTTCATCATTGATCTTATATTCAACGTTTCGTATGTATTATAAGGATGAAACGGAGCTGGGGGGTCAGTTCGTGTAATCTTTTGAGGATCCCAGAACAAATTTGCATGTATGGATACGCAATAAATTCGATTGCGAACACGATCGGCATACAAAAGCCGCATGTTTACGAAAGTTTCTTCGCGGTGAAAAATCGATACTTTCATTAATTTTAAAAATATCTCTTAAAAAATACAAAAATATCGAGTACTCATATGACAAACAACGCTGTGACATTGACGCTATATTTCAAATCTCTTTAGGTAAAATCTACCTTGAAAATCTAATGTTTTCTACAACAATATTACTTACACTTTTTTTTTCCCGTGTATGTGTGTGATTTTTGAAAAATATTTTTATCGACAACTCCGCGACTCACGCGAATAAAATAATTTGAAAAATATCCAAAACGTACAACCATCGTCTAAAAAACGTCTAAAAAATATCTCCCTTCAGTTCAGCAACCTCTCAAAAAATTCCACAATTCCGATCTGTTCGGGTCGATCCTCAGCAGATTCGATACGTATTTCGGGCGGTTCAGATTGTCCTTCTGCCTGTCAACCGAGGCTGTTGAGGTAGTCGAGCCCAATTAGCATACACGCCTGGGGCAACTGCTGGCATACCTATTGTCTGTAACACGAGCCTCGATACACACCACACGAGTACCTACACGTAGGTTCGGTATAAGTACGTTCAAGTAAACCAAGTACCGCAGGCGGTCCTGCAGCTATTTGTCCTCGTCAAATTTGCTATATCTGGGGTTAGTAGGTGGGTTGACTCTTGACGTTGCGCCTGTTCCGGACCCAAGAACGATAATTTGCTCGTACTCTGCACGTTCGGTCGGATGTTATGGACTGTTAACTGGTATTATCGGACAAGGTGTCTCTGCCTACGTAGCCCTGGTGGTATGGTACCCAGGCTCGTTGCGTGCCAGAGTCAAATCCATGCTGGAAACCTGGGAACCTGGCGAACCTGGTTCGATATGTTTACAGAATTTTTTTCTTCAACGTGTCGATGAACACGTTACGTGATTTTTTTTTTTTTAGTTTTTTTTTTTTAACCTTTTTTCTCTTTTTCAATTGAAACGTACCGCCCGTTAAACAACGTACATCATACCTTTTCCACGTATCGTTCATTGTTACAGCTTATTGTTGGCAGCGTGTTCGGATGAAAGCATCAAAGAGATTCGACCGCTGCTTTCTCTTTGAAATACGCGCCCTCTCCAGCTGGTATAATATACTGTAAACACGGTTTATACGTAACAGGCCAGAAATAAGGGAACTAACTGTGTGTTGTATAGTTGATTCGAAGAATCTCTGTACCGGCGTCGGCTGTCTTGATTGATAATTAGTATTCGGCGTGATGATCTATTTTGGAAAAATAAGCGGTGCGATAAAATTATAGCGACACTTGCTTTTGCGGGAAGGCGTGAAGTGCGGATGTTGGGTACGAGGAAATTGAGCAACCTGGTGTTCGTCGTATCATCGCCATTCACGTATCTTTATTCAGTAAACACCTAACCACTATATCCATTCATACCCTAATATGTACAACACAGTGTTTTTTAAAATAATCTTTAACCATATCTTATCGTTATGTATGTACTCGCATATGTATACACTATACATGTACGATTCTTGTACACATATTTATATGTTATATACTCGTACACCGGCGGGATCACAGTAATACCAACCTAGTCCGGATATCCTGGACCCTGGAGGATGCGGCGGCAGGTTCGGTGCCCCTCGAGTAATTTCGGGAGAATCTGTCCGTCTAGTAACCCCGGGAGATGGTTGATTGCGCGAAGGGTAATTCGGCGGCGAGGAATTTCACGGAGATAACAATCACCGTTAGGGGTAACAGTAAAAAATCTATCAACAGAAAATTAACGCTCGCCGAAGAGGGCGCCGGAGGTTCTTGCTGCAGGCGGCCGCTGCTCACCGCCAACGTCGACGTCACTTCCGTTTTTCTCGCTCGTGCCGCCGAGATGCCAGGCAGGGTGGAAAGACAGATGAGACTCAGACTTGAGCCCGGAAAGTGCCCGCGTTCAAGACGCAGCGTCAACCCCAGGCGTGTCGTCGAGAGCTGAAGAGGCTGACCTCCGCCGTCCATAGGGAGCGTCACTTCCGGCGTCAGGTTTCGCGTCAGCGCCGACGACACCTGAAAAACACGGGATTTAACGCTGCCGCGATAATAAATTGGACGGGCGTTGATCCGGGGGATCTAATCCTTTCCCTTTTATCTTTATCCGTTTCGAATTCTACCAATTTCTACGAAAACAAATCGCTCCATCCGCCTGTCGGTAGGCAACCCGAAGGACAATCTATTAGTCTCTAACGGTTTGTAATCCCTGTTGCCTGCTCGAAGGGGATTTGCTTTTAGAATCGTTGCAGTTTTCAACGATTTCTGACAAACGGTATAATAATTGTTCATGCTGAAACAGTCACGTTGCAAATAAAATTCAATGTTCTTCTGAAAATCCATGATTCGTACGATATTTACAGCGAACGTGTGTTTCGTCAAATATTGAATAAACGACCCAAGACTTGACTCGGCCCTTATTTACGTTGGGATAAAATCCTCCATCAGACATATTTCCAGAAGTGGGACCATGCCGTAGGAATAAACCTTCGACGCACCTGCTTGTCGTTGAGGATGAAGGTCAGGTTGGCGGGTGGGTAGCCGGGGGCGGATGTGCACTCCGCCTGGAGCAGTTCGCCGAGATCGTAGGTGGGCCTGACACCCTCAAGGATGGGATCCCTATTGGGCACGACGGCGACGCTCATATTGGCCGATTTCTCTTTGGTAAGAAATTCGGGTCCTTCGGTTGAGACTTCGCACAGGTAGGATCCTGCGAGGTTAACCCCTTCTGCAACGGTGGAATTCGCTCGGTTAAAAACGCCATCGCCGTCACCTTATGCACGTCTTCCTCGGCGGTGGAGGAGGGAGAGAGCAGCACTTACAGAATTGGTGATGTACGCGCTTTACACCTTACACCTTCGGCCGTGCACAACTCACAACGTACACGCGTGTGTGTCACACACCCTTCTATACATAGGTATAGGTAGGTATAATAAATATGCATGCATGTACAGAGATGCGGGTCGTATATATGGTACGTCAAAGAGAGAGAGAGAGAGAGAGAGCACCCACCTTCCTGCCCCAGGAGAGTAACTTGTTCGGCGTCGGATCGCTCGAGGTCGACTTTTACCTCGAGGCGGTCGAAAGCCTGCCCGGGTGGCTGGGCCCCCGGCATGTAGCGGAAAAATTCAAAGTCGTTTCTGTACCACTTCACCGAGTAGAGCCCCGCCCCTTCCAAGTCGTATTCGCACCGCAGGGCGACCTTTGCTGATCTCGGATCGACGAACAGCGGCACGTCCAGCCTCGTCAGCTCCAGAGCTTCGGCGCCACCTGCAACCAACCACCGGTGCAATATCGGTGAGTGTGAAAGCGGGTTCGGACTTCGGACGTTTTTACTTTCCTCTTGTTTCTTTTTTTTTTCTTTTTACATTCTCTTATTAGAAATGAGTTATACATGCACGGGTAATTTCGCGACGTCTTACACAAGGCTATACCACCTTTGACGTTTGCATTTTTGTAATAATTTGCAACCCTTGCGGTACGGATAAGAGATTTATTTCACGCATGTTGTGGATTAAACACTGAATTCTTGTTGCGGCTCGAGTGCGGCGGGTTGTAACACGACTAATTAGTACTCTTTCAAATACCAGAGCAACCTGCTTCTGTAGATTCGTAATTATTGCGAAGGTAACCCCCCCTCCCCGCCCCTACTTTCCGTCTCGCTCTCACTGTAAAACCCTGCGGCGTATGGAAATTGAAAATTTTACCTTCGTGTAATAACGTTATGCGTACGAAAGCATTTCGCTCAATCAGCCGAGTGGATCAATTCGTTTCGGTTAAACTTATGTTGTTGTACATTGCTTCTTCCGGTTAACCTGTTGTAGCGATTTTCGTATTTCCGTGTTTTTTTTTTTACCCGAGTCGAACGACTCGCGGTGTTTCGTCAACTCGTTAAGTTCTCAGAAAATACCGTGTAAGTATCGGATAAAAGCTTCGTTAACCCGATTACAACCTCGGTTGTCTGTGGCACTGCTTTGGTAGTTACCAAAATGAGCTACTTCCGTTCGGACTTCTTATATATATTCTGCTCCGTCGTGACACCGTCGTGCTCTCGTTATGTTAGCTATATTACGTCAAGATTATTGAATAATTGATCCGGAAAGACAGATATGATTGTTTTTCAACGATTTTAATGCTCTCTTATAATTTTTTTCTTTTCTATCTCCCTACACTTTGATCACTCGAAACCTTTTTCAAGATTTTTTAGCCTTTGAAACGTCTTCTTCATTTCGTACAGCGATTTGGCCGCCGAGTAAAATAACTTACGATGAAATGTTGCTGATCGATAAAAAAAATAAAAACTAGAAATAAAAAAACGTCTCTTCAAACTAAAAACACGCGTCTCATCACATAAAATATGATCGTTTTTCAACATTTTTAGACGCATATTGTACACGACATAATTATACAAAATTAATTTGACATCCTGAATAAAAAAAAATTTTCTAAACAAAAGACAAACTCTCAAACTGTCTTATCAAAGTTTCCGTGCATCATTTTCCCGAACTTTTCCCCATTGCATAGGAGTTTTCATCGATTCTATTAAGCTGAAATTAAAGGTACGTTTGACCGGCATCAGCAAATGCGTAAAACTGGAAAACCATTAGGAGCGGCATGCAGATACCGCACAAACGGTGATGCCGATGCAGTTACGTGTGCATGCGGATTAAAGTCATTACCCAGTCGGCGGTCGTTTGCAGCATTAGAACGAGCATCGCGTTTCCATCGCGGTATAAAATTCGGTTCCAAATGCAGCGAACCACGATCGAATTCCAAATGATCCTTTTCCCCGGTGGAAGGGGAGGTTACAGATACCTAATCGAGTCGTATCATCCCCAATGTCCGCGGTTTAAAAACTGCGCAAGTTTAGGCACGAGGTATACATATATAACATCGCAGCCGGACTGGATTTCTATGACGTAAAATGACGAAAACGTTTTCGGCCCTGCGTCGCGATGACGTTAAGCCGCATCGCCATTCAAAACCTGACTCCCCATTTCCTCCCCCTGCAGATTTGCATAGAATAATGCGCCTGCAGAAGGCCGGTGCAATATTCATGGAGTCATGGCTCTGGGACATCCGCGAATTCTAGCTAGCGGAGAGACTCTCCTAGCTGCACAGCATCGGTAGTTATATTGCGCGTCTATCAGCCGCGGGGGTTGACGAAGGGTGAAGAGTGAAGGGTGAAGGGAGGGAGTGGAGCGATGCGGCCATTGTACGTGTTCTCCGACTCTCGGTTCTCCACTCGCAACTCGCTTCGCCCTCTCGCCGTTCTCCGGTTCGACCATCCGCCTCCCCCCTCCCCCCTCCCTGTACCCCCTACCCCCCATGGACAAGGCATGTTAATTAGTCCAGTAATTATTAAACTAATTGCTGGTCTAATTGGCTCACTCGATCCACAGTCCGCGCTGGAGGGATAAATCCCCTTACTTCTCTCAGCCGGCCCCCGGGAGGCCTGCGTGTGCAGCTTCTTCTCGTTTTCCCGCGGTTTTTCCGTTTTTATTTTTCTTTCTTTCTTTTTTCCGTTTTCTTCTTTTTTTTTTTTTTTTTTTTTTTTTGGTTCCTTTTCTTTTTCTACTTTTTCCCCCTCTTTTTTTTCTCGTACTATCGTCCGGCAGTTGGAGCGACGGACTAGCCAACGCATGTGCCTGTAGAACCGTATACGTATGTATACACAGCTTAAGAGATAAAGTTGAAGAAAAAAGATTTATTATACATATGGTAAACAAAAGGTTCAGAAGCGCAGCTGAAGGTGATCCTGCTGAAATTAATCAAACGACCTACTTGCACCTGGTTTTCCGAACGATGATTCTCGCATTTCAACTCAATAGAACTTTGTCGTTATGTTATATTTAGAGAGATCATATTATTCGATAAGTTTATTTCTCGTGTTTTCTTTCTCTTCAGTATTATATAACTGTCCAAAACCGTATCGTTTGTCCAATTCTAATGAACAATATCTCATTTCATGTTTCAAAATTATTCAGGTTATTCGTTAAATTAATTAAAATTAATCAAACGACCTACCATCACCTGGTTTTCCGAACGATGATTCTCACATTTCAACTTAATAGAAATCCATCGTTATGTTATATTCAGAGAGATCATATTATTCGATAAGTTTATTTCTCGTGTTTCTTCTCTCTCTTCAATATTATATAACTATCCAAAAGGGTATCGTTTGTCCAATTCTAATGAACAATATCTCATTTCACGTTTCAAAATTATCTAGGTTATTCGTTAAATAGTCTGATATGGAATGGTAATAACTGCGCCAATGATTTTTCGTTTATAACGTATTAGTTTGTAATATAAATTGATAATTTTAATTTTCTACTTTTTTTTCTAATTTTTTTTTTCTTCGTTAACTCGGCAGCTGAGATAATTAATGTTATCACTGTTTCGAGACTTCGACGAATCGTTTCGAGCTTTTACATACTTCCAGGCGAAATAAGGTGTTATACGGTTCATTGAAACTCGAACAAGTTATCTGCAATTGACGTCAAAATTATAATATGTCGTAAAAATATGTTGTTAATTGGACACCATTAATTACTTATAAAACATTTCTTGCTACGTTGATGAAAAATTAACGGTCCGCCCTACATACCCATCAATGCTAAAACGCACTGATGTTAAACTTGTGAACCTATAGCTTAATTTCATGTCATTTCCTTTCATCGTTCAATTCTTCTGCTTTTTTCTGCCCACCTTTCATTCTCCTTTGATCTCGTCGATTAAAGTCATATGCCGTTAAATTTGCAACGGAAGCTGCAATTTCCTGCGGGATCCGCGCTCTCTCGGTAGAATTCTGCTTGTTATTATGTACGCGGGCAGTCCCGTATTTTTTATAATTTTATACACAGACACACATATACATATATATACAGGGTAAGACGAAAAAAGCGGGACCATCTTAAAACACAAAAAAAAAAAAAAAAAAATCCGAACGCGTCGATTGCATTTCAAAAACTTTTTTTCACTGGAAATTATAATAACAAACCTTTGGGTTCACGTTTGAAAATACGAAAAATCTTCAGTCTTAGCTAATCGTAAGATACGTCGCTAAGAGATTGAAAAAAAATTAGTATTGAAGAATGTTCAATTTAATTTTCATGCTCAACTATTAAGATTTAAAGACCAGTTCATTTTTATTCAATTAATGACAAAAAGTTTACAGCAATGTGCGTTTTTCTCTTATTCTTCTTATTTCTCATACTTCAAAATTGCCGAATTGTTCATGTGTAATGGGCCAATATTAGAAAAGTCAGCCCTAATCTCGTCGTAAAAAATCTCACAATGTTCGTTTTATCTGAATCGGTGGTTTGTAATTTCTGATTGAATTCTAATTTGATGTTGATCAAATGTTGGTTAGCAAGTCAATTTTTGATGAGTTCACGACATCGTACAGCTGACCTTTTTGATAATGAACTTTCTTGATAATGTCCCAAAAACAGAATTTCAACATCGAAGCACGCGTTCTGACTGATACATCACAAGAAAGGTTTCGTTTCGTGTAAAAAGAATCTATGAGAATTGCTGAAATACGAGAGTCAAATTTCGAATCAGAATTTAACGTGAAAATTAAGGTTGATTATTCTTTAATATTATTATTTTTTTCATCTTCCCGACGACTTTTTCTCCACTAGTTTTTCAAAAACGTGTATCTCAGCAAAGGAGTAAAGATTTTTTGGATTTTCAAACTTGAAACGAAATGTTTATTCTTCCAGTTTCAAGCAGAGAAAAAAAAAGTTTCTGAAAATCGGTGGACACGTTCAGATTGTATTCACGTCTTTAAATCGACCGTGTTTTTTTTTGGGTCCACCCTGTATACAGGTATATACATTTCTTTCTCACACTAATCATATTTTTTAAATCAAACCTCGTCTTAAAAAATAAGATCAAATATTTGTTTGGCTACATCGTGACCCCTTTTGCGGTTCTTTGAACGAGTTTTACATTTACTTCCAACGTTTCATGCAGGCTAATTTATCTTCGAGAGATACGGAGAAGCGAGCGAATTTACGAAAAGCACAGATTTAAACTTAAATTATACGGACTGAAATTACATCGCGCTGCTGGACCAGCCCTTGACGTGAGGCTTTAGTATAAATATATAAGGCATTTCGATTCACCTCGGGGTAATTAATTGCTTTCTCGAACAAGTATTATACGTGCATTATATGTACATGTGATATATACGTACAGACTTATCACTACAGACGGAATATATTTTTTCTAACCGCGATCCCTGCAAAACTCGTGGAAAGTATATATATAATATAAACGAGCGATAAGAATTTTAACTGAGAGAAAGAACTAAACGAAATAAACTCTTCTCTGGCCATGAATTTTTCAAAACTCCGAGGAAAGTAACGATGGTATGTAATACCATATATATGTTAGGGTGGTCCAATTTAGAGTGTTGATGAATTTTTGCTGCTCCACCCCCCAAATCAACCTCTAATAATTCGAAAACAATTGCATCATTTTTTCAGATTTCTACTTCAACTCTGGGATGATCCGCTTTGTGATCGAAGTTTCTTATGGAAATGACATGGGAAAAACTTGTTTCCTCGGTATAAATTTTCTTGCAAGAGTAATAATATTTTAAAAAAATGTGTAACCGTGAGGTTTTAGTCAGCATTAGTTCTACTGTCTGGTAAAAAATTCGTATAATCACACCACGCAATCTCGACGAATTACACACCCTCGAAATCTGACCTTTTTATTTTATTTACGGGAAATGCAATTCGTCTAGATTTGCTGGTATAGTAATGTAAATTTTTTTACAGGTAGCAGCACTAATGCTCACAAAAACCTCGCAGTCACAAATTTTTTTTTAATATTATTACTCTTGCAAGTAAATTTATACCGAGGAAACAAGTTTTTCCCATGTCATTTCCATAAGAAACTTCTATCACAAAGCGGACTATCCCAGAGTTGAGGTAGAAATCTGAATAAATTAGCCAATTGTTTTCGAATTATTAGAGGTTGCTTTGGGGGGTGGGGTGGCAAAAATTCATCAACACCCTAAATAAGAACCACCCTTATTACATTATTATTCCACATAACATATATCGAGTGTTTTGATCGGTGAATTGTATATGACAACAATTCGATCGGTTCTAAAAACACAAGCGCGCATAAAACAAGGTTCGATTATTCGTTTTCTTTCTTTTCTTTTTTCCACTTTTCTTCCCGTTATCGAATTATCGTTATTTCGTCCTCGCGTAAAATCTTCGTTAATAAGATTCGCCGAGCCATGTGGATGGCGATCAGGGTTCGCTGAGCGACGTTGTATCCAACAGGCCGAGCAGGAGAATGGAAGCAGCCTACGGCAAATTCGTCATTATTCCTTTCTCCCTATACATACACCCCACATACACGTGTAACAAGGCACAATAAGAGGGGTGGAGGAGGGAGGAAAAGCTGGGCGGGCTGCAGGCTTCGAGATGTAGACATAATCCGTCGTCGCGCGGTTCAGACGATTATCGCCGCGGTTACGTCTGATTACGGGGGGCAAACGGGGGGGGGGGGGGGGGGGGGGGAGGCGGATGGCGCACAATTTCAAGAGAGTGAAGCGACGCCTCATTCTACTCCTCCTAACACTCGGCTTCGTTATTTTCCGCGCCCTTTGTCGAGCCTTATAGCTAAAACGCGCGGTGCACTGCGCGAACAAGAATTAGAAGAATAAGAAAGAAGCTCGAGAAGGAGAAGAAGAGCCGCATTCCTCTAATGGCACGACCAATCTAACCAATTGTCGAGAGAGCGCGGTTTTCTCCCCTCCCCCCGCTTTATCCAAAGTTTCTCTGGTATACAATATATGTATACATAAGTACACACACACACACACACACACACACGTGAGGTATAATGTAAGTGGCAAGGGACGAGGGTATAATTCCTCGTCCGCGCAAAGACGTCGCGACGCGAGGCTACTTCGGCCAATTGACACCTCGACCTCGCGCCCACATCGTATGGCCGCTTCTCGTTTCGTCCTCGCTTCCAGCAAGCCCGACGAGAACTCGACGTCGACGTTTTCAACCTCTTCGCTGAGCAAACATCAGCATCGTCGAGCATCGAGCGGCTCTCGGTAAGAACCGCGGCGTTCAGACGCTGCGGAGTTATTAATTCGACTAACTAGACCTAACTCGAATCGCCTAGTATCTGCAGGCACTCCACTTTCTCTCTCTTTCTTTCTCTCTCTTTTTCTCTCTCTTCACGACTCGTTCTCCCGGTCATTTTATCCATTATGCGATGCTCGAGATGCGGGGAAAATAATTATCCAGCGCCTTTTACTTGACCCGCAACCGCCATCTTGAATCTCGATACCTCCCCCCTCTCACCCCAAACTGCTCGGGGATTTTAATGAATCTTTATATACGAAGACTTCTGTACGCAGATGATACGTATATTATATTATTCGTATATACGGGGAAACTTGAGGAAAAGTTTTTCTCCTCGGACTCGGTGTTAGAATTAATATTTCGTGGATATTGTAAACGCGAAAATTGTTAAACCTTCGGAGAAATATATGTGAGAAGATGTTGTACGCTTTGATTTTTTATTAGTAGAAACTTTAACGCGATTAACGTATAATCGAGACCATATATATATATATATATATATGTAAATGAAAGTATGTAAAATGAAAGTGCAGAGAAGAAATAAGAAGAAATAGATTTTTCGCAGTAGTACGTAAGGATTTCGCATTACATATTTGTACGATATGAAAACGTGAAACGATTCTTTGACTCTGTCCTGCAAACTGGGTGGTTATAAATTTTCAAATTCCTGCTGCTTTTTGCTCGGTTATTACACATCTCTCAGGCTAATTCAAATTGAGTAAATTGTTATTTTCAATGCAAAGCTCCGGCGCATTGTCTGGGAAGATTGGAAAATCGGAGATTCGTCGAGATCGGGATCGAGTGACGGTACAGCAGGCCCAGACAGGGAACACCCTTAATTTTCGTTCATCGTATAGCGTGTACCTCGTTCCTATAACACATAACTTGGGGCGGTCCCACTTTAGAAACAAAATAATGCCTGCGTATACAGCAATTGACTTTTTCTTTCAAGCTCGAGTGGAGAAGCCTGCTGCTTGGATCTCGAGGAGTTTTGTATAAAAGCATAATACCTCCCCCCCCCCCCCCCCCCCCCTCCCACCATCTCGTGTTGCATGTACATAAATACATATTATATGCTTATAGGTAGGTATCGTGTAGGTATAAGGTATACCTATAACAAGTAGGTATTGGATTATAACTCAAGATCTGAATACTCTCGAAAGGAATTACTCGGATCGTCACAATGAATTCGATCTCTCGCTCGCTTTTGTAACGTTACGTATGTACGTGTGCTCTGCAAGTATACACCTGGTATACCTGTAAGGTATAGGGTATGTATATATGTATTATGCGTTCGAATGGGCCATATAACGATGCTCGTATTATTACCGAGCTTTTCGCTCTGCGCTCAAGATCGGTTGATTTCTGCACAGCCGTTCTATGACGCGCATTGTACCCTGCTTGGGTATAATTATGGTCGAGAATTCACCGCAATCTTGGGAGGTCTGGGTAACGGAGGAAAACTGTCTTGACGATTATTTCCAATGCACTTGAACTGAATTGGCGGCACTCGTTTGCATAATCCGCAGCTTTTAGCCGTGCAGCCTATTATACATAATGTACTATACCTATACACACATGTATGTATATGTATATTAGGGTGGCGCAAAAAAACCGAATATTTTTTTTTTTTTTGAGTCTCGTGTGACAAAATGTTAGTTTTTAATATTTTAAGAGCCCACTCCAAAGGACAGTTCAAAAAAAAAAATTTCAAGAGGTCGCTTTACATTTTTTAAAACGTAGAAATCATCAAAAATCGAAATTTTTTTCTTTTTAATTTTTTTTTCTCGTTACGGTATAATTTTATAGAGAAAAAAAATAAGTTTCCGAAAGTTTCAGTTCAAAATTTGAATTTTGAAAGGTCGCTCATAATTTTTTTTCAATTTTTTGGTGCATTTCTTTAGATCTTTTCGAGTGACCTTTTAATATTCATATTAAAATTTCATAAATTTTTTTCCTTTTATTTAGTAAGAAATAATCGATAACAATACACCACGACACGAATTAAAAATCAAATAAAATACTGAAAATACAATTTTTTCAATTAAATTTTTTGACGTTTTTTGACATTTTAAAAAATTTGGAGCGACCTCTTAAAAAAAAATTTTTTTTTGAGCTGTCCTTTGGAGTGGGCTCTTAAAACATCAAAAACTAACATTTTGTCACACGAGACTCAAAAAAAAAGTTGTCGGTTTCTTTGCACCACCCTAATATATATATATTATATATATTTATGTATGCATCCCTCTTGTTTTTGTCACTTTGTTATATATGCCGGCTGAAGAAATTTTATAATTGTAATTTTTCACGCACGCTCGCCTGACTCGATTCGGTGAGTGTGAGTTATTTCGTTACACTTCCGGCTCATCCGTTCTCTACCGTTTCAATGCAGTGTAAACAGATTTGGTGCAGCTAACTGAGAGATATTTAATGCCGAAAATCTGTCTGATCCAAGGTTTGTTTATCCGAACAATTGTATTTCGAAAACGATGAATTTGCGCGTTGACAATGTTGTTGGAAATTTTTTTAATTATAATATAAAAATCCATCTTTAATATAGACAATAATGCAAGGGGCATTTTACCGAAGCGATCGAGTTCTCAATATCATTCGAAATCATTTTGTAATCTACGAAATCACACTGAAATCAATAATATTAAAATAAAATTCTCAATTAGCAATTATCAAAGGTGTTCGTCGCTACTCAGGAGAATTCGTTTATAGTTACAAGAATTTTTTTGTAATCTTAAGAAATCATATTAAATCTTATAAATCATAAGAAATCACGTAATCAAAGTAAAATGCATTTCTCAAATAATCTCTTGTAATCGTTCTATAAAATGTAAGTAATCACGAAATACGTAACCATGGTGTGAATTTTTGGCCCGGTGAAACACCGAAAAATTCGAACTATTACAGACAAATTTGTTCTCGCTGTGACTGCAGTATTGAAACAAAAATTTTCTGCTCCACCAAGTAATTTTTTTCCACATGTAATCAAAGGACCTCGATGAAATCCGTACGGTACCCGCGGGTACAGTTGGTTATCGAATCATGGTAAACCTCAAATCGAGAAACCGGAAGTAACAAGCGCGGTTAACCGGGCGTGAATCCGATTATGCGTGTACATCATGCAAATTTCGGCACAGGCAGAGGTATTAGGTGTATATATAATATACCCGTTCGCACGGTGATTTCCATCATCGTTAAATTTTCTGTCAACTTCCGGAATCTGCGCTGGAGTCTGCAGTGCATGCATTCGATTAGGCAAAATTTTTCGCGACCGTCGTAAGCGAATCCATTTTTACAGGCCTATGATTTACATGCACATACACCTAACATGAATCAGAATACCCTGAAAATCGGTAACCCTGGTACAACACCGCACAAAATCCTGTTCGTCGTCGGTTATTTTGTGGCTGATTTACCTAAACGAGTTCCGCTCATCGTGCAGCAGTAGAAAAAGATGCCAGCAGCAGCAAGTAGTGCGAGTCGCGGCATGATCGGCCGCGTAACCGCGGCCGGCTGCATATCTCCGATCTTTAGCTGCGAAAATCGGCCGGTTTTATCAAAAAAGACGATCTCTCGATCCGACTTTCTTGCACAAAAAACAGCACTGTACAATAAACAACGTGTAGGAAATATTTCACTCGCGTAAAGTATATTAAAATAATAATAATGATAATGATATATATTCCAGTCTCAAACCGGCCGGCGAAATCGGCGCCGATCGGCGATCCGCGGCGGTTTCTGCACCGCTCGATTATTATTCATCCGATCGCGTTTTAACTTCAATCGGAACAATTTACCGCAATTTACTGCGTTGCGGATCGTATTCTACTGTAATTTAATAACACAACAATTGTAACAAAGCTTAAATTAGTCCAGTACCGAGTGACGCGGCCATGCAGGCTTACGGCAACGCGACCGACTCCGGCGATTGACAACAACGGACAGAGTCCCTTGGCGGGATCCGCGAACGCCGCCACTCCCACTCGCGCATGCCTCACCCCAACCACCGCGCCTCCACCCCCACCCCACCCCTGACCCAGCGAGCACGTGGCCAGCGGGGACGGCGAGGTCGTAAACCAATTAATTTTAGTATCAAGGAGGAGCAGGGGTTGCAGCGGTAGAGTTGACCGGTTGGATTCGAAGTTGCACTGCTCGACAGGGATGATGCAGAACGCACTTAGAGAGGGGAGGGGGAATTTTTGTTTGTACTTATTTCACAAATCTTAAAAACTTCGCGTGAGCTATTTACAGTGTTACTTTGAGGGGGAGGGGGTTGATGCAGGATGAGCGCCATGTCTTCGAACCGCTTGTCGCTGTTCCAACTACCCCTGTGATACCTGGACGGAGCCTAATTCTCTGAAATCGCTTGGCTCATGTTCATGGGGGGGGGGGGGGGGGGGGGGGGGGGGTTGTTGCGGATTTACCTTGAAACGTGGCAGGTGTTTTAAGACGATCTGCCGTGTTACTTGTAATCACGATGATACAGATATAGTAGTTTCAAACGTAGGAGCGAAAATTAATTATTTGCGGAATTTGATACGTTTTCGTTTGACGTACCTTGTCTCGCTTTCAGGTGTTAACGGAGTATACGGCATACCAAGAAGTAACGCATGTTTGATATGCTGATAAATAGACAAATCCTGCCGTTTCTCGACTAAGCTGGTTATTTATCTATCCTCTAGGTAAAGTTATTCCTTCATCATGATGTTTTGAACAGATAAGCAGCTTACAGTTGGAAAGCAGCGTTCCATTAATACCATAAAGCATTTAATTATGGGGGACGAATGTTGCCTGAAAGGATAAAACACCCACGCAGAGTCTAAAATTACGTGTGAAACAAACAATTCTTAGACGATCAGCAATCCGTTTACAAATCACGAGAGGTTTGTGAAAATCCGGAATTTTTTTCTCTCGCGGAATTCGCGAAAATAGGCGGTGAAGTTAAACTCTTACAGAGCCTACCGCCCGGGGCAAGGAACCGAGGGAAAACTCTTGAACCCTCGGCGGCAGCAACGTCTAGGTCATTAAGCACGGTTCGCGGTGTTTCTGGTCCTCTAATTTCTGCGGGGCGTTTGCTCTGACTTGAGGATTGGAATTAGTGTAACGCGCAGGGATCTCAAGGCGTTTTTCCGAGCCGTTTTTTACCGATCCTCGGAATTGTATGATAGGAATTCTCCGTTAAACTGCCACTCGACGCCGGCAGATAGGCAACTGATGCTACGTTTCGCATTGCCGCATGTCGAAATGTAGCATCGGTTGCCTATCTGCGGGCGTCGAGTGGCGAATTTCACAGAAAACTCACAGTGAGTATTTTCACTGGTGCTGTTGTCAATGGCTACCATAAAATTTATACCCCGTGTGAAATTTCCCGAGTTAAGAACGGGGCGGATAATTGACAATTTATACACGAAATTGGGGATGGGCCTAGATCCGTTCTGTAGCACAAAGTTGAAAGTCCCGAGGCGGATCGCAGCTTCGGTGACATTTTGCGGCTTGAACTTACACAAGGATACTCGACGGCGAGGGGAGGAGCTTTCAAATAATTTGGAAACCTCTGGGATGGGGTTGAGGGAGAGAAGAGAGGAACGGGTAAACGGAGAGAGAAGAGAAGGGTCAATCCGAACGAAAACCCGCGGAATTCGTTTATCACCTGAAGGCGTTTTGCGATTCTTCACCCGTGCCAGATAAAAGATACTGCGAATGCCTGTTTTTTTTTACACCCTTTCTCATCCGCCTGTCACTTCGAGATGTAGGCAGATGATATTCTTCTGCGTTTTCGACACCGTGGTGCCTATATTTGCGCTTCAAAATTGAAGAAATTCTCTCGGAAATCGAAAATGAAGCGCGTTTACTTCGCCTTCTCCTCGTATTTTGCGTCTTTTTATACTTATCGCAGCTTCTGATTGTGGATTTCCATGAAACACAAGATCTGGTTGGGCAAGGCTAAGCCCGTCATCATTATCGTGATTATTTTCCCCGCGTACAACAGTGTGACGTGAATGAAAGCGAAAGATGAAAAACGGCTGAATACCGAAACGGATTTGACTTGAGTGTCTCGCTTATGTGTCTCGGAAGTTCGTCGTCGTGATTTTTCTTCTTTTTTGTTTCGACTTTATTTTGACTTTGTGAAAATTAGGTGGCGACGCTAATGGAAAAAAGTGGTCAGGAGAAAATGAAAAAGTTAGCTCATTCTCGGTGAGGCAGTATTATCTTCAATGAAGTTTGCTTCACTTGAAACACGGTTTTAAGCCCCCATTTCTACATAATTAAATTGCTCTATATATACCCTCCACCCGCCGGCGAGACTTGGGTTTATAATATTGGAAAATTTTCAGTTATATTAACCGAAAGAGACAGCGCCCAGTGATAAAAGGATGTCACAGGTGTTTTGCGGTTCACCCCATTTCGCTGGGCAGAATGACGGCTCCAATGACGAAAGTTATACCGGATTTAGGCCCGCTTCTGAACGTCGGGTTGATAAGTATTACTCGGGTCATACTGTATTTTATAACCGTTGTATCGATATCAATTATATGTGTATTGTATATATATAACTGTACATATACATATATAGTGATAACCTGGGTTCAATTTTCGAAACTGCTTAATTAGATAGGTGGTAAAGGTGGCTTTAACGGCAATGAAAAAAAAAACGCAAAATAAATTAAGCGCCTTGTGGTACAAACAGCCGTTGGCTTTCAAGCTTTGCCCAGATTTTCTGCAACTCGCGTAGCGAATTTCGTGCATACGTCTGTGACGTAGAACTCGTATGGAAATTATTTTTTATTTGAAATCCAAACGAGTATGGAATATGAAAAACGATCGGATGAGCCACGGTTGACGGATAACGAAACGGAAAATTACTTCCGTTTGTAGAAATGAAACAAATCCTTTCATCAGATTATATAACTTTCCTTCATTTTCTTTATTGCACATTCCTTCGAGCAATGTGTTTTCATCATTCTCGAACGCGAAGCGAGCCACGTTTTTCACAAATTTACAAAATTGTTGAACCGTGATATTCAAACTTGAAGTATGTAATACAAGATTCGGGTGACCACATGCGAGTTTCTCGCTAATGAGCACGTTGCCCACCGTGAAAGTCAGTGCTGAGTAATCAAGGGAGCACCTTATGCATAGTTACACTAGCTGTAAAGAGCAACAGCAAAAACGTCCATCATCGCGTGCGTCGAGTACTTTGCACCTACGTTGCGGGTGAAACTACTCGCATAAAGTTCTCACCACGTTTATATTTATATAAGGTTGTTTATTGCCGGCTGCCTCGTTATCGTTACCATCATAGTCATCCACGTTATCATCGCTCGTCGTACGGAGGTGCCGGGTCATAAATCACTCGATTTTCCCGCAATCACATACTTACACAAAATGCACGAATCCTAAGCATTGACCCGTGTGAAATTTAAAAAAAAAGGAAAAAGAAAAAGTAATGAAAATATTCTGTAATTCATGTAATAAATTAAAAATAAATATCATTATTTTCCCGAGTTGAAAACTACAATCTCTCAATTTTTTTTTGCACATTCAGACCTCCGTTTTCGCAACCCTGCAGAAAAATTGTAATACTCTGCAACCAGTTTAAATCCACCGTGCAGACGATGATGTGTCGGTGGAAATAACGCGGGGTCCATCTAACCTCTTGGGTTTTTACCGGTCGAGAATAATCCGTTTGATTGCAGAAGCGTTACTCGTCCCGGTAGTTTTGAACTCGATAATATGCAGATGGTAGTGAGTAAATGGTGCGCCGTTATTATACGGTCCGATGGCAAAGGTGGGCCGTCATTATTAGTCCGACCAGGTTGAACGACCGCGATAGGATCCGCATAATGGGCTCTCCTCGATCGCCTAGATCAGCTGATATAGCCGGCGCTCGTAGATCCGCTGGATCGGATAATCTCGGGAATTTTAAACGTACGGAAATACGTCCGCAGCAGGGTTCAGGCGATCATTCGTCTCCTTTTCGGAATCACTTTCCTCTTTCACTCTGATTCCGCGGTCCTTTTGTCCCATGGACAGTGCGGTTTTTCCGCACGGTGCCAAATTTCCACCGTAGGTGAAGGGTTCGTAAGTGGACCACGGAGCGGTCAGTAGCCGGGCGTCCGTTAACCACGTACCAGCTGGCTTAATTAATAATTCAATAACCCGGGCGACCCCATCGACGAGGGAGTCGCACCCTCGCCTCGCTCCAACGTCAACTGTACGCGTACATATTATACCTAGATGCGGAGAGCCGATAGGGTCAGCCTCGATTCTCGAATGGGTTCGTGGGTGGTTGTGGTTTGTAGTTCCCGTGAGCCACCCAGCCACCCCCAACCAACCACCACCCCCGCCTCACCTCGCCTTTATGGCTTTCTCGCTCGCCCGCGGGTCATTCACTCGATAAAAGACGCTCGCCGTGGAAAAGAGGAAGAGGAAGAGGGTGAGGGTGGCTGCAGATCGCTATCGCGTGTTGATGCCCCCTATACGGGCCTGATGCACCAGGGGAAAATATATAACAAACACCAACCCCCGCTAACTATTACTCTAATAAATAGGTGTTTTCACGTGCAAGGGCGTCGACGGCTACAGCGTGTTTCATGCAATAACTTGTTTTCTAACGCAGGGCGAGATGTAAAGTCGAGATGCAGGTAAAGCCGATCGTGCGGGATTGGAAGAAACCGAAGCTTGTCTAAAACGCTTTTTCATCATTATCATTAATCATCGGCCTCGCAGCAGTTTTTCTGCTGCAGTATTACTCACCCTACAAACGATCTCAATTCTAACAGGATTTTATGCCGAGAATATGATCTGCTACATATGCTCGATTTTCCAAACAACCGACTTCGATAAGGTCAACCTCTAAAGTGCAAAAATAAAAAAGCAGATTATTGTTGTAGAAGAACGATTTATCGGTGTTTCATAAGCAAAAGAGATTCCGCGTTGCTTTAAATTCTCTTCGAATACTGCAGCCCTTAATTGCACTTTCTGTGAGTCCCTGTAGAAATTCAGGTATAACTCACGCAACTGGCTGGAGAGTTTATTACACGTATAGGATCGATCGAGAAACATCGTTGAATTTTCCACTCTGGCTTACGGGATCGTTTTCACGCAGGTCTCGTACGTAATAGCATTTTGTCCGCCCGTTCCAACCATAATTTTGTATCCGCATATTGCGTACACGCACGCTGCACCCTGCAGCGTTGTACATCGAGTAACATAAACACAGGGACATACATACATACCACCGCCACTAAAAACGTGCAGGGAGAAAACGGGACGACTCGATTTTAACTGACTTTTTTTCCCCTCCGTATAAATGAATTTGCAATTCGGTATCTAAACATCTCAGTATAGGTATAATTACCGTGCTGCTGGGTTTGACGTAAAGAAAAACAAAACAAAAACAAACAGAAATAAAAACACCAAAAAAATAGCAACAACGAAACGGTACGGCAATCGAAAAATGGTGCCAATATCCAATTATCCATCCATAAAGTACATACCTACCTACCGTACCTATAATAGGTGCCAGGTCAACCTGTGCAGACATTCATCAATTGAACAAGGCTGACCTCTGACCTTTGCTCGTGTAGGACACGTACGGTCAGATACTCAGAGATCGAGATGGTTTGGCGGTGATGTGCTTGGAGAAGCATTTGCGTGTAGGTACGTGTGCCTGGGTGCGTTTGGGCACTTTACACATACAAGTAGGCGTGCCGACATTATTCGAATTCATTCGAAAGTGGTAATTGTCGCGGGTGAGGAAGAGTCGCTCGATCCGGTACCCGAGGGACTTTTTTCTCGTTCGGTCTCTGGAAAGGAGAGAATAGAAGAGGAGCGATTCGACCGTATAGAAAAATACAGAATCCGAGGGAGACCGATGGTTGGGAATTTGCCGTCGGTCGTAGGTCGCGGATGAGGAGGGTGGGGGTGGGGTGGGGGTGGGGTGGGGGAGGAATGGCCGCGGAACCGAGTTGAGTGTATTTATTCTGGCGAGCGCCTAGGGGCCAATATCGCGTAACTCGATTCCGTTGTCTCTCTGTCCCTCCCCTACGTTCTCTCCCTTCATCCCTTTCACCCTCGTTCTCGACCCGCGAACCAAACCACCGGAGGAATTCTGCAGGCGTTGATAGTGCAGCCGTTGCGCCGGGTTAAAGTGTCATGTGTCAATTGAAAGTCACCCCATGGTCACCCTGGACGAAACCACCCTTCGTGAACGGTCCGTGAAAATTCGCGATCAGCGGGCAGAAACCTGTGATATCTGTGATTATTCGATGATGTTTTAACGAAGTTGTAAAACGCCCCAGAGGATGTGTTCCAACTACTCTGATCACTGCGGAAAACGATGGTGGAACGGGTTTCTAAAATTGCAAGTATACCGTCGTGAGGATGTATCTCGACGGATATGCAAAATTGTTCTGTTTCCTTTCGAAACCTTTCTTACTTACCTCTCACAAGAAATTCAAGACACAGCATATTTCAGAATATAATGTTTAAAAGGCTCAACCCCGTGTTTTAAACCCTTAATTCAATTCACCCGCTGAACGATCGAATCCGACAAGAAGAGCGAGGAACGAGGGTATAAGGATCACGAAAAGCCGCGACGTCGGATATTCGGGACACATATTTCGATTATCCTAAAGCGAGCTTGCGGCATTCGTACGTAGCACGTTATATGCGGAATGTATCAAATAACTCGGCGGTCGTGTGTTAATCGTGTAATTTTAACGCACTTCCGGGAAGACGTCTCCCTTGTGGTCAGCTTCGGGTGAAAGGAGTTATATTACTGTACGCAGGGCTGGGAGTTACATTCGGTTCTGTTATCTCGGGTGTAGAGATGTGTCGTGGACGGTGCAGAATACACACCTCCACCTCTGCCAAGAATAACATCCAGAGACGAGTAAACGCGAGACCGTCGAATTGCCAGGAGCAAACTGAAGAGCCCTGCCAGGACGACGACCATGTCGAACACGATGATCCAGTTTATAACAGTGCAGTACCAGCTGCGAAAAATACGCCGGTCCAGACTGAGGGACGCTTTCCAGCGAGTCTCTTGTACCTTCGAAGATCCGAGAAGGACGATACACGTTGGAAGGAAGTTCCACCTTGTGGTGTTCCAAGTTGTGGTCGAAGGTTTATCCAATTTTATTGTATTCATTGTGTGCAGTTGATCAATTATGTCGTCATAGATGTTCCAAGGATCCTTTGATCCAATTGATCGACAATTTTTTGGCCACAAATTATACGCGTACGTCAAAGTACCGAAGAGTGCAATGGTGTTTCAAATTTGCTGAACATTTTAATTATTCGTAAACTGAGTAGCTGGATTGCAGACGAAAAGTTACCTCAGTGAATACAGGGTTTTTGAAAAGCTGCTCTGAAGTCGTTTTTGAAAAGCACTGAAAAGTGATCACAAGATTCGAAAGCTTCGAACCAACTCCAGTTCATTTTATACTAAATCTGCGGGTTCCAAGTTCTATCTAAAAATATTCTCATGGGTTTCCATATGAAAGTCCGAAACAACATCATGGATCGTCTGTAAAAAACTCTTAGCATTAGCAGATTACTTATTAATTAGGCGATGCGTTTGCCAGTGATGAAAAAATATATAAACTGGGATCAAGAAAGTTGAAAGCAATCGTCCGATCAGCGGAGGAAAAATCATTTGATAAAACCGTTTCTCTATTCTTTTTCGCCTTATTTTTTTTATGCCATGCGAATAACGACGCGTTGTGTGAAAATGTCGATGATCTGAAGGCGGGTATATTTGACGGTATGATCCACGGATCCGAGCAAATGTTGAAAAGTTATATCGGAATGCGGGGGATGCAGCGACCCCCCGTGATGTGGGGTTTTAAAATTTCCCTCGGGATGACGGGCCGGGTGGAGCGAAGGGTGGAAGGGAACCAGAGATTCTCCGAACCTCGATGCCGCTCTACGGAGCTGGTGAACTCGGCGATGGAGAAGAGAACCCGCCGTTCGTCGCGCTCCTTCTCACCCGGAGTCGATGATCTTTTGTAACCCCGCATAGCGACTCGCTCACGCGAAACTGTCGTCGACCTGAAACTTTTCTCTCCCTCATGCCGCGATGCCGTGATGCCGGCCGCGATGCGTACCGAACTTATTCTTTGTGTTCGGTTATGTCATTCTTGGAGAACGCGCGTCGTTCGTTTCTATTTCTTTAGCTTCTTTTTTTCTTATATATATATGTAATTGTTTTTATTTTTTATAATCCCTCCTTACACAGAGAACCTTTTTACCTGCGCACATTTGTCGTTAGAGAAAATGTATACGCGTAAAAAAGCTAAATCAGTCTGACAGAATTCAAGCATTTGGAAAAAGACTTTTTGAACTAGAGTTTCCGTTGCAGATTTAGGCACAGTGTAAAAAATGGTTGGTCATTGGGATTTGAAAGAAATATTTTCAACCAGTTTGCCAAAACGTGGAATATTTTATTGATTTTTTTTTTTTTTTTTTTTTGTTTCTTTCTTTTTGAGAAAAACATTTTTTTATCACGAAGCCTAATTTTACGCTGTAAAGTAATTAGGGGCGATATATGATTCTGCGATCTCGCGGGGTTCGAATTATTACTTTTTAACTATCTTCAAAATTCTACCGACTCAAGTATCACTTGATTTGTTAGAAATTCATTGCCTATGATCCAATTATAGACTGACTGCCGCTGAATACTTGAGACGTGATTTTCTCATTAACGGGTGGTTATAATTAATTATACTAAGTATGTAACACTACGCAGCTGGCTGGCTCGAGAGATGTTTTTTTTTGTTTTTGTATTTATTCAATATAACTGTAGAAAGATGTCCGTGATACATAATATTTTCTTCAACGTTTATGCTGTACACTTATAGTATAATAATAATAATTAGCGATACGCAGTCACAAGCCCTTGCCAACTAATTATACGAGACTACATCGAGAGAAATTTTCAGCTGTCATCAGCACACTGTCCTTAACTATTTTCACTATTTACTACAAACGAAAAACATAGTTCTCGGTAGAATAAAGAAAATAGTTTTTTACAGCCGGACCCAGAAAATCAAAGACGTGTTACTGCATTCTTTGTTATTTACACGGTGCGGTGTATAATTTCACTTAATGGTTATTTGTAGAAAAAATAACCTTGTCTTGCTAGAATTTTCTATAATTTTCCACCATATCCATAAGAAACGAAATTTTTCTCCGTAACGCGAGCGGCGCGCGGCGTAACGCTATCGCATTAATGTTATAAGATACGAGCGACCGTATATCTTGACACGCTTTTACAACAAGTAGAGAATATTGTGTTAAGCATGTACCGGGGTAATACGGCATATAGATCATGCCCGGCTCGCAGGTGACGAAGGGATGGAAAGACGTTGAGGAGGGGAGGGTTGCTCCCGGTGGTGGTGCAGGGTGGCAGGGTGGCAGGGTGGCAGGGTGGCAGGACGCGCTAACGAGGGGCGCTCGTCGCCGGATTATCGCGTGTCTGTTTGCGTTATTGCTCCCCGAAGCTCGCGTCCGCCCCCGCCGTCACGCCCCTGTCATTAATTTTAATGCGGTGAAACGATGCGCCCCGTTTGTTACAATTTACAGGCTTACCGCCGGGGCGATGCCCGCCTGCCACGGCGTGCAGCCCGTCGCCCCAAAGAACGGGTTGATTAATTTTTCAGACCAAGTAAACCCGGGTGCCAATTTAGCCGTCTAGAAACAGGCCCCGAATGTTTACCAAAGACGCCCGTTTTTAATCGAAAGCTCAAGTTCGTAAATCGTCGCAATTTTCTCGACGATCCGAAGAGAAGAGAAAAAGAGAGAGAGAAAGCTGGGAAAAATTATAGAAAGAGAGTGTGTATCGACGGCGGGACGGTCGTCGAGTGGCGAACCGGGCCCCGTGCTGCTCAATTATTCATAAAACGCGCGCTTTTAAGGGGATCTTTCCTCTCCTCGAGGGCTCAAATATTCAAGACGTTGTTCGCTACGTGCTTTATGTGCTTTATGTGCTTTATGTATTAGGACGCGGGGACGAGTCCGCAGTGTATGTGTGCGGTGGAAAAAGGTGGAATTCCTACGGTTCAGCTACTCTTATCGAGGCCCGCTTTGTCTCTCGCATTCTTTCATTTAAATTCGCTACTTCTGAAGATCAACCGAAACGTCCATGCAGCGAGTATTTCGCTCTTCCTCGACCCAGCTGCACAGAGCGGCGAATTTAAGCTTTCGACTTGCTTTCGAACAATATTATCGTCGGATTCGCAGTCCTCGACTCACCCGCCCCTAGGAATTAATCTTTCCCCATGTCCGCTCCTTTATTCGCAAAATTAGCGTATAAGCGTGCGGGTATACAATTTCACTCTCGCTTCCCTCCCTCTCTTTTCGCGGATGATCTTTACTTTGTACGCACATATATATCATCCTGCGCACTCGTTACACCCCCACTCATGTATCACCCAGCCAACTTTGCTTTCGTCGCATTCGTGCAGACGCAGACGGCTGGCTGCAGGTGAACTTACCAAGAATTTCTTTCCCTCGTTCAAGATGGAGGCGGCGGAGGTCTGCACGTATATTCCGAGGTGCGCCGTTCCCTGGGGAACCTGCAGCCTCGGAATACAATATTCCGAAACTCTCCTTCGTCCGATCATGTATGAGAGATAAAGACGCTCGCTTCCGTGTGTGGCGACGCTTCTTCGCCGCACGTGTCGCTCCTCTTGAGATCATATCCGGCGCTCGCCCCGAAGCGACGGGACTTTTTAGCCCCGGCACAAACCGCGATGCGAAATTACCGCGAATATCGAGAGGCTCCACCTCGGGATATATAAACACGCCCACGCGTCGCGCTTTGTGTACAAACGAAACTCAGCGATGATCGACGTCCGTCCGGCTGCCCTCGGGGGCGAGTTTAAAAAGCCGCGCCTTTTTCAAACCCCCCGCCTTCCGTCGCGTGACACGCATCCCTTATTCCCCGATTCGATCCCGCCAACGCTTACGATTAACCACTTCGGGGTTCAGATGCCGCACCATCGCCTGTAACACACGTCCGGATCCTTCCGCTTGAAAAGCTGCTTGCCTTTTCTAAACACGCGAACACCGCTGCGAACTCCCTTATAAATCTGCGGCCACCCAAGGGGGTAGAAACCGAATAAATTTCTTCCTTCAAATTTGATCAGAGCAGGGGAAGAAAGCTCAACTACACTGTCTCGGCGTTCTTAAATACATTGTATAGAAATAATGTTGGACAGCTTTCCTTTTAACTAATTCTCTTTCAGGTAGCCTGAAACGATTGTTCATGTATTAATATATCCTTATTAAACCGTTCGTCACTTCAAAATTTTCCTCTTCTATAAATTTCGCTTTATCTGTAAGGTATTTTAACTTC
The DNA here is from genome assembly GCF_021155765.1 of Diprion similis. Taxonomy (NCBI): domain Eukaryota; kingdom Metazoa; phylum Arthropoda; class Insecta; order Hymenoptera; family Diprionidae; genus Diprion; species Diprion similis. The sequence continues at coordinate 6,478,718 of NC_060115.1, read as the reverse complement.
ATAGAGAATTTACCGAAAGTTTCATTAACGGGCTAAAAATAGCTGTGCCTTGCCTCTGAACTTGCTTTTGCGAATTTTCATCACGTATAGATATACATTATACAACAATTCAAGAGTATATCATTGAGCATGAATATGGCTTGACCGTTATTACAGCAGGAGCAACAAGATTTCTAATTCCCTAAACTCTGCGGTGGTTTAAAAATAATGTTTTCCAATCTACCGAGAAGGCTTCAAAAGCGGAATAATGCTCAGAAACTACCAAATCAACCAGCCTCTGAAGATGTTCCGAACGAAAAATAATCGGGACTTGACTATCCCCGCTGTTCGTCGCGTGACAGAGCCATTCGCAGGATTTCCACAGTTTTATCAGGAACAAGAAAAGCAGCTAGGAACGGTAAAAGTTTGGTATTCCGACAGGTATATCCATAACAAGTCTGGTATAAAACAAGGGAGTGCCTGTCGGACTTGGGGCACGTGTTTCGCCCGTCGTAACTCCGAGGAGTCACGCAAGGTCCAAGGAAGACTGCCGGAGAGTTCGAGGAGACAGGTTCGTCCGTCGCTTTATTCTCTTGCACACCTACCACCACGACGCATCTTATCATTCCTCATCCGGTTTTATTTTCCCTCGACGATGCTGCGGCGTTCATTTATTCGCGGGGGTCGATCGGCGCGGACAAGTTAGGTGTACCTCCACCACGTTCCGTTCGACCGGACACTGCAGGACAGGGGCGGGCACGTCGTCCTTGCGATTTTGAGCCGTTCATGCAGTCCTCTCGAGTCCTTCGTTTTCCCCCAACGCCCCCGACCTTCGATCCTTCTCCGAGGCCTCGTCGGGTTCGAGACCATCGCGCTGGGCGCAATTTCCGGCCGCCACTCGCCCGCACTCTTATTTCCCGTCACGTCCTTCCGATGCCTTCGTCCCCCACCGCCACCTCCACCCCCGCCCCTCGTTCGCAGTCACGGACGCATCGCCACCCTCCCTCTTAGACGTAATGGACCCTAGGAACGGACAATTACCCCCACGGGGCAACGCTGCTCCCTTGTCGAGCTCGCCAGGTGATCCGCCACCCCCGAACCCACCTTCATCAACCTCCAACCCCTCACCCTGGGGTCTGATTTTGCGACGCTTCATGCGGCACGCACCCTTGTGTCCGGGGGTGAATTATCGCTTTTGGGATGTCTGTACCCATCGTTTTAAGATGCTGCCCCTACAAGTCGTCGCGTGTTCTGATGAACAATGGTTCTATTATTACTACCTTTTCGCACGTTTATTCTTGTTGTCGTAATCTTTGATATCCTCTTCCTTTTCAGTCAAAGTTTCCGATGAAACACCAGCAGATATAGCTGAGAAGCGGCACTGCATTCTGAGTTTGTAACCGGACTGATAGCGTCAGCGTCGGATATTCTTTTCAGAAGTAATAGTAACTGACTTTGAAACGTAGTTTCGGTTGCCTATCCGCTGATATTGGGTCGTAAACCTTTATGGAAAACGCCTGGTAACTGGTAAGTGTTCGTATATACCGAATTGCCTTTGTCCGGCGGTAACTCGTGCATATATTATACACATGTCTGAACGATTTATGTCCTGTAAAGTGCATTGAAACGCGATGTTGCCTAGCTGGTGTAAACATAGGTATGTATGTAGAATGTGAGGTAAGTATAAAGCGCATTGCAGATGATCGTCAATAATTTTCGGAATATCGAACCAGGGCGAGGAGATTTGATTCGGACTCGAATTGGGGCCGGAGCAAAGGTATGAAGATTATATGAAATTGGCTCCAGGTGGAAAGCTGCACGGTGGGTTGAACGAGAATAAGCTTAAACGATGTATGAGAAACCTCAAACCATTGTCCGTTTTCCATCGTCTGTGATGCAAGTAGGTAGGTATAACATATACATACATATACATATATACATATATGCACATACAAACACTGGGAGAAAGCTCGAGGTACTTGCGGGCTTCTCGAAAGACGGTGAGTTCTTTTCTCACCGTCCCCAGCAGCCCTTTTCGGTCTGTCTCGACGTTCACCGGACTCCTGGAGTATCTCTGGAGTATATAACTACGCCGAGTGGCTCCTCGACGTAGGCTTGGCGAGGGGTGAAAGCGAGGTATAAGCGAGAGAGGGTGAGAGAGAGGGAGAGAGGGCGAGAGTCCAGATTGATAATCAGGACTGAGCGACGCCGAGCACGAGGTCCTCGGGGTGAGCACACACACGTCGTCCTGCGTCTCTGTGTACGAAAGCGGTCGCAGAATGGGGGCTCAGGGGGGGAGGGAGGGGGAGGAGGAGGGCGACGCCGGCAGGGTAGAGAGGACGAGTTTGCGATTAAACGTGATTATAATTAGCGATAATGGAGTTTAGCCCTTCGGAGCTCCCGAATGAAGCGGATCCGAGGGCAGCCGCACCAGCCTTTCCTTATTTTGCTTCGTGTCCTGCGGGGTGGTGCTCGCTGCAGCCGACCGATAGAGCGAACCTCTGTGCCCGGCTATGTATCCCCGTATTATGTACCATATACATTATGGGCATGTGTATATAACCAGGGTCGGTAATCGCCCTCCCTTCTCCTCAACGAACCCCGTACTTTCTTCTTCGTCCAGCACAAATTATCACCCTGTCCCAAGTACTACGAGACTGTTATGTGCCCATAGATCTTGGCCGGTTCTCCACTTATATCTAGAGATAATTACGACGTATTATACTAATCGTCCGATCGAATGGGACAAGCCTTAGTGACGCTTATGGGGTCCGAATTGATATTACTCCTCTTACACGACGACGAGTTCTTATTAATTGCGTATATTCCATAACAGATTATCGGTCCAGATTTTTATGATTTTATTTTGCGTCAGTTTTTATTATTATTGTGGGTTTATGTGTATATATATATATATATATATATATATATATATACACGAGGGAAAAAAAATTTAACTTACGGAATTTAATTAGACGGTTAAAAATTCAAGATTTCCAGACGCAGTTTGAAATTAAACGTTATAACTGAAGAGAAACCGCTAAACAACGAACAGATACAACCCTAGTTGTTGTTTGGCGTGCTTTAACATCACGTGCGGTGTTAATTGGAGATGCCGCGTGACTGCAGAGATTGTTTTTCACGCCTGTTAAGGTGCGTTTAATTTTTGACTCGTTTAACGCTCAACTGGACTTAGGATTCCGACACTCGTTACCATTTAGGTCGTGTTAAATTCAAGTCAACGAGCGTTAAGAATAAACATTTGTACGGAGTTAATGAATTCAAATTATTTAGAATTTCAATTTGAATACAAATTAATCGTGCAATATAAATCTGTGTAAGAAAAAGTCGTCTTGCAAACAATGTTCTTTATAATTCGGATCAAAATCAGAACAATACGTAGACTTTGGTTAAAAAAAAAAGGCAAAAAAAAAAATAAACTAATGGTAATTGAGCACTAAACTACTTACTAATTGAATATTCATTTGCGTCAAATAAAAAGTAATTATATGCATAATATGAAAAGTAATAATATCAATCATAATTGTAGACATTGATTATGGAATCTCAGATCGATTTTCACGATACTTTAACACCGTACTAAAAATTTGTTGAAGTATTTATTCGTACGTACGAGGGTTTAAGCTACGTACGAATCACATATTTAAAGAGTTAACTCATCATTGATTGATTCTGCGAAAAAAGGAAATAAGAAAGTTGAAAATGAAATATCATAATTTTTGAATCGCAATAATCGACAGCTTTTAATGAGTTGCATTATACTCAGTTATTGTAATATTCATATGAGGATCAGTTCAACTTGTCACAGTCGCAGCGGTTTGTTGGGAGAAAAGTTCCACTTGAACGGCATTTATGAACATTGGGACACTGTGCTGTCTTTGTAGGTGACACTCTATGAGGCTACTGAGAGTTGCAGAAAAATCAGTTTCTAAAAGATCAACGCCATCCTCGCCAACTTGGAAGAATAGAAAGTCGTCCGGCGACTCTGCGTACTGACTTGACAGCTTATATCGTCCCTCCTTTGTCCTGTCGACTCGCCATCCAAAGAGCTGATAACAAGCCTGACGGTATTCCTGCGAAGCTGCCTTGAACGCTTCTTTCAGACGAGTGATCTTGATCTCATTAGTCTGCTTCAGCTCGGCGATTTCTGCAACAAGGATTAAAATTTGCCTGATTAGATATGAGCAAACAATTGATATATTCGAGGTAAGTCAATGGTACATGTATTTTTTTTATTCTTTTTCTGTAAATAATTCTTTACCTTGAGCTTGAACAGATGATCCTATGGGTCCGAGATTCAAAGTACCAGAGGCTGTTCTAGCTCTGAGTTCCTCGACCTCTCGTAGAAGAGCTTCGTACTTTTCTTCCGCCTGTTTCTCTGCCAGAGCGGCTGGATTCATCTTGAAGTGAAGGATCCTTGCATTGCAATTGAAATCTCCTTTTAGCGCTCTGTGTTCTAGCTCACCCTGGAGTCTCTCAATTTCTTCTCGTAACCTTTGACACTGACCCTTTTGTACACAATCCTCGGCAGCTTCTAAATCTGACTCTAATTTGGTGACAAGCTCCCTGAAAGTAGTATAATATTTCTTGATTAAGGTATGTGAATAATACAAGAAATTTTCTCTTGTGTGGAAACAAAAAACAGAATCAGTAGAAGAGAAGTAGAAAAAGGACAGACGATTTCATATCTACCTGTATCCGTCTATGGCTCGTTCCAAGGCCGGTACACGTTCTGTAAGTACGCTATGGCCATCAACAGTCATTTCTTTTTCATACAAGTCGAGTTGCTGTCTGTAACTGTCTCGTTCTCGGGTAACTAGCATCATTTTCTTTTGTAGCCTACTGACCAACTTGTTTAATTTTTCCCTGACAACTGTCATGTCGTTTGCTATCATCTTGACCTCCTCGTATTTCTTACTAAGGTTTTGACATTCTCTCTGTGCAGATTCCATCTTTGACTTCAATTGACCTTCTTCGGCTGTTAAGATCAGTTCGGTTTGTTGCAACCGCTGTAATTCTTTTTTTATCGCTATCGGTCCACCAGTAATGCCAATCGACTCATACTCCCTAATTTGTGACAGTAGCTCCGCCCGCTGTGCTTCCAGTTTTGCAATTCGCAGCTCCAACTTTTCCGTATGCTGAACCCTGATGGCAATTTTCATTTCTTGTAAATCTAGGATGATGAACTCCTGCCACATCGGAATCGGTTTGTCAGAAAGATTTTTATTTTAAAAGTTTTTATTTACCTTTGCTGCATGCTGCAGATTTGTTCTTCGAGCAGCAACTTTCCTTTTACCGCTTCTCGCAAAGTAGAAACCAGTTTATTGGCAGCATGAAGTTCTCGCTCTAGATCGCTAGCACGTGCAGCTCTAGCCGCCATTGCTTTGCCCTCTTCACACAACGATCGTTCGGATTCTAACTTTTCAATTTTCATCTTCAAATTTTGTACTTCTAATTCCAGCAACTCACTCTTCTGTTGGCCACTTCTGGCTTCTCTGAGGCTCTCTTCTAGTTGTAAGATTCTATTTTCAGCAGCTTCGAGCTTCAGTGTTTTTTCTGTCACATCCTCATTACAATCACTCGTTTTGAATTGTTGCTGATGCTGGTTGTTCGCTTGTCTAGTTTCATCCTGAAGTCTTGTATTGTCATTCATCAATGCAAGGGTTTTCTGGTCTAGTTTCATCTTGACCTAAGCAAAAAGATAGTAAAGCAAAATTGCAAAAACATGTGATAAGTAGCAATACTATTTCCGGTTCCCAAATCTGTTTCTCTATTCTCCATTCCCAAAAATTCTTGCAAAAAATACACCATCAATAAATAGTTTATTATAAAGTACACGAAAATCTTTACAGTTTCCGCATTACCTGAGCAGCCTCTTTTTCAGCATTAGCCTGAGCCTCTTTAGCTTCTTGTATCGTTCGCCGAGCCATGTCCAATCTAGCTTCTAAAAGTTTTATTGACTGTTTATCTTGCTCAGCCTGCATTTCAAACAATTTTTTTTCTTTGTCAAAGACTTGTTCCATTTGCCTCCTGACACCATGGAGCTGATCCACCGTTGCTTCTTGGTGAGACAGTCTTGTTCGCAACGAAATTACCTATACAAATTTACAAGTGGTAAGCTTGTGCAGAGGGAAATGCTCCAAATGATAAAATTCATCGGTATTTAATACGCTGCTTTAGTTTTCAGGCAAAATTTCTTTTTGTAACAATTACCTCTCCTCTCAACCTTCTCCATTCCCAAGGGCTTCCAGGTACGCCATCCAGACTAGATCTGTTAAGACTGGTATTTGTTTCATCTAGCCTAGGTCGTTTTGGGGTACGTTTGCTGTCATCACTGTCGATGTCACCGATGATAGAAGAAGAGGGAATGTAAGACGCCGAAGACAAGCGTAGCCCAGAAGACGTTAGACTGTTGCGTTGATAGCCTCCAGAACCTGATCGCAGATCCTTGATCATTTTGACGACACAGGTTGGATCGTCGTCGCCCATGATTTTGAATTTTAAAAAGTTTTAAATGTTGTTTACGAAAAGGTAACCTCTTGAGGGTTGATTCAGATGCCGCATCAACAAACTGATTCAGTTCTGCGGCTTCCTAGAAAAATCGTAAAATGCTGCCGTAACCTACGTGTTTCACCGGCAACTATCACTGTATGAATAAATATGTTTATACTTCTTACTACACAATTCAAACACACATTTGCACGTACAGTATAAGCCCTGCGAGATGCATCCTCTCTGCTGGCTTTACAATTTACATTGACAACCACGAAACTCCACCATTGGTTGAATCCAACGGAAATTCTGTACCGCATAGCTGAACAGTCGTTAAATGAGTTCCGCAATGCACGGCCAGGATTTAAGGTTGCGTTCCAAAATCAGCAGCGCTAAAAACTTTATAGGACAGAGGCAGAGCAACTCACGAAATTGGTTTCGCAAAAGAGATAATGACGAAGAAACGAAATTGCTCTAGTCTCCATATAATTTATATATGTAATATATAATTATAGTTCGTCAATTTTTTGGCGAATAGTGGAGATGTCTGAGTTTATAATATCTAGTGATTTCTAGAGGTTTTGAATACTGATTAGCCAGACCTTTTAGTCCGCACTTGGCAACACTGCATACAAGTTTCCTTGCAGCCTTGCAGCATGCTGCGACGCTAGACGGCCGGTCCAACTGTCAGCCTTGTAAATCTTGTAATAATTGGCGTTTATCTCGTGTGATATATCATTTGAAATAAGAAAATATGTCGTGTGCTATAAGACAGCTGGAGGAGCGACAATTGTCGGTGGAGTTGACTTTGATGCGATGGTCACCAAAGATGGATCTCTTGGCTATAGCTAACATGAGAGGTTAGGATGATATACGTAGTTTATGAAGCGGTAAAACTCCGACAATAAATTAAGGATAGTATCGTTATCCTTACTTTGGACGATGTGCATTTTTTTAGGGGAAATAGCACTTCATAGGCTCACGTGGCAGCGTGTCTGGCTTTTACCACCGCCTGAAGAAACAGATTTGGTCCAGGACCTGACGTGGCGACCAAATGGAAAGCTCATTGCTGTTGTTTATAAAGAATCAAATCTCATACATCTTGTTGATGTTGAGAACAAGAATATCCTTCATAAAACTCAACAAAGTTCACAGGCAACTGTTACAACATTGTCCTGGCTACCTCTGGGCATTCAAGAGACTGAAAAATATGGAACTGGAATCAAAACTTGTTTCTCGTCAACTGGAGAATATCTTCCACCTTTGCCTAGCTTGAACAGAAGTTTTGGGCATGAACCTGAGCACAAGGAAAGCTTATCGCAAACTTTGGACATGTTATTTGTAAGTATATTAAGGAATGAATGCTAAAATACGTTGAACAAGAGCACTTCTTGCGAATTCACTTCTCTTTGTTGCCCCTTATTTTATTCATTCATTTATTTACACGAATGAAATGTAAGTAAGCAAGATTCAAAGATCAAATGTGATGAAATTTACAATCTGTTCAATGTTTTACAGCTTGGAACTGAAGCTGGCACTGTCGCCATGTATGTCTTTGGCATGTTTAATTGCGGTACATTAAGCATAGGGCCAGGTTCCGTACAAGAAATCAGCGGCGGTTCAGGGGGACCAATTTGGGTCAGTTTGCGATCCTCAGAGAACATTAGTGTTGTTCGTCTGTGTTGCCCACTTTTGGAAAATAATGGAGCATTTTTAAAAGTGAGTTTCACTTGAGCTGCATTTTTTTTGTAGTGTCAACATTAAGGTGGTAGTGCTGAAAAATGCTTGTATTTATTAAAGGTAGCGCAAGCTCAAGCGAATATTGAATACCTGATGGACTACCTCGAACGTACATTGATGGCTATTTCCGAAGCGTGGGAAACAATTCTCTTAGAAATGGATGAAAAATTGTCACGTTACGCTGAGGCCAACCCTCCCGGAGCAGTAGCTGCAGATTTTTTGGACCTTCTTATGATCGGCATTCCCTCCGTAAATTTAGAAAATTTCCTCTTGAGAGATCTGACTGAAAAAGGATTGAAGAAATTAGGACACAGCATTGAAATGTGCTACAGCAATATTCAGGTTTGTTTACTTCTTGGGAATAACCGAGAAGGCTCTTATTAGGTCTAAATCTTTTTGTGCAGAAATTAGTCCTAAAGCATCTTAGCAGCGTCGGAATGGCACTGACATACCAGCTGGCTGAAATGACTGGAATGGCTAAACTTGGTGGACAATACGAAGCCCTGGGATTTACTTCCGAAACTGTAATTAACGAAGCTCTTCGGGCATCCGAAGCTTTTCTTGCCAAAGCATCTGAAATACAACAAGTCATCGATCATAGTATGCGTGATTACAAAGCATTTTTCCGGTGAGTAGAAAATGATTAATGAATCGTTTTTTTTTTTACAGAATAGTGTGTTTTTCAGATGGTTATATGTTGTTATACTCAAATTGACTGGCGAACGGGTGCCGCCTGAAGTGAGCAGAGTTAGTCAACAAGACTTGACTTTTATTGCTGAATTTTTGCGTGGATTTGATCAAGTCGGAGATAAAGAAGGGGCTAGGAAAGGTGTGAATCTTGAAAAACTCGGTCAGTACTTAAGAAAAGGAGAACCTCTTCAGACATGCTTAACCCCTGACGGTAGCGAATGGGCTGCTATGCTCAGCGAGAATGTCTGCTTACAAAACCACCCGCTATTGGTTAGGCAAGACCTTACGCTGTCCTTGTTACAATCTAATGCGAAACTGGTTGACGCCATAAGCGTCGTGTTTGGTCAGGCTTACCAGGGACTAGTGAATCTCTTTATTCCTACAGCCGTGAGCTTACCAGCTGTGTCAACCCTTTCTCTCTCATCATTACATTCACAGTTTGTAACGTCTGAGAAGGATTTATTGCTCGCTGTCTCAGACCTGAATGGAAAAATTTTGCGGATGTTTAAGGTCGTCCAAAATACGGGTACTGAAAAGACTTTAACAGTCAAAAATGCAACCGTTGACACGGATCGGCGACAAGGTAGACAAAGTGAAGAAAAATTGAATCATCGATATAATATTCAAATCACTATTGCCCATGGTTATATTATCATGTTATGTAACTTTTTACAGGATCCGATACAAAAGAGATCGCTGCTAGCGGCAGCAGCTTGATAATAGACTTGCAGTTCTATTCCCAAGATTATTTAAGTTTGCTCATTCTGGAACATCACACGCATTCGTCATATTTCGTGCAGCTACCTCTTGGCCATATTTTCACGTTTGATACTAGAGAGAATATAGGCATTAGTGAATTGGTTGAAATTTCTGGGGGAACCTGGCCAAAACCTGTTCAAGGAATAGTAGCGAGTCGTTTGGCTGTAAGTGGAGCTCGGAAAGTGGCTGCTATCCTTAGTGAGAGCAACCGTAAAATTCGTATACTGGAAATAGAAGTCGAGGAAGAAGATGACGATGAAGATGATGAAGATCAAGCAGAAGAGGCAGATGATAACGTAATGGATACCACTGCTGGTGTTAGTACAAATACAGCTCCACAGTGAGATTCTTTGAGCAAATGTAAGTAGTTTTTATTCATTAGTTATACACTTTAAATCTTATTACTCTACATATATATGACTATTCAATTGCTATAATTACATAGTATAGATTTGGTACAACTAGCTTGTTCTTAACAAAGTTAATTATCCTATTATTATGAAAATTATGCTTATCACATTCACATTTGTAGATGTAATGCCATACCTTGTCACGCAATCATTGTGCTATTTATATTCACTGTGTAATACATTGCGATCACTTGATGTTCATTTTGTATAATCGGCTTTTGACATCAAATTGATTTCTATTTCTTTATTGGTCTACAAATTATTAGGCTTCAACCGTGTTTCTAAGTGTATCTAACTTTTGATGAAAAATTATGGAATCTCAACAGCCTGCGCCTGATGCATCTTACTAAACACTTTTGGAAAATCAACATCCACTGCTGCATTATCGATGCCTATTTCTTCTGGGGGTGGCGTGCTACTGCGAACTACTCCTGCAGACCCACGTGTTCCATCTCTATAATTGACTGGTGAGTTTTCCCTTGATGGTTCCATATCTGAAATTGATTGAATGAAGTTCGTGTAGCGAAGCACGCTTGATGTTGATATTTTGAATCACATGTGATAATTGATTTGACTGATCATCGCTTGTGTTTGGATAAAGGATAATAGTTGAAGTGTCTCACCAAAATATTTCATATTTCTACGTCGTTTGGTCGTAATTATGTAAAGTAGCAAGGCGATGATTACAACTATTACCATAACAGCAGCCAGGCTTCTCAATAAGTTTGTCTAAAATCGAAAAATGGCATTTAAGTCTTTCAACTGTCTCACATTACAACCTAACAAATATCATGATAGCAAAAATTAAGCTAAAATCTTGCCTCAAAATCATTCTCCCACACATCTTCCCAGTCTTTTGTAACTATTAGTTCAACCGTTTCCATATTGATGACAGATTCATCATTTATACCTCTTGAGATACATTTATAGAAACCAGATTCAGCAGTCGAAACACCCTGGGAAAAAAAACTACCCAAGTTAAATTATCCTAACAGAGCTCGATCTACATCTTTGGAAAAATTGTATTACCCTGATCATGAGTTTCCCAGTGAGTACTTGGTAGTTGTATTTTTCTGGGTTCTGTGGGTTTCCTGGACCTATGATATTATTTTTATCGGAGAGCTCCCAGTACATGAAACGATGATTGTCGTCAATACTTGGGCATGGCAACTCAGCTAAATGGCCAGCACTAACTTGTTGCACAATCACAGCTTCACTAACCCATGTTACGCTCGTTACGAGAGCTATGACCAGTACCCATGTAATCATCTACGCATAATTGTAAACAACAATATTGGAAACAATTTATAAATTTTGTACACTTTTCAGAAATGATTATTTATTTAAAGTTGCTGGTTTGAGAATTTCACGAAATTTGCAATTCTAGTTATCTTTCAACAGTACATTAGTTTTTGTTATCACAAGCATGTGCAAATGTAATTTTTCAACACCGCATATCTGTTTAGCACATTCCGGTTAATAAGAAAATCAAATTAGTTCTCACTTTTAGAATTTTCTTCGCAGTTCCGAAATTTTTGTACCAGAGTCAAGCCTGGGAAGGTTACTCTGACAGATGTTTTCAATTGCTAAGCGGTAATGCACAGTAAAATGTCCACTAATGAGCTCTACCTGTGCGCTTACTGGCAGCTTACACAACTAAGAACAACTCAATGTATTTATTTATATCTCCGTCCTATTCATCCTTGGATCTTCTAGATTATTTTTAGTATCTGTTTTGTGAGTATTTTGCTTGATACATCCTAGCAGCATTCTTGTCTATAGTTATGAAAGGTTCCTTAAAAAAAAAACGTTAATTTCCTTATAGAAAGTTTTGAACTTGCCATTGAATAAACAATAAATTGATATAAAATTTCTATAGTAGAACAGTTAAGATGTGTTACGTAAAAATATTTACATAACATAGAGGTTTCCGCCTATTTATACAATTTTGGGCCAGTTCCTTTCAGTTGGAAGAAAAAATAGCTGGGTAATTAGGTGAAAAATAATTTACTCGTAACATATATGTAGAAATAATGACATAATGTTTTATTTACAACCAAAAACCAGGGAGAGGTGAATTTGTTTACTGTGGATCTTTGGTTGTGTGATAATGTACATTATTGGTCAGTTAGTATCGAGAGTGTTGAATGAGATGGACAAAGACATCGCACCCTAGTGCTGGGAGTAAAAGCCACAAGGGGGCGAGTACAGCTTTGGCCGGCAAATCCGATTGAACTACTTCCAATTTAAGGCAGAGAAGAACTTGGCCACACAGCTTAGTCAGAACAGCAGTCATGTACCATGCCTGAAAAATTGAAGCTGATTAGCCGATGGTAAAATGAATATAAATATGTATTATTCAAGGATGTATCTTAGCAAGCATCGTTATTATTATTATTACTTTACGACGTAGACTGCTGACGTGATCATGTCCGTTCTTGCAGTGCGATATCATGCGAAATATTATATAGATTAATAGAATATTGTCGTATAGCCACATTGGTATGAAAACTATGAACCAATTCCATTGTATTCTAAGATCCAGTCTCAACACCAGGAGTATTAGGAATATCAATAGATTGAACCACGTGAACAATGCTCTGTGTAAAACAGCCATACTGACTCGAGAAGGTGTAGATTTTTCGGGGATTTTTTTCAAACTTATCACCTTTTTGCTGATTTCTATTACTTCAGTAGCAAATGCACTTTGGGAACTTCTCGTTATTACTACATTGTATTGTTATCTTTGTTTTCTGATTGGCAGAGTAAGATCATTCCTTAAACCAGCGATTCTTCATTTGTAATTATCTATGTACAGAACAAGAGGTTGTTGTATAACAGCCTGAACATTCGATGCTATTTCAAGCAGCTGTTCCGACGGTTGGTTGGAAATTTTTTTTACGAGTTTAGGTCAGTCTATAATTAGGGCTTATGCTGTAGTCAAGCAGATCACCATCTGATGAATATTTTGAGGTTATGATGTATTCGATCGTTGCGGGGTGTCATAAAGGTCATAAACAATCCGGATATCATGAGAAGAGAATGATGATGAAAAATCACTGGGATATTGATCATCGGTACGTAATTTGTGACAATAAAGCCGATTGATATATCACGTCAAAAATTGTTTACATGACGGCTGTGCGTTTGACGTTGACGTGATTGCGATACTTTTAAGCAGACGACAACGGTAGCGATGGCCGATGTATCGAGAATCGAGCATGCGAAGCGAGATACGGTGTATCGAATTCGTCTGCTACAAAACTACAAAACTGATTAATACATATGTCCCATATATTTAATATATCAGTGATAGAGTGACCAGCGTCTTATTCAGTCAATGCCACGAGACGAGGCAGTTTTCATGTAATTCCGAATTCTAATCGGATGATTATTTCACTGCTTGGTATTTGGGATTTTCAAACTTATCCTATCCTTTAAACCTATCCTTTTTGGATATTCATCTCTGCTTGAATAACCAAACAATTTCTAATCTTCATACCAGCTTTCGACCTTCACAAAATTTTGTCGTTTAATTTTGTGCCGTTACAATGATCGATGGCATTTTAGAAAATAAAATTATCTACGGAAGGAATTATTGCATAACGAATTGTCAGTTGATGACTAATAAGTTCTATGCCCGCAAACGATGCCACGATGAGTTGGCTAAAAATGCGTATAATCGACGTTCAGCCTATTACTGTTTCTACTGCGTAGGCCTTTCTACCAGCAGCAAGCGTTATAGACAGACCTTGAGGCTTGAGGAGAGGAGATCAAAGGTCTAAAATAAGTTTTAAAATCTCAGTTAACAAGTAACATTAGGTAATGCTGCACCAATAGTAAGAGGATAACCTCCGTCGAAGCAAGTTGAACATGTTCGGTGACTCGCTCGATGTCTCGGCGGTATGTAAGCCTATAAATAAGTCTTATTCTTGGGTTAGAAAAAGGTTATTTAAAGCCTAGGGTTATTGTAGTTCGTAGGTGCGGTCGCCCACAATCGTCTTTCACATCTTTCACGTGTTAGGTCCAATTGGTGCGTTAACCTTAACTGTACAACACATACGGAGGACACGTATTACGAAATTCGAATAGTTTAATCTGGTATGTCGATGATCACGTCGCGCGCAACGGTTTTCACCTCAAGATATAGCGTGATTCTGTCAGGGTCAAAAAGCCGGGTCGGGACCGCGTGAAGCCGCGTCCGTTGCCAGATTTGCAAAAAAAAAAATACATAAATAAATAAATTACAAACAGAAACAGGATAATCATCTCGGATATTGTTCTCGCCGCGCGTTCTTTCATTACATTATCTTCTCTTTCTTTATTTTTCTTTTTACATCACTCATTACCATAACCTCATCTGCATTCTTTCCAGCCCTAAATTCTTCATTGAATCTGTGAAGAAAGTCAGGACGAAATGTTAAATACACATTCGGTGGTAACTATACATTGCATACTTGTTTGTTCGTTTTCGTATCCTTACTTAGTTATTTATTAAAAATTGCTAATGGAAAATACTCGCTCGCAGTAGCAATGTAATTTTTCCAGCTAGTGGCTATTTTTTCTCCTAACACATTAACAAAGTATTATTTCTCTAACTTTGCACTGGTTAAATTATCGCAAGATTTTTATTTTTGTTAAATCTGTGTTGCATGTATGAGAATTACTGATTTCATAAACAAGTATGTAGTAAAATATCACAACAGCGTTGTTCCAGGTTTGATCGTAGCTACAAATTCATTCGCATGCCGATTCTCTGTTATGTAACTACTGTTATTTTTATTACGATGTAAAAACGTGTTTTAGATTGACGGCCAAATGTTTTGATTAAGCCCTCGTAAAATTGGAAAAAAAAAATACACGCATGGTTTCATAATTTGTACAAAAGTTAGAAGTGTAGAAAAAGGGAGGGACTTGTGGCGTATCAAAGGACTGAGATAATCCGTACACGACATAATTTAATCGTGTTCAAAACTTGCCTTATCTTATCTTTAGATACTTACCACTCGTACGTGATAGATGTGGCAAAATTTCAAATGGTTAGAACTCAGTCAATGAATAACAATCATGTCGATGTGGTGGCTGGTATAAAATTATTGCATTGAAATCTATTTGTCTAGTTCAGTAGGTTCTTGAAATTAAGCTGTCATAAAAGTCAGATTTATTTAAAGCATCATCAGCCAGGATCCAAGTTTTCCACATTGTTGCGCCAGCAAGTCTTATTTAATCAAATGATCATTAACCAGCATGCTTATAACTATACCCGAAAGCTAGCAATTTGTTTTCACGTACATAGAATTTCTGTTCAGTAATTTAGCTCCTATATTATTAGTACATCGTCAGTTTCAAGTACAAAACCTTGAAGATGGAGGACTCATTGCTATTTGTCATCGTCTTAATTACATTTCATCCTTTATTCAACAGGTTTTTCCCATCCTTGCCGCGGTAGGGATAATAATAGCCACAGCATGGGCAGCTAAAGCTTACATATCCAAAGGAAAATCTGGAGGTAGAAAAAAGAAGTCTGCGCCAGTCGCTCTCGTTGATCCAACGACAAAGTATCCGTTGCCATTATCAGAAAAAGAAGTACTAAGCCATGACACACGTCGTTACCGGTTTCAACTCCCATCGCCTCAACACGTTCTGGGCCTACCTACCGGACAGCACATTCATCTCTCAGCCAAGATTGGAGGAGATGTAGTGATCAGAGCTTATACGCCTGTATCCAGTGACGAGGATCATGGCTTTGTAGATCTCGTCGTCAAGGTAAACCAAAGTTTCTTTTTTCATATCTGATATTCTTCTATGATATATTTATGTATATGTCGGAGCAAGACCGGCGAGGGTCCGTCCAGGCGAGGAACCCATGCTTGTGACTCGTGTACGTAGTTCTGAGCACGTTATACTTCACTAGCACCGGAGACCACGTATGTCTATTGCAACGACTGGCTCACTTCTGATCTACTGAGTCTTATGAGCTCATTCTTATACATCGTACGACTGACCTGCCATCTTCACAGATCTTTACGTCACCTTACAAGGGATTCATGCCCACATATATATTTTTCTGTCCCAAACTGGATGACACGTTCCATTCTTTTCAGGTGTACTTCAAAAATGTTCATCCAAAATTCCCTGACGGTGGCAAAATGTCGCAACATTTAGAAAGTCTGAAAATTGGGGACACTATCGATTTCCGTGGGCCTTCTGGCCGCCTTGTTTACAACGGGGCTGGCAGTTTCTCCATAAAGGTTCTCAGGAAAGACCCGCCAGTACAACATTCCGTTAAGAAGGTCAGTACAGGTCTACTGTACTGCTGGGATAGTCAGAGTTTTAATTTCTTTCCCATTAGTGCGCAAATTATTTTCATTTGTGAACATTTTGATGTATTTTTAGGTGGCCATGATTGCTGGAGGAACCGGTATCACGCCGATGCTGCAGCTAATCCGTCAGATAACCAAGGATCCGTCAGATGATACTCAACTCGCTCTGATATTCGCAAACCAAACGGAAAAGGACATATTATTGCGAAATGAATTGGAAACGGTTGCAAAGGCGCATCCTCAACAGTTTAAACTCTGGTATACGCTTGATACGAGTAGCGAAGGGTGGCAGTATAGTACTGGCCACATAAACGCGGATATGATTTCAAAGCACCTCTTCCCCCCATCAGATGACACGATCGTTCTGATGTGCGGCCCTCCTCCCATGATAAACTTTGCCTGTAATCCGAATTTGGATAAACTCGGGTATGACGCTAAGCTCAGATTCGCTTATTAATTACGTTACGGTTATGAAGCTATTCTACACGTACTCCCACTTGAATCTCTAGCGGGACGTATATTTCGTGTAATCACTATTGTTAAAACTATACTTACTATCCGACGTTTGTTGCGAGCATCGACCCTCGTTGTTTTGCCATTGATTTCTTGCAATTTCAAATGATCCGACCTAGGTAGTGAACCTTGATTCACTGCATCATTCGCTATGATTATACAAAGTATAGAGCCCTCATAGAATTTTTGCGTATTGTAGACAATCGTTAGTAATTGTGAAAAAAATAAAATCGAATAAAACGTGAATTACGAATTGTTGATGATACAATATTATTGCAATTCTTTTTGGCCTTTTTCATTTTGAAATTGCATTTACATGGTCGTCATTTTTCTATGCAATTAAATACTCTATATTTAGACAGCCTTGAGCTAGAACATTATTTTCAAGTATTATGAAGAATAATTCATACTGCGGCCAGGTACAAAAATGCTTGATTACAGCGCTGATACATAAATGTTGGTAATTTCGTTATCTGTAAGGGATAGCATTAAGAGTACAATATAATTTTGTTTTCAACCATTTCGTTCTGTTTAACAGTATCTTGGAACATTGGGTGTTGCTTGAAAGTCCTATACATATCTTTCAATGTGACAAGTTAAACGACTAGTGATTATATTATAGAAACTTTATAACTATATCTGTTGTTCAAGGAGGTTTAGTTTCCGCGAAATAAGCTTCCTTGTGTAAATCAGTCAGATTGAAAAACCCTATCATTGAGCGACACCTAAATGTGCAACCCACCAAACAGTGTTAATGGTGACGAAATTCTCCCGAAAGCTTAGAGCAAGTTGAAATTAGTTAAATTTTTGAGAAAATTTCAATGAATCTAGAAAGTTGTTTGAAAGTTATCGAACTTTGATTACATAGTAAGCGTCACAACTAGTTTTGAATTCAATTTACTCGCAAAATGAATTTCTAATATCCAATTTATAATAGTAAATTTAGACAGAAATTTTCGTGAGAATTTTATCATCACTATAAAACGGGATAAATCTTCCCAAATGAAATTCTGTATAAACTGGCTGTCAATTGATAATAATGCGATAGTTGGCGGGGATCAATTAACGCGCGAAGGTCGTGCCTTAGATACCGGGAGAGGTAAGTTACGGAAGATCGTGATTTCGAGATGGGATTTCGAGAGGCTGTGGTCGACACTAGGGTCGACTTGAGTCGAGAGCCCGGTTGTATACGAGTCGTTTCCCCAACCCCCGGGTGGGGTTCTCAGTTATAAATCGATCCAGCATCTTTCGGCGTCGCTCTATATACGAGTAGAATTATAATGTCGAAGGTCCTTACGCTCAAGCGCGATGAGAAGCATCTATAGAGATTCGCCCTCGACAACCATTGTCGATAATTTCCCTCCTCCCTCTTCTCTGTCCCAGAACAAGCTCTCTCCGATACTTGCCTACTTGAAACGGAATTTTGCTGACGGTGACGGAAAGGGCTAAAGACTAGAGAAATTGGCGAACTACCCGGCCATATGCTAATGTAGACGTATACGTATACGTACATACATATATATATGTATGCATACTTATACATCCATTCTCACGGCTATACATTGCAAAAATCTCGCCTTTCGCGTAAACGTGTGTATCGAAAACACCAACACGCATAGAGGCTGATAAACGACGTACACGCGAGCGTCAAGTTGCCGTGTTTGCGGCGGTCCTGAGGGAAGGTGGGATGAATGGGGCAGGTCGCAGGAGCGGCAATATCGATTTGACAGTCAGCATCGCGCGTCGGGATCAAAGAGGGTGGCTGGATAGCTAGTTCGCGACTTCGATGGCTCGGGAATTTAGCCTAAATTTCAGTTCCTGTCGGATTTCGGCGCATTGCGTTGCCTGTGTAACCGCAGATAGGACACGATAAAGAGAAAGGATCTCTATTGTTCAGCCTAATAATTCACGCCTGGTATCGTGCGATCTGTGACCTGTACTGCGTTCGTGCGTGCGTGGTTGCGTGGGTGGTTGCTCCATAGGCGCGCGCGCCAGCGCAACACGCGCGTGCTTCGCCAGTTCTCTTGCGATGATCTCCCGTTCATCCCGCGGGAGGACGGAACGTAGTCCGTGATTTATTTCGAACCACTCATGTCAGAGTCCGCGGTGACCAGACGATGGCGTTCGGTAATTTGACGGTGAAAGACACCCGCGGAACTCCAGTAGAGTTTGTATATTTTTTCGAATTCATCCCGTCCGAATGCTGCACGGATTAACGATTTATAACTGAGCGGAAGCTCGACCTCGCTGCCTGGGTACGCGAAACCTTCAAATTTTTAACTGGCCAAACTGGGCTGGATCGATTTTAAGCTGGGATATTTGAGAATTTAAATATCTTTAGTACTTGAACGAATTTATTGGTACAGCTCGAGTTCGTTGTTGAGATTTACAGCGAGGAAGGTAAAATACGAGTATTGTCTGGAGTATTGGCTGGTTTTCTCGCGTGTTCAAAATAATGAGGAGCTTTTGCGAGGCCTTAGAAAGTGTCGCGTGCCTCCGCCAGATGATGACGACGATAATGGTGCGAAAACTGAATTCCTCACGAATAACGGAATGAGATTTTTTAATCGCTGAAGTGCAGGCCATGAAATTTAGCGGGAACCACGAGCATGAAATGCGATGGATAAAATTTGCGCTATTGGCCAGGTGAGCGATTGATCATCACATTGGCACGGATCGAAGCGCCTCAGTTCCGGAGATGATAATGGAGGATTCACCGGCCCGGATGCGTCCCTACCTCGACTCCTGGGACGTAAGTGTGCGTGTCGATTATTCCCCTTCGCGTTATAGCCTTACCACCCGTCTCCCCCTATCGAAAATAAAAGAAACGCAATAAAATCTGGCTAATGGCTCATGCATTGAAAATTTGGACAACACAGAATGAAGACAAATACTCGGTGGCCAATAGCCAAGCCCCCCTCCAGGGCGCCGAGGAGGATCACCCTGAGCGAGGCACGTGGACGGGGAAGTTTGACTTCCTCCTGTCCCTCCTCGGCTACAGCGTAGGCCTCGGCAATGTGTGGAGATTTCCCTATCTTTGCTACTCTAACGGAGGTGGCGCCTTCCTGATACCGTTCACCATTATGCTTATCATCGCTGGACTACCCCTTATGTTCATGGAGCTTTCGTTAGGTGAAAAAAAATTTATTACACGGAAACAGTAAACTTGGATGCGATTGGTTGCCGAAGAAATTTTAGCATTATTTAATCGTCGCGCTGGTGAAGTTTTTTTGTACCACCTTTTGCAATATGATGCAGAAGTTTGCGAATAATTCATATACGTCGCGAAAAAATTCCCTGGAAACTTCTGAGAAATTAGAATGTAGGAAAAAAAATTATGAAAAAAACGTCGTGACATCGTTTCCTATGTATTTATCAATATTGTTCTGTGTTCCTTGAAAGTTTTGAATCTTCAATTACAGATTGTCTTAGATTCTCTGCGATGTCCTGAAAATTGTAATTATTCAAAGCGTGAACTGCCGATTGTTTGTGCTAGCGGTGGAGAATACGTAATCGAGTTTATTGAATTTTGATCAGTCGAAATAAATTTATTCGAATCAACAAAACTTTATTTAAATCACGTATGACGGGGTTGAGTGAAATTAATAAAAATATACGTATAAACCAAATGGGAATGTAACGTATAAGAGATAATTTAGACTTGGAAGAAAATCAGTTTCTGCAACAGATGGGAAAATTTGGTGCAAAGTACTGCACGTGGCATTGTTATAAGAGTGAATCGTCAAAAAAGGTCTAATGTCTCGGAGTTTTAGAATTTTTTTTTAAACTGTCAAAATTAAAAATCTCAATAATTTGTGAAAACGTTTGAGAAAAAACAATTTTCACCACATCAAGTACCAATTTCTCGAGAGCTCGCGTAATTTTATGCTCTTGTAATTACATAACGGAATTATTAATTTAGGTCAATACGCAAGCCTGGGTCCTGTGGCGGCTTACAAACGCTTCTGCCCACTGTTACGAGGACTCGGTTACGGAATGGTCCTGGTTAGCTCAATTGTGATGCTGTACTACAACCTGATTATCGCCTGGACTCTCTACTACATGTTTGCCTCGGTGGACGGTGAGAGTTGAGATACAAATCTCCTTTTCGGGTTCAGTGTAAGCCAACCATGTTGTACGATTCCACAGGTATTGGTGTTCTGCCGTGGGCTCACTGCGACCCGGCCTGGAGCACTCAAGACTGCTACACTCCAGAAGCCGCGGAGAATTGTGCCCGACAAAATACAACCTACTTCAGGGGAAACTGTCTGAACAGCACTCAGCTAACTGCACTTGTTCTTGGCGGGGAAAACGGAACTACAACCGTCCGACGGCCCCCGGCGGAAGAGTACTTTAAGTTAGTACATACTTATGTCGTCGTTTAATTTCTGTTTCAGTCATCGCATCGTGTTTCACCTCTTTTTTCGCTACTTGTTATTACTCGATTTGCGATTGTGAATATTGTAGAAGAATTATGAAAAATATGGATTGTTAACTTTTTTCTCAAGCGAATTTCCCAACTTTGTGCTTGCAGCAACCATGTCCTGGGTTTGAGCGTTGGTATCGAGGAGACGGGCTCGATTCGCACGCCTTTGGCGGTGTGTCTCTTCCTCGCCTGGGTGATCGTCTTTCTATGCCTCAGTAAAGGTGTTCAAAGCTCTGGAAAAGTGGTCTACTTCACGGCCCTCTTCCCGTACGTCGTTCTGGCAAGTAATCTAGTATATCGGTTAAGCTCGTCGTCCTCATTCATATAGATTATCGCACAGAAAATGTTGTATAATACACCGTCGTGGAGTTATCTTTAACCCCTTCAGAGATCTTGAGATTATCTTGTTCTCGACATTTTATTCTCATCTGATAACTTCCTCGTTAAGTGTTTTTTTTTCTCTCGCTATGTCTTCATGAAGGGTCATTTTTATTCAGCTATTAAATTACTAAATTGAAACGAATATCATTGAATTCGATTAAACGTTGTATAGATTGCCCTCTTCATCCGGGGAATACTTTTGCCGGGTGCCGGTGAGGGCATTCTCTTCTACCTAACTCCGGACTGGCGACGCCTGGCGTCGGCAAAGGTTTGGGGCGATGCGGCGGTCCAGATATTCTTCGCCCTGAGCCCGGCTTGGGGAGGACTGATCACCCTGAGCTCCTACAACAAATTCACCAACAACTGTTACAAGGACTCGCTCATAGTAGCGGTGAGCAACATCGGCACCTCATTTTTTGCCGGGCTCGTTATATTCTCGGTAATCGGATTCCTCGCCAACGAGCTCAAGGTGGAGGTCGCATCGGTCGTCGACCAGGGGGCTGGACTCGCCTTCATCGTCTATCCCGAGGTAGATGAGCGACATCGCGATATCAGTACAAACGTAACTCGCTCAAACGGCGGTTTAACAATCATGCTCTTTTACTGACCGCAGGTCGTTGCTCGCCTCCCGGTTGCACGACTCTGGTCTCTCCTGTTCTTCGTGATGCTTTTAACCCTGGGTCTGGACTCGCAGTTCGCCCTGATGGAGACCGTAACTACGGCGATCCTCGACGGCGTTCCGGCCCTCAGGAACTACAAGTTCTGGGTCGTCCTGGGCGCCGCGATTCTGGGATACGCTGGTGGCCTGATATTCACGACCAATGTACGTCTTCTAATTGACTTTTCTTCTTCACACCGCCCAACCAACGTTCTTACTCTCATCGACAGGCTGGCATGTACTGGCTGCAGCTGATGGACAAATACGCTGCGAATTGGTCGGTCCTTCTGATAGCCATTGGCGAGTGCATTCTCGTCGCGTGGGTCTACGGGGCTGACCGATTTCTCGACGATGTTGAGCAGATGATCGGGCCTCGTGGTCGATGCTGGCGTTTCTTCTGGACTTGGATGTGGAAGGTCGTTACTCCGGCTGCTTTATTTTTCATACTATTCTTCAACTGGGTAAAATACGAGCCTCTAAGTTACGGGACTTACATCTACCCTCGGTGGGCCGATGCTGTCGGATGGGCCGTCGGTCTGCTACCGGTTCTTGTCATCATCGGACTAGCCGTTGTGAGTTGATGTACACCTGATCCACAATCCTGTACCTATTTTTGACTGTAATCATTTTTGCGAGCGTTTTAATCCTGTCCGTTTCAGAACCAGTTACGCGGACGTCAACATCGACGTTGTAAGCGCTCCCAATACCCTTACGACGAGAACGACGACGACTACGACGACGAGGTCGACGATCTCGATGACATGGACGCCGATGGAAAGTCCAAGGGACGTTCTCGGCCCTCCGTTTGGTGCCGAGCTCGGGCCCTGCTGCAACCGACCTCTGATTGGGGCCCGGCGACACCGTTCAGGACGCAAGCGCGTACCCTACCACCCTCATCTACACGGGGTACGTGCCAGAATCGTACGGTTGGTGATCATTCTTCTTGTAATCTTTTTTCTCACTTCTCCTTCGATCAGAAAATCCGGGAGGATCTTCATCCGGAGGATACGACTCGGCTCGGGACACTATCGTCCTGGTGAACGGGAAGCCGATGGTTCAGCCACCCACGTGTCCCGGGCTTGTTACTGCTACGAAGCTACCCGGACCCTCGATACTGAAGAACTCTAGCAAAACGGATCTCGTCTGCACCTCGCAACAGGTCTGAGAAAAGGTTGATAATTGGCGGTACTTGAGGTGCGATTTTGGTTAGTATTGTTTATTATAGTTACTCGTAAGGCCGTACAAGCACTAATGTATAAACACGATCACACGAGAAAATGTTGAATTAAAAGATAAACAGGAAAATTATAGCGGCGCCTGTCGCGTAGAGCCTATCTCTATAGAGAGTTTCGACGGTTTGATGGACGGTATACTTACCATAGATGATATTAGGTATCCAATGTGTCGAATACCTACTCGGCGTGGTATTATCATTATCTAACAATAAGTAAGTGTCTATATACGCGTCCTAGGTGCCGATTATCATCCTAGTAGATTCGCGGGGCAAGAGATATATTAGAATTAGATGATGGATAGTGAGTCCCAGGTAACTTGGAGCGAGATTGAGAATGATGAAGAAGTACAAGAAATAAAAATCAAATTTCTCTATTTATAATATTATCAATGAGCCCTCATTCAAATAGGGCTGATGGTTATTTCGTTCAACTTTTAAAACGAATAATTTTTAATCGATGTTTTTTAGTAATGTTACCTCGAAAATTGTTCAGTTGAACTGAATTGTAAGGAATTGTTGAAATTGTATTGCTTAGAGTGCTTAGGTGTTATGATTTACGTGACGGTTGACTTTATCACAACTCGGATTATACTTTCACTTAATCCGGTCACATATTTACTACCCCTTCCTCTTACTATTTGTATTTTATACAAAAACAATCTTTTTTTTTCCCAATTTATTTTTTGTGTTTAAATCTTGGTCGTCGCTTTCCCGTATTCTTCATTCCCACGGTGCAAAATGTCTTTTGTTTGTTTTCTAAAAAAATATATAAGCAGGGTAAACGGTAATTGCTGCCTTCGCCTTCTGCAGTTCTTTTTTTTGTTTGTTTGTTTTTTTTTCTCAAGAAAGCTGCCCCTATTATACGATGTATAGTCAAATATGGATATATTATATCGATTGTTATATTTGTATCAATGTTTTTTATATTTGTAAGAATACGTTATTTTTTATTACGGCCTGCACGCGCTGGGCGCGTGGGCTAATCTTTGCGACTTGTGTCGATTATTATCAACTATATAATGATTTACCTACGTAGGTATAATACGGATGTGAAGACTCTGGAATATGTTGATGCATCAATCAATACATAAGATAACAAATAATAGAGATGTAACAAGAAGTTAGAAAAAAAAAAAAAAAAAAAACGCGTAAATTGAGAAAAAAAATTTCGATAAAGTTTAGAAAGCAACGGGATTTGCTTTGAATCGTAAAATATATAACAAATACGTTCGATGTGGAAAAAAAAAACTACCAAGATGATTTAATTGTCGTCGTAACTATCGTCGATGTTATACACATACCTATACATTATACAAACCACAGAGTTTACATATACAATACATATTAAACGTAGTTTGTTATCTTTGAGGCTGAGGTAAAGAAAAAAAATTAATGCATATGATTTAAAACGGAAAATAAAACCTTGTTAGAAAAAAGAGCAAAAGATGAAATCAATTAAAAATCTATTAATTAATACTTATATACTTGGCAACACATATCAGAACACAATAAAATAAAATCATGAAGTTGATTAAAAAATTTAAGAGTCAAGTATAAAAGAAGAAAAATTTGTGCAATAAGTACATATTAATACGTAATATATGTATAATGTAATATATTATACAGTTATCAAACTCAATCAGAGCGTCCAGTCAATAAATCTCAGAATATCATTAGGTGTATACGGGGACATGTTAATATTGTAGTACGTTTCTCTGTTTCGATAAGTTGTCGAATGAAAAATGTGAAAATATCCAGAATCATGTAGAGTATGTATGTATAGTCAATCATAGATCTATTAGTCGTACGTACCTATACCTATGTACTACATCTTGGGTGCTAGCGTCTCCTCTGCACGTGCGCAGGCCGTGCACACGCTTATGTGTAAGATAATAATGATAATAACAACAACATTAATAATGATAATGATAACAACAACAACAACACAAACAACAATAATAATAATGATGACGATGATGACGATGATGAGGATGATGGTGATGATGATGATGATGATGATATAATAGTGAGAGTAATAATAGTGAAAACAAAAATGGTAACAATAATAATTAATCGCATTATACATGTATAGAAATTAAGTATATAACATAGCGGTTGTGTAATTTATCGGTGCGGTGACCTGCAGAGATGAAAACAGTATTTTGTTAGACTTACAATATTACAGATATTAGTATAATGAACAAAGTCCAGATGGTTAGATATTTCGAAGACATTATGCGCTGTAAATAATTATGGTTGACATTTTATTTGGAATTTGTTGAAAAATTTAATGTCGCATTACGACATCTATTCAAAAGTTAAAACATACAAAACTAATTGAAAATAAAATCTATTGCAGAAGGTCTGTTTTACAAAACAAATTTAAATGATCCATATAAATTGACATAAAAATAATCATCATCGTAAAATCGTACCAAACTTTTTTACAGCGTATATATGCATATTATATATACACAGACGCGCATATATATGTATATATACATACATATATAATATAATTATATATAACTGTTGACAAAAGGCATACGGAATTGTCCAGATCTAGATGTACCTTATATGTATACATATACACTAATATTGTAGAAGAATTGAATATTATACATACATATACGTATACCTCTATGTTGAATATTTAGAAATTTTAATTATCTACAAAAATGCGAAACAACGTAATTACGATCATGGAAGTAGAATGAGTTGATATTGTCTATAAGTATAAATTGATTCCACAGCGTTACGGTCGCTCCTGCAACCAAGTCCAACGTAGTTTGGCAGTTTGATGTGCAACACGTGAATTAACTATAAAAATGTTTCCTAAGTTTTCAAATGATCGACTTGGTAATTATTATTGACATTATGATATAATCCGCGCGATTCTTTGATGCGAATGGAGTTATCGTTGTTCTACACCTAGTATTGTTGACTAATGTCCAGGTTATTGACTCACTGTTCTATACGCGTCATTAAAATTAAAACACTTTGCGGAAAAGTACTGTAACTGGCGGTTTGGTCAATAACAGTAGAACGCAAATTTGAGCGTGATTTTTGAAGAGTGCAGGCACGACGAAAACGCTTGAAGAAGCGCCGAACGCTGTAAATAAATACTTACACATAGAAATACTAATAAATACACACACACACACGCGCGCACACACAAACATATGCTGACACATATTTACATATGTATATAGTATGCGGGGTATATCGTCGTCAATGTTTACATGGAACGCCAGCTCGTGTTCCATTTTTTTTTTCACTGTCACGTAGACGAAAGGATCAGCAACATTGCTGAATTTGAGCGAGCGCAATAATATCCGCAATCACCTTATATCCTTGTATCAAATGACGTTCTATACATATGTATATTATGCGTTTTTAGCGCGTTACTGAAAGTAAAGATATACATTATACACAGTATATAACACATATACATTATATGTATATATTGTAACGTTGCAACAACCCGTAAACTAGCAAGTTGTTAAGTAATGATGTTAAGCATACTATACATAAATCTCGGTACATATGTAATTATACATATAGGAACGAAACAGGTGAATGTACAGTGTGTAGATATCCAGTCAGATCTCCTTCTCTGCTGACTCTGCTGTCGTCGAAGTTTCGACGATGTTTTTAAAATTTCTTGACTTTCAGACTATTGAAAAATTTTTGACTATTCTTGTGTATAATCGTTTGGAGCAAAATTATGAATCACGTTTTATTTTAATTAACATGATGATTTTTTTTGCAGTGAAATTATCCTAGCAGTTTATTCCAAGATTTTTCCCTGAAATACTAATATGCATCATTTCAATTTGTACAATTTTTCGCAGGAGCCTCCATCATAATTTCAGTCGAAATATTGGTTATTTGATGAGTTTCAGTGAATTCCATTAAAGGTACACAGGCAAGGAATGATAAACAAAACCACCACTTTCAGGCAGGGAAACTTTACTGTATCACTACCACTGTATTTATTACATAAACTATACCAACAAAAGACAGGTATATCTATGTATATTAATAAAAATATATACTATGTTATATGGAAAAATAATAACATATAATATAATATATATTACATGTATACGTTATAATCCTCAATGATTCGTGAAGTTAATAAAGTGTTGATATACATGGTCGATGAATCTTTAATGTAGGTCTCATAATTTATAATTATGTGTTTGAACCATTCCGGATCTGCGGTACAAGAGCGGATTGTTTCGTGGATTTTTTCAATGGATAAACGTGTCTCCATTTCACGAAACGGACTTTCGGATTCTCTCCAAATCTTCAATATCGATTTAGACCGAACTTATCGGTGGTCGCTACTTTGAATCTTGATATTACACCCACAAAGTACTGAACAAGTTTTTCATCAATAATGTTAATATTAATTCCGAACGGCTGAAACTCGGAAGAATATTGTTGCAGGAAATTTTTACTTTATTCATAATCTCTTACCCTATATTAATTTCAACATAGATAAAACACGTGTGAATTACAATGACGGCGATCAAGAACATATCGCAGTCCTCATTCTCAACAACGTCGTGTAAAGGGGTTTGGCGCAGAGGAGAATTCCACCGGCGATGTAGGCGGCTACGGTTAAATCTCTGCCAGTCTCTGTCCCGGGCCACCACCCCTTATAGACGCCGGTTATTTGCCCGGCTAACAGCAGGGCCATTGTAATTATCCCCAAACAACTGTGAATCACCTTCCGGGCCACAAGGCTCACTTTACCAAAGCAGGCCCCCGTGTTCAGGCAAAGAACACCGTTCAGGGTTACGACGACGCTCAATATAGGGCCTGCTAGACCCACGCGAGCATGGTCACTCCGGAAGTGGCGAGATCCGTGGTTCATCTTGTTGGCAACGACTGTCCCGAAACCAACCGCCAGTAGCCCTAGACCCAGGATGTGTAGGACCCAATGAAGCCTGATGCGACCTGGTCTTGACATCCATTTGACGAGGAGAGCTTCTCCGGAGACACCGAGGACAGCCTCGGTCATCAGGAAACAGCACTGCGGTAATTAGATCGATCAGTTTTGGTTAATGCGGAGTGGATATTATCGTGATTTTATTGTTTCAGACATTGCGGATGGTAAATTTTAGTGATCCATTCGTGATCGTGGTTATACTAACCCCAACCGTGAAACATGCGGGATGCCAAATGAAAAGTGAATAATTTAGCTGGGCGCAGAGGATGACGATGTAGACAGCTGGTATCAGGAAGAGAAGGTGAACGATGCAAGAAAAGCCGATCGCTAGCCAGTTTATGCAACCTTTCTCAGCGGTCATGGTTCAGCGTTTGGGCTGCAACCTGCACCCCACACAGTACCTTTGCAAGGTGAAATATATTTTAATTAGAGTGGGACGAAGATGGGCAAGATCGCCAAAATTTGAATAGAGGATCAGAAGCTGTTTTACGTGAGATGTCACTACGGCTGGTACTGACTTTGGTGTTAAGTTGTCGGAACTCCGGATAATCTCGCGGAGACGAGTGTCAGACAACGGACGAAGTATGATGAAAACTTTAAACGACTGTCTATCAAATGCACTTTTGAACGTTTGCTCAAAAAGTGATTCTCGTCAAGCACGTATTTATATATCGTTTGTTTAATCTAGTCACGTAACTCTCTATGGATGTTGGCAGAATCTGTGATTAATTTCTTACAAGCTTCGATCATTTATCACTGATTGTTCCTGTAATGGAAAGAATTACAATTGTTGTCTACAAGTTTCGATCACTGATTGCTTTTAAACACCTTTCAAATGCAATGTGTAAAATTACGCGAATCAGCGATTTTTCATTTAGGCAATGACTCATCGAATTTTAGAATGTACATTTACTATCTTACTCGAATCATTACATATTTTATATCTTTTGGAGAGCGGGGAGATCGGGACTGGACGTGATTGATGATGGTATAATCTGGGGTGTATAACGTATAATATTTTGTTATCAAGTTGCAAAGTATATTTATCAGGTACTTCTGATTTTTTGATTTTTTTCAAATATTCTTTTACAGTCTGTCCCACATAAATGGAATCGTATCAACTTCACAACTTATGCAACGGAAAAGGAACCTTGAAATTGTATTCGAAATTTCTTATACGTTATAGAAATATTGCAAATTACATATTTATTATGTTCACTGAGAGAAATTCGTAGTTCCGTTTACTGCACAGTCCTTAACTATTTTCATTTTTTACCACACTTGAAAAATATATTTTCGTGGGAACACAATTTTTTTTTTTGTGAATACCCAAATTGATGAAATGATTTTTTCAAAATTGCAAAAAATTTAATTTCGTAAAATATAATGACAAATACAAAATATCGATTTAGATTTAGTCAATGTAATAAAATAGTACTTTGTTCACATGGTATTATCCAAATATTGAAGACCTCCTGGTAGATTGAATTAAATCGTTTCATACAGTTCGCTAAATTTATTTGGTGGATGAAGATTAGTAAAATTTACTAATATAGTAGATAATTACTAATTAATTACTACTAGCAAACAATGCGTTACATCTTCAATCTACAAAATTTTTCACTGAAGTGGCAAAATACGCTCTGTGTCGGGTTAAAAGTCTTTTCTCGCAAGACAAGCAAGACGAGGAGTTATTAGGAGGGGATCCAGAGATCTGTATAGTATAATTAGCAGAACTAAATCATTCGTGGTAAGTTCACAATGGCATATTGCTTTGTCATTGTTTGATGTGACACTTAATTCGTTAGCATAAATTACAATCTGATGATAATTTTTTCACTTACGACAACTAAACAATCATGTTTCAATTTTGTACAAAATGATTTCAATGTGTAGATCTAATTTCACAATCGCAATAGAATGTATGGGATTGCGGTGCCGAACCTTAATTTCAACAATATTCAAACAGTTTTTGTAACAATGCCTATTTTACTGAATTTTTCTAGCTACTATAACAAATGAATAAATGCCTTGATCTGAATATTTGTTGACTGTGCGTTTACTGCAAATTTGGACCACACTTCTTGATGAGATTGTGAACTTAAACCATCTTAATTAATTACGGATGATAAATTCACCTGATATAGTTCAAGTTTCAAAGGTGAGAAACAAATCTGACAGCACCATTTTGATCATAGTTTAACTAACGTTGCATTGAATTCCTGAAGTTATCCAGAACCGCATGAATCTATTCATATAGGAATGGTGTGGCGACGCACACCCATCAAGAAGAAACTCCGCGGATCCTCAGTATCGTTGTATGAAGAGGCTTGGCGAGGAGGAGAATTCCACCGACGACGTAGGCCGCCCCGGTCAAATGTCTGTCGATTTCGGAGCTGGGCCACCAGCTCGTGTAAATGCCGGTAATTTGGCTAGCCAGGAGGAGAATCGTCGAGAAAATACCACCGCATCCATGAAGAACTTTTCGGCGAGTTATGCTCGATTTAACGCAGCACATTCCAGTGTTCAAACACAGGACACCGTTCACGGCCACTATAAGAGCTAACGCGATAGCAAAAACACCCAGTTTTCCATGGATGAAAGCGGCGTGGACAGAACCGAATTGGATACGGTGAGCTATGATCGTCCCTAAGCCAACCGCCAGTAGTCCCAAACCCAGGACGTGGAGGATCCAGTGAAGCTTTACGCGACTTGGCATTGGCATCTTCGAGGAGAGAAGAGCCTCTCCGGAAATCCCGAGGATGGCTTCGGTCATCAATAAAC
Organism: Diprion similis; assembly: GCF_021155765.1. Lineage (NCBI taxonomy): Eukaryota > Metazoa > Arthropoda > Insecta > Hymenoptera > Diprionidae > Diprion > Diprion similis. The sequence continues at coordinate 6,447,348 of NC_060115.1, read as the reverse complement.
AACACTGCGGGAATTAGGTAGAATTAGGCTCGGGAGAGAAAGGTACAAGTGTGCTAACTGGATCCTTGTGTCTTACCTTTATTATCTTGTTATCTTACCTACATGATCGTCTACTAACCCCAACCGTGAAGCATGTCGGATGCCAGATGAAGAGCGAATAGTCGAGCTGGGCGCAGAGGACAACGATGTAAACAGCTGGTCCGAAGAAAAGAAGGTGGATGATAAAGGACATCCCGACGGCTGGCCAGTTAGTGGCATCTTTTTTGGTAATCATCGGTTTTTTATTATCCGCAACCTTTACCCATTAAAATAACGTGAAAGTTAATGGGATCCAAAGATTTACATTACATTCACTATGTAATTTCACTATAATAATTACCGTGTTTGGCTCACTGTTTAACAATTATTCAATGCCGCTGGCGTAATTTGGATAGAGTTTCCTGACTCTTTTGTGCAACGAATAAAATAACCGGTTGTTTTGTGGACCTGCGCCAAGTATTATATCAGTTAAATTAATCAGGGGATAATGATGGCCACAATGATATTGTCATTCAGTTTCTGATGCGCATGTAAACGTAGGCCGCAGAAGCACATCCTTGTTAAGCATGGATACACCTATCGTATACGCAATCCAGTCACGTACCGTTTATCAGCCGACATAAGCAATAAGCCTGCAATAAATTTCTTTCTACTGCTTTTGATCATTATCATAAAGCTTTGCTTACGCAGAACAGTTCTCAAGCGCTTGAAATATTGAATCTTTTTTACAAAATCTTTCTAGATGTATAGTAATGTTAACTGTGGAATGTGGTCAGCAATTTTTTTTCGTAATTATTGTCCCTTGGTGCCAAGACTGTGTGGAGATATAGAAATAATTTTCTACGATTTTTTGCATCCCTTTACTGACAGTGAGATAATCTTGGATCTTTTTGAAAACATTGATTGAGAGAGAATTTTGATACGCAGATCGTTCTACAAAGATTACGAGATTAGCACACTTTGCGAGACTAATGGCACGTACATTAGGAACTATTTGATAAAAGTACCGATTAAAGATAGATTGTACTAACGGTTCTTTCGTGTCAGAAAGTCTGTATCCATTTAACCTAATGGTATAAACATGGATATATTACCTTATCAATTCATAGAATGTACTTATCATAGTGTAAATATTTCATTATTAATATCATTTGAAGAGCGAACTGCAGAGGAGGACTACTTTCTGACTGATTGCAATCGCATAGCGTGGTGAGTGCAACATGCAGTATCTCGTTATCAAGCTATTGCACAGTTGTGCATATATTAGTTAACGTTTGACCTATTGTTAGATAAATATTCCCAGTGTTTCTTAATAATAATTTATGGCACGAAAAAACATGCTCAAAATATCTGACAGAGTGTGATGAAAGCTCTTCTTTGATCTTACATCATACCTGAATTGTACTCGGAAAATATGACAATACAGTAGATACCAAAATTTTGGCAAAATTTTATTCAACACGGTGTGTCAAAATATTCGGGGTAGAAAGATGGATTCAGTCTAAAAAAACACCTCCGTCGTATAATAATTTTTTACGTGCATTTATTATTATTATTCATGCTATCGTTAGATTTTTTTACAATATTAGTGTGAATAACGATACCTTATGTATAACCTACGTGCTATTGTGGTTCCTAAAATATAACTTATAACAGTAATTACAGTATTATTAGTACTGCGACAAGTACTATTCTTTTGCACGTATCAGAAGGATTGCATTTCAACTGAACATCCAATTCTTCATCACCAGTATTGATAAAGGGGATGCGAATAAAAGTAATAAAGAAAAATATAAGTGTAATGGGCGGGAAATTTCCCTATATACATTAGAAAAAACATATTTTATATGAATAATACTTTTCGTTCCCACTGTAATATGCTTTTTCCACAATTGAAGAAATGCGGTGAATTTTTAACAATCACGAATGATATTCTCTGACCGAATTAGTTTGTTTTATTGAAAAAACGTATAATTCTTCATTTGCGTAGGCACAGAGGGAGGAATTCGATTACGTTGTAACTACGATTAAATACTATGTGAAAATCCCGCGAATTCTGACCAGCGTCGTGTAGAGAGGTTTGATCAGGACGATAAACAGGCCGACTACGTAGGAGGAGACTGTAAGGCTTACGCCAAGCTCACTGCCGGGGAATGACCTCTTATAAAGGCCGGTAAAGAGGGTGGCGAAGAGCAGGATAATTGCGACGATACCGCAGCAGCCGTGGACCAGTTTCAGGCTGGCAAGGCTCACCCTCGGAGACAGCAGACCGGAATACGATGTGGAAACTCCGCCCAGGGCGACGACGTAGGCGACGATCACCGCGGTCAGACCCAGCTTTCCATGGTCCGATGTAAAGTGGTTACTATTGTTTCTTATCTTGTTGGCTATGATGACCCCGAATCCAACCGTCATTAGCACCATACCCAGGATGTGTAACAGCGAGTGAACCCTGATACGATTTACCCTCGACGATTTTGAGAGGAGCAAATTCTCCCCCGATATCGCAAGGATGGCCTCAGTCATTAGCAGAGCGCACTGTGGAAATTACGGTTGTTTATGGTAGGTACTGGGTGCATTGGTTTGAATTTGAATTGCCTATTGAATTTATCGTATTATACACTTGTGAAAGAGAACACCATGTATAAGGTACTCCAAATCAGTTCACAGGCACTCGATGATAATAGGTATATATGTATTTATAACTTTGTGATTCATCAGTGATTATACTTTATCAGTATACTGTGTTGCAGATTGGTCTAGAATCAGCCCATTGTTCACCAAACGTTTTGCTTAGTGCTTTTACGTATATTATTGCATACACACTTACCCCAACTGTAAAACATGTTGGATGCCAGACGAAGAGGCTGTAGTCGGCCTGTGCATAGAGGACGACGATGTAGATCGAAGGCGCCAAGATCAGGAAGTGGGCTAGGATACTCACGCAGAGATCCACCCAAATTTTGGTGCTCTTTTCGGCGAACATGGCTTAGGATTTGGGAAGATTAATTGCTGTACTACCTTTGTGGAAACAAATTTTTAATGGTTTAAGAGAAAAATAAAACTTCGACACGAATGTGAGATCTGAAATTTTCACGAGCTGGTTGAGAGCGAGCGACACTTTTATATACGACGGTGAGGTGTCAAATTTATAAAATACGTGTTAGGAAACACCCGATTGCTTTTACTGTCTTAAAATGAGTCACTTTTAGTTCCGTAAATTATTGTTCACTCGGATTAATCGTTGTATTACACTTTAAAGTGGAAAAAATTCGACGTTCACATGCCCGAGGTAACTTGGGCTTTGCTTCTTCATGTGCAATGCCATTCTGATTACAGGCGAGACGAGAATGTGTCCGTGATAACGTCAGATAACGAAGTAATAGATCATGTTCGTTGGGCATTAGGACTTGGTCAACCGAAGCGCCAAGTATTAAAAGTTTAAATAACGGTTAAAAATACGGGATAAAGGGAAGAAAATTCATGGACCGTGTGATACGACGTCACATAATAAAATTAGTGGTGCAATGCAATAGGTCTTTAACTATATTCGTGCAGCATAACAGTTACAATTCAACATGTTGCTGCACAGCAATATCAAAATGAAGTAAAACAGTTAGAATTGTTTTGCTCCGCGACTTTTATTTAACGTACCTACTATTACGTACAAAAATGGTTTAATTAAAAAATGACGCCATCGATCTGACTTCTAATCAGTACTTCAATAAATATATTCTCAATATCGAGATAGACGTGAAATCCTGCTGCAATTGTGTTGCAGATTTCATTTAGAAGTATTGAAATAATTTTAAGTATCAATGAATATTTCAAACATTTTATCACGTGTAATTTTTCCAATGAAAACTCACTTGTGGCACTGAATGATTATATTATATCTTGCGATTATAACACCGTCATTATGTTTCATTGTACATACATCGATTAATTTGTCACGATTTTTTTAGGTACAAGCAATTACATATATTTGGTATATAGATAGTATCTCTTAACGCCTACTGTTACAAAAGATGGAGATTAATGATAAAGTTTCTACACCTTACAATTTCCAGAAATTCCGACTCGGTGCAAGTATTTATTGGACGATTTTGTGCTGGAAATAAAATATTCTGATTAGAAAAAGCGTGATGTAATGCTCGGTTTTTAGTGAGAGCATCAACGCTGGAACATTGTATCACATTTGAATGTCAAGCACCATGTGCGAGTCACCCGATAGGCGTTATCGCCACCTGTCGATAGAATTTGAGATAACCGATCGCAAGAGTATACATATCGTATGCTTAATTCAATTGACTGATACCCTATTTTATGATACACATTACTTGCGTCTGATACTTCCGCACGACTCAATGAAGTCAGTGATACTGCCAAATGAACATTTAGTGTTTATACACTTTGTACCAATTTCCAGAGATTATTAGATTGGTCGAGTTGTTACACGCTTCCAGTATCTGATCGCAAGTAACGCACATCAGTCAAGGTGACGATTAGTCAGAGATTATTCGCCAAATTGCGGAACTCATATATCTTATCAATTTTCGAATATAATCCACCGAGAAAGATATACCAAGGTCTGGAACGTAGAATTGTAATCCATCGTCGCAATGTCTGTCTGGCAATCAGCAGCATTCACCTGGCCTCTAGCATGACTGAGAACATCATCGGAAATTCCTACTGAGACTATGCAGAAATTTTAATCTCCTAGTTGGCATAATATGAAACCATAACGCAGTTCTCATTATTCACATAGTTTTGAATAATCAATCCGCTTGCTTCGCCGCTAGATATTTATCCGGACGATGCAGGTTGGCTTCAGCGTTCACTGTGGCACGGCCCTGAATGCGGTTGTCATGGGTACGCACGTGGCCAAACAAGGTTGTCACGCGTACCTTGGTAACAGTGACAGTACATTATGACATCGTTTGTAAGAAACAACCCAAGTGACATTTCCCCTTCAACCTTGTCACATTTTGTCAAGTCCATTGTCACTTCATGAGCTTGGGTAAAAGTGTTCCTTTGAAACAATTCAAATCGAGCTGTACGGTATTCGAAAATGGTGAAGCTTGACGGAGGGAGATCGTTGATAGTATCAACGGCTTCACATTATTTCGGAGTTCCGGTCGACGCGAATCCAGGAATCGCGGCTACTCCTGAGGTCGACAAATTCCTCGATGAACCTTCGTGCAAGACGTTGTGCGCCCAGCCCCGAGAGTCGGAGGACATGGGACTAAAACTCACTATCGAGCTACCCTCCCGTGGAGGCAACACCTTGGTCTTCTTCAAGGTAATTAGATTTCCTCCTAATTCAAGATTACACCGCAAGCACTGATTCGTCCTGGATTTTTCAGGTGAAAGCTGCCTCAGTGACAGACGAGAACTTCCACGACCTGGTTCAGGTCGCGACGACAGGTGGCAACGCGAAGCGTGCGGGTTCTTCCAACACGGGGGAAGGCTCAGCTCTGTTGAGTGCCCTTCGCCTGGTCTGGGGTCCGGCTTTACAGCGGGCGGGGGTCACTGGAGATCTGCTGAAGAGGCTGGAAGAGGGTCTTCTTGGACCCCGGCCGACCACTACGGTCCTTGAAGAACAGGCAACTTGGGAGAGACGGGCTAGCGGGGGGAAAAACTCCGAGGAACGACGAGTTGCCCTTGAAGCTACGGAGACTTTAAAGCGAATGAGAGTCGAGCTGGATCGCGCTGCGGCTTCACGGTTGGTTTCGGCTCTTCTTCTGACCTCATAATCTCGCATTTGTTTATCACCTTCGCTTAACCTGATTATATCAGAGAAAGCCTCGAGGCCGCTGAGGAGGCGTTGGAAGCGGTTGCTGGGTACGTCGACGACCTGTGGAAGCTCGAGGGGTCAGCATACTCGGAGCATAGAATGAGATCGTTGCTCGACGTTATTGGTAACGAAATCGTCTCCGTCACGGAGTCTCTCGTCAATGCGCAAGTAATTGGGGCCGGTGACGGACCCCAGGTGAGGGATGAATCTGTGGCCATCGGGGCGAGCCTCTGCGAGAAGTGGACGCTTTCCTGTGAAAGACTAACCGGACTCTTTTGGCCCCACCAATCCCTTCATCCTTGGAAAGGCCCGGTTCACACGCCTCAGAGATGTGCCAGATTGGGAAAACGACTTAGGTATGTCAGATAAAGGACCTCCTTTTGTAAATTTAAAAAACATGTTATTTGTACTCCAGCATTTTACTCTCGCACGATAGAGTCAACTTTCCTGGAACGCTATTTTGTTTCAGGCTCCTTACGGAACTTCGTGCTCAACACCGGCAGCTGGTTAGACTATTGACACCAGGTGAGCGTGCCGCACTCGGAGCGGACCATCTACTACGAGTCTTCGATGAAGTTCAAGGTAAGCTACTGAACTTGGAAAGGTGAACTGATAGGGTGCCACAGCCTAGTGTTTTTCCTTGTTTTTCGCAGGCCTCAGTGCGGACGAGGACGAGGCTGCATGGGAACGAGCTAAGCGGAAGGTTGAGGACTCCTTGGGACCCGCCGAAGAAAGGGTAGCTGCAAAGCTGCGTGCCCAGTTCTCCGGGGTTCGAGGTCCGGCTGGCTTGGCTGCAGAATTTCGTCGCTATGGGGAACTCCTAAAAAGAGAAGCTCTGAGGAGGGCGCTTCGTGGCGAGCGAGAGGCTCTGCTTTCGGCCGTCAGCGGTCTTGTGGGTTCGTTAAACGCTTAATTCAAGTGAAATATCCGAATCTCATCCCGCCCCTTGGTATAAACAATTGCGACGCTTCGTTACAGAATCTTATCAAATCGGCCCAGACACGGTTCGCCTCCTCGATAGTCCTCGCATCCTTCAAGATATCCAGGCCGCTAGGACAGCTGAGCTCAGGCTCGAGGGACTGAGGAAACTCGTCAAAGAACTGCTTGCGGATCTTCCTGGATATGAGGATGCAGTAACGACCATCACCGCGGCTTTGAAAGAGGCCGCATCGCGGAGACAAGAGTTCATCGAGTCGTGGGTAAGACGAGTGAGAAGCGAGCAATCAGAATGACATTGGTTTCCGATCACATGATCAATCCAATTCTCTTCTCACTTGTTGAATTAGACCAATGAGGTTCGAACAGCGGTGATATCGAAGGAGCTGAGCCTTGACGCGGATGGTGCAGTGGTTGAGCTAACCGGGGCGAGCATGATGCGCGTTACCTACGACCCGCGGCTGACGCAACTCGTTCGCGAGGTCCGAGCACTGGCTGGGCAAGGTGAATATCTCCCTTAACGAATCGTATCGACACCCCAAAAAAATTCATGCACAATTTTAACCAGGAATCGAACTTCCTCGTGAGATTGGCCAGCTGGCTGAAAGGTCAGGAGCCTTGGCGAGCCGCGCTAGGGCTTTGCAGCAGGTTGCCACCTTCCACAACACCATCGGGGATCGCATGGTCCCGTCTCAAAGGCCCCTCATGCTTGTGGCCGCGTTGGAATTGGCTCGTGCAGTTCGCGAACAGTCAGGAGTTGCATGGAACGACCCCCAAAGAGTCGACGCATACACTGCGCGACTGAGGGAGCTGGTGAGTGTCCTTTCCATTTTTTTAGTGAATCTCGACTTTTACGATTCCACGGTGAATGAAACCGAACAATTCATTGCTAAGTTTCTGTACAGTTGGTAACAAACATCCGTTAACGATCTCTGTTATCTATGTCTTCTAGGTGCGTAAATTTGCGCAACAGAATTCGGAGTTGAGTGAAAAACACTCGGCTCTTTGCGAACGCGTGGCGAGTTTGCTCAAAGGGGATGCCGTAAATTTAGCGACCAATCAAAACGGATGGAAGGAGACGCTGCGTAATATGCGGTCCACGGTCGACACAGTCGAAGGACAGTACGGCAACACCAAGGCGTGGAAGCTGCACTGGGATCGTCAGCTGTTGAAGGCACTTGGCGTAGCTTACCGGTAAGAAAATTTAACTTCTTTGACTCTGACGTCTGTTTATATCACTTCTAAATTCATCTTGTATCTCATACAGGGCTGCGCTGCCCTCGCTTCTTCAGAAGCTCCCGGAAATCCGAGTTGAACTTGTATATCACGATGGCCGTCTTCAGTGGCGGCCCCCAATGGAAGAGGTCCGAGCGAAAGTTTATTCCGCGCTCCGTCGGTTCCTCGCTATTCCCACGAACTTCAGGGGCGTTGGCGATGCTGCCGAAGGACAATTCGGTGGCCTCGTTCGACGCAGCGCTTATCTATTCGGGCGTGTCTACGCGGAGGCGGAAATCGTTCTTGCCGCAATGGAAGCGACCCGTGTCAAGTGGATACCACTCGCTGCCCCTGCAAGAATGGACCCTGGTGAACGGTGAGATCAATTCTTCTCTACAGATTAGTAATTGGTGCACTTGATCGATCTGATGATAATTGATAAATTACAGATTGAAAAGTCGTCCACCTGTTGAGTGGGAGAAGGCCTTCAAGGATGCCAAGCAGTGGGCCCAGGAGGTGAAACTTTTCCATTTACACATTAGAGAACAATTTCTTTTCCCTTCTCAATGACATTCACTCACTTGAACAGTTTTCACCAGGTGGGCCGATTGAGGGGAAGTGAAATTCGCCTGTGGTGCATTCGGGTGGACACAGGGACGGCAAGAGCAGACCTTGAGTCGACAACGCGAAGGAGTTGGGAGCGTCTCTCGGTGGATCTGAGAACGGAGGCGTCATCACGATTGGTTGCAGTAACTGAGTTCCTCTCATCGGCTTCGCAGGAACTCGACCGACGTCCGAGAAGCATAGAGGAAATTGGATTGGCCCGTGAGGCATACGCAAGAATACGTGATGATGCTACCGGAATTGCAAACGAGCTTGAGGACATCGCCGGACTCGCAAGAGTCCTGGCAGCCTGGACCAGGGAGCGACTTGAAGGTAGGATATGGTTAGCTGAGAATACTCGCTTTTAGAAGAACTAGTATGTTGCGGAAACTGAGTATTATGCAAGGAAAATTCTTCATTCGAGTAGGAACTTTAAAGTTTATCGGTTTGGAAAAATTCACGGTTGATGTTTGGTCGTGGTCGTGGAAAATATTGGTATTTGCATCCAATAGTAATCTGTTTCCGCGACATAAGGGTCCCCCTGAAAGCAACGAAAAGTGAATGAAGAAGCACCTGAATTCCTTCAGGGGTAAACGGTGCGAGGGCGGCATGGGAAGGCCTTGGAGATCGGCTGGAGCGACACCAGACGGTGATAACGCGGCAAATGGAAGATGCGAAGTTGAATCTTCGGCACAGGTACGTTGCATTACGAGATGACAGGGAGCGATGGGAGGTGAGGTGGAGTTCGAGGTCGGAAGTAACTGACGTCGAGTGGCTCGTAGCGACACGAGAGCGATGGTTTGCTTTGAAGGCGATAAAAAAGGGGCTTGATGAGGAGTGCCGTCGGCTCGGTTTGAACCTTGTTGAAATTGGGGTGGTTAGTATATTTCTTTGTCTTCTTTTTTTCACGCCAATTTTTTCTGTGAAAATTCCATTCCTCTGTAGGATGACCTTCAAACCGACCCAGATGAGAGTGGAGTCCCGGCGTCTGCGGAAATTGAAGCAGAACTTGAAGCTCTGGAAACTAACTGCAAAGTGCAAGCCGAGTTTATAGAGGAACTTGGCAAGCAGGAGGCGGAGGAGTGGACCGTTGCGAGGAGGAGGTTACCCCGTTTTCAGGACTGGCTCGACTCGTGGGAAACTCGGATTCGGGGTCCTGCAGCGGGACTTGAACAGGACCCAACCAGACGAGTCACTTTTGTTGAAAAAAGAATTCGTGAAATCAGGTCTGCGGTTGAGTGGGCACAGCATCTTCGATCGGACGATCTCGTCGATGAACACTGGGCTGAACTTACCGAAATCCTTGGTCTGCCGGCCAAAAAGCTCCAGGATGTTACTCTTGGGCATGTTTTGAACGCTGCTTCTGTCATTAACGAAAAAATTGAATATATCAAGGTAAGAATGGGGACGTAAACGAAACTGAATAAAAGATTACAACAATTTTAATTCTTTAACGAGACAATATTCAGTCTTAGAATAAATTCAGTCTTCAGATAATGTTTATGAATTTTTCTTCCTCTCTACTTATTATGTGTTAATCGCTCTAGATGGTGACCAAGAGGGCTGCTGCTGAGGGAGGTATTCGTCAGGCACTCGCTGAACTCGAGTCCTGGGAAGGATCCGCCTCCCTTCCTCTGCAATCGTCTAAGGACAGCCAAGGAGCAATCGTGCACACTGTTGTGGAATACGCTGGTCTTTTAGCAAGGGCAGGTTTGTGTTCATGCAACTTGTACGTGGGTAAAACGGATAATACTTGCCCGTACTTGAACAACCATAATGAGAATTTTTCACCGAGTTCATGATGCAAATGAATGTCAACAACAGGTGAGCTACGGCTTCTCCTGGAGGGAGCTAGAAGTTCTTCTTGCTATGAGAGATTTGCGGCTCGAGCAGTTCGCTGGGAAGCTGCTCTCTCCGAGTTAGAAGAAAGGGTACGAATCCTGAGCGCAGTTCAGAGAAAGTGGATTTACTTGGAGCCAATATTTGGCGGAGGTGCAGCGCCCAACGAGGTTGCCAAATGGATGAGAGCTGATAAGGAGTTCAGGTACGTAAAGAAACTAGAGTTAATTTTTGTGGTTGTGCAGACAATACAGAAATCGATGTTTTTTCAGATATCTAATGGCAGAAATATCAAGGGACCCCAGAGTCCCGGCATTACGACGACTTCCTCTTCCTGCCTTAGTAGATCTCAAGGATGCTTTGGACCGGTGTCAGCGCAGCCTGGATGAATTCCTCGAGGTAATATTGTCGCGGTTCTATCTTTCTCTTTCTTTTATCTCCGCTTGTTCTCCGTATAAACTTGAATTATGCGTATGATTCAAAGGAAAAGCGAGCTGCATATCCGAGGCTCTATTTCCTGAGTGACGAAGACCTTCTGGAATTGGTGTCCGGAGGACGAGGATTGGAGGCACACTTGCCTAAATTGTTTCCAGGACTTGGTGGCGCTATTACAGATCGAAATTTTCTGAAAGCCGTTATATCTCCGGAGGGCGAGGTGATCAAGCTGCCGAGAGATATTGAGCTGACAGAACCGTTACCGGAGTGGCTCGACGCTCTTGAAGCCGGCATCAGGGACGCTTTGCGTCTGAGCTTGGACGAGTGTTTGGCAGATTCGTCACCCGACCCTTCGCACTATCCCGCCCAGGTAATCAAATAGGTTCTCTTCTCCATTTTGACACTATACAGCGTTGTGCCAAATCTATACAGATTCTCCTTCTCTCGGAACGAATTCGGTTCACGGAACGATGTGAGCGAGCGATGCGTGAGGGCGTTACGTCTCTAAAGAACCTTGTAGAGGCTTTAGAGGCACAACGCGCACGGTACCGGGGCTTGGAGGACATTGGGGACAAACTGACCGCTCTGAAAGCTCGCGGACTCCTCCTTGACGTCGTTCATCATCTCGGAGTTGTTCGGTCACTGGTCAACTCGACCATGACCGCACCTGGAAGCGTCACCAAGATATCCTGGGACTGGAGTCGGCAGTTGAGGACGTATAGGGGGGTGAGTCACACTCATAGTGAATTTTCAAACTTCCAGAAAATCTTGGAAAACGTTACTCGAAAGAATAAACTTGTGTAAAATCAACCGATTTGTTCGTAGACCGCCGAAACTGGTGGACCGATGATTCGTTGCGCTGGTGCTGAGTTTCCTTATCGTTTCGAGTACCAAGGAGCCAGTATCGGGCTCGTTCGCACCTCGCTTACGGAAAGATGTTTCCTGGCTCTGACCCAGGCGATGAGGCTTGGTTTGGGTGGCAGTCCAACTGGCCCAGCTGGGACTGGAAAAACTGAGAGTGTCAAGGCACTCGGTGCTATCCTGGGAAGGCTTGTCCTTGTTTTCAACTGCGATGAAGGTACGTGCGTAGTGGAATTGCGGGATCATTTGTCTGTAGAAACCGAAAAGATTGAACGTGATTCGACGTGCAGGAATGGACGCAAGTAGCGTGCGTCGAATTCTGGGTGGCTTGGCACAGGCTGGAGCTTGGGGCTGTTTCGACGAGTTCAACAGGCTGAAGGAGGAGACACTGAGTGCGGTTTCGATGCTCGTCGGACCGCTGCAAGAGGCAGTTCGCGATGGTGTGGCTCAGGTTAAGCTTGGGACTGATCGCGTCAAGTTAGACCCACACTGCTGCATTTTTATAACGATGAACCCAGCCGGAGCTGAGTACGGTGGGCGACACAGGCTTCCAGATTCTTTGGCTAGACTCTTCCGTCCTGTTGCTATGGCACGTCCCGATCAACTCGACATCGCTGGTTCACTTTTGGAGTGCGCCGGTTTTCTAGAAGCTCGGACTCTCGCAAAACAGCTTGTCGAAACATTGGATTTGGCACACAAACTCTTGTCTAGACAGCCTCACTACGACTGGGGACTCAGGGCACTCAAGTCTGTCCTTGAGGCCGTTTATCGATCCTCTGGAAAACGGTCTGATGCTGAGACTACGAGGTAATGACTTTCAATTTGTTTCATAGACTGGTGAAAATTGTTCTGTACAAATTTAGTTGAACATTTTTCAGACTGTTGGAAGGATTGCGGACCGCTATAATGCCGAAACTAACCGAATCTGATTCGGCCAAGTTTGCCGCTCTGCTGTCGGATGTGTTTCCAAATGAGAAAACTTCGAATTCACACAGTGTCCAATCTCTTCACAATACCACCGAGCTTTCTATCGCTGTAGAGACTATCTGCAAGGCTTCAGAACTCGGCACCGAAATAGTCCAGAGGTGTGTTCAGCTCGACCAACAGCTCCAGGCTCGCACAGGCGTTGCTATCGTTGGCCCTCCAGGTTGTGGAAAGACCCTTCTTCGGCGAACACTTGTCAGCGCGATGGCGCGCATCGGGAAGCCGGTTACCCAGCTCCTAGTTTACCCCGGTGCGGTGGCTAAGACGAAACTTCTGGGTCGCGTCGATCCACAGACGAGGTACGTTTCCACATCTACATTGCACTTTAGACACAACTGCACTGTACTGTAACATACTGTATCACCATTCAATGCTCAGGGAATGGAAGGAAGGCCTCCTCTCTGGTAACGTTGCTTCCGCAGGAGATACTCCGACTTGGATCGTCTTGGATGGAGACGTTGAACCCGCCTGGGCGGAGGCTCTAAATTCTGCCCTGGATGACAACCGTTTATTGACTTTACCGAATGGAGTCGGCGTCCGTTTAGGCGCTGGAACAAGGTATTATACCTTTTAAGCATGTTTTTTCTATACCTTAAGCTTGATGTGAATAAAGAAATAATAACGTTCAAACTTTGTTCATCTTCTCAAGATTCATCTTCGAGACTCATCGGCTCGACGGAGCAAGTCCAGCGACTGTCTCTCGTCTGGGTGTCGTTCATCTCGGTTCCCTTTCCGTTAAGTCGCTGATTTCACCGTCACGTCTTGAAAACTTTCCTTTGCAGGTGCAGGATGTCGCTCTGACTCATTTGTCAAAAGGCAAGGAACTTCACAGCTAGATCTGGTAACGCAATTTTCTTCGATAACCTGGCCATTCTCTTCTTTCTAGGTATCGAGGTGGCGCTCAAAACAAACAGACAACGATCGTCAGCTTCAGGACTAGTCGACGCCGTCATGGCGCACCTGGGAATAGCTAGGACTCGCACTAGGGCAGCTCTTGCGTTGGTCCAGTCGTTGTGCGGCGAAATTGAGGATCCCGTATCTCGTGACAACTTGGCACGACTTCTGTACGAGATTTGTGACTGCAGGTGAGTCGCTACTTTTCTCAAACACTTCTAGATCGGTACTTAATTAAAAGGATTGATTACACTGGCAGATGTCCAGATCCGAAAAAACCTTGTGCTGTTACGTACGACCCGGAAAGGGATCGATTGGAACCACTCGATGACGCTGTGATTTATTTAGACACTGATGAAGGCCCGCTATTCCTCTCAGGTACTCCATGTCGCGATACCTGGTCGTTGAACCTCACTTACACTACTCCGATTTCCTGCCTTTTCAGGCTCCGTGAAGATTGCCCTGGCAGCCGTGAGCCCTTGGATAGAATCGGGCCATCCAGTTCTGTTACGAGGCTCACCCGGGTGTGGAAAAAGCTCAACGATTGCGGCGGCTCTCGCGTCAACGCGGGACATGCGAAGCGGTGCCTCGGTGGTCCGGGGCTCTTCTCTGCATGGCCCTGAGGAGTTAGTGGCGCGTCTAAAACGAGCTTGCATTCAAGTAGACGCGTCATCGGCCAACGGTAGAACCTACAGACCGAAGAGCGGGCGACGCCTGATTCTGCTGCTTGAGGATATTCACTTGGCTTCGAAGAATCTGCAGGTACCATTCATCTTCATGGTGCTTTCACATGTTTAATGATGCCTGTGTATTTCCTTCTACTTCCAGGAACTTGTAAGACAGATACTCCAGGAAGGTGGATTCTATGAGGAGGATCTAGAGTTTGCTAAACTTCCAGTTTCTGCTGTTTGCACAGCGGACTCCGTTACGCCTCTTCACCCGAGGCTGGAAGCTCTTCTGGCAACTCACCACATGCCGTAAGATAAATGTTCCGATCTTTACCTTCCAATTTTTCATCAAAGTACCGGCTGCGATTATTCTCGTCAATCATTATGTACACCCGCTTGTGTTCTAATCATGCTGACATTATTCACAGGCAGCCAAGGTCTAAGGAGTTGCTGGCTATCGTTGAGCTCCATCTGCGGTCTGCGGTCAAGCAAAATACTGGGAAAAGAGATGCTGTGGATACATTTATACCTCGAATGGCAACCGCGATGCTAGACGCTTTTCGAGGACTAGCATCAACGGAGACGGAATGGACTGCTCGTGATCTTGCGACCTGGGCGGATGCGCTTCGGTTTTACCCGAGCCCAGAAGATGCTTCCGAGGTGGTTCAGCACTTGGTCGATGCCGGACGTCATCTTTTTTCCGCAAGGTGAAACTCGCGGTTGTCAAGGAATAATCAAAATTTTTACTACCTTTCCCTGATTATACACTACAAATGAACACCTTATACAGGCTCACCCAACGCGAAAGATCACGCTGGGAATCGAGTGTTCTTTCGAGATTCCCGGATACTAAGGGGGCTGGGGATGATGTTTATGCTTGGAAAGGGGATGGGGGTGGTATAGGGCTTATTCCATTCGCACTAGAACAGTGGCGTGAACAAGTTGCTAATGCTGCGGTGAGATGTGCGAGAGAAGGACAACCGGTTGAAGTAGAAATGACGTCTCAATTTTTGCTGTTGGTTGCAGGTGATTGTTTTTGTAGTATAATTAATTGTGCCAGGACGTAATTAACTGTCCAAAGTATCAAATTAGTGTCACTTTATTTCTAACCATTAAATTTCTTCACGAACACATTTATTTTTCACTTAAGGAGCTAGCTGGGCTCTTGGAAGAGGTCAGAGAGGTCAGGGAGGGGTTGTCCTGATTGGACGTCCTGGTGCAGGACGAAGAACCGCGGTGAGGCTCGCCGCGATGCTGTCCTCCTTCAACTTGATAAACGCTGCTTCAGGTACGTGTGTGTAAAATCCTTATAACACATGAAATTTATTTATCCATCGTTTTGCTTCGTGACGTGTGTATTTTCAGGCCGAGGACGAACTGCTGTAAAGGCAGCTGTCCAATCTGCGGGTATCGACGGAGAGCCTACAGTTTTACTTTTGGAAGAGCATCACCTCAGAGAAGAGGAAACTGCAATTCTGATTGCCGCTCTTATAGACAAGGGTGAAATTCCAGGGCTTGTTAGCTCTGAGGAGCTGGATGGCATGCTCGTGCCTCTTGGTGAATTGGCACGCAGAGAAGACTTCGCTGGGAGCTTGGAGCAATATTTGCAGCACCGTAAGAATGCACCCAATAATTTGTGTAAATTTTAAATGCAGACAAATTGATGTCAGATAATCAAAGGAAGCTCTATAACATTGGATGACTCCAATGATATATTTTTACATCTGATAATTTTGTTCACACAATGCCTTTTACGTTTATCTTATAATTTCTAACCAGGTTTGAAGCGACTGCTTCGCGTCGCTATGATATTGGACGAGGGCGACACGAGAGAGGAATGGATTTTGCGATCAGGGGTGTTGCGACAATGCGTTCTTCTGGGAGGAGATCGTTGGTGGACGTCAAAGATAGCCTTGACTGAGTTGGCTGTGCGAAAATGCGCGGATGGGGATGAGGAACAGGATTCCGATGTAGGAATCGTAGTTGCGGCTCATCTCGCGGTAGCTGATCCTGTACAGCAGACACCTGCAAGTTTCCTGGCACTTTTACACTCCTATGAAATTCTAAAAACGCAGTGGATGCAGAACGTCGAACAGGAGATCGTTAGCCTTGAGGCTGGTATCGGGCGCCTCACGGAAGCGGGTGAAAGAGTTGCTAAACTTCAGACGGAGGCGTCGAAACAACGCGAGGAGCTCGAGGTATCCCTATATTACAATTGATTCAGAAGTATCTATATTACTTGGCGGTGGATTGAACATGAAATTTTTAAATGAGAGGTTGGGACCAATTGCCGTATAAACAGTTTGGTTTAGTAGAAACGTTACTTTTCGCTTGAAACCAAATAAGGATTTCCTTTTTTTCATGATTGTAACGAAAAAATAAGAAGCATTATTCATCATCAAAAGGTGAAATGCTGATTTCATCGATTGTTTAATCAATTTTCTTATTCGTCATGATATCTAGATTGAAAAAGGCAAAGCAGCCTCGGCTCTAGATCAAATAACGGCAACAATGAGAGGCGCAACTGGTCAGCGAGAGGAAATGACGACTCTGAAAGCTGAGACGGAGCGTGAAAGTGCCGAGGTGGCCCGTCGTAAGGGTGACATCGAAGCCGAGTTGGGTAGGGTAGAACCATTGGTAGCAGAAGCCGCTCAGGCGGTCGCAGGAATCAGTGCCGACGCCCTGGCGGAAGTGCGTTCGTTAAGGGCACCTCCCGCGCCGGTGAGAGATGTCCTCGAGGGTGTTCTGCGGCTAATGGGAATCCGCGACACATCCTGGAACAGCATGAAGACTTTCCTCGCGAAACGTGGCGTCAAGGACGAGCTCAGGACTTGGGACGCGAGGCAAAGCTCTTCAGCGAGCCTCGATGCCGTCGAAAAGCTCGTAACCGAGAAACCAGAGAGCTTCCAAGAAAAGACAGCAAGGAGAGCGTCTGTTGCTGCTGCTCCTCTCGCCACCTGGGTTTTGGCCAACCTCAGATACGGCCAGGTCCTTCGCGATGTCGCTCCACTTGAGAGGGAGCAGCGAGTCCTTGCTGAGTAAGTGAGATGAGGATTAGTTGTTGCAGACATTTTTTGTGATAAAGTTTGAGAATAGTTCAAAATCATGGAAAATTTGAGTTTCAAAGGGATTTAAATTTCACTAATAATTTCAGTGATACCAGTCTTTAAATAATTGATTTTCAGTTCGAATATACTGGTAATCCCTTTGACCAATAATAAAAT
Source organism: Diprion similis (assembly GCF_021155765.1). Classification (NCBI taxonomy): domain Eukaryota; kingdom Metazoa; phylum Arthropoda; class Insecta; order Hymenoptera; family Diprionidae; genus Diprion; species Diprion similis. Next base: position 6,429,853 of record NC_060115.1, on the reverse strand, counting down.
TATACTTAACCTCCTGATGCTATTATCGTGATTAGCGTGTATTATGCATAATGGATTCAATAGGTCTAACTGTTCAGTAATTTATATTATACTTATTAACCATTCATTACAATAATTTGAATGATCTGAATTATTGAAATGTTTGAATATTCGATTCCATTCGATTTGACAATTATTCGCATCCACAGTGGATGCTGTAGTTCTGAAAAGTTCATACTGATAATTCTTACGTTCAAGTTTAACTGAAAATTCAAAAATATCGATTTGACTGTAAGAAAATGAAAATCCACAGACGGCTTTCCGCGGCGGAGGCGCAGCTGGGCAGACTGGCAGCGGGTTTGAACACCGTGGAGAGTCGAGTTGGTCAGCTGCAGCTGGAGCTTGCAGAGCATTCGCGTGGCGTCGCGGCTCTCCAGCTGCGAGCAGAAAGCACAGAGACTAGTTTGGCGGCAGCTCAGGGTTTGCTGCAGGGTTTGGCCGCGGAGCACCGTGACTGGGAAGAGCAGCACCGACATTTGACCGAGAGAAAGATGCGCTTGTCAAGGGAGGCAGCGGGCGCAGCGACGTTGCTCGTCTACCAGAGTTCCATGGATCGGCGAGACGACGATAAGACATCGGTTGATCTGCTCACCACTGAACGCGAACGTCTTTCCTGGAGAGCGCAGGGTCTTCCGGTCGACAGTGAGAGCCTCGTCGGCGCAGTCCGGGCCCTGAAGGGGCCCCTGGTTCCGCTGTTTCTGGATCCATCAGGAGTCGCCGTGGCTTGGTTGAAGTCGAACCAGGCCTCGTGTGGTTTGGAGGTCACGAGTCCCGTAGATTCTCGTTTCCTTACGACCCTGGAACTCGCCGTACGTTTCGGCAAGCCGCTGCTCGTCGAGGAGATCGATTCACTGCCCCCGGTGATCCTTCCGCTCTTGAGACGCGGCCCTCTTCGTCTTGGCGATCGAGTTCTTGCCGCGCAACCCGGGTTCAAACTGTTCTTGGCTACGCGCAGGGAGTCCGTCGTAAGGGGTGAGGGACTCCCGAGGGAGGCTGTCGTCGCGGAGGTCGTTCTTGGCGCCGGAATCGGCAGCCTTGCCGAGCGGCTCGTGGAGCGTGCTCTTCTTCGAGAAACTCCCGGCCTCGAAGAGGCTCGCAGAGCAGCCTTGGAACGGGAGGAAAAACTCGCCGGTGAACGCGACGCGGCACGTGTTGACCTTCTGGCTCAGCTCGGAGCTGCACGCGGACAGGATCTTCTCCTTGGCGAACAAGTGTCCGGCGGCGGCTTGCTCGGCTCTCTAGAAGCCACGCAGGCCAAAGCTAAGGAGATCGCTCGCGCTCTAAAAGACAGCAGACACAGCCTCGAAGAAGTCGCTAAACGCGCTGAGCAACACGCCGCTTTTGCCACCTTTGCCGCTGGACTTTACGAGGCTGTTAAGGATCTGCCTCGACTTGGGCCTCTCTATGTATTCTCTGCTGAGGAATTCACGTTCATATATTTGAAGGCATTGATGCCTCGTGATGTTGACACTGTTGGAAGTAATATTGTTGGCGAACCCAGAGTCGATGAGAACCGGAAGAAGAGGTGGGTGCTTCTGTCAGAAGTCTGAGATCAATCCTTGAAACCAGATTATTTAATTGCCTTCCTCAACTTCGAATGATGCTTCTGACTTTTTAGCTTGACGAATCTAAATGTTTTTTTAAATCCATCTTTCATTTTCTTATTTTCTTATTTTCAGACTGATAGCATTGACGTTGCAGCACTGCACTAGGGCAGCTTACCGCAAGCACAGGCTCGCTTTGGCGCTGCATTTGGTGCTAGCGTTGAGTGGCGACGTACCGATTGCAGAGAAGAATCTTCTGCTGAGTGAAAGCGCGTCATCGAGCGTCGGAGCAGCAATGACACCGGAATGGGTACCGGATGAGCGGAAGTCGGCTGTCGCTGCGCTGATAGCTGTTCGGCCACAGGTACGCGATAACAATTTTTTTTTTAAAAGTAAGATGAAATTTACCTCGTTTCTAAAATTGAAAACTGAGCGAGAATATGATGCTGATACGTGGGGTATCTCGTTTTTTTCATTTTGACAAAAGCTCGGCTCGAAGCTTTGTCCTGCCTGGCTTGCAGACGCTGGGAAGATATTCGCTGACACAACATTGACACCACTTCAAAAGGCTCTTGTCGTGAGAGCCCTGAGACCTGACTACCTTCATACTGCTCTATCTAAACTGGCCGCTAGTCAACTTGGTGAGTATGAGTAATCCAAAGAATCTGGTTCGGGGGTGAATGATTGTGAGAGGGTTTGAATATGTATGCAATATTGAATAAGTGTTAGAAAATTTGCAAGTACCGTCACGGTCGGTAGAATGTGATAGATTTTTTTCCAAATTACTCATGTCAGTTATATATCAATTGTTCAATAATTTGCTTCACAGAAAACTTATTGAGAGAATAAAATCTAAAATCACCCTTCATCGCAACTGCCACGTTTTGAAGTTTAGCGTTAATTCAGGTTCCGAAAATCATTTCGAAAATCACTTAGCTGCTGCAGTAGATACTGTAAAGTTTTTTTTTTTTTTTTATTTGCAAGAACATTTCAAAGCTCCCATTATAAAATGTTTCATACTTAGTAATAAAGGTTTCGTATAGAGAATTTTTCTGTTATCCCGTAAAAAAATCTTATCAATTCCGTTCAATCTTTCCACTAATCAAAATCAAATCACTAGGTGTTCGAGACATCGCTCCTCCAGCACTGTCGCTTAGTAAAGGTGACTGGGGGGACTGTCCCGTTCTTTTACTTCTTTCCCCGGGTGCAGATCCTGGTCCAGAACTGCGGGCCCTGGCGGTGAACGCCGGTACAACATTCGTCGAAGTTTCCATGGGTCAAGGCCAGCTGAAGCAGGCTGAGTTGGCTCTGGAGGTGGCCTGCAGGTAGGTGCTAATCTCTTCTATATGACCCAATTTTTAATACTTGTCTTTTGCAGGGAAGGCGGCTGGGTCTTGTTGAGCAACCTTCAGCTCGCCTTGAATTGGCTACCACGATTGGAGAGTCTGCTACGATCCCCGGCCTGCACCACCGACCGAAGCCCGAAGACGCGGGTGTGGCTAACCACCGAAGAATGCCTGGCCGGGTTTTATCCCGGGCTTTCCGCGCTCTGTGCTAAACTGGCTTACGAGCCACCGGAAGGGGTGAAACGAAACGTAAAGAGATCGCTGCAGCAGCTGTTTCTAGATAAGCAGGAAATCGGCGACCCGGCAGAGTCGCTTATCCTTGCATGGCTCCACGCCACTCTTCAAGAACGCAGAAGGTAATGCGAGTTTAGCGTGTGCAAATTGTTTCAGGTGTGATCAAGAAGTAATTGAATTTCGATAATATGCGTTGAAGATTCGTTCAATTTTTAAATTCCTACTTCATGCTTGAAATCTTTTTGTCGCAGGTTCGTACCGCAGGGTTGGATCAAGGCTTACGAATGGAGTGAAACGGACCTTGAAGCAGCGGCCAAACTGGTCGCAGGATCGGCAGCAAAGGGTGACTGGGAGGAGGGTCGTGGCTTGCTAGACGCCGCCGTTTACGGAGGTCGACTTCAGGATGCTTACGATGCTCGTGCCCTGCGCGCTATCCTCGCCGATGTTTGGGCGGGGGATCTGTACTCCGGACGTCGTGACCTTGGCGGTGTTCTCCCAGTTCTCGACGCCTCTGTTCAACAGGATATCAACCGGATCCTTCAGGCCGTCGCTCGACTTCCGGATCAAGATCCTCCCAGCGATTACTTCGGACTTCCTGCCAACGCTGACCGTGCCTGGGAAAGAGCCGCAGCCGAGTCCGCTTTGCTTCTGCTCCGTGGTACGTGTTCGCCTTTCTTTATTTTGTTTTTCATTTACAGAAAGCTGATATTTTCTTCTACTCCAACGTGTGACTTTGAAAGGTATCGCAGCGAAGTCTGAACCCATTGCGGTTGGCGACAGTGGTCCGAACGACGAAATCACCAATCCCGACAGCGTCGAAAAGCTCCTGGATGAGCTGGCCAAACAGCGAAGCTCCAAAGAAAACGGGAATATGGAAGTGAAATCCCCCGGCGAAACTGATCAGGATCCTCTGAACGAATTCTTCGGTCAGGAAAGAAGAGCGGCTACAAAACTGTTGAAGGATGTTCAACGCGTGATTCAGAACAAAGATTTCCGATCCAGTGATGCAAAGGTTTGTAATTGGGTGTAGTGTGTTTATGTTTCATTCGTTAATCTTGAAGAAGAACTGCATTGCCCAAATGGATATGAGGACCTCGTTACGAAGCTTCACAACGCAAGCACGAAACTTGTGCAATTGGTGCTCTAATACCCTCCATTAATTTCCCCCCGTAACATATTGAACGAACGATTTATTATTAGACACCTAAAGAATGGCTGGAAGAATGGCCAACGGGTCCAATCGAGGCGGTACCATTTGCTTGGAAGGCGATCGAGAGGCATCGATTTCTGAACGGTGGAGTCACGGAGATCGCCGATTGTTTGGATCTATCCTGGATGGCGAAACCGGATGCGTTTTTCGCGGCCCTGAAGCAGAGGACGGCCCGAAGGACTGGACGTCCCATCGAGGAGCTGCTGCTCCGTGCGGATTGGTCTGAATCTAACGTGAATCGGGACGAGGGATCTCGCTGTGGTGCCACAGTTGAAGGCCTGCTCTTGACCGGTTCGTACGCGCTTGTTAATCAACCTCAAAAAAATTTTCGCCCTGGCCATAGGTCCCGTATATCATTAATCTCGCGTAACAGCTCCAGTTCTCCTTCAATTTTTCGCGATTCCGTCCCGCAGGTGCGGTAATTCGCAACGGCCGACTCGCAGAGGTCGGTGCTGACGAAGCTCCGGTTTTGTCGGCGCCTCGGTGCCGCGTTTCCTACTGGATCGGGACGTCCGGTGATCTCGGATCGACCCGGCACTCCCATGAATGTTTCGTCGAAGTTCCAGTCTACGCGGATCTCAGGAGAAATCGGCTGATATCCGCTCTGCCAGTCGCTTGTGATCGCGAAAATCGTGATGTATGGTTGCGGCGAGGAGTCGCTCTCCATCTTACAGCCTCGTCCGTTGCTCGGTTGTAAATTTACCAGTCGGATAATTATCTCGTCCCCGACAAATTTTGTTTGAAACAATTACGAACATACAATAACTCAATTACACCGGTCAAATAAATTGTAAAAATGACAATTAAAGTCTTAATCAATTTATACGTAAGAATTATTTCTTGTCGATGGAATGTGTCAAAAATGCAGTCAAAAATCTGAAATAAATTTGACTCGAGACGAGGATGTGTTTCAATCGAATCAAAATACACCTACGTGTAATATGTATAATATTTTGAATATATTATTTATTATCGTAAAATTTAATAAACTTTACAGATAAACGTTGTTAATTGAGGAAAATATATGTTTATGTATGTATATATAATATATATATATATATGTGTGTGTGTGTGTGTGTATATATATGTATTGTAAGGTAAGTAATAGTATATTATTATATAGGTATATTTTTATACGAAGTACGTTGAGATTCCATTGGAAAGTACCGAGTTTATTTGCCGCTTTCGTTTCATACTATATACTCTACAATTGTATACACGTATACGATTACTTCGACGTCAGCGACAAACTTTAACTTATAAACCAATAATAATAATAATAATAACAATAATAATAGTAATAGTAGTAGTAGTAGTAATAATAATAATAATAAAAATAAGAATAGTAATAATAAACATAACAATAATAGTAATAATAGTATATAATATATTATGATTGATCAACTCGATTTAACAGTAATAATTTTTTTCCTCATTTTGCTTTTGCGTCATTCGATGTGATGCATGCATAAAAACACACAAGTGTTTCATTTATAAACAGTGAATATTATAGATGAAACGCTTCGTGTCTTGGAGTACTTCTTTTGCCAATCATGTTTTCGTTAATTCCTTTCTTTTTTCTTCTTCCATAATTACCTACTCCGCGATTATTTTGTTCGCGATATTATGTGCTTGCATCGTTTGAGTAGAGTATCACTGTTTCGTTTATAACTTCCTCTGTTTCTTCTGTTAAATCGTAATGAATATCAACCGGACACTCTAGAAACAGAGCAACTATATAATAGTTATACTTTAACTATAATATTTCAACTGTCTTATCGTTCATGCATTATTTAGGATTTTTTTTTCTTCGAAATTCAAATTGACTATATAACGAGTCCGCGTACATTCCGCGTATATTTCTTTATTTTACATTATATCATTATCATTATTAATTTCTGTATTATCGTTACTATTATCGTTTTTTTATTGTGATTATGTGTATAATTATTATTATTATTTATTTGTTTGTTTTTAGAAACGTGGTATTATTGAGAGAACTAAAATCTGCAATTTTACATTTTCTATACGTTATACAACAATCTCGTAACGACACAATCGGTATCAATTATAATAAAAATAGCAACAGCAACGATGAAAACTTGAACAATAGGTGTAATAGTAACATGCATGAGTTTCCGGAGTTTACGTGACGTTTCGTAACAACAACAAGAATAATAATAATAATTATAATAAATAAATCAACAATGATAATGCGGTATCAAAAAACAGTATAAGATAAGTGATAAAAGTTAAAAGTGCGTGATTCTACAATGAATAAATAATATGGTGACAACGAAGAGGTTAAAAATTAAAAGGCGTGCAATATGTGGCGCAGGCCTAAGTGAAAACGGTTCGTATCACGATGGTATGTATTCCGTTACTCTATTCGATAATGTGTATATAATATATATATATATATATGTATATGTATATTAATATATACATATATAAATGTATTATATATATATATATGATATAATCTATATAATGTATAATAAATTTTACGTAAAACTGTAAAATTCAGTGAATCAATAGAATATCTATACATAATAGATATACCTTATCATACATGTATAATATGAACGTGAAAATTTGTTCGTGTCAAGACATTGAGTATAACGGAGGCACTACAAAGGGCGGAGGGACGGAGGGAAGGTAGAGTAAATAAGAATAGTGTAATATACTTATTAAATATAGTACATCATGGTAATAATTGTGTCGAATATGAAAGAAAAAGAAACTTGAGAGATATTATAGATTATAACAGAATTACTGTCGTCTCATTGGATAACAGCTATGTATACATATGCATACACACCTATGCTGTACATATATGCATATAGCATAGGTATGTATGCATGCGGGAGATTCTTTCACTTATATAGTTATACGTAAAGATTAGAAATAAAAATATAAAGACTAACAATATAGGTCATATTGTGTAAAGGGTTCGGACCGCAATTAATGATTGTCCATTTTATTGCTTTACAAATTACGAAACTCGCGGTCCAAACCCTCTTCGAGGAAGGCAATACTGTGTTTCAGTTTCTCGTTATTTTTTAAATATATTTTTAACGTTTTTTTTTTTTTTTCTTAATAATTTATGTTATACCAGTTTTATTCTTCTGGTTTATTATTTTTTGCGTTTATGATTTTTTTTTTCTTTTTTCCTTGCGTTTTATCCTAAATTTTTTTTTTTTTTTTCTCGCGTCTTTTTCAACTATACAATAATATCTTTATGTGGACCGTAGAAGGCATTTCCGTTAAATTTCTTACTCTATATACAATTTTAGTGTACTATATATTTATAATATATGTACTTGCATCGATATGTCTGTATATGCATATATGATACCTATATAATACAAGTTCCAGGAATAACGCCCATCTCTGCTCTCCCGAGCACATTTCTGTACAATAAATAAATAAATAATATCACTATGTATTAAGTACAAAAAAATATAGACGAAATATATTATATGATTACAAGTAGTTGCACGGCATATAATCGTGATACCATTTTTATGTTTAATCGACTTGCGTTATTTGGGCAAAAATATTTTACCGTAATCTATATTTTGTCGGAATTTACAATGACGCGTTCTTTTGTTAAAAATTTTGCCATATTCATTGATGCGCAAGCTCATTTCCGACACTTGCTTAACACGTATCAAAATCAAATACTCCCCGAGGCTCGAAACCGAAATTGAGCTTATTTTCGTAACCGCTGCTCTTTGCTGAATCATTTGTTGAACTATCAAACTCAATTCGCGCAATTGCGTCAGCCTGAAACGCGGTAAAATAACGCACAGATGGACGCGTACTCGTTTCTCGAAACGTAATATACACGTACATATATGTATAACAAATATATTGGTATACAAGTATCGTTAAATATTTTCTTGTTTAACTTTCTCGTTTTTTTTTTTTTTTTCTTGCTTATTTTCGTTTTTTTTTTCATTTAAACAGTGCAAGGTATATGTATAAGAATAGGAGAATCGATACAACTCAAGTCGAAATTGAATGAATTCGATGATCTACTTTACGACAATCAAGCCGATGATACATTCGGTCTCAATTTGGTATTAATTTATATCTGTGAATTCATAATATTAATTCGATTATCTCATTGTTACGTATTGTGTAACTATAAAGTGTAGGTTTACGTGTCACTTTTTTTTCTTCGTTAACCTTGTTTTTCATTAGTGTGTGTTTTTAATTGTCATAGGAAAATTGAGAAAATTTTTATATCAAGGAATAATTTTCGTAATAATTCGTAATAATACGATATATAATTGTTATAATGTATATGTATATTTTAGGAGAAGATATACGTAGCAATCGATCGCATCTAAGAATTAATTGGTGTTCTCACGTTGATCCCGTTCATTTCACAAATTATTTTTTTTTTTTTTTCGTTTTTTCGTATTTTCTTTTTTTTGGTACCGAACTATACGTACTTATTTCATTTGTCAACAGAGTGTATATGTATAGGTATACGTATATGTATACCTACATATATGTATAGGTTTCACCTCACGCGTTTTTGAATGTAAACTGATGTACGGTCCGCGTACCTAAATTTGGTATATTCGTATACCGTACGAATATTATAAACTGAAGCTGCTCCCCAGATTTGTAGCACAGCCTAGCGTCGGTGTATGTATTTAAACAAACGTGTATCCGCGAATTTGTATATAGTAAGTATATGTAATATACAATAACAGATTATATTTAGTCATGGAGCAGAGTAAAAATTGTCGAGTATAGATATTATGTAGGAAATATTATACACTTTACGTTGAATATCATTAACATTATATTATTAATTAATTGATTTAATTTTAATAAAATTCTGTTCTCTTCGTTTCATTACTTCGATTCTTCTCGTAATTTGAGTAAATTTCTCGAACGATTGATAACGTGCGGGTGTTTTTTTTTTTTTTTTTTTTATTTATTTATTTATTTTAGTTGTTTTTTTTTATCTTCGGTTTTTCCTTTTTTAAATGATTTTACGCGTGCTTTTATATCATATACGATCGAATAAGGTGAAAATTATATCTATTTTTTATCGAAAGAAAAAAAAAATAGATCGTCGGAATTATTGTTACTATACCTACCCTTATACTTGTGTTTTACGGGTGTATATATATCATAACGTTAACCGAATATTATCACACGTTTCCTTATAACGTGTGGATAGTGTATATAATATATAATAATATTATAATGTAACTATACATAATTGATTAAATTCGCTGCAGGCTCGCTTAAGCCAGACCATAAAGCTCGGTGGGTCAGAGAACGCTTTCCATGTCCACCGTCACCAGGTGAAATTGCTCCTGACCTAGGATCAATCATTAATCGATTCAGTCTCAAAGCTAGTTACGCAGCAAGTAGAGAAATTGAAAACTTTCCTTCGAAAGGAAATCAATCAAAGATAAGCCGAAAGAATCCTCTTTCGAAAAATATAGTTAATGAAGTTGAAACCATGTGATGTTGGATGGAATCAAATGACGTCACTAAATATCACTACTTGAATGACTTGACTTGAAATCTGTTACTCACTCTCCAGGTAAGCTGCCAGCTCTCGATCCTCTGCATTGAGGGCCAACTGCCGTGCCGTATGACCGTGTCGATCTCGAACCGTAAGGGTCGCTCCTCCGGCCACCAGCATACAGCAAACTGAGCGCCTCTTCTGCTGGGCTGCCTTGTGAAGGGCCGTTTGTCCCCTGGAACCGAGAATATCATTGTTTACACTTCATCGTCAGCAGGTAAAAACTGCAGCTAGACATTATTCGATTGTTTTGTTTTTTTTTCACTTTTTTCATCCCCAACGCAATTCACGTACTTGTCGTTGTCCACCATGTTCAGGATCGTCGAAGGCGCGCAGGCGATCAGGTACCTCACTATGTCCTTGTGTCCGTGCCTCGCGGCGTGGTGCAAAGCAGTCTGTCCGTTCACGTCGATCGAGAGAAGAGAGTAACCCTTGGAGTGAAGATCCTTCAGAGCCGGCAGGTCGCCGGTTTTTGCCGCCCTCAGTATCCCGTCGCACGTCTTCTCGAGGAGACCACCGCCGAAGGTATGACTGTGCTCATGCACCTCGGCACTTAGTCCGAACAAACGATCCCTCGAACTGAAATTCACCCCCAACACAGTAGAATAAAGCGTTGGTCTCTTTTCATACTTCAAAATGATTCAGGCACAAAACCTTGCTTTTCTCTGACACAAGCGTTATACGACCCCATACCCTGATGCGCTGAAAATTTTGATAGTCAACTCGTATGAGGTTTACCTGACGAAAGCAAGAGGCTGATGAGATTGGCTGGACGCCGCGGACGAGGCGTCGTTGGCTTTCTTGGTGGTAGGTTTGGCGCCGTTCGACGGCGTTGTATCCGGAAGCTTGCCAGGTTCCTCGGTTCCGGCGACCGCGATCTCAGGCACCCTTCGACTCGACGCGCGTCGCTCCGGTTCCGGTTCTCGCGCCGACCGCGACTGGTCCTGCACGGGAGACGCACGTCCCGGTGAGATCCGCCTCTCCTCGGCCACACTTCCGGTCTCCGGCCTGGCTGCCTCGTCGCTGAAACCGTTCCCTCGTTTCAAGACGCGGTCACGTCCCCCGGGAGACAACAGCGCGACCCCCTGCCACGCCGGAACCTGCACCTACCTTGGTGACGGCTGAGCAACACTGTCCACTTCCTGGTGCGGAACCCCCGCGAGTCCCTCCTCCAAGACGTACAGAGCCTCAGCAGCGACGTCGGTGACGTAGTGAAGCTGCTCTTGGGCTCTGTCGATCCTGAAAAATCGCTCCGCCGTGCAAGCTATGTGGGGAGGGGAGGAAAAGCACCAGCGTGAATTGATTTGGGCTTCGCTTAACGGCGACATCGTTACTTACAGTCCAAAAAGCAACAGGCGTCCATCGGCAGGTCTTTTGCGAGTATTCCTCGCAGGGATTCGAGGTCCAGAGTGGCGTCCAGGTCGAGGGTATCCGGGAGCCAAGAGACAGCCGAGCGCTTTAGTCGCTCCTTGTCCGAGTGGTATGCCTCGTAGTCGGACATTTTGATCTTCATAACGGGGAGCTTTAGCCGCTCCAGTTTTGCCCCGACGTTTTGCTGCGGTTTTCCTGTGTTTCTTCGCTTCGCTAGCATCGTCGCCTGGTTGAGCAGCGATAGCGAGATCGTTGACGGTAGCAGACGGCACGCCTCACCATCCACCTATCGATTCAAACGCGTGATCAAAGACTGTGAGAAAAACGGTCTTCTAGCAAGCAGTTGACACGGTACCTGCATCGGGATCGTCCTCGTCGTTACCAACTTCGCCTTGCTGCACTGGGCTATGCAGGTTCCATGACCGCCTGCCTGTAGCAAGGGAAGCTGATAAGTCGTCAGCCCCACGACCTCGATCAGTCCGTCATCGGTAGCCGGTTCGCCAGTCCCTCCTGAGCCACCCCCGCTACTTCCGGCACCCCCGGCAGCCCAGGGATGAGTTCCTCCCCCGTACGATCCGATGTTGAGAAATACTATAGCGTGGACTCGGTGCTCCTTAAGCTTTGGAGTCAAGTCCTGTCCGTCGCATTCCAGGGTAACAAACTCCGAGAGGTCCTTCCACTTTCGGCGCACGAGATCCTTGCCCCCCATTTGTCCGTAGAACATTTTGTTCCTGAGACGGGAGTTGAACTTTTCCGGGTGGGCCTCTGCGACGAGAAAAATTGAGTATTTAACAATCTCGTTATGTCGATTTTATAAGTGTTAGGATTTCTCACCTCTTGCCTCGTGGAATTCTAGGGCGATGTGAGCGTCGACGCCGAGGGAGAAATAGTTGTTGACCACGTTCAGGGGAAGGTTTTCCTTCCCTTTACCAGCCTCGTCGTCGTTTGGAGCGTCGGTGTTCCTCTCGACGGTCAGTTGCCACCGATCCAGAAGCGTAGTGTCGCTATCCCCGATGTTCGAGAGGATCTTCGCTATGGGCTCGTCGGTGTATCCGCCGCCCCAGCCGAGGGCGCGGGCAAGGTCGTTTCCCGTACCCAGAGGAAGGACGCCAACCGCCGGCGGCGGTGATGCCCCGATTTGATCGAGGATCGAGAGGACCCAGCCAACGGTACCGTCGCCACCGCAAGCCAGAACCCTGAGGTTCGGGACTTTTTTGAAGAGCTCCAACCTGCGGGAATCGGAAAGAGGCCGAGGTTATTGCACATTAATCACGGATCAGCGGCGGAACAAGCATGCAACGAGGAATAAATCTTACCCCATTTTCGGACCGCCTTGTGTGAGATCAAAAACCTGACGTGGATTGAGGAGCCACTGAAACTTCTGAAGGAGTTTAGCGCCTTGATTGCCGCCTGATTTGGGGTTGATGAAGACCAAGACGGGCCTGACACTGGCCGTTGGTATGGGCTTGACGACCCAGAGTCTGGTCTGATCCTTGTCTTTATCCTTGTCCTTGAGCTTCTTTCGGGTTGAGGCGGTGCCGGCCAAACAGCCGCCACTACTTGAGCCGGACTTCTTCTTTTGGGGCGACTTACGCAGACTGCTTTTGAAGCTCCCTTTACGCGGGAGCTTCACTATCCATGAGGGAGGAACTATCACCGAAGCGTGACGACCCAGATCGCAGTTTTCCCCGATCTTTTGGACGTTGAAGCAGGCTTCCTTGTTGTGGTAAGCGGTCTTGCACCAGCTGCAGCTCAGCGCTACTATCTCCTTTGAACTGAAACTGAGCTTGGACTGGAACGATTTACCACAGTTGGCGCATTTACCCTTCTGCGACCTTCTGTGCACCCAGTGATGGTGCGTCGACGTCTGCTCCCGGTACTGTCGCACCCCAACGTCCCGGAAACTAGGCTTGCAGGCAAACCCGAGTCCCGTGGCGCAGCAGGCGTGGGCCACTACTCGACACGCTGCGCATTTCAACCTCGGACCGTGTTTCTGAAACAGGAAAGTTGAATGTTCACCTAGCCTTCCTTCAACCGCTTTTGAAAATGATTCAGGTACTGGTTACAGGACTCACGGAACAGTCGGTGACGTAGCAAAAGTCCCCGGAAGCAGCGGTTGGGACCCAGAGATGTTCCCCGTTGATCGCGCTTGGTCCCCAGTCTGGCGTCGATCGGGGTTCTCTTTGTTGGCCAGCACTCGACCCACCATCTGCCGCTTCTCTCCCTCTGAAATAAGCATGAAGTGATATTTAGCTGGACAGGAATGCATGCCACGCGATCAAGCGCTCTTCAGCTCCTGTTTACGCGTCTAAGGTAACCATATAAACGCTAATGCAGGTATGGGGACACACTACAGATATATGATCGAGTATTTTATCGTCAAAAAGACGACTTCGCTTCCCCCCCTCCCGTTTCTACTTCAGGCTTATCCTGTGCCAGAGACAGTTAAACGCGAAGTTCGCAGTAAGACTCGGTTTTCAATTCCTTCGATGTGGCGACAGACAAACCTACCCTCGCAAATGCCGAGACTCGTTTGATGGTAGGAGGGTGGTGTATCTGGTCTGGGCGTCAGTAGGAAGGACGATGTCGACGCTTTTCGATCGCAAGCTCTGCTGAGGAACGGCAAGTAGGCCCTGCTGGTTCTCTCCGGTCTTTTCGGAGGCCTTGCTGCCGTTGAAGCAGGAGTCGACGGAGGCTGCGCGGTCCCTCTTCAGCTCTGGAACGGTGAGGAAAATGTCCCTGACGACGAGGCGTCCGCCTCTCAGTCCAGTCCGTTCCTCGGACTCAACGTCGGTCGCGGATGGATCGGAGCTGCCGTCGCCTTCGTCGTCCTCTGGGTCCTTGATGCTCAGGGTAGAGGTCAGGTCGGCGGGAAACGAGGTGAGCGCTTCCTGTCTAGAGAGCTTGGGCGAGGCGACCGACCTCCGTCTTGTCGAGAGATAAGAGGAGTCCGTGCTCGTCAAGGTGACCAGAATCTCCGGGCTGTTCTCGCGGTCCGTCTTCTCCTGGGAATCCTGCTGTGAACAGGAACTCCCGGAGGATCGTTCGCGGTACCTGAGCGCGTCTTCTTCCGGGTCCTGCAAATCGTCATGGTCTTCGTCGTCCTCGTCCTCGTTCTCCTCCCTCTCGTCGTCCTCCTCATCGTCCTCAGCATTCTCGGTGCTCACAACCCGCGCGTCGAAGATAGTCCTGGCTGCGAAAATCGCAGACGGTGATTCCGCGGCCTCGTTCTTCCGGGCCTGCCGCCGCTCGTACTCCTCGACGCAGGCGCAATGGTAGCATCCGGATGTCTGCGAAATCGGCGGCGGCGAAGGATTCCCCGTGCTTCTCTTGTCGATGCCGCAAGCATCGAAGCTCTTGGAACGCTGGTTGCTCCGTAGCTGGGGTACGCGGAGGGTCGTCAGTCTCCTGACGGCTGACTCGTGGTGGGAGTGACGGCTCGGGGCGGCGATCGTGGCCCCGGTGTCGCTGTTCGCGGCGGAGCTGCTGGCGGCGGAGGTGAAGGCGGATGCTGCCGACCGGAAGGAGGGTTGCTGGGGGTTGCAGGAAGCCGCCGCGGCCCGGTCGGTGGGGCTCTGCTCCCTCGCCCGCGCCCCGTCCTGCCGTTTCGCCTCGAGCTGTATCTCGTCGAAGGAGGCGGACCTCACCTGCTTCGGCACCTCTAGACTCGACTGTGACTTCATCTCGGCGCCCGTCGGCGTTCGCGACCGCTTGAACGTCGAGCGCAGCCGCTGCATCGCTCGCCCGCACCTCGCCGGCTGCCTTCAGCTACCTCCCCCTGGGGATACCAGCCTCGGCCTCCTCCTCCGCCCCCGCGTTGCTCCGTCTCGCCGTCGCCGCTACCTCATCCCCGTGGCCTGCAGCGACGACGTCGCGGCCCATCGTACCGTGTCACCGTAATAATTATAAAACCTCCGGCGGAGCCCTCTTTCTCTTTCTCTTTCTCTTGCCCCGAACAACGACCGTCACCCCACTAATTACTTTCTCGCAAACGCCTCCGGGCCCCGACTCCTCTTCGAATCTTCCTGCCAGCTCAACGCTTGTCGTTGTTGTCGCACCTCGCTTTTCTCCCTAGTCGTCTCCGAGGCTCGCGCGTGCCTTTGACGGATCACTCGACGACGCGAGGCTCGTGACGGCGTCGGCTCGTTGGCCTGGGCTCTGGCATCGATCCGATACCCTCTCCCTCCGCCGCCCCTTGCCGCCTCCGATGCCGCGGGGTCGAGTCGCCTCTACACCGCACAGCACCCTCCCCACCTTCCCGTGCCGTCCCTTCCCTTCCCTTCCCTTCCCTTTACTTCTCGCCCCTTCGCTCCACCAGCACCACGGGTCTCGTATTCGTCACCACCTGAACGGCCCGCAGCTCCTACAAGACACCCATGAAACTCCACGTTGATCACTGGATCCTGCCTGCAGATCGCTTCGACAGATCCATTAGTAACTTGCGCTTTTTTATTTCTCTCTCTCTTTCTTTCTCTCTCTTTCTCGCACGTACGCACGTACGTCTAATATCTACTATTATTCTCTCCTCTTGTTTTGATCGGCACGCGTTTTACTCTCGCGCCTCGCGAGCCGACGCGTTCTATGATTATAACTCGCGGGCCGAGGAGGAGAGGAGAAGCTGGCGACGACGCGCGCCGCGACGTGCTATTTAGAATTCGATTTCACTATTATACATCCGCGCGTTTCGCGGCTTGTCCAGGTAGACGAATAACCCGCGCTCCGTAGACTGGGGGACTCTGACGGAGTCAGGTCGCCGCCATCGTACCCGACGGTATCGGAAACGGAGCACCACCACCTCTCCTTTTTTACCACACTACGCGGCCCTTCTCCCTCGTTTTTCTCACTCGCTAGTCGCTCTTTCGCTTATTCCCCGTAGCGCAAGTCGCGTCGGTTCGCTCGCTACCTGGCACCCGTCGTCCGCCGCCCCCCGAGACGCCGCCGCACTCCGAAAGCTTGATTGCGACTAGCGCGCCAACTCGGTTTCAAGATTCTCGATTGCGCGCACCCAGAAGCGCGCTGATCGCGGCGCGTCTCGGGGATGAAAGCATCCTCTGGGTGCGGGAATTTTTAGTTTTTTCTTTTTTTTTTTTTTACCCATTCGTTTTCTCTTTTCGCATTCCTTTATTCAAGATCCTCTTTCGCGGCTATTCGTTATGGATTCTCTTTCCATTTCCCCGCCTGCAATCGTCTGCGATCTATAACCCCTTGACCCCGAATGCAACGGGCTCGCAATTCACATAGCGTGGTTTCGTTAAGCTGACGTGGATGGGTATATGCCAACCTTTCCTGTTCCTCGATACTAGCTTTCAAGCGAAGCTGCTCTCGTAACCCATCCTCGAAATGCACACGGTGTCCTAGCCCGGGTGCCAATCCGAGTAACCTACAATGCAGATTATAACAGTGCATACGCGAGTACGTAAGCCTGAGATACGAGAAAGAAATTATTAAACTTATATACATATTGCAGGTTAAACCATATAGCCACGAGTAGCAGGTTCATGTAGTTTGTACACATTTGTTTCCTATCAAATGGACCCGCTATCATTCGGTCCCTCGTGAAAGATCGCGTTCTTAGATTCGATGGGATTTTATACTTATCCGATATTGGCGGCGTGAATGGATGACAATCAGTTTTTTCAAGGCACCTCACATTAGAATATTTTTTTTGTTTGGTTTGTTTGTTCTTTTTTTCACTAAAGTTTTATAATTCAATGCATTTTCGAATCAGCAGTAAAACATCTGATTGGCGTTAGTATACCATACTAACAATATAAAAAGTTTGTGGGGTGAAATTTTATTAGACTGTCTGAATCAGAAGCCTGAACATTTTCATATCGCGATATTTTCAGAATATATAAAAATCGAAGCCTAGGCCCCGCGTAAGAGTATTCAAATTTCAGTCGAAATTTCAAGACAAAACAGAGCAGCGACTACCATGATTTTACGTATATACTAAACAGATAATCTCATTAAAAACATGAACCTGAGGTGCGAGTAAATTACCTTCTACGAAGCTTACAAGGATAACCAGTTTAGTGGTCCCCTCTAAATTCGTCGCAACTCGTGTATGCTATAGATAATTAAAAACTAGAAGACAGGTTTTTTTATCGGTAGAAAAACGGTTCAAAGAAGCGAAAACGACCCTCGAAGCCAACCCAACGGGGTGATTTCCTGATGTGCTTGATGTGTTTGAATGAAACCAACGCTGGAATGTTTTATTCCTCCATAGAAACTCATCAAATACGCTTTCACTCCTTTGAATCGTTTTTGCTACTGTTAAAAAAGTACGTCTTCTTTAGTTTCCAATGCTCTACAACATACATGAGTTTCATCCAAATCGGAGGGGATCATCAATCCGATCTTCCTTGTTAGACTTTCTGCGAGTATATATATTTACTCAGAGATCGTCTATGGAAACATCGAAAACACTGATCGAAATATTTTCAACTCATACTTTATCAATACACTGCACACAGAACAAGAAGCTCAAAAAAACTTTCAAAAGCTATACTCCAAAATATGTCGCCTGTATCACAGTGCATGGTATCGAAAACAGGTGGGGTAAAAAATCAAACTGGATTTTCGAAATTTCATTTTTCTTATTTTTTACAAATCCTGCAAGCAGGCTGCCGGGCCGTAAAAGCCAGCAAATATGATCCAGCTCTGCATCACCTTGCTTTAAGGTCTACCGACCGTAGCGACAAGGGAATTGGAGCCCGTCATACCCGCAGCGAGTCGTTGGTTCAGTGAGTAGGTACATTATATGCAAACTGCTCAGCGGCGTTAGACAGACGGGTGAGATAAATAATACAAATGGTTAGATAGAGAGTGCAAAGAGGAAGAGAGAGAGAGAGAGAGAGAGAAAATGGAACGAAGCAGAATAGAGTGGAACACAATAAACCATTCACTGTGTCCTGGGACGCGGAGATGACTCCCGCGGCGATTATAACAATACGGAGGAGCAAGTTGAAAGGGCATTCAATTCAGCAGCTCAAAGACAGAAGCGGATAGAGATAGAGAACGGCAGAACCGTAAAAGAGAAGCTGAGGATGCAGATGTGTCTGGCACCTAGACGGTAACGTCTTCTTCGGACTCACGTTTTCCGAAGGGTATTGGTCGGCGCTTGCCTCTCGAGCACCTCGCACCCCGAGAGAGATTGCGGCCAGTCCAGGGCGGGGACCATATCCGCGTTATGACCTTGAAGGGGAGGATCGCAGCTGACTCGAGGGAAGAATCTGCGTCGCCGAGCAGGTGCAGGAGGCCGGTCGAGATTAGCGACGTAATCGAGCCAGGAAGAGGGCGGGATTATCATCTGGGCGATGTGAGGCGGAAATACGAGTGGCGGAAGCTCTTTTATTCACTTTCGAGGTAGGTATGGATATTTCACTCGCGCGTAGACGATTTCAAGACTGCTCGAGGAGATCGATTCGCCTCGACGATCGACAGGAGAGCGATTTTTCCGCCGTTTCGATCGGAACGACGACTGACCCGCGACACTAAGTTGCCAAACTTTTACCTGCAGACTGTTACATCGCGCAAGGTTGCGACTGTAGGCAGCGGATCAAGGAAAACCAGGTGAGGTGGACGAGAGGTGGGAGGTACTCCGGGTGCACGAGGTTGGCCCATCGTCACGCGCCACTACTGTCTATCACCATTTCGTTGGGAATAATACCGTCGTCGTTCTGCTGCGGGATGTAGATGGCGAAGTCACTGGCCGCGTTGAGGAGGACTTTTGGGCGTGAAAAGTTACGTCGAGTTTAACGCCGAATTTCACATTACATGATCGATCAGTGGTTGAGTGATGGATCGGTAACGGTATAACCTTTTCTTAAATGTAAATGATCTTGATCTGGAAATTTTCGTTGCATCAGCGAACCGGTTTCGGTTCAATTTGCTGTCCATTGCGGATGATGTAATCATTTCTGTACCAGCTTTTTGATTCCAATAATTGCTTTCTATGTCAAGATCGAATGAATGGTGTAAAAGAAAGATTCTACGCAAAATATGCTTGTGGTTTCATCTTCACGCGATTTCAATAATTCTTAAGGCCCACTGCACACGTCCTTCGTCTCTGATCTTCGTGCATCGCCTGCCGTGAAAATGTCAGGGGTTCAGGAGGATCGTTGTATCGTTTTGCTTATCTCAGATCTTAAAATATTTATGAATTAATCGTGCCTGCCAGTAGCAAAGCGTCTCAACGTCACAGATATTTTATCGAAACTCACTGCAATGTACAGTTTTAGAGGATAAAGTCAAACCGCATTAACGCGGTGTGGGCGAAACGCGATATTTCCTTGAGTACATCAAGTTTTTCCTTGAGTACATCAAGGAACGGTTTCGTTATTGGCGGGCATTAGTATCAGCTTGACAAAAGTTCACTTCCTCCTTGAATCGTGCTACGCGGTTATAGAAATAATTTCACCGTGAAAAAGACTTGACATACGACCATTTGACCACAATTTCAACGCTCTACTCGGACCCGCACTGCATTCAAACTCGCCGCATCCTCTCCCTCCGCCCATCTCTTAGACTTAACGAATTCCATGACGCACGGACCGGGTTCAAAGACTGGCTGACTCCCAGTACAGGTCTAAAACCGGTTACTTCGACATTGTGCCGGGTAGCGCGACTCGAATCGGTCATAATACAACACGAAATTTACACCTAAGTGCGCACACGGCGAACACTTGTCAGATTTCGAAAAATCAATGGAAGGAACATATTCCTCCATTCGGTTGTAATTGGAATTTGACAATAACAGGGTTCTTCTATCTGTGCTGCATACGTAATACCGTCTACAAGGTCCTTTTTATTATCATACACACCATAATGCAGTGACTACATAGCAACGTACTTACGATACTTCTACAAAAAAAAAAAAGCACTTGGAAGCGTTGTACTCTTATGTAACTTTGCCGAATGGTAGCTATATAGATCAGCGGAGACGACACCGCTCGATCACTCCGATAATGTCTCTCACCCGTCGTCCTGCGTGTCCTCGTCCTTCGGGGACGATTGTTCGGTGTCCTCCTCGGACATGTTCGCTACCGTCGTCGGTGTCTTTTGGCACTAGTAGTACTCGGCAGTGGGAGAGTTTCGTTTTCCGGTTAAATCGGGTCCGAGCTTATCCAGGAAAATTGAACTTCGGGAAATCGGAGGAGTCCCCCTTTTCGCAAGAGGATGGATAACGAATCGGCGGAAGTGGCGGCGAACCAAGAAGATATTCTGGCGAAACGGCACCACGCGCGGATGACCAAGGTCCGTTGGCGTGATGAAGCAACTGGAGGTTGACGAGGAGGATCCGGAGGGCCGGTCGGCTACACCTACGGCTTCCGAAGTCCTACGATTCCCCGCTTCGTTCTACTTTGTTTAATACGCTGATTCTATTAGTCTGCAGAATACTGCCCCGCATTCCTCCGGCAGCGTCAAGATATTAGGAGGAATGAGCCTACACCTGACCTCGTCTAATCTACTGGCCCAACAATTAGCTGGCTATTCCAAATTAGATAAACGACCATCGTGGGCTGCTGCCATCCAGCCGTTCTCCAGGTCCCCTTGGCATCGGTTTTACTGTCGCCCCGTGATCTTGACCTTCAAGTTTGGCACACGGGACGACGTTTACCTAGACACCGACGTAGCTTGGAATCCAGCTCGTCGCGACACGGGTTGAGATCCAAATCTTGTGTACGAGATGTCTGACTTCTCTCGGCGGAACCAGGACACACCGAAGGTGCTTGACAATTGCCACTGACAATATCCAGAGAACTATACGTGAATCGTTAGCAATAGTGTTGATAGCTTACTTTCCATCTCTACAATACGTACAACACACTATACGCTCACACGTCGAAGTACAATCCGAGTTAGGTACTTCTTCTTCACGTTGAAACGTCTATATTTATTCCGACGACAGGTGTTCCTCAAGGTTACTAATATTGCCTTCGTCTAGCAAACACGTGCTCTGCCAGGCATGTGCTGACGCTGTGTATTGTGTATATCGATTGGATTCATCGTTGAGGATAAATTTTTGACAGCATTTTTTTTCCTGCATACAACATTTTGATACATACATACGCGTTACGTCATTCGATCTCGTGGAACTTTAATTTTTATTCAAATCTGCGGTGTTATTGTTTTCTTTAAAGTAGATAATATTTGCGAGACCCTCATCCGCGGAATGAACATTATATTTAGAGAAAGAGAGAGAGAGAGAAAAATTTCGTGACGTTACTTAGATTCAAGCGTCTGCTTATAGTGGAACCCGCGGCTTGTGCGTCCCTCGGATTTATTTGCGGCAGGTAAATGGTCGCAGTTGTTTAGAATAGAATTTTATCTTATGACGAAGAAACATATTATTAAGCTTATCTCTATTCGCGGTACAAAATAAGCACTTGTTATATGCTGCTGCGTCTGTGGCGATATTTTATTAATCAAAAATAAAAGTTAATATAATTAATTTTCCGTCTTCGATGAGCGGGAAAATTCCTTCAACTCACAATCAGATCCCAACGTTCGGATTGCTTTATTTTTCAGTGGAGGAGTACAACCGCCTTTCCTCGCCGAGAGTCGTCCACTCGCTGAAATTAAATTCTTTGCTTCCCAGTCACGTAACACGCTATACCTATGCATGTGTACAAAATATTTTCAGTTGGTACGTACTCAGTTGTTTTTCTTAGAATTTTTGACAGTCCAGGAAAAGCATGATAATATCAGTTGTTTTACTGTCACGAAACGAAACGGCGCATACGAAATGAGGAATAACAGATGCTGTGGGGTTAAAAATGGTTGATGACGGAATTGGCAATTTCGCAGTAGTACAAAACATTGTAATACATAATGTCCCGCATACACGAGATTAAAATTGAAAAATCCCCTAGTCTCGATGCAATTTCCAACGAATAATAGCTCATACATTTACAATGTAAAACACACACGATGACGATCCGTTGAGATAAACGATTACGCATGGGGTAAAAGCCTTGGCTTTCGGTCGCTCAGCTGCGGAAAAATTGCGTTGGGTGTGAAGGATCGGATGGAAGAAATGGGAACCCCTTGCAGTGCAACTGTGCAAATATCGTAATCTTGTATAATGCGGTTATACAGTGAGTATAACACCCGGGTTATCAGTCACATTGTGTAGCACGCTTCGCAACGGTCATTTCGCTAGACTTGGCTTGACGTCGTTCGCCGAGAGTCTCTGGGCGATTAGCGAAACGTGTAGGTAGGTAGATAGGTAGGTGTAAGGTGCTTTCGGTAAAAGGCTTGCTCGATGCAATTCCTCATGACAAGCATGCAGCGCAGACGGTAAAACGAGTCAACGATAGCGAGAGGAGAGAGCGGAAGTCGCTGCGGCGGCGTTATCGCGCCGGATATCCGCTCTTCGGTAGCCGTTCGCACCTCGAGGTGAAAATCGCAGACGATACGGTACGGTACGGTACTACGCGGACTTACCGCATGGACGGCTTTCCGGGAGTGGAACGAAGCCTCCTCACTCCGACGAGTCAGCTGCGCATCCTCCCGCTTCCTGATCTCCTCCTGCTGCAGGTGTGACGGGGGCTCCTCTTCTTCGCCTGCGGGAGACGAAGCCGTTGATCCTGATCGGCCGCAGCACCGGCCATGACACTCGCGATAGTCAAGGTGAACAAGATCCGCTATTTCGTCCGGTTCCACTAATTCGAACCTGCAGCTCCGCTCTCACTCGGAGTCGCGACGCGACGCGTTACACTTCGCCGTTTTACACCGTTACACCGTTACATTACCCGTTACCGTTGGTACCTAAAGCGATTCTTCTTTTTAGAGTTTTAGCTGTCGCCGATTATCGCCTCGCGCGAAAACTCCGCGACTCCGACGCTCGGCCGCCTTCCTCCTACTTCTCTCCTAGCCCACCCCCCTCCCCCCCTTCCCCCACCCTTTGATCCGAGGCCCAAAATTACCCGAAGTTGGGTCTGACGTGGGACCGAAAACTCGCGTGACCCGTGTATTGCCGAGGCTACCGCCTGCCGCGACTGCAGTCGGCGGTTACACTCCGATCGTCACTCGCCGTGGCGACACTATTTCTCTCTCTTTCTTTCTCTCTCTCTCGATCTCGCTCACTCGACTTGTGTGTGCACACACTCTCCTCTCTGTGGGTAAATTGTTTATTAGCGTCGCACTACTGTCGCCATCGCCACCAACGACGACGACGACGACGACGACGACGTGGGCCAGGCTAGGCCGTGGCTAGACGCAAAGAACAGTCCGCGGCGGGGGCGGGGGTGGGGGTGAGGTATTTCCGACTCGGTTGCGAACGAGTCGAGTGGGAAACTTCTCGGTGACACTGTGAGCCGCGACGCTAACGTGTACCGGCCGACCTAGTAGCTATTATAAATAGTTTACTGGGGACGACGAGATAAGGAGAGAGAGAGAGAGAAAGAGAGAGGGAGTGGGGGGAGGGGAGAAGCGAAAAACCGCATTGGTACACTCGTGAAATGATAAATAAACACTTAAGGCAATCTCCGCGAGACGAGAACTTATACAGTCAAACGAGGATCTGACGCACTGCATGGATTCGAAACCGGGACGTGCTTCGAACTTGAATTTTATGCCCGTTTCTTCCGGAATAACAAGTATACGATCGGCTACACCTTGCGTTGAGAGAGGAGATCCTTTGTGGAGAATAGTTGTAACTAATGAATGCTGATTTGTATACCCGATTCTAGAGGTAATACATGCACTAGCGAGTTGCTTTGATCGGAGCTTTTAACGACTATAGAATCATTAATTGTGGTGGCTAGTTTATTTAGTCTGTTTGAGATTAACGAGCCGCTGAAATGACTCTCTTCCCTCGATGACGCGCGTCTGTAATTTTTGCGGATTGATTTACCGCCACCATTAGCCGAATCGTAAATTATGAAAATACGGGTCTTCCGTTCCTGTTTTGATCCGGAGTTTCAGAGCTCACTCCATTCAAATCTATTGGCAGCTTACCTTACGCAATATATCCCAAAAAATTGCATTACCATTAAATTTACCGAAATGATCAGAAAAAGTTAGAAGAAGTATCTCTGATCGAAAGAATGTGCAATTAATTGGTTGTAATTGTTGGATCCACCACGCTAATAATGCAAATTATTTTTTCTAATCGCTTGCTCTTGATGAACAACATTTAGTACTGCAAATGAAATCTGTGCATAAAATGATAATTTGTCTATGTGTAGAGATGGAAATGCGGATAAAGATAATTGGGGAGTGCAAGTGTGAGTGTATAGTATAAAGGGATAGAGCGATCAAGAGTTTATTACTGTGCAGTTTATATGATAAACCGTTTTTATTTAAATAATTATTTATATTGCTTTCGTTTTTTTTCTTCTTTATACCTTCTCCATTTTTCTTTTCTTGTATAATATATATCAATAATAATAATAATAATAATAATAATAATAGTAGTAGTAGTAGTAGTAGTAGCGTCCTCGTTACGTTAAGACATAAATGAAGTATATTATGTATTATTATTATACGGTGATATTCGAGACATGCCCCTCAACGGTATGGCATTATACACACGGTGCGGAGGTGCACCCAGCCTGCATAATCCGGCTGCCGTAAGTTTGTCGAGGGACACGACGCTTCTTCGGAGGCGATTTTGAGGTGGAGGCTGGATTGTAATATTTGCCATTTATCGGACAGATGAAGGATGAGTGATGAAAATCATGACTAGAGGCGGGCGGGCCTTTATGGGTTAGTTGCAGAGAGCGAGAGAGATGATGGCGAGAGAGCGAATTATTCATTGTTTTTTCGTCACGTTTGCTTTCGTTGTTGTAGCAATTCTTGTCGCTGTGATCTTATTTATTTTTTTTTTTTTCTCTCAAAGATTTTATTTATTTCTTGTCCTCTGTTCGTACTGCGATTCGGGTCTTGTGCTTATTCCTCCTCTTCCTCCTCCTCCTCCTCCTCTTCTTCCTCCTCCTCCTCTTCCTCCTCTTCTTCCTCCTCCTCCTCTTCCTCGACCTCCTCTTCTTCAACCTCCTCCTGCTCGAACTGAGGTTCCTCGATGTCTTCGTCGGCGGCGGCCTTCACGTCTTCCTCACCCTCGGGAGACTCTGGGTCACCGGCCTTCTTGCCTGGCCGTTCGCCGAACCATTTGGGCAGCTTCGCTGTTTTTTGAAAATCCAGGTTAGACATTGTCGCAATTTATCGCTGACTATTCACGAGCGGACCGTCAGCAGGACGAGAAATCATTTTGTATCGATGTAGGTTTAACGTACCGGCTTTGGTCAGTTTAGTATCAGTTGTGTGTGGTCTATTCATTTGTGTGCTTTGACCAACGTAGACAACCATTTTCAAACAATGTTGAGTAACGGGTATAAAAAATTTTTGTCCAAAACTTACTCAAAGTCGAATTTTTCAGTCACGAATCGAATTATTGCAGACGCTATAGGTAAAATTAATAAACACAGAGGTTCGTAAAGATGGCCACGAATGGTATCGGTCTACCCCGCTTAATTTTCTCCGTCTTTGCCAACGATCATCTCGCGTTAACGTTGCAAGAAAAATTTATCAAAAGAGAGAAACTCTGCGGTGGCGAAAGTCACCGAGGACGGGGGATGAAGCCCTTCTAATCCTCGCAGAGGCATACCTACCCTTCTGGCGTCCCTGGAACTGTTGTTTTTGTTCGGCCCAGTTCTTCTCATGGTTCTCCTTGATCAGATCGGTGAGACCCTGGAACATCAACGAAAGGTGGCATGCTAGGGGCGATCACTTACGTACTCTCGATCGGTCCTGAGTAGCCGTCGACGATGAGCTCTGCGCTATGTGGCTATGCGGGTCAATGCCGTATCGGAAAACGTTCACGTGCATGGACGAAAAAGATTCTCAATCACGATCGATCGCAGTGAATTTTGTTTGTGGTGACGGTATACAACGAGTGAAATAAACGAGTACAACTGTATAACTGTATAACTGTACAACTGGCAAAATGAAACGTATTTGGTGTGTAGTGAACGTGGTGTTTACGTGAGACCATGTGCTTAAAGTGATGTAATCCAAAGACAAAGGCAAATAAAATTCACATCCAAATTCAAACCGTGTATGGCAGTGCGGGTGCTGAGGACCAGAGAGGTCAGGGGGTGGAGGGTGAGAAAAACCTGTTTTCAATCGTGCACGGGACTCACTTTTGCTGCGTTTCATGAACTGTTCTGATCTCTGTTTCCAAACTTTCTCGTTGTACTCCGCGAGAAGGGTGTCGTAGCCCTGCGGTTCAATTTAAACGCCACGATTAATCATCGGCAATCACACAATTCTCTATCTGTAGTCTATCTTACATTCGCGAATTTATACATCCTGGACTATATCGAGACTTGCGAATCGCGATTTTAAATAAGTAGGCAGGGACGCGTCTTGGCGATCAGATTCGTCGGCTATATCGTCATCGTACGGTAGATCGTAGAGTGGCTGGATCCCCGATGAAAAATTTCACTCCGAAAAGCTGACTGAAGAACTCGGTAACCTCGCGATTCATTCCGCAAGTCCCAGTGCGCGGAATTCAACTTTTCAGCGAAAATCTTTCACTGGGGATCCGTGCGACTGATACTTACACCCTCGAACAGCTTCTTCTTGTCGTCGTAGGACCTGGTGTCAACACGACGTTCGTACTTAGAGGCGACCTGGATCTTGGGCTGTTGAGAATAAAGATTTCGCATGTATTTAGAATTTTCTCACGTGTGATCGTTGCTCTTTAAACGGCTCCGGTTTTTTGTACAGAATATTTGACTAACCGGGTATTTGCCAGTCAGAGCTTCGGGGTCGAGACCCTTCTTCAGCGCCTTGTGCCTCAGCTGCTGCTTCTGTCTTTCCTTCAGTTCTTTCAGCTGTGAAGAAAGCAGTAAAATTAGCGTAACCCTCCACCACCGGCAAGTAGTCGAGGTAATTGGCAGAGAGGCTGTAATCTAATTAGACTCACGTCGTAGTCCTGACGTTTCTGGCGCTCCTCGAGGTCGTATTTTTCCGTTTCAAGCTTGACGATGGTGTCCCATAGTTCGGTGGCCTTGTACCGGAGTTTGTCGATGTTCAGGCCTTCGATTTCGAGGGGCTTGATACGGAAGCTGAGGGAGATCTTCTTCTCCTCCTCGAGCTGGGCGGTGGTCTTGTTGCGCTCAATTTGCGCGGAGGAAAGGTTACCCTGAGGAAAAACGGTCGGAATTCAACTCTCCAGCTCGACGGCATCGTAAAAAATTATCCTCCATCTATACTCACGCCGAGGTCCTTCTTGGTGATGGTGAAGTTGGGTCCCTTCTTGGTCTGGTCCTTCATCGCCTGCATCATCGCTTGACGCTTCTTCTCAGACTCCTCAAGGCGCCTGCGGGAACGAATATAATCTTAAAACATGGTCGTACAAGAAACTGGATAATCATCTCAACGGACAAAAGATCTGTTCCGGTTCGTATAAAACTTTGTAAACGCACCTTCTCTTCTCCTCGATATCCCGCTGTTTCTTCTCCTCTGAAAAGACATTAAATACCATCATTTACAGGGACGTGGAAACGCGCGAATATCGCGAAAGTGACTGAAGCCACTGGGAGCGGGATCCTTTCGATAATTGCATTCAAGTGCAGTACAAGGTAGCTGAGCTCACCAATTTCGCGCTGGCGACGTTCTTCCTCCTCCTTCTTCTTCTGGGCCAATCTCTTCTCCTCATCAGCGCGAGTGATTTTGCGCTTGGCTTGCTTCTCCTGTTAAAATATGCAAATTCTTTAGCTCCGGGTAATCGGCACTAGTTGCAACGACGACGGTTATAACCCACGCACCTTGAGTCGTTTGAGCTCATCTTCCTCCTTCGACCTCTGTTTTCTCCACTCAGCGATGTACTCCTTAAGTTGTTCGTCGAGGTCGCTTCTCTTCTGTTCTTGCCTCTGCACTCGCAAATTAATAATTACAACGTGATTAGTGCACGTCGGGGAGGTTTGAAGACCGATAAACGTTATAATATTCGAATGCTCTTTTCACTCACCTTCATGAACTCGGGGTTCTCGCCGGATTCCCTGAAGATCACCGGAGCAAAAACAAAACTCGTTTTAGTGTCGTCCTTCGAGCTTCTCCACCCTTTATTTTCCAATCAAACCACCCCTCCCCTCTCATCATTTAATAATCATTCCGTTTTCAACTCAACCCTTTTTCTTCCAATTCCCCTTTTTTTAGTTAAAAATCGTTTTTTCTTCTCTTCTTTTTCCAACGTTCTTTTTTTTCCGACTCTACGTGCATTCACACCCCCACGTATATACATTTTACACAATTTGCACACGTCACGCACACGTATTGTGTACATACATATATACACACACACACACACGCTCGCGTGTATATATATACACATACATATATATAAATATACACGCGGCAAACAGACGGCCGGACGCACACGGACAAATAAACGAATAGGCTGGCAGGCAGGCGGCATGCAATAAAATTACGAGCACTTTTCGCACGTCTTGTTATACATATACATTGCCGGCTTACGACAACGTTTGGGGGGATTAGTGTTATAGTCAGGCTTTATAGGTATGCACGTTCACAGAATGCCTTTGCCGTGCTAATCCAGGTCCATGATATATCAGTTGGTCGGGAGTTTCGGGATCAGGATATTTGCATCGGGCGAGGGAGGGATGGGAAAGCGAAGAATTTATCGATAGTCACGATGAGACAGGGGGACGGATAATTGGAGCAAGAATTTCATTCCGTTCCAACTTCGTCTCTGCCGTAATTATATAAATTTCACCGACGTACCCTCCGCACCTTTGTCGTAATATTGGTGCTATAATTATCTTCGTATAAGAAATACGTGTATTATTTTAACGGTTATCATTCACATAATTATTTTCGGTTTTACAACGTAACTTCAGTCTGTGATCGCTGTTGTTACTATCATCCATCCCCCATTATTGTCACCGTTATTATCATAATATTTATCCCGTTTAACGTTGTTCAAACTGTGTGAACACAGTCACACGAAGAACCGTTACCACGAATCTGATTCACGAAAAATCCACGCGTCTCGATCAGCCGTTATCGAAATTATCCGACTAACGAGAAGGGGTGAAAATTAATAGAGAGTGACGACAAACCGTAGACTGCAGAGGTAGAAAAATCAAATCACGGGGTAACAGAAACGTAAAAAAACTTGTCAGAGATATAGGTCACAAAAAACATAAATCTATATATATATACATCATCTGCGAATCGTAAATGTGAATGTGAAGAGCAAGAGATGACTGAAAAAAAAAAACAACAAAAAAACAACTAATCGTCGTTCGTTAATGATTAAAGAATTAATTGAGGAGGAGCATTGGTTCTTAATCGAAGAAAATAATATACGTATATACGTGCACAGGTATAAATCAGATAATTATTATACATATGGGTGAGGAACAACGAGTATTATTCACGTGTAACACCACGTCATACGAGCTTGAACACCTCGAGGTCAACTTACTTTTGTGACGCCCTACCCCTATAAAACAGAAAGCAAAACTTCAGTTAATTGACAGTTTATTTTTCATCCCGAATTTAACGATTTCAAAGTGATCGTCATTATTATTTTTACTTTCATTATTATTATAATGATGATTATCATTATTATTATAACTATTATTATGCCATATTTCATTGTGCGCATTATCATCATTATTATTATTATTATTATTATTTTTATTATAATTATGATTATTATTATTTGTTCATCGCCTCATTTCATTATAATTATGTATCATCACCATAATCATCATCACCATCATCATCATCATCATCATCATCATCACCATCATCATAATCATCATCATCATCATCACAATAATCATCAACATAATCGTAATATCTAAGGCTACGAACGGACAATTATCACCTAAATTTGGCTAATAAACGATAATCGCTAATTAGAATTATACCTAGACGAATTTTATTCTCCTACCTGTCAATGCTGACACTTGATATTATACACTAGCAGCTACTGCAGTACATATACGTAATACACGTATACGTACGTATCTATCTCGCTCCTTTACGACCCGTGTAGCTCAATATATTATCAAAGGTATGTTATATTGGTTTTGCGCAAATCTTCGAAGTTATTAATATATACCCTATCCATTTACCTACCTAGTTTAAATTGATTGCCAGGAGGAATTGTGGAGTGTCTGATATAATGTGGCGATCGTTAAAGATCGATGGAAATTCTGTCTTTGGTTATTACTTTTGTTATTTCGGATATGTGCGTGTGCGTGTGTGTTGCAGGGGAATTCTTTTTGTTGTTGCAGTTGTTGTGTTATTTTCATTTTGTATGATATTGCCGCTTTACTCATTCCCTTCAACAATCGTTACTCTTGTTAATTTGTGCAGCTATGTATTATCATAATTCATTACTATTGTTATTGTATCATTGGCATGAACATTCCAGTTTTTACCGTGATTCACTATTTCTTCCTACGTATTATAATAACTACTTTTGTGTTATTCATACGATTAATTCATTGGGTAAAAATCAAATGGTGGCGGGGAAAAAAGAAAAACTACAGCTGCTGCTAGTAAAACTACCAATTATTCTATAATATTCTCTGGGGTTTTTCGAATGTTTGTTAGTTCATGTCTTGTCATCTACTAGCATCAATTCATTCACATCGCTATTCTTGCATCATCGTCATGTTCTCCATTTACTCTTCATTCACATCTTCATCACCATCACCATCATCATGATCATCATTACCATCGTATCAATAATAATTATTTTATATACTATATCAATAACGTATAAACGTCACATCTACGTTAATTTGAGAGTATCCACGTAACAAAAAAGGCACGGAAAGCTCGCGTTGCAAAAACAAGATACAACGTAAAGGTACAGATAATAAAAAAATATAAGTATACGTGTGTAACAATGAATTTTACAGTGCTGGTTTTAAAATGAATACAAAGGCAAAGAGTCAAAGTCGAAAAAAGGAAAACAGAAATAGAAGCAAAAAAAAAAAAAAAAAAACAAGAACAACAGCGATCTGCTTTAAAAACATCGACTTCAAAGCTGCACATATATTCATATATTTTAATGCATTACGTATAAAACGTACGGCAAGATTTGAAGTGCATATTAAAAATTTATTATGCAATACGTGAAAGCATTGAACAACGACACTGTAAAGTATAATATATAATGATCAGAAAGAAATGGCAACAGCTTAAAACGGATGGATAAAAGAGTGTGATTGTGAAGAAAAAAATAAAAAACAAAAAAAAAAAAATAAAAAAAATAAACCAAATGAAAAATGGTGAAAGAATAAGTGAACAAGAGAAACACAACAATCTTTCATTTTCCCAAACATTCCTGCGGAGCTCTACAGCGTATGCGCAAACGGACGTACACGACGGACGGACGGACTTACGGACGGACGAAAAATAATAAAAAAAATACGCCAAAGAAGTGAACGAAGAAAAAAAGGTACAAAAATACAGTGGAATGAATGTCGAAAAAAAGTAACAGGTAACAATTGCGGTGCGGTTACATGTACAATAACATTATTGATATTATAAACGAAAATAATGAGAGTGAATCGAAGACAAGGGGAAGAAAAAGAAAAACAGACGAAGAGAGAATGATAGACAAAAACAAAAACTGAATGAATAATATGCATATTAGGAAAAAAAATAACGAAGTAAAGTGCAAATTGGCTCAAGTATAAAACGGCATGTAAAAATTTGTAACGTGTGTGAAGAGAGACAGGTGGACAGATGTAAGTTATAGATACGAGAATGAAAAAACAGAGTGTGCGGTTACTGCGGACGGACAAAATCGTGTAGTAAGTATATGGACGCGTAATTGCAAATCGAAACGTCACGTACAGGTCAGAGAAACGGAACCGTGGCATGTACCTGCGTCAAAAAGATTTGCATTCCGCAAATGCACTGAGAGATATTTCCAGTTGTGGTTACCGTAGAGACCTAAACTAATTTTATTTTTTTCATAAGCAATAGAAATTATACTTTTACGATAAAAAACGAGAGTCAGTTTTCCTGCCGTAACGAGAAAATCTAGTGCAGGTATGTTGCTGTTCTCTATGATTGTCGTTAAGTGTGGTATTTCTTTTTCAATTATTGTAACTATCGCGATAATTTCATCAAGGTTCAACAATAAATTAACGTCAAGTTTTAGCTGAGCTATAAAATTGTATTATAGTAACAAATTAAGAATATAAATTTTCAGTAACCAGAACATGTTGTATTGATAACTTTAATTACACCGTTCAGTTTTTTGTGCCACAATTTCTTCCGCTTCGAATCGAAAATATTTGAATATCTCTCAGTATGTTATACATATACGAAATACACGGACGTAGAAAGAGAGGGATAGAGAGATAGAGAGAAAGAAAGATATTCTAGAAAAGAGGAAAGAGACGGTAAGTTTGAGAAAAGTCAAAAGAGAGTTTGTGAGTGAGTGAGTGAATGAGTGAATGAATGAGTGAGTGATAGAACTTACTCGATCTTCTTCTCCGGGTGCCTGTTTCGTTCGAATCAAGGGATCGCGGCGCGAACCGACCGACCGACCGACCGACCGACAGACAGACAGACGTGATCAGGGTAGGTACACGTTCGTACGGCGGTGCGTTGGTTTCGTGTGTTGGAAGGTTTGTTGAGTGTGCGGGGAAACAGAGACAGAGATACATACCAGAGTCAGTGATTTGTTTTTTTTTATGTTTTTCTGTTTTCCTATTTTTTTTTTTTGGGATTTTTGTTTGATTTTTTCTTTGCTTTCGTTTTACACTATCCTAGGTTGACTGTATGATTTGTTAGTATATACAGAATGTCAGAGGCTTCGATTCTTCGAATATTTCCTAAGGGGTGTAATGAGGAATCTCGCCGCGGGGGTTGCGAAACATTGCCTGATTCCCTCGGGAAATTTGTTGACTCTGACAAATGTGCGGTAAAAGCTCTGTAGCATTAATAACAATCATTTCCTCGTCTAAGTAAAGTCATTTTTGTCGAAGAAAATCTGTAGTCATATGAATGTAATTTACGAGTCTTTGAAATCTTGTTTCAGATAACAATTAGTGCAAAAATGTGTAATTCAAGTGAATACACGACTGCTCAATTAGATTGTCTACATCGTATAGAGTTTCATTGGAATAAGAATCGACTATCAACTAATTACGCAGCTAATTATGATAATTTAGTGAATATACTAAAGAAAAAAAAAGAAAGTAATACGCAAATTTCTGTATTCATATATAAGGTCGTTGATAATCAATTTGATATGAAACTAGTCGTAGTAAAAGAAAGTCAGTAAGGTCTCCGCGATTAACTGATTTTTGGCGTATTTTGAAAAATTTCCGCTTTTCAGGTCATTGTCGTAATTCGAATTTCACAAAGTCAACTCCTCGCCGGGAAACCATAGGGTGTATATTCGCACTGCGGTGCCCCAACGACACCTCATGCCTAAATACGAGGACGGCTTACATACTATAATTACCTACGTCACATCTGCGACCCTAGAGTTGCTATTCAGCTCGGGATTATTCCCGGCATGCCTGGTTACTTAGCAGGTGTAACAAGCCGCGAAATATTACCAGATGCACGCCTCGATCATAGATATTTTTAAAAATCGCGATCTTAATTTCACACGAGTAAGATTTTGTAGCCTGCATAACTGTATGTAACGCGTTACATATCCAACCGTTTCTATGTAATAAACGCAGAGTCTCGCTCACATGTATGTACATGTCTATGTATATATATATATATATATACATACGTATCTCGAATTTATTTATAATAGCAAATGGTAGCGGAGCCGCCTATTTTTATCCCGAATGACGAGGGCGACGGCTTACGGCGACGCCGACGTCGGTCCATCGTATTTTTAAGCATTTGCGCGGCCGATCGAAAGATTGTTTCGTTTTATTTTACTCTTCGACTCTTCCGAAATACCTTACTGTTTTTTTTTTCCTTGCAGAATTTTTGCTTTTTCCTCTACCTGCTAAAACTGCAACGCGCACCGAGAATATTATTCGTCGCATGCCTATAATTTTTTGAATCCCCGCGATTGTACCCAATTGTACGTCCACCCTCGTTTTTCTCCAATCAAATATGTGTTCGTATGTATGATTTGTATGTTACGT
Organism: Diprion similis; assembly: GCF_021155765.1. Taxonomy (NCBI): domain Eukaryota; kingdom Metazoa; phylum Arthropoda; class Insecta; order Hymenoptera; family Diprionidae; genus Diprion; species Diprion similis. The sequence goes on along the minus strand of NC_060115.1, from coordinate 6,395,417 downwards.
ATCCCTAATTACTAGCAAAGAAAGTGTTTTCTTTTTTTTTTTTTTTTTTCAAGCAAGTAGTGAAAACCTAAACTACGCAATGATATGTGTAGGTACATCCCATGCAGGCTGATTAGCTACGTATACTTTTTAGTTATTATATGAATCTACTGTGCACTACCTACTCTGTATTCGTATAAACGACTAGATACCTAGTTTTCTAAATACTCTATTATACAGGTGTAAGTATGTATTATATATCGTGTGAAATCGATCAGTTATACTCCTGAATTTTTACTAAAATACTGTTCTTTTTTCCTTTCTTTCTTTTTTTTTTCGTTCTCAAGGAATTATCAGACAGTCGTTGAACGGTGACGATATCTGGCTGCACTTACTTCCTGCAAAAGGAGAGAAAAAAAACACATGTATGAGTATACACGATACAGATAGTTTCGGAGTTACGGTGAAAAAATGTTAGGTGAACATGTACGTATAAAGAGTATTACAGACATGTGTGTATAATATTCTTCATTGCGTTACATAACGATTTTATTAGATACTCAAAGGGGTGACACTTACACTTCCTCGACTTCTTCCTCCTCCTCGGTGCTGTAAATCAACAAACGAACACAAGGTTTTTTTTCTCTCTCGCAACATTGACAGTGACAGGGTGTATATATATATAACATATATTACAGAGGGACTTTGAAGGGTTGACTCGCGGGGCAAAACGTACATATATTTAAAATACGTGGTTGTGAATTTTATTTTAGGGGCACAAAATAACTTGGTCGTAGGAAAAACTCGGTTACGTACTTGGATGAAACAGAATGCAGACAAATATGAAGGTTAAGACAACGATAATGTTTTACAAAAAATTTACCCACGCCGTTCTTCGTTTCACCATAGAACATATCTCCGCTGATTGTGAAACTACGAGTGTACATAATCGATTATGAAAATTAATGACCCCTACGGTGGACGAAAAGCTCGCGGTCGAGCTTGCTACATGTTTTCTAATTTAACGATGTTCATCATGTACTTTTCAAGCATTCACGGTATTTCTCAACGGCTTAGATCGCGTCAGGGAAAAAATCTCTTAACGGTCCAGGGGTGAAAGTACTTACGAGTATTGGTCCTCGTCGTCGGACATGTTGGCTGCTTGTTATGGGTCTGAAACAAACAGAGATAGATAGTATAAAAACTATGAATATCCCCAGGTCCTAGAATAATTATCCGACACCGAGCTTTCGCTTGTATCCGGTCCTATTATTCCGCGTGCGTTACGCGCAGGATAAAATGAGACACGGAATTTTGGGTAATTCGCACCGTGTAAAAAATTTTTACTACAACGCGGGGTTTCCTGCGTTCCACCAGCGGGCAATCCGGGGGCTGGTTAAGCTCGACGGATAGATTTGGCTGGTGCGGTAATCCGATAGCGCTTCGACACCGCTCTTCGGCGCAAGCTCTATATGGAGCCGGGCAGACCGACGATTTTCCCCCCTCCCCGACTCCCTCCACCCCCCCCCCCCCCCTCCCCCTCACCCCTTTTCCCACCCTTCACGATGGACCCGCCAAACTAATTATAGATCTCAGCAGCAGAAGGAGCTTCCAATGCGCCACCATTAGCTTGCACAGCTCAGCGGAAGCTTCTTCCTACGCGGCTTGGACATGGAGCTTTTACTTGACCATTTATGCTTTTCTTTTTTAAAAATTGTCCGACTTTACGGGCATCCAGATGGGGACCGTCCACTCGGAGATTTTCGGTAGGTCTTACACAACCTTGCGGTAGTTCTCCCGGTTTACGTCGCGATGATATTGCAAGCACGAAACGTTGACGATCACTGATTCGTTTGAACATTGTTGAAACGGCACCTTTTGCGAGTGCACAGATATGCACAACCATTTCATAAACTGCAAGGCCTGCAGCTATTTAGACAGCGACTTGACCATCGAGGGCAAAGAGAATTTTCTGCAAACGCAAAGCGTTTAAAAGCGGAAGCCACTTCGACTTGGTTATGATTTGCTGATTTTCATTCCTGTATGCACGTCGGAACGTGTCGAGGGATGTGGTTGATCGGAAAATTCACTTTGCCTTCAATGGCCACACTGCTCGGTGTCTCTCGGATCGCTCTGGCCATTGGTTCCTCGATCGTTCTGCACGACTTTCATTTTCCGTTCTCCAGTCGCGATCGGGTTGCACTTGATCAAGTATTTTTTCTCTTTAACTTCCCTTGCCCCATTTCCCACCATCACCCGGTAACCCCATTACCCATATAATTGAATTATAACATCGTATGAAACTGTCTTTCACATTTTTCACGAGTAAATAAGTGGAAATAGTAACGCGTCGTCGGGAACCGGATGCACTGCCGAGTGAAACGTATAGTACGAGTAGGTACAGGGGACACGGTGAATGATATTTTTTCGTTTTTATAGATACAAGTTCGGAAGTCGAATCGATGCGGGATTTGAAATTCGCGTCTCGTGCCGGCTTCGGAATTGATTACTATTGTGGTTCGATCGTGGTTGTCTCACGTCGAGTTCGATGTGTCGATTTTTTGAAACTTACACTTGGGGGAGAGTTAGAGTTAACGAGTCGTAGGGTCTTGTTGGGCCCTAGCCGAGTGACTGACTGGTCACAACACACGGAAGAGCTTTTCTGGTGGAATGTGGAGTCCGCGACAGCTAGAGCGGCTCTGAGGGAGCAAGTAATCGTCCGGGGCCAAGCCGACGGAGCCGAACCGACCAAACCGAGGCTCGACCCGACCCGACTCTTCTTTCAAAGTTATTAATAACGCGACTCGATTGAAGAGAACCGCGAAACCTGGAGGCGAGCCGACGCCGATCTTCGCGCGATCAGCGGGACGCGGAGGGCGGGGAAAAGCCTCGTACCGTCGTGCCCTTACTCCGTCTATCTATCCGGGGTAGACTTACCTCAGGATTGAGGCGCGAGGTACACTGCAGTAGAGAACCGCAATTCTTTGCACACAGCAAGATCGAACCGAGTAGATGCTAAGCACAGTCGCGTTTACTCGGCTTACCCGATGATGGGGTTTTAGCCGTGCATCGCGCGGCTGCCGCGACTATTTTCGTCAGGATCCCTCCACCCCCCAAAAGCTCCCTCTTCAACCCAGCGCCTAAAGCTCGTCTCGTTACCGCGAACCGGAGGTAAAAAGAGACAGTGCGGCGGAAGAGGAGCGAGAAAAGTACCGTATAGCTGAAGCTGTACCGGAGTTAATTGGTCACGGACGACGTAACGACCAGCCTGATCTGACCCAACGTTGACCCTGAATATCGGGACGATCCATCTTTAGTCATGCCGTGCAAATATACCCTGCACGCATGTCTGCAGGCCGCGCGCGATGCGCTGCGTGCAGATGCAGAGATGCATGCTTTCTTTGCCTGATCGGCGCCCTTTTTTCCTCGGGATATTTTCGGGCCGGATTTCGCGGCCGGGAAAGCTCGCCCCGAGTTTCCCCAAACTGGGGAACCGATGACACCCGGAGTTTGAGATATAATATTATGCGCGAGGCCTCCGCCGACTCGGGAGAGCGCGAAGCGCGGCGCCCGTCGCGGCCATATATGGCGGGGGAGGGCGTCGCGACGCCTCCTATAAAGTTGCTCTCGCGGTTTGCGACTCGCGCGGACGCCATCGTTCACCGATAGCAGGAGAGCTCGCCTGCACCTCAGAACTATGTTGTCTTGACGCGGATAAATACGCGCCCCCACCACTCCTAGGCGTTTGCAGGATCAAGTTTTTATCCCCGAGGCTCGCCGCTAGATCTTAGGGAATTCGGATCGACGGTCGGGGGGTCAGAATTAGTCGCGAATTAAGAGCGGCATTGTCGTTGGATGGATTGATTTTAAAGATGTGATTACACGATTGACCATGAGCTTCACCATGCAGACGCTGGCTGGAAACCGGGATGTAGGATTTAATGTTATTGACGATTTTCGCCGAAAATCGTTGCTTTATTACCTGCGAAGATCTCTTTAAAAATACATTATAAACAGGAGCTTTTTCAATGATTCGTTTCGAGTGATTTCAAAGTTATCGAAAATCTAGTTGATTCGTTCGAAGTCAAGATTATTTTTTACGAAATCACTAAAGATTTCGTTTTTTTTTTCTCAGTCAACTTAATGTTGACATTTCTTGATTATAATCTACGTCGGTACAATGTTCTAAAATTAATTATGTAACGACGCCAACATGACGGAACAAGAAAAAATGTCTCAGTGAATTTGGAAAAAACAATCTTCCAAACGAAATAAACCGTCACAGATTGAAATCGAATGAAACTTACAGCAAATTTTCGACAATTTTCGATATCGCACCTGATGTATCCGGTTACTTGACTTTTCTGATACTCACCGAAAAGCTAGTTTATCGCAGCTATGCATATAAGCTCTGGCGCGTGTGACTTATGTTAGTCCGAAATCTCGAAACACGTCAAATGCGTTTTGAAGACGTCGTTGTACCAACTTCTTTTTACTTTTCATCGCCTTTCGTGATATAAAAAAAGTATTGGTTTCCGTCGAAAATCACTTTTTATCATTTCAGCGAATCTTTACGCTTTCGAATCTCTAGAATTAGAAAACCTGATTTTCACAAAAATGTTGGTCTGCCCGACAAACTTCCGCGATGATCTCTGAAACGGCTCGATGAAATAATTTGAAACTTTTACAATCAAATGATGGACATAAAAGTTAGCTTCCGCTTATACCTGCAATACCTAAATAGATTTTTAATGTTTTACTGACAAACATATACTTTTTCCTCCTTATTACTTTTTTCAAATGAAGGATTATGTTTCTCTCAGTTTAGAGATTTGTTTTTTTTAAATATGCGAATTTTTCTTTTTCAGAGCTTCTTGTTCTAATTCTGTTTTCAAAACTGTTTCATTTGGCTGCCAAGTCTTATCAGTTTCAGATTTTTCATTCAGCCGTTCTCGAGATGATCGCGAAGGTTTGTCGGATAGATCGACAGATTCTTTCCTTTTCATGCATAGCAATGAAGAATATTGCGATAAAACCGTTTTTGTTTTTCCTCTTCTCCTCTTCTGTACCAAAAAATCTCATCGTCGAGGGATGTCAATATTGCTTGTTGTAGATCGAGGAGTTTAGGTAAACTTCTAAAATCACGCGGGAGCTTTATCGCCCTATTTTAGAATGCTGTCCGACTTGCGAAACGAGGTCACCCTGCACACCGCTCGTCTCATACACCGACGTCAAAAGTTCGGATGCTCAAGCCCGAACATTCGTAGCTGTCGTTTCGTACAGGTTCAATGGAGGGATAAAAAAAAACGAGAGCCAGTTATGAACTCCGAAATTGTCTTTATATTTTATTTCTTGGTGTTAATCTAACGGAAAATAAGATGAGTAAATCAGGAAAAACGAGGATGAAACGGAAGTGGCGAATACACAAATTACGATTCGCGATATGCTGGCTATAACTAATTCTGCGATAATTTTAAATGGGTACTTCGATTATTATTCTCGGATTTTGCAAGCTGATTAGTTTATATAGTTTGGTACGCTGCTGACATTTTTTTTTCACCCAATTCTTCGTAAAACATCGACCCCAAGATTTCGTGAGCTTTGTGTAGTGTTGCGTAACTTATCGTTGGCTAGCAGCTCGGCTTTCTCGCCTGAAATGTAAGCTTTAAAAATACATTTATTTATGATGTACGTGTAAAACGCGTATTTCGAGATCTGCCGCTGTTTCTGTCGCTTTTAAACAGCTGTTTTACAGTTTCTAGCTCTGCTCTACTAATCACCGAATAGCTTGAGAACCGGATCGCTAGAAATTACTTCATTTTATACGTCAAAATATCCGTGAAAAAATTATCATCGCTACAAACAATTTCCCATAGTATATCTCGCAGTTCGGAAAAAAAATTTCAAGACTCATCTATACGTAAAAAATATTTATTCAGGAATTTACTTATTGTTACATTGTTTACATGGAAATAGAATGAGAAAATTTGATTTTTGACAATTTACTTCATCGATCCTGGTAGAATAGGTTTTTTGAAAGGTCTATTCTTTCCCCCAAATCTCAGCTGTCCAGATTCTTTCTTGCCTCCGAAACCGCCACCTTTAAAATAAAATAAAGATTTGAATTTGCTTGTGAAATTGATCGATTCTAACACACTTCGAATTTATAATTATAGTTTCATGTGTTCTTACACATTACATATATTTATCGAGTGCGGGAATAATTATCTTTTTTTATTTTCTCAATATACCAGCAGACTAGAGTTTTCACATCCTAAATGACTAGTTTCTTGAGGACTGTTTGAAGATTTTCAACAAAACTACTAGCCAAGCCTTCAATACTTGATGTTTTACCTAATCGTCTGGGTTTCCATCCGCTCATATTTCGTCCGCATTCAAAATCAACGAATATCCGACAACCGTTGAGTGAAATGTCGTGAAGTCGTCTTACAGCTCTGTGCGCCTGCTCTTCATTCTTCATTTCAACGAAGGCATAGCCCTGAGGAAGTCCCGTCACAACATCTACGATCAATTTGACAGACAGCACGTCTCCTTGTCTGGAAAAACACTACAAAGTAAATAAGTCAAGTCAATTTCCAACATCACTTTTAATCGCATCATAAGAAACACGCGTACTTTCTATGGCAAATACTCATCAACAAACCTCCTTCAAATCGTGTTTTGTGATTTTAGATCCCAGTCTACCCACAAACAAGGTTCTTTCTGGCTTAGACTTCAGATTCCTGGGTGGTTCGTAGTGCGCTTCAATGGCTCGACTTATCGCTTTGTCGTGGGGCACTGTGTCGGTGCTATCTATGCTGCCAGCTTTGAGGGGATCATACTCTCGTGCGTAGGGGCTCCAATGCTTCAGACTTTCCTCCTTGAAAAAGAAGAATCATTATTACTTTTCTGCGTTGTCGAGAACATGGTTGTAGTGCATATCCCGAAATTTAATGTAACGTCAATACATCGGTATAATTTGAAAAATATTAATTGTTTGACTAACGGAGTAATCAAAGGTGAAAAACGCAAATTATTGCACTTGCTAACCTAACTTTGAAACTGAGAAAAATTTGTACATTAGATATAAAATAAAAACTTCTTAAAGCGCAGGACGCCAGTTTTGCCAATCACAATCTTGATTTTGCAAATGATTGTTCGTTTCTTTATTATTTGGTACGCACCATTTGAAAATGTGAATTAGCACCTAGACCCGACAGCGTTGTTGACTGTTATTGACGTTAAGTGAAATGTTCTCAGGAACAGCCAGGGAGTCCGGAGTAAGTAGTACATCAGGAGTTATCGACAGAAGCTCACCACATTCGACTCCGTTGGTAAGTTCTTGATAGAAGTAGGCAGATTCCTAAGTAACCAACTCTTGATAAAGAAGAGATTATTTCTGCAAGCAAGACTGTCGTTTGAGTTGCCTATAGTAAGGCGCTCTTATTACCAAACAGTTTCCATCTTTTATCCGATGATTATTTTTTTACTTTCATGTGAAATTTAATTAAAAAAATATTCGCTGTCTGGATTGTTATGGGAGAACGATATAAGGCCTATCTCATGTTTAATCTTTACGAACAATTAGATTCCTCGCCATTAGATTCACTGACAATGAGGCAAGTTTGTTACTTCATCGAATGAAACAGCCGTGCCCACGACATCGTCATGAAAAATCCAATAAACTTGGTATCTGCCCACGATAGGCTGGCATCCGAGCCACTATGCGTACATCTATAATATGAAAGATCATGTCATACGTGTACATAGCTTGCGGCCAACGTATTATTTTGGTAACTTTTTGGCAAGCGTATCAGATTCCTCTGAGCTCAGGATAATAAAAAGAACGCCAGGGTAGAAGATCGTGAATGTCGTATTAATATTTCCTTTATTTATTTCATCATTAAAATACACAATTTCTCCATTATATTATCATATTATACTATATTCTATACACGGAATATAATATCGAGTTATATGTAAATTATAATTATACAATATAATACAGAATTATAATCAGCGTCAGTACGTATTAATTTGATTATCCATCGAAGCAGATATTTCACTCACTTCAACCGTCTGTTAATGGAATTTAGAATCAGGGATGGGGCGAACGAGGGATGTGACGAAAAGGTTGAGAGTCACCGGTTTTCTCCTAAACTGCTAGACTAGCTCGAGATCTATTCGGGCTCCCATGCGTCTCAGGGCCAATATAGTGTTGACCGCCTTCACCCATCGCTTCTTGATAACGTAACGCTTCAGGCGAACCTTCGATATCGGATTGTCGAGCGCCGCCTCCAGCCACCGATGTTCCACCAACTGGTCTGCCCTCGGCCGTTTCCTGCATATATAAAACTTAGTTTCGATTCTTGGTCTCACAAAAGGCAAGTACGTATATCACGCTCTTATTCTATTTATCGCTTATTTGTCCGTTTTTTTCCTTATCTTGGTACCCTTCAATAAACTACCCAACTACTGTGTATTTCTATACGCTAGAATAACTTGTCTGCATTTCTCTAGTTCGTTAGTATTCGTTAAAGTGATGAGTCTTACGAACCACTGTAGACATATTATTAGGTCTAATATGTATTGCTTTAAAGCGACGGGGCCGAGTAAAAATATTCATTTTGAATTTCTATTTCCTCGGTGCCTTATGCAAGAAAATAATTATAAAGGTCGTTTATGTAGCTGTTTGTTATTATCTTTATCTAACGAAGCTGAGCGACATTTTCGTCACTATATACAGTTCAAGTTTCGAGTCATCTGTTCGAAGAATAAAAAGTCTTTATTCTGCATAACTTCTGGTACAGCTCTCGTGTCATGAACGGTGAAAAATACATGTATATTATATAGTACAGGTAATACGATATACCCTTCGTTCTGTATTTAGACATGTAAACAATACTTTTCGTATATTTATATAATATATTATATTTATTATTTAACTACATTTCCGGGTATTATCAATAAGTTTCGATTAACTCGACATTAATTAATTGAACTGCTCGATTTATGAATTGCACCTAAATTCACTAGTTCAACTACAATACCTACAGCGTGCAATATCAAAAAAGCCGTACAAAACACCCTCCTAGAGTGTAACTCGCATATGCAAAACGAGGAAGTACGATGCTACGGTTAATAATTAGGCAAGTGAGAATCGAGCAGTTGGCGAACGAAGGATCATTCTATTACGGTCAACTATGTATTTCGTTTGCTTTGTTCGGGCTAGAACAGTTGAAATGGCGAATAGGCAAAGCCGCGAGTAAACCGCGACGGTACAGAGAACGAAGAGTCGAGGCGTTTGCAGTGACAGGGAGGGACGGTGCCCCCAGTCAGCGGTGGACCGAGGGCGTCGGGTCGCCAGGGGGCGGTTTTTGCTGTTCAGACTGGAAGTACTCGGCCAAGGAGTTCATTGAGCGCCTGGCGACGGATTCTTCGCCGCACCAGTCGAGGCTGACCGACTTCCGGCCAATGCCGTTCTGCCGAGTTCCGGCCTGCCCGTTGTCCCACTCCTCGAGTAACTGCAGAAGTAGGTTCTTCGTACTCGTTGGTTCATCAAGGTTCAGGTTCCGGTGCAAATCCCGGAGATTGGATATCCGCGGTACGTCACGACCGGACTCCGTGAACCGGTGCAGCTTCGCTCGACGCCACGGAGGCGTCAGGTCGACCTCCTTCGCGGCGATTACAGTAGGCGGCACTCTGATCGGCATCGGTTCGGTGGTACGATTGTCCTGCAGCCTCGAGGTTTCCGAGGAAGAGGAGGAGGATATCGTGGAGGAATTGAAGGAGGAGAAGCAGCTCGTCCGCACGAGGGGAGTGCGTGTTCTCCACCCGGAATCGGTCTTTTCTATGGCTTTGACGCTGGCCGTGGTGTTCTGGTGTTCCGAAAGGATGGCGTCGCTTCGCTCTGGGGGGCGCCGAGTTTTCCTGGTCTTTGGACCAAAACCAGGGGTGACGTCGACGGAGCCCTCCTTCGGGTTGACGAATTTTCCCACCCCGCCAAAAGCTGTGCCGTTGGTCTTTCTCTGCCTAACGATCCTCGATAGTTTCTCGGATATTTCGTTTCCCCGCGCTGCCGGGGATGGCTCGGCAGGCCTGACCTCTGCGCTCTTCTCAACGCCGCTCGGCTTCCGCCTTCCATCCGCTTCCAGGTGGCTACCGATCGACGCAGATTCGACCACCATGGCGGGAGAACGCGGCGCCGCCCCCTCGACGTTGGGCCCCGAAAGACGCGGGCCCAACGCGATGGCGCGTAGGTGCTCCGACAGCTTGATTATCTCCTCGGCGAGCACGATCTGCGCGGCCGGATCCCGCTGCTTCTCGGTACCCGTCCCCGTCCCCTCTGAGGCCCGCCTATCAAAGGCCCCCCTCGACCCAGACCCCGGTACTGTGAGCAAGATCGTGTTGTCCCCGTTTACCGAGTCCCCGGAACTCCATAGGCTTCCGCACGGCGAGGGACTCTGGCCCCGCGTTGATATCGACTCGAGACCGCCGGCGAGGGACTCCCCAAGGTCCGCTGCTTCCGGTCGCAGGCAACCCGGGCAAAATGCCGCGTCAACCGCGTACGGACTGTCGGGGTGCTCGCGCCACCGTTCCACGAACAGCCTCAGATTGTCCTTGGTTACCTCGAGCTCCTCCCTCGCCCCATTCCTGATCTCGCTATCTTTCGCCAGCACTACTTCCGGCTGAGGGGAAATCTTGGGACTAGGGGCGGGGGGGCTCTTCCGGGTCAGCCAGGCGTGAGCGCGGCACTGCGACGCCGAAGCGCGCCCCCTGAAAGACAACACGACAAGGGAATTTAGTTTTATTTTTACGGAATAACTGACAATGCGCAACTCCTCCGGCTCATTTGACACAGCGTGCAGGGTTTTGGAAAAAGTGAAACATTCGACGCAAAGTTTTAAATACCAGAAGTACGTCAACCCGAACAGCAAACATAATCTATTCTAATAATGAAAATACATTATTTGACAAACGAAACGCTAACGTGGCAATCTGGAAAGGAGTACGATAATATAAAAAGATGAACATCTAGAACAGCGTATGGTCAACAGCTGAGGAAATGCGGATAAATTTTTCGTTTTCTGGATGTAGCTGTTAAACAGTTACTCGCAGCAACTTGCGACTGCGCACAATCGATTTCTCTGGCGAAATTACGTCAATGTGGAACCTCAATAAATTTATTGCAGCATTCTTCAAGATCGTCCGAAAATGGATAGAAATAAACATGAAGGGGTTATTTTTACTTTTATCGCGTGGTTTTTGGCGCGAAAAATTTTTGAGCTCAGATTCATTTTGATTGAATCATTCTGGACTAATGAGAGCCCCAGAATGAAAGAAAAAAGCGTAGGACCAAGAGCAGAGAAACTACGAGAAAAATCTTTTGTTTTGGCTGCAACTCTTGATATGTTGTTCACAGCACATTCGGACTGCGCGTAACCGATTTCTCTCGTAAAATTACGTCAAAATGATGCATTAGAGAATTGATTCCAGCATCTTTCGAAATAGTCTAGAATTGGAGCGGCAAAATGCGAGGGTCTTAGCCTTAATTTTTGTGTAATTTTTAAAGGTAGATATTTTTTATCTTGGAATTAATTTGTATGACGATTTCCAGACAAATTGGACCCTCAGGATGACGGAAGAGACGTCTTGCGCAATGTGCGATCAACAGCTGAGGAAACTCGACGAAATTTTTGGCTGTTACTCAGGATCCACTGCTCGGAACAAGATGGATTCATTAAAACGAACCCTTCAAAACTAATTCAAATCAAGGATTGCAAAATGTGTATTTTGTCAAAAGCAAATACAGTCGAATACTAGTTCAGCGGGTGGGTTTATTGCTTCAGCGAAGCTAGGATAAAATCAGCTTTATTTTCGTGTTGAAAATGTGGTTTTATTCCCGACTGAACTGGGGCGCTTCATTGAAATGAAAAGTAGTTACCGCATCAACCTGAAAAAGTAATACTTTGCAAATGAGAAAAATGAATGAACGAGGGAATGAAATGCTACTTTTAACGGTCTTTTGATGACAATAAAGTGACCGGTACAGTCGACTCAGTTATAAACAGTGTTTAAAGCATCGTAGGAACACAAGCTGGAAAAGTACGTTGCAAATACGGAAGAATTTATTTGTGGATTTATTTTAATCTAAGTTACTTGTATTGGAGAAAGTATCGATCATGATGAATCTGATACTGCAAACGTGCGTTGCATCTGTACACGACTGGAACTTAATCCATACTTACATGCAACAACAATAAACGCGTTGAACAACAATTTGCGTATTATTTTTGAGGTAACGTCCGTTGCACTTGTGATTCCTCATACAATAGTCAGACTTCTTATGTTACGTGGGACCATGTTCTCTTCATTCCATTTTATACCTCGCTTTGTTGATATTTAGAAATTAATTGAAGTACTTTACACTGACGCTCTAACACTTGTATTAGAATTAAGGGATATTGAATAAACTGTACCACTACTAAAACTGAAACTATAACGCTGTGAATTTGTGATTTTTCTCCTGGACCTATTGAATACCCAGTAAAAACTTTCAAACGTTCGGCTATGACTCTTGATCGGCTGGTCACAGTATATTCAGATTGGGCGGAGTCGATTCCTCACGGCGAATGACATGGAAATGGTGCATCGAAGAATTGTTTCCTGCATTTTGTGGATTTATCAGCTGAGTTCCTGAAGGGTAAATCTTTGTTATTGTGGGTCGTTTGAGTTATGTCTGGAGTTCGATGAGAATGACCCTGTCTAAAGTGATTAAAGCCCCAGGAACTCAGAGAACGAATGGTAAGATGGTAAGGCCAGCAGCAGAAAGATGACGACTAGAATATTGAGTTTTTCAGTCGTAACTTTTCGGGCGTTGCTCACAGCGGATTGGGAACTCAATCAATTTCTATCGCAAAATTACAACTGAATAGTTATAACGCAATAACAGTATTGAATTGATTGCAGTACTTTTCGGAGTCGTCAAAATTTTCGCCGTGAATCCAAAGAAGTTAGCCTTACTTTTTTTGCGATTTTTGGTCTCCGAATTGATTTGTATGACCGTTTCTAGACTAATTGGGACCCCAGGAACTCAAAAAACACATTAAAAAGAGCGTAGGAACAACAGCAGAGAAATGACGATAAAAATCTGCAGTTTTTCGGCTGTAACTTTTGATCCGTTTCTCGCAGCGTATTGGGACTGCGCTCAATCGATTTCTCTCGCAAAATTACGTCGGAATGGTGCCCTACAGAATTAATTGCAGCACTTTTTAAAATGGTCAAAATTTTCGTCAAAAATCCAAAGGGGTTAACCTTACTTTTTTTGCGATTTTTGGAGCCGAAAATTTCTGGTTTCCGAATTGATTTGTATGACCGTTTCTTGACTAATTGGGACCCCAGGAACTCAAAAAACACATTAAAAAGAGCGTAGGAACAACAGCAGAGAAATGACGATGAAAATCTGCAGTTTTTCGGCTGTAACTTTTGATCCGTTTCTCGCAGCGTATTGGGACTGCGCTCAATCGATTTCTCTCGCAAAATTACGTCGGAATAGTGCCCTACAGAATTAATTGCAGCACTTTTCAAAATGGTCGAAATTTTCGTCAAAAATCCAAAGGGGTTAACCTTACTTTTTTTGCGATTTTTGGAGCCGAAAATTTCTGGTCTCCGAATTGATTTGTATGACCGTTTCTTGACTAATTGGGACCCCAGGAACTCAAAAAACACAGTAAAAAGAGCGTAGGAACAACAGCAGAGAAATGACGATGAAAATCTGCAGTTTTTCGGCTGTAACTTTTGATCCGTTTCTCGCAGCGTATTGGGACTGCGCTCAATCGATTTCTCTCGCAAAATTACGTCGGAATAGTGCCCTACAGAATTAATTGCAGCACTTTTCAAAATAGTCGAAATTTTCGTCAAAAATCCAAAGGGGTTAACCTTACTTTTTTTGCGATTTTTGGAGCCGAAATGTTCTGGTCTCCGAATTGATTTGTATGACCGTTTCTTGACTAATTGGGACCCCAGGAACTCAAAAAACACATTAAAAAGAGCGTAGGAACAACAGCAGAGAAATGACGATGAAAATCTGCAGTTTTTCGGCTGTAACTTTTGATCCGTTTCTCGCAGCGTATTGGGACTGCGCTCAATCGATTTCTCTCGCAAAATTACGTCGGACTAGTGCCCTACAGAATTAATTGCAGCACTTTTCAAAATGGTCGAAATTTTCGTCAAAAATCCGAAGGGGTTAACCTTACTTTTTTTGCGATTTTTGGAGCCGAAAATTTCTGGTCTCCGAATTGATTCGTATGACCGTTTCTAGACTAATTGGGACCCCAGGAACTCAAAAAACACATTAAAAAGAGCGTAGGAACAACAGCAGAGAAATGACGATGAAAATCTGCAGTTTTTCGGCTGTAACTTTTGATCCGTTTCTCGCAGCGTATTGGGACTGCGCTCAATCGATTTCTCTCGCAAAATTACGTCGAAATAGTGCCCTACAGAATTAATTGCAGCACTTTTCAAAATGGTCGAAATTTTCGTCAAAAATCCAAAGGGGTTAACCTTACTTTTTTTGCGATTTTTGGAGCCGAAAATTTCTGGTCTCCGAATTGATTTGTATGACCGTTTCTTGACTAATTGGGACCCCAGGAACTCAAAAAACACATCAAAAAGAGCGTAGGAACAACAGCAGAGAAATGACGATGAAAATCTGCAGTTTTTCGGCTGTAACTTTTGATCCGTTTCTCGCAGCGTATTGGGACTGCGCTCAATCGATTTCTCTCGCAAAATTACGTCGGAATAGTGCCCTACAGAATTAATTGCAGCACTTTTCAAAATAGTCGAAATTTTCGTCAAAAATCCAAAGGGGTTAACCTTACTTTTTTTGCGATTTTTGGAGCCGAAAATTTCTGGTCTCCGAATTGATTTGTATGACCGTTTCTTGACTAATTGGGACCCCAGGAACTCAAAAAACACATTAAAAAGAGCGTAGGAACAACAGCAGAGAAATGACGATGAAAATCTGCAGTTTTTCGGCTGTAACTTTTGATCCGTTTCTCGCAGCGTATTGGGACTGCGCTCAATCGATTTCTCTCGCAAAATTACGTCGGAATAGTGCCCTACAGAATTAATTGCAGCACTTTTCAAAATGGTCGAAATTTTCGTCAAAAATCCAAAGGGGTTAACCTTACTTTTTTTGCGATTTTTGGAGCCGAAAATTTCTGGTCTCCGAATTGATTTGTATGACCGTTTCTTGACTAATTGGGACCCCAGGAACTCAAAAAACACATTAAAAAGAGCGTAGGAACAACAGCAGAGAAATGACGATGAAAATCTGCAGTTTTTCGGCTGTAACTTTTGATCCGTTTCTCGCAGCGTATTGGGACTGCGCTCAATCGATTTCTCTCGCAAAATTACGTCGGAATAGTGGCCTACAGAATTAATTGCAGCACTTTTCAAAATGGTCGAAATTTTCGTCAAAAATCCAAAGGGGTTAACCTTACTTTTTTTGCGATTTTTGGAGCCGAAAATTTCTGGTCTCCGAATTGATTTGTATGACCGTTTCCTGACTAATTGGGACCCCAGGAACTCAAAAAACACATTAAAAAGAGCGTAGGAACAACAGCAGAGAAATGACGATGAAAATCTGCAGTTTTTCGGCTGTAACTTTTGATCCGTTTCTCGCAGCGTATTGGGACTGCGCTCAATCGATTTCTCTCGCAAAATTACGTCGGAATAGTGCCCTACAGAATTAATTGCAGCACTTTTCAAAATGGTCGAAATTTTCGTCAAAAATCCAAAGGGGTTAACCTTACTTTTTTTGCGATTTTTGGAGCCGAAAATTTCTGGTCTCCGAATTGATTTGTATGACCGTTTCTTGACTAATTGGGACCCCAGGAACTCAAAAAACACATTAAAAAGAGCGTAGGAACAACAGCAGAGAAATGACGATGAAAATCTGCAGTTTTTCGGCTGTAACTTTTGATCCGTTTCTCGCAGCGTATTGGGACTGCGCTCAATCGATTTCTCTCGCAAAATCACGTCGGAATAGTGCCCTACAGAATTAATTGCAGCACTTTTCAAAATGGTCGAAATTTTCGTCAAAAATCCAAAGGGGTTAACCTTACTTTTTTTGCGATTTTTGGAGCCGAAAATTTCTGGTCTCAGAATTGATTTGTATGACCGTTTCTTGACTAATTGGGACCCCAGGAACTCAAAAAACACATCAAAAAGAGCGTAGGAACAACAGCAGAGAAATGACGATGAAAATCTGCAGTTTTTCGGCTGTAACTTTTGATCCGTTTCTCGCAGCGTATTGGGACTGCGCTCAATCGATTTCTCTCGCAAAATTACGTCGGAATAGTGGCCTACAGAATTAATTGCAGCACTTTTCAAAATAGTCGAAATTTTCGTCAAAAATCCAAAGGGGTTAACCTTACTTTTTTTGCGATTTTTGGAGCCGAAAATTTCTGGTCTCCGAATTGATTTGTATGACCGTTTCTTGACTAATTGGGACCCCAGGAACTCAAAAAACACATTAAAAAGAGCGTAGGAACAACAGCAGAGAAATGACGATGAAAATCTGCAGTTTTTCGGCTGTAACTTTTGATCCGTTTCTCGCAGCGTATTGGGACTGCGCTCAATCGATTTCTCTCGCAAAATTACGTCGGAATAGTGCCCTACAGAATTAATTGCAGCACTTTTCAAAATGGTCGAAATTTTCGTCAAAAATCCAAAGGGGTTAACCTTACTTTTTTTGCGATTTTTGGAGCCGAAAATTTCTGGTCTCCGAATTGATTTGTATGACCGTTTCTTGACTAATTGGGACCCCAGGAACTCAAAAAACACATTAAAAAGAGCGTAGGAACAACAGCAGAGAAATGACGATGAAAATCTGCAGTTTTTCGGCTGTAACTTTTGATCCGTTTCTCGCAGCGTATTGGAACTGCGCTCAATCGATTTCTCTCGCAAAATTACGTCGGAATAGTGCCCTACAGAATTAATTGCAGCACTTTTCAAAATGGTCGAAATTTTCGTCAAAAATCCAAAGGGGTTAACCTTACTTTTTTTGCGATTTTTGGAGCCGAAAATTTCTGGTTTCCGAATTGATTTGTATGACCGTTTCTTGACTAATTGGGACCCCAGGAACTCAAAAAACACATTAAAAAGAGCGTAGGAACAACAGCAGAGAAATGACGATGAAAATCTGCAGTTTTTCGGCTGTAACTTTTGATCCGTTTCTCGCAGCGTATTGGGACTGCGCTCAATCGATTTCTCTCGCAAAATTACGTCGGAATAGTGCCCTACAGAATTAATTGCAGCACTTTTCAAAATGGTCGAAATTTTCGTCAAAAATCCAAAGGGGTTAACCTTACTTTTTTTGCGATTTTTGGAGCCGAAAATTTCTGGTCTCCGAATTGATTTGTATGACCGTTTCTTGACTAATTGGGACCCCAGGAACTCAAAAAACACATTAAAAAGAGCGTAGGAACAACAGCAGAGAAATGACGATGAAAATCTGCAGTTTTTCGGCTGTAACTTTTGATCCGTTGCTCGCAGCGTATTGGGACTGCGCTCAATCGATTTCTCTCGCAAAATTACGTCGGAATAGTGCCCTACAGAATTAATTGCAGCACTTTTCAAAATGGTCGAAATTTTCGTCGAAAATCCAAAGGGGTCAACCTTACTTTTTTTGCGATTTTTGGAGCCGAAAATTTCTGGTCTCCGAATTGATTTGTATGACCGTTTCTTGACTAATTGGGACCCCAGGAACTCAAAAAACACATTAAAAAGAGCGTAGGAACAACAGCAGAGAAATGACGATGAAAATCTGCAGTTTTTCGGCTGTAACTTTTGATCCGTTTCTCGCAGCGTATTGGGACTGCGCTCAATCGATTTCTCTCGCAAAATTACGTCGGAATAGTGCCCTACAGAATTAATTGCAGCACTTTTCAAAATGGTCGAAATTTTCGTCAAAAATCCAAAGGGGTTAACCTTACTTTTTTTGCGATTTTTGGAGCCGAAAATTTCTGGTCTCCGAATTGATTTGTATGACCGTTTCTTGACTAATTGGGACCCCAGGAACTCAAAAAACACATTAAAAAGAGCGTAGGAACAACAGCAGAGAAATGACGATGAAAATCTGCAGTTTTTCGGCTGTAACTTTTGATCCGTTTCTCGCAGCGTATTGGGACTGCGCTCAATCGATTTCTCTCGCAAAATCACGTCGGAATAGTGCCCTACAGAATTAATTGCAGCACTTTTCAAAATGGTCGAAATTTTCGTCAAAAATCCAAAGGGGTTAACCTTACTTTTTTTGCGATTTTTGGAGCCGAAAATTTCTGGTCTCCGAATTGATTTGTATGACCGTTTCTTGACTAATTGGGACCCCAGGAACTCAAAAAACACATCAAAAAGAGCGTAGGAACAACAGCAGAGAAATGACGATGAAAATCTGCAGTTTTTCGGCTGTAACTTTTGATCCGTTTCTCGCAGCGTATTGGGACTGCGCTCAATCGATTTCTCTCGCAAAATTACGTCGGAATAGTGCCCTACAGAATTAATTGCAGCACTTTCCAAAATAGTCGAAATTTTCGTCAAAAATCCAAAGGGGTTAACCTTACTTTTTTTGCGATTTTTGGAGCCGAAAATTTCTGGTCTCCGAATTGATTTGTATGACCGTTTCTTGACTAATTGGGACCCCAGGAACTCAAAAAACACATTAAAAAGAGCGTAGGAACAACAGCAGAGAAATGACGATGAAAATCTGCAGTTTTTCGGCTGTAACTTTTGATCCGTTTCTCGCAGCGTATTGGGACTGCGCTCAATCGATTTCTCTCGCAAAATTACGTCGAAATAGTGCCCTACAGAATTAATTGCAGCACTTTTCAAAATGGTCGAAATTTTCGTCAAAAATCCAAAGGGGTTAACCTTACTTTTTTTGCGATTTTTGGAGCCGAAAATTTCTGGTCTCCGAATTGATTTGTATGACCGTTTCTTGACTAATTGGGACCCCAGGAACTCAAAAAACACATTAAAAAGAGCGTAGGAACAACAGCAGAGAAATGACGATGAAAATCTGCAGTTTTTCGGCTGTAACTTTTGATCCGTTTCTCGCAGCGTATTGGGACTGCGCTCAATCGATTTCTCTCGCAAAATTACGTCGGAATAGTGGCCTACAGAATTAATTGCAGCACTTTTCAAAATAGTCGAAATTTTCGTCAAAAATCCAAAGGGGTTAACCTTACTTTTTTTGCGATTTTTGGAGCCGAAAATTTCTGGTCTCCGAATTGATTTGTATGACCGTTTCCTGACTAATTGGGACCCCAGGAACTCAAAAAACACATTAAAAAGAGCGTAGGAACAACAGCAGAGAAATGACGATGAAAATCTGCAGTTTTTCGGCTGTAACTTTTGATCCGTTTCTCGCAGCGTATTGGGACTGCGCTCAATCGATTTCTCTCGCAAAATTACGTCGGAATAGTGCCCTACAGAATTAATTGCAGCACTTTTCAAAATGGTCGAAATTTTCGTCAAAAATCCAAAGGGGTTAACCTTACTTTTTTTGCGATTTTTGGAGCCGAAAATTTCTGGTCTCCGAATTGATTTGTATGACCGTTTCTTGACTAATTGGGACCCCAGGAACTCAAAAAACACATTAAAAAGAGCGTAGGAACAACAGCAGAGAAATGACGATGAAAATCTGCAGTTTTTCGGCTGTAACTTTTGATCCGTTTCTCGCAGCGTATTGGGACTGCGCTCAATCGATTTCTCTCGCAAAATTACGTCGGAATAGTGCCCTACAGAATTAATTGCAGCACTTTTCAAAATGGTCGAAATTTTCGTCAAAAATCCAAAGGGGTTAACCTTACTTTTTTTGCGATTTTTGGAGCCGAAAATTTCTGGTCTCCGAATTGATTTGTATGACCGTTTCTTGACTAATTGGGACCCCAGGAACTCAAAAAACACATTAAAAAGAGCGTAGGAACAACAGCAGAGAAATGACGATGAAAATCTGCAGTTTTTCGGCTGTAACTTTTGATCCGTTTCTCGCAGCGTATTGGGACTGCGCTCAATCGATTTCTCTCGCAAAATCACGTCGGAATAGTGCCCTACAGAATTAATTGCAGCACTTTTCAAAATGGTCGAAATTTTCGTCAAAAATCCAAAGGGGTTAACCTTACTTTTTTTGCGATTTTTGGAGCCAAAAATTTCTGGTCTCCGAATTGATTTGTATGACCGTTTCTTGACTAATTGGGACCCCAGGAACTCAAAAAACACATCAAAAAGAGCGTAGGAACAACAGCAGAGAAATGACGATGAAAATCTGCAGTTTTTCGGCTGTAACTTTTGATCCGTTTCTCGCAGCGTATTGGGACTGCGCTCAATCGATTTCTCTCGCAAAATTACGTCGGAATAGTGCCCTACAGAATTAATTGCAGCACTTTTCAAAATGGTCGAAATTTTCGTCAAAAATCCAAAGGGGTTAACCTTACTTTTTTGCGATTTTTGGAGCCGAAAATTTCTGGTCTCCGAATTGATTTGTATGACCGTTTCTTGACTAATTGGGACCCCAGGAACTCAAAAAACACATTAAAAAGAGCGTAGGAACAACAGCAGAGAAATGACGATGAAAATCTGCAGTTTTTCGGCTGTAACTTTTGATCCGTTTCTCGCAGCGTATTGGGACTGCGCTCAATCGATTTCTCTCGCGAAATTACGTCGGAATAGTGCCCTACAGAATTAATTGCAGCACTTTTCAAAATGGTCGAAATTTTCGTCAAAAATCCAAGGGGGTTAACCTTACTTTTTTTGCGATTTTTGGAGCCGAAAATTTCTGGTCTCCGAATTGATTTGTATGACCGTTTCTTGACTAATTGGGACCCCAGGAACTCAAAAAACACATTAAAAAGAGCGTAGGAACAACAGCAGAGAAATGACGATGAAAATCTGCAGTTTTTCGGCTGTAACTTTTGATCCGTTTCTCGCAGCGTATTGGGACTGCGCTCAATCGATTTCTCTCGCAAAATTACGTCGGAATAGTGCCCTACAGAATTAATTGCAGCACTTTTCAAAATGGTCGAAATTTTCGTCGAAAATCCAAAGGGGTCAACCTTACTTTTTTTGCGATTTTTGGAGCCGAAAATTTCTGGTCTCCGAATTGATTTGTATGACCGTTTCTTGACTAATTGGGACCCCAGGAACTCAAAAAACACATTAAAAAGAGCGTAGGAACAACAGCAGAGAAATGACGATGAAAATCTGCAGTTTTTCGGCTGTAACTTTTGATCCGTTTCTCGCAGCGTATTGGGACTGCGCTCAATCGATTTCTCTCGCAAAATTACGTCGGAATAGTGCCCTACAGAATTAATTGCAGCACTTTTCAAAATGGTCGAAATTTTCGTCAAAAATCCAAAGGGGTTAACCTTACTTTTTTTGCGATTTTTGGAGCCGAAAATTTCTGGTCTCCGAATTGATTTGTATGACCGTTTCTTGACTAATTGGGACCCCAGGAACTCAAAAAACACATTAAAAAGAGCGTAGGAACAACAGCAGAGAAATGACGATGAAAATCTGCAGTTTTTCGGCTGTAACTTTTGATCCGTTTCTCGCAGCGTATTGGGACTGCGCTCAATCGATTTCTCTCGCAAAATTACGTCGGAATAGTGCCCTACAGAATTAATTGCAGCACTTTTCAAAATGGTCGAAATTTTCGTCAAAAATCCAAAGGGGTTAACCTTACTTTTTTTGCGATTTTTGGAGCCGAAAATTTCTGGTCTCCGAATTGATTTGTATGACCGTTTCCTGACTAATTGGGACCCCAGGAACTCAAAAAACACATTAAAAAGAGCGTAGGAACAACAGCAGAGAAATGACGATGAAAATCTGCAGTTTTTCGGCTGTAACTTTTGATCCGTTTCTCGCAGCGTATTGGGACTGCGCTCAATCGATTTCTCTCGCAAAATTACGTCGGAATAGTGCCCTACAGAATTAATTGCAGCACTTTTCAAAATGGTCGAAATTTTCGTCAAAAATCCAAAGGGGTTAACCTTACTTTTTTTGCGATTTTTGGAGCCGAAAATTTCTGGTCTCCGAATTGATTTGTATGACCGTTTCTTGACTAATTGGGACCCCAGGAACTCAAAAAACACATTAAAAAGAGCGTAGGAACAACAGCAGAGAAATGACGATGAAAATCTGCAGTTTTTCGGCTGTAACTTTTGATCCGTTTCTCGCAGCGTATTGGGACTGCGCTCAATCGATTTCTCTCGCAAAATCACGTCGGAATAGTGCCCTACAGAATTAATTGCAGCACTTTTCAAAATGGTCGAAATTTTCGTCAAAAATCCAAAGGGGTTAACCTTACTTTTTTTGCGATTTTTGGAGCCAAAAATTTCTGGTCTCCGAATTGATTTGTATGACCGTTTCTTGACTAATTGGGACCCCAGGAACTCAAAAAACACATCAAAAAGAGCGTAGGAACAACAGCAGAGAAATGACGATGAAAATCTGCAGTTTTTCGGCTGTAACTTTTGATCCGTTTCTCGCAGCGTATTGGGACTGCGCTCAATCGATTTCTCTCGCAAAATTACGTCGGAATAGTGCCCTACAGAATTAATTGCAGCACTTTTCAAAATGGTCGAAATTTTCGTCAAAAATCCAAAGGGGTCAACCTTACTTTTTTGCGATTTTTGGAGCCGAAAATTTCTGGTCTCCGAATTGATTTGTATGACCGTTTCTTGACTAATTGGGACCCCAGGAACTCAAAAAACACATTAAAAAGAGCGTAGGAACAACAGCAGAGAAATGACGATGAAAATCTGCAGTTTTTCGGCTGTAACTTTTGATCCGTTTCTCGCAGCGTATTGGGACTGCGCTCAATCGATTTCTCTCGCAAAATTACGTCGGAATAGTGCCCTACAGAATTAATTGCAGCACTTTTCAAAATGGTCGAAATTTTCGTCAAAAATCCAAGGGGGTTAACCTTACTTTTTTTGCGATTTTTGGAGCCGAAAATTTCTGGTCTCCGAATTGATTTGTATGACCGTTTCTTGACTAATTGGGACCCCAGGAACTCAAAAAACACATTAAAAAGAGCGTAGGAACAACAGCAGAGAAATGACGATGAAAATCTGCAGTTTTTCGGCTGTAACTTTTGATCCGTTTCTCGCAGCGTATTGGGACTGCGCTCAATCGATTTCTCTCGCAAAATTACGTCGGAATAGTGCCCTACAGAATTAATTGCAGCACTTTTCAAAATGGTCGAAATTTTCGTCGAAAATCCAAAGGGGTCAACCTTACTTTTTTTGCGATTTTTGGAGCCGAAAATTTCTGGTCTCCGAATTGATTTGTATGACCGTTTCTTGACTAATTGGGACCCCAGGAACTCAAAAAACACATTAAAAAGAGCGTAGGAACAACAGCAGAGAAATGACGATGAAAATCTGCAGTTTTTCGGCTGTAACTTTTGATCCGTTTCTCGCAGCGTATTGGGACTGCGCTCAATCGATTTCTCTCGCAAAATTACGTCGGAATAGTGCCCTACAGAATTAATTGCAGCACTTTTCAAAATGGTCGAAATTTTCGTCAAAAATCCAAAGGGGTTAACCTTACTTTTTTTGCGATTTTTGGAGCCGAAAATTTCTGGTCTCCGAATTGATTTGTATGACCGTTTCTTGACTAATTGGGACCCCAGGAACTCAAAAAACACATTAAAAAGAGCGTAGGAACAACAGCAGAGAAATGACGATGAAAATCTGCAGTTTTTCGGCTGTAACTTTTGATCCGTTTCTCGCAGCGTATTGGAACTGCGCTCAATCGATTTCTCTCGCAAAATTACGTCGGAATAGTGCCCTACAGAATTAATTGCAGCACTTTTCAAAATGGTCGAAATTTTCGTCAAAAATCCAAAGGGGTTAACCTTACTTTTTTTGCGATTTTTGGAGCCGAAAATTTCTGGTCTCCGAATTGATTTGTATGACCGTTTCTTGACTAATTGGGACCCCAGGAACTCAAAAAACACATTAAAAAGAGCGTAGGAACAACAGCAGAGAAATGACGATGAAAATCTGCAGTTTTTCGGCTGTAACTTTTGATCCGTTTCTCGCAGCGTATTGGGACTGCGCTCAATCGATTTCTCTCGCAAAATTACGTCGGAATAGTGCCCTACAGAATTAATTGCAGCACTTTTCAAAATGGTCGAAATTTTCGTCAAAAATCCAAAGGGGTTAACCTTACTTTTTTTGCGATTTTTGGAGCCGAAAATTTCTGGTCTCCGAATTGATTTGTATGACCGTTTCTTGACTAATTGGGACCCCAGGAACTCAAAAAACACATTAAAAAGAGCGTAGGAACAACAGCAGAGAAATGACGATGAAAATCTGCAGTTTTTCGGCTGTAACTTTTGATCCGTTGCTCGCAGCGTATTGGGACTGCGCTCAATCGATTTCTCTCGCAAAATTACGTCGGAATAGTGCCCTACAGAATTAATTGCAGCACTTTTCAAAATGGTCGAAATTTTCGTCGAAAATCCAAAGGGGTCAACCTTACTTTTTTTGCGATTTTTGGAGCCGAAAATTTCTGGTCTCCGAATTGATTTGTATGACCGTTTCTTGACTAATTGGGACCCCAGGAACTCAAAAAACACATTAAAAAGAGCGTAGGAACAACAGCAGAGAAATGACGATGAAAATCTGCAGTTTTTCGGCTGTAACTTTTGATCCGTTTCTCGCAGCGTATTGGGACTGCGCTCAATCGATTTCTCTCGCAAAATTACGTCGGAATAGTGCCCTACAGAATTAATTGCAGCACTTTTCAAAATGGTCGAAATTTTCGTCAAAAATCCAAAGGGGTTAACCTTACTTTTTTTGCGATTTTTGGAGCCGAAAATTTCTGGTCTCCGAATTGATTTGTATGACCGTTTCTTGACTAATTGGGACCCCAGGAACTCAAAAAACACATTAAAAAGAGCGTAGGAACAACAGCAGAGAAATGACGATGAAAATCTGCAGTTTTTCGACTGTAACTTTTGATCCGTTTCTCGCAGCGTATTGGGACTGCGCTCAATCGATTTCTCTCGCAAAATCACGTCGGAATAGTGCCCTACAGAATTAATTGCAGCACTTTTCAAAATGGTCGAAATTTTCGTCAAAAATCCAAAGGGGTTAACCTTACTTTTTTTGCGATTTTTGGAGCCGAAAATTTCTGGTCTCCGAATTGATTTGTATGACCGTTTCTTGACTAATTGGGACCCCAGGAACTCAAAAAACACATCAAAAAGAGCGTAGGAACAACAGCAGAGAAATGACGATGAAAATCTGCAGTTTTTCGGCTGTAACTTTTGATCCGTTTCTCGCAGCGTATTGGGACTGCGCTCAATCGATTTCTCTCGCAAAATTACGTCGGAATAGTGCCCTACAGAATTAATTGCAGCACTTTCCAAAATAGTCGAAATTTTCGTCAAAAATCCAAAGGGGTTAACCTTACTTTTTTTGCGATTTTTGGAGCCGAAAATTTCTGGTCTCCGAATTGATTTGTATGACCGTTTCTTGACTAATTGGGACCCCAGGAACTCAAAAAACACATTAAAAAGAGCGTAGGAACAACAGCAGAGAAATGACGATGAAAATCTGCAGTTTTTCGGCTGTAACTTTTGATCCGTTTCTCGCAGCGTATTGGGACTGCGCTCAATCGATTTCTCTCGCAAAATTACGTCGAAATAGTGCCCTACAGAATTAATTGCAGCACTTTTCAAAATGATCGAAATTTTCGTCAAAAATCCAAAGGGGTTAACCTTACTTTTTTTGCGATTTTTGGAGCCGAAAATTTCTGGTCTCCGAATTGATTTGTATGACCGTTTCTTGACTAATTGGGACCCCAGGAACTCAAAAAACACATTAAAAAGAGCGTAGGAACAACAGCAGAGAAATGACGATGAAAATCTGCAGTTTTTCGGCTGTAACTTTTGATCCGTTTCTCGCAGCGTATTGGGACTGCGCTCAATCGATTTCTCTCGCAAAATTACGTCGGAATAGTGGCCTACAGAATTAATTGCAGCACTTTTCAAAATAGTCGAAATTTTCGTCAAAAATCCAAAGGGGTTAACCTTACTTTTCTTGCGATTTTTGGAGCCGAAAATTTCTGGTCTCCGAATTGATTTGTATGACCGTTTCCTGACTAATTGGGACCCCAGGAACTCAAAAAACACATTAAAAAGAGCGTAGGAACAACAGCAGAGAAATGACGATGAAAATCTGCAGTTTTTCGGCTGTAACTTTTGATCCGTTTCTCGCAGCGTATTGGGACTGCGCTCAATCGATTTCTCTCGCAAAATTACGTCGGAATAGTGCCCTACAGAATTAATTGCAGCACTTTTCAAAATGGTCGAAATTTTCGTCAAAAATCCAAAGGGGTTAACCTTACTTTTTTTGCGATTTTTGGAGCCGAAAATTTCTGGTCTCCGAATTGATTTGTATGACCGTTTCTCGACTAATTGGGACCCCAGGAACTCAAAAAACACATTAAAAAGAGCGTAGGAACAACAGCAGAGAAATGACGATGAAAATCTGCAGTTTTTCGGCTGTAACTTTTGATCCGTTTCTCGCAGCGTATTGGGACTGCGCTCAATCGATTTCTCTCGCAAAATTACGTCGGAATAGTGCCCTACAGAATTAATTGCAGCACTTTTCAAAATGGTCGAAATTTTCGTCAAAAATCCAAAGGGGTTAACCTTACTTTTTTTGCGATTTTTGGAGCCGAAAATTTCTGGTCTCCGAATTGATTTGTATGACCGTTTCTTGACTAATTGGGACCCCAGGAACTCAAAAAACACATTAAAAAGAGCGTAGGAACAACAGCAGAGAAATGACGATGAAAATCTGCAGTTTTTCGGCTGTAACTTTTGATCCGTTTCTCGCAGCGTATTGGGACTGCGCTCAATCGATTTCTCTCGCAAAATTACGTCGGAATAGTGCCCTACAGAATTAATTGCAGCACTTTTCAAAATGGTCGAAATTTTCGTCAAAAATCCAAAGGGGTTAACCTTACTTTTTTTGCGATTTTTGGGGCCGAAAATTTCTGGTCTCCGAATTGATTTGTATGACCGTTTCTTGACTAATTGGGACCCCAGGAACTCAAAAAACACATTAAAAAGAGCGTAGGAACACAGCAGAGAAATGACGATGAAAATCTGCAGTTTTTCGGCTGTAACTTTTGATCCGTTTCTCGCAGCGTATTGGGACTGCGCTCAATCGATTTCTCTCGCAAAATTACGTCGGAATAGTGCCCTACAGAATTAATTGCAGCACTTTTCAAAATGGTCGAAATTTTCGTCAAAAATCCAAAGGGGTTAACCTTACTTTTTTTGCGATTTTTGGAGCCGAAAATTTCTGGTCTCCGAATTGATTTGTATGACCGTTTCTTGACTAATTGGGACCCCAGGAACTCAAAAAACACATTAAAAAGAGCGTAGGAACAACAGCAGAGAAATGACGATGAAAATCTGCAGTTTTTCGGCTGTAACTTTTGATCCGTTTCTCGCAGCGTATTGGGACTGCGCTCAATCGATTTCTCTCGCAAAATTACGTCGGAATAGTGCCCTACAGAATTAATTGCAGCACTTTTCAAAATGGTCGAAATTTTCGTCAAAAATCCAAAGGGGTTAACCTTACTTTTTTTGCGATTTTTGGAGCCGAAAATTTCTGGTCTCCGAATTGATTTGTATGACCGTTTCTTGACTAATTGGGACCCCAGGAACTCAAAAAACACATTAAAAAGAGCGTAGGAACAACAGCAGAGAAATGACGATGAAAATCTGCAGTTTTTCGGCTGTAACTTTTGATCCGTTTCTCGCAGCGTATTGGGACTGCGCTCAATCGATTTCTCTCGCAAAATTACGTCGGAATAGTGCCCTACAGAATTAATTGCAGCACTTTTCAAAATGGTCGAAATTTTCGTCAAAAATCCAAAGGGGTTAACCTTACTTTTTTTGCGATTTTTGGAGCCGAAAATTTCTGGTCTCCGAATTGATTTGTATGACCGTTTCTTGACTAATTGGGACCCCAGGAACTCAAAAAACACATTAAAAAGAGCGTAGGAACAACAGCAGAGAAATGACGATGAAAATCTGCAGTTTTTCGGCTGTAACTTTTGATCCGTTTCTCGCAGCGTATTGGGACTGCGCTCAATCGATTTCTCTCGCAAAATTACGTCGGAATAGTGCCCTACAGAATTAATTGCAGCACTTTTCAAAATGGTCGAAATTTTCGTCAAAAATCCAAAGGGGTTAACCTTACTTTTTTTGCGATTTTTGGAGCCGAAAATTTCTGGTCTCCGAATTGATTTGTATGACCGTTTCTTGACTAATTGGGACCCCAGGAACTCAAAAAACACATTAAAAAGAGCGTAGGAACAACAGCAGAGAAATGACGATGAAAATCTGCAGTTTTTCGGCTGTAACTTTTGATCCGTTGCTCGCAGCGTATTGGGACTGCGCTCAATCGATTTCTCTCGCAAAATTACGTCGGAATAGTGCCCTACAGAATTAATTGCAGCACTTTTCAAAATGGTCGAAATTTTCGTCGAAAATCCAAAGGGGTCAACCTTACTTTTTTTGCGATTTTTGGAGCCGAAAATTTCTGGTCTCCGAATTGATTTGTATGACCGTTTCTTGACTAATTGGGACCCCAGGAACTCAAAAAACACATTAAAAAGAGCGTAGGAACAACAGCAGAGAAATGACGATGAAAATCTGCAGTTTTTCGGCTGTAACTTTTGATCCGTTGCTCGCAGCGTATTGGGACTGCGCTCAATCGATTTCTCTCGCAAAATTACGTCGGAATAGTGCCCTACAGAATTAATTGCAGCACTTTTCAAAATGGTCGAAATTTTCGTCGAAAATCCAAAGGGGTCAACCTTACTTTTTTTGCGATTTTTGGAGCCGAAAATTTCTGGTCTCCGAATTGATTTGTATGACCGTTTCTTGACTAATTGGGACCCCAGGAACTCAAAAAACACATTAAAAAGAGCGTAGGAACAACAGCAGAGAAATGACGATGAAAATCTGCAGTTTTTCGGCTGTAACTTTTGATCCGTTTCTCGCAGCGTATTGGGACTGCGCTCAATCGATTTCTCTCGCAAAATTACGTCGGAATAGTGCCCTACAGAATTAATTGCAGCACTTTCCAAAATAGTCGAAATTTTCGTCAAAAATCCAAAGGGGTTAACCTTACTTTTTTTGCGATTTTTGGAGCCGAAAATTTCTGGTCTCCGAATTGATTTGTATGACCGTTTCTTGACTAATTGGGACCCCAGGAACTCAAAAAACACATTAAAAAGAGCGTAGGAACAACAGCAGAGAAATGACGATGAAAATCTGCAGTTTTTCGGCTGTAACTTTTGATCCGTTTCTCGCAGCGTATTGGGACTGCGCTCAATCGATTTCTCTCGCAAAATTACGTCGAAATAGTGCCCTACAGAATTAATTGCAGCACTTTTCAAAATGGTCGAAATTTTCGTCAAAAATCCAAAGGGGTTAACCTTACTTTTTTTGCGATTTTTGGAGCCGAAAATTTCTGGTCTCCGAATTGATTTGTATGACCGTTTCTTGACTAATTGGGACCCCAGGAACTCAAAAAACACATTAAAAAGAGCGTAGGAACAACAGCAGAGAAATGACGATGAAAATCTGCAGTTTTTCGGCTGTAACTTTTGATCCGTTTCTCGCAGCGTATTGGGACTGCGCTCAATCGATTTCTCTCGCAAAATTACGTCGGAATAGTGGCCTACAGAATTAATTGCAGCACTTTTCAAAATAGTCGAAATTTTCGTCAAAAATCCAAAGGGGTTAACCTTACTTTTTTTGCGATTTTTGGAGCCGAAAATTTCTGGTCTCCGAATTGATTTGTATGACCGTTTCCTGACTAATTGGGACCCCAGGAACTCAAAAAACACATTAAAAAGAGCGTAGGAACAACAGCAGAGAAATGACGATGAAAATCTGCAGTTTTTCGGCTGTAACTTTTGATCCGTTTCTCGCAGCGTATTGGGACTGCGCTCAATCGATTTCTCTCGCAAAATTACGTCGGAATAGTGCCCTACAGAATTAATTGCAGCACTTTTCAAAATGGTCGAAATTTTCGTCAAAAATCCAAAGGGGTTAACCTTACTTTTTTTGCGATTTTTGGAGCCGAAAATTTCTGGTCTCCGAATTGATTTGTATGACCGTTTCTTGACTAATTGGGACCCCAGGAACTCAAAAAACACATTAAAAAGAGCGTAGGAACAACAGCAGAGAAATGACGATGAAAATCTGCAGTTTTTCGGCTGTAACTTTTGATCCGTTTCTCGCAGCGTATTGGGACTGCGCTCAATCGATTTCTCTCGCAAAATTACGTCGGAATAGTGCCCTACAGAATTAATTGCAGCACTTTTCAAAATGGTCGAAATTTTCGTCAAAAATCCAAAGGGGTTAACCTTACTTTTTTTGCGATTTTTGGAGCCGAAAATTTCTGGTCTCCGAATTGATTTGTATGACCGTTTCTTGACTAATTGGGACCCCAGGAACTCAAAAAACACATTAAAAAGAGCGTAGGAACAACAGCAGAGAAATGACGATGAAAATCTGCAGTTTTTCGGCTGTAACTTTTGATCCGTTTCTCGCAGCGTATTGGGACTGCGCTCAATCGATTTCTCTCGCAAAATCACGTCGGAATAGTGCCCTACAGAATTAATTGCAGCACTTTTCAAAATGGTCGAAATTTTCGTCAAAAATCCAAAGGGGTTAACCTTACTTTTTTTGCGATTTTTGGAGCCAAAAATTTCTGGTCTCCGAATTGATTTGTATGACCGTTTCTTGACTAATTGGGACCCCAGGAACTCAAAAAACACATCAAAAAGAGCGTAGGAACAACAGCAGAGAAATGACGATGAAAATCTGCAGTTTTTCGGCTGTAACTTTTGATCCGTTTCTCGCAGCGTATTGGGACTGCGCTCAATCGATTTCTCTCGCAAAATTACGTCGGAATAGTGCCCTACAGAATTAATTGCAGCACTTTTCAAAATGGTCGAAATTTTCGTCAAAAATCCAAAGGGGTTAACCTTACTTTTTTGCGATTTTTGGAGCCGAAAATTTCTGGTCTCCGAATTGATTTGTATGACCGTTTCTTGACTAATTGGGACCCCAGGAACTCAAAAAACACATTAAAAAGAGCGTAGGAACAACAGCAGAGAAATGACGATGAAAATCTGCAGTTTTTCGGCTGTAACTTTTGATCCGTTTCTCGCAGCGTATTGGGACTGCGCTCAATCGATTTCTCTCGCAAAATTACGTCGGAATAGTGCCCTACAGAATTAATTGCAGCACTTTTCAAAATGGTCGAAATTTTCGTCAAAAATCCAAGGGGGTTAACCTTACTTTTTTTGCGATTTTTGGAGCCGAAAATTTCTGGTCTCCGAATTGATTTGTATGACCGTTTCTTGACTAATTGGGACCCCAGGAACTCAAAAAACACATTAAAAAGAGCGTAGGAACAACAGCAGAGAAATGACGATGAAAATCTGCAGTTTTTCGGCTGTAACTTTTGATCCGTTTCTCGCAGCGTATTGGGACTGCGCTCAATCGATTTCTCTCGCAAAATTACGTCGGAATAGTGCCCTACAGAATTAATTGCAGCACTTTTCAAAATGGTCGAAATTTTCGTCGAAAATCCAAAGGGGTCAACCTTACTTTTTTTGCGATTTTTGGAGCCGAAAATTTCTGGTCTCCGAATTGATTTGTATGACCGTTTCTTGACTAATTGGGACCCCAGGAACTCAAAAAACACATTAAAAAGAGCGTAGGAACAACAGCAGAGAAATGACGATGAAAATCTGCAGTTTTTCGGCTGTAACTTTTGATCCGTTTCTCGCAGCGTATTGGGACTGCGCTCAATCGATTTCTCTCGCAAAATTACGTCGGAATAGTGCCCTACAGAATTAATTGCAGCACTTTTCAAAATGGTCGAAATTTTCGTCAAAAATCCAAAGGGGTTAACCTTACTTTTTTTGCGATTTTTGGAGCCGAAAATTTCTGGTCTCCGAATTGATTTGTATGACCGTTTCTTGACTAATTGGGACCCCAGGAACTCAAAAAACACATTAAAAAGAGCGTAGGAACAACAGCAGAGAAATGACGATGAAAATCTGCAGTTTTTCGGCTGTAACTTTTGATCCGTTTCTCGCAGCGTATTGGGACTGCGCTCAATCGATTTCTCTCGCAAAATTACGTCGGAATAGTGCCCTACAGAATTAATTGCAGCACTTTTCAAAATGGTCGAAATTTTCGTCAAAAATCCAAAGGGGTTAACCTTACTTTTTTTGCGATTTTTGGAGCCGAAAATTTCTGGTCTCCGAATTGATTTGTATGACCGTTTCCTGACTAATTGGGACCCCAGGAACTCAAAAAACACATTAAAAAGAGCGTAGGAACAACAGCAGAGAAATGACGATGAAAATCTGCAGTTTTTCGGCTGTAACTTTTGATCCGTTTCTCGCAGCGTATTGGGACTGCGCTCAATCGATTTCTCTCGCAAAATTACGTCGGAATAGTGCCCTACAGAATTAATTGCAGCACTTTTCAAAATGGTCGAAATTTTCGTCAAAAATCCAAAGGGGTTAACCTTACTTTTTTTGCGATTTTTGGAGCCGAAAATTTCTGGTCTCCGAATTGATTTGTATGACCGTTTCTTGACTAATTGGGACCCCAGGAACTCAAAAAACACATTAAAAAGAGCGTAGGAACAACAGCAGAGAAATGACGATGAAAATCTGCAGTTTTTCGGCTGTAACTTTTGATCCGTTTCTCGCAGCGTATTGGGACTGCGCTCAATCGATTTCTCTCGCAAAATCACGTCGGAATAGTGCCCTACAGAATTAATTGCAGCACTTTTCAAAATGGTCGAAATTTTCGTCAAAAATCCAAAGGGGTTAACCTTACTTTTTTTGCGATTTTTGGAGCCAAAAATTTCTGGTCTCCGAATTGATTTGTATGACCGTTTCTTGACTAATTGGGACCCCAGGAACTCAAAAAACACATCAAAAAGAGCGTAGGAACAACAGCAGAGAAATGACGATGAAAATCTGCAGTTTTTCGGCTGTAACTTTTGATCCGTTTCTCGCAGCGTATTGGGACTGCGCTCAATCGATTTCTCTCGCAAAATTACGTCGGAATAGTGCCCTACAGAATTAATTGCAGCACTTTTCAAAATGGTCGAAATTTTCGTCAAAAATCCAAAGGGGTCAACCTTACTTTTTTGCGATTTTTGGAGCCGAAAATTTCTGGTCTCCGAATTGATTTGTATGACCGTTTCTTGACTAATTGGGACCCCAGGAACTCAAAAAACACATTAAAAAGAGCGTAGGAACAACAGCAGAGAAATGACGATGAAAATCTGCAGTTTTTCGGCTGTAACTTTTGATCCGTTTCTCGCAGCGTATTGGGACTGCGCTCAATCGATTTCTCTCGCAAAATTACGTCGGAATAGTGCCCTACAGAATTAATTGCAGCACTTTTCAAAATGGTCGAAATTTTCGTCAAAAATCCAAGGGGGTTAACCTTACTTTTTTTGCGATTTTTGGAGCCGAAAATTTCTGGTCTCCGAATTGATTTGTATGACCGTTTCTTGACTAATTGGGACCCCAGGAACTCAAAAAACACATTAAAAAGAGCGTAGGAACAACAGCAGAGAAATGACGATGAAAATCTGCAGTTTTTCGGCTGTAACTTTTGATCCGTTTCTCGCAGCGTATTGGGACTGCGCTCAATCGATTTCTCTCGCAAAATTACGTCGGAATAGTGCCCTACAGAATTAATTGCAGCACTTTTCAAAATGGTCGAAATTTTCGTCGAAAATCCAAAGGGGTCAACCTTACTTTTTTTGCGATTTTTGGAGCCGAAAATTTCTGGTCTCCGAATTGATTTGTATGACCGTTTCTTGACTAATTGGGACCCCAGGAACTCAAAAAACACATTAAAAAGAGCGTAGGAACAACAGCAGAGAAATGACGATGAAAATCTGCAGTTTTTCGGCTGTAACTTTTGATCCGTTTCTCGCAGCGTATTGGGACTGCGCTCAATCGATTTCTCTCGCAAAATTACGTCGGAATAGTGCCCTACAGAATTAATTGCAGCACTTTTCAAAATGGTCGAAATTTTCGTCAAAAATCCAAAGGGGTTAACCTTACTTTTTTTGCGATTTTTGGAGCCGAAAATTTCTGGTCTCCGAATTGATTTGTATGACCGTTTCTTGACTAATTGGGACCCCAGGAACTCAAAAAACACATTAAAAAGAGCGTAGGAACAACAGCAGAGAAATGACGATGAAAATCTGCAGTTTTTCGGCTGTAACTTTTGATCCGTTTCTCGCAGCGTATTGGAACTGCGCTCAATCGATTTCTCTCGCAAAATTACGTCGGAATAGTGCCCTACAGAATTAATTGCAGCACTTTTCAAAATGGTCGAAATTTTCGTCAAAAATCCAAAGGGGTTAACCTTACTTTTTTTGCGATTTTTGGAGCCGAAAATTTCTGGTCTCCGAATTGATTTGTATGACCGTTTCTTGACTAATTGGGACCCCAGGAACTCAAAAAACACATTAAAAAGAGCGTAGGAACAACAGCAGAGAAATGACGATGAAAATCTGCAGTTTTTCGGCTGTAACTTTTGATCCGTTTCTCGCAGCGTATTGGGACTGCGCTCAATCGATTTCTCTCGCAAAATTACGTCGGAATAGTGCCCTACAGAATTAATTGCAGCACTTTTCAAAATGGTCGAAATTTTCGTCAAAAATCCAAAGGGGTTAACCTTACTTTTTTTGCGATTTTTGGAGCCGAAAATTTCTGGTCTCCGAATTGATTTGTATGACCGTTTCTTGACTAATTGGGACCCCAGGAACTCAAAAAACACATTAAAAAGAGCGTAGGAACAACAGCAGAGAAATGACGATGAAAATCTGCAGTTTTTCGGCTGTAACTTTTGATCCGTTGCTCGCAGCGTATTGGGACTGCGCTCAATCGATTTCTCTCGCAAAATTACGTCGGAATAGTGCCCTACAGAATTAATTGCAGCACTTTTCAAAATGGTCGAAATTTTCGTCGAAAATCCAAAGGGGTCAACCTTACTTTTTTTGCGATTTTTGGAGCCGAAAATTTCTGGTCTCCGAATTGATTTGTATGACCGTTTCTTGACTAATTGGGACCCCAGGAACTCAAAAAACACATTAAAAAGAGCGTAGGAACAACAGCAGAGAAATGACGATGAAAATCTGCAGTTTTTCGGCTGTAACTTTTGATCCGTTTCTCGCAGCGTATTGGGACTGCGCTCAATCGATTTCTCTCGCAAAATTACGTCGGAATAGTGCCCTACAGAATTAATTGCAGCACTTTTCAAAATGGTCGAAATTTTCGTCAAAAATCCAAAGGGGTTAACCTTACTTTTTTTGCGATTTTTGGAGCCGAAAATTTCTGGTCTCCGAATTGATTTGTATGACCGTTTCTTGACTAATTGGGACCCCAGGAACTCAAAAAACACATTAAAAAGAGCGTAGGAACAACAGCAGAGAAATGACGATGAAAATCTGCAGTTTTTCGACTGTAACTTTTGATCCGTTTCTCGCAGCGTATTGGGACTGCGCTCAATCGATTTCTCTCGCAAAATCACGTCGGAATAGTGCCCTACAGAATTAATTGCAGCACTTTTCAAAATGGTCGAAATTTTCGTCAAAAATCCAAAGGGGTTAACCTTACTTTTTTTGCGATTTTTGGAGCCGAAAATTTCTGGTCTCCGAATTGATTTGTATGACCGTTTCTTGACTAATTGGGACCCCAGGAACTCAAAAAACACATCAAAAAGAGCGTAGGAACAACAGCAGAGAAATGACGATGAAAATCTGCAGTTTTTCGGCTGTAACTTTTGATCCGTTTCTCGCAGCGTATTGGGACTGCGCTCAATCGATTTCTCTCGCAAAATTACGTCGGAATAGTGCCCTACAGAATTAATTGCAGCACTTTCCAAAATAGTCGAAATTTTCGTCAAAAATCCAAAGGGGTTAACCTTACTTTTTTTGCGATTTTTGGAGCCGAAAATTTCTGGTCTCCGAATTGATTTGTATGACCGTTTCTTGACTAATTGGGACCCCAGGAACTCAAAAAACACATTAAAAAGAGCGTAGGAACAACAGCAGAGAAATGACGATGAAAATCTGCAGTTTTTCGGCTGTAACTTTTGATCCGTTTCTCGCAGCGTATTGGGACTGCGCTCAATCGATTTCTCTCGCAAAATTACGTCGAAATAGTGCCCTACAGAATTAATTGCAGCACTTTTCAAAATGGTCGAAATTTTCGTCAAAAATCCAAAGGGGTTAACCTTACTTTTTTTGCGATTTTTGGAGCCGAAAATTTCTGGTCTCCGAATTGATTTGTATGACCGTTTCTTGACTAATTGGGACCCCAGGAACTCAAAAAACACATTAAAAAGAGCGTAGGAACAACAGCAGAGAAATGACGATGAAAATCTGCAGTTTTTCGGCTGTAACTTTTGATCCGTTTCTCGCAGCGTATTGGGACTGCGCTCAATCGATTTCTCTCGCAAAATTACGTCGGAATAGTGCCCTACAGAATTAATTGCAGCACTTTTCAAAATGGTCGAAATTTTCGTCAAAAATCCAAAGGGGTTAACCTTACTTTTTTTGCGATTTTTGGAGCCGAAAATTTCTGGTCTCCGAATTGATTTGTATGACCGTTTCTTGACTAATTGGGACCCCAGGAACTCAAAAAACACATTAAAAAGAGCGTAGGAACAACAGCAGAGAAATGACGATGAAAATCTGCAGTTTTTCGGCTGTAACTTTTGATCCGTTTCTCGCAGCGTATTGGGACTGCGCTCAATCGATTTCTCTCGCAAAATTACGTCGGAATA
Source organism: Diprion similis (assembly GCF_021155765.1). Lineage (NCBI taxonomy): Eukaryota > Metazoa > Arthropoda > Insecta > Hymenoptera > Diprionidae > Diprion > Diprion similis. The sequence goes on along the minus strand of NC_060115.1, from coordinate 6,358,489 downwards.
GTGCCCTACAGAATTAATTGCAGCACTTTTCAAAATGGTCGAAATTTTCGTCAAAAATCCAAAGGGGTTAACCTTACTTTTTTTGCGATTTTTGGGGCCGAAAATTTCTGGTCTCCGAATTGATTTGTATGACCGTTTCTTGACTAATTGGGACCCCAGGAACTCAAAAAACACATTAAAAAGAGCGTAGGAACACAGCAGAGAAATGACGATGAAAATCTGCAGTTTTTCGGCTGTAACTTTTGATCCGTTTCTCGCAGCGTATTGGGACTGCGCTCAATCGATTTCTCTCGCAAAATTACGTCGGAATAGTGCCCTACAGAATTAATTGCAGCACTTTTCAAAATGGTCGAAATTTTCGTCAAAAATCCAAAGGGGTTAACCTTACTTTTTTTGCGATTTTTGGAGCCGAAAATTTCTGGTCTCCGAATTGATTTGTATGACCGTTTCTTGACTAATTGGGACCCCAGGAACTCAAAAAACACATTAAAAAGAGCGTAGGAACAACAGCAGAGAAATGACGATGAAAATCTGCAGTTTTTCGGCTGTAACTTTTGATCCGTTTCTCGCAGCGTATTGGGACTGCGCTCAATCGATTTCTCTCGCAAAATTACGTCGGAATAGTGCCCTACAGAATTAATTGCAGCACTTTTCAAAATGGTCGAAATTTTCGTCAAAAATCCAAAGGGGTTAACCTTACTTTTTTTGCGATTTTTGGAGCCGAAAATTTCTGGTCTCCGAATTGATTTGTATGACCGTTTCTTGACTAATTGGGACCCCAGGAACTCAAAAAACACATTAAAAAGAGCGTAGGAACAACAGCAGAGAAATGACGATGAAAATCTGCAGTTTTTCGGCTGTAACTTTTGATCCGTTTCTCGCAGCGTATTGGGACTGCGCTCAATCGATTTCTCTCGCAAAATTACGTCGGAATAGTGCCCTACAGAATTAATTGCAGCACTTTTCAAAATGGTCGAAATTTTCGTCAAAAATCCAAAGGGGTTAACCTTACTTTTTTTGCGATTTTTGGAGCCGAAAATTTCTGGTCTCCGAATTGATTTGTATGACCGTTTCTTGACTAATTGGGACCCCAGGAACTCAAAAAACACATTAAAAAGAGCGTAGGAACAACAGCAGAGAAATGACGATGAAAATCTGCAGTTTTTCGGCTGTAACTTTTGATCCGTTTCTCGCAGCGTATTGGGACTGCGCTCAATCGATTTCTCTCGCAAAATTACGTCGGAATAGTGCCCTACAGAATTAATTGCAGCACTTTTCAAAATGGTCGAAATTTTCGTCAAAAATCCAAAGGGGTTAACCTTACTTTTTTTGCGATTTTTGGAGCCGAAAATTTCTGGTCTCCGAATTGATTTGTATGACCGTTTCTTGACTAATTGGGACCCCAGGAACTCAAAAAACACATTAAAAAGAGCGTAGGAACAACAGCAGAGAAATGACGATGAAAATCTGCAGTTTTTCGGCTGTAACTTTTGATCCGTTGCTCGCAGCGTATTGGGACTGCGCTCAATCGATTTCTCTCGCAAAATTACGTCGGAATAGTGCCCTACAGAATTAATTGCAGCACTTTTCAAAATGGTCGAAATTTTCGTCGAAAATCCAAAGGGGTCAACCTTACTTTTTTTGCGATTTTTGGAGCCGAAAATTTCTGGTCTCCGAATTGATTTGTATGACCGTTTCTTGACTAATTGGGACCCCAGGAACTCAAAAAACACATTAAAAAGAGCGTAGGAACAACAGCAGAGAAATGACGATGAAAATCTGCAGTTTTTCGGCTGTAACTTTTGATCCGTTGCTCGCAGCGTATTGGGACTGCGCTCAATCGATTTCTCTCGCAAAATTACGTCGGAATAGTGCCCTACAGAATTAATTGCAGCACTTTTCAAAATGGTCGAAATTTTCGTCGAAAATCCAAAGGGGTCAACCTTACTTTTTTTGCGATTTTTGGAGCCGAAAATTTCTGGTCTCCGAATTGATTTGTATGACCGTTTCTTGACTAATTGGGACCCCAGGAACTCAAAAAACACATTAAAAAGAGCGTAGGAACAACAGCAGAGAAATGACGATGAAAATCTGCAGTTTTTCGGCTGTAACTTTTGATCCGTTTCTCGCAGCGTATTGGGACTGCGCTCAATCGATTTCTCTCGCAAAATTACGTCGGAATAGTGCCCTACAGAATTAATTGCAGCACTTTTCAAAATGGTCGAAATTTTCGTCAAAAATCCAAAGGGGTTAACCTTACTTTTTTTGCGATTTTTGGAGCCGAAAATTTCTGGTCTCCGAATTGATTTGTATGACCGTTTCTTGACTAATTGGGACCCCAGGAACTCAAAAAACACATTAAAAAGAGCGTAGGAACAACAGCAGAGAAATGACGATGAAAATCTGCAGTTTTTCGGCTGTAACTTTTGATCCGTTTCTCGCTGCGTATTGGGACTGCGCTCAATCGATTTCTCTCGCAAAATTACGTCGGAATAGTGCCCTACAGAATTAATTGCAGCACTTTTCAAAATGGTCGAAATTTTCGTCAAAAATCCAAAGGGGTTAACCTTACTTTTTTTGCGATTTTTGGAGCCGAAAATTTCTGGTCTCCGAATTGATTTGTATGACCGTTTCTTGACTAATTGGGACCCCAGGAACTCAAAAAACACATTAAAAAGAGCGTAGGAACAACAGCAGAGAAATGACGATGAAAATCTGCAGTTTTTCGGCTGTAACTTTTGATCCGTTTCTCGCAGCGTATTGGGACTGCGCTCAATCGATTTCTCTCGCAAAATTACGTCGGAATAGTGCCCTACAGAATTAATTGCAGCACTTTTCAAAATGGTCGAAATTTTCGTCAAAAATCCAAAGGGGTTAACCTTACTTTTTTTGCGATTTTTGGAGCCGAAAATTTCTGGTCTCCGAATTGATTTGTATGACCGTTTCTTGACTAATTGGGACCCCAGGAACTCAAAAAACACATTAAAAAGAGCGTAGGAACAACAGCAGAGAAATGACGATGAAAATCTGCAGTTTTTCGGCTGTAACTTTTGATCCGTTTCTCGCAGCGTATTGGGACTGCGCTCAATCGATTTCTCTCGCAAAATTACGTCGGAATAGTGCCCTACAGAATTAATTGCAGCACTTTTCAAAATGGTCGAAATTTTCGTCAAAAATTCAAAGGGGTTAACCTTACTTTTTTTGCGATTTTTGGAGCCGAAAATTTCTGGTCTCCGAATTGATTTGTATGACCGTTTCTTGACTAATTGGGACCCCAGGAACTCAAAAAACACATTAAAAAGAGCGTAGGAACAACAGCAGAGAAATGACGATGAAAATCTGCAGTTTTTCGGCTGTAACTTTTGATCCGTTTCTCGCTGCGTATTGGGACTGCGCTCAATCGATTTCTTTCGCAAAATTTCGTCGGAATAGTGCCCTACAGAATTAATTGCAGCACTTTTCAAAATGGTCGAAATTTTCGTCAAAAATCCAAAGGGGTTAACCTTACTTTTTTTGCGATTTTTGGAGCCGAAAATTTCTGGTCTCCGAATTGATTTGTATGACCGTTTCTTGACTAATTGGGACCCCAGGAACTCAAAAAACACATTAAAAAGAGCGTAGGAACAACAGCAGAGAAATGACGATGAAAATCTGCAGTTTTTCGGCTGTAACTTTTGATCCGTTTCTCGCAGCGTATTGGGACTGCGCTCAATCGATTTCTCTCGCAAAATTACGTCGGAATAGTGCCCTACAGAATTAATTGCAGCACTTTTCAAAATGGTCGAAATTTTCGTCAAAAATCCAAAGGGGTTAACCTTACTTTTTTTGCGATTTTTGGAGCCGAAAATTTCTGGTCTCCGAATTGATTTGTATGACCGTTTCTTGACTAATTGGGACCCCAGGAACTCAAAAAACACATTAAAAAGAGCGTAGGAACAACAGCAGAGAAATGACGATGAAAATCTGCAGTTTTTCGGCTGTAACTTTTGATCCGTTTCTCGCAGCGTATTGGGACTGCGCTCAATCGATTTCTCTCGCAAAATTACGTCGGAATAGTGCCCTACAGAATTAATTGCAGCACTTTTCAAAATGGTCGAAATTTTCGTCAAAAATCCAAAGGGGTTAACCTTACTTTTTTTGCGATTTTTGGAGCCGAAAATTTCTGGTCTCCGAATTGATTTGTATGACCGTTTCTTGACTAATTGGGACCCCAGGAACTCAAAAAACACATTAAAAAGAGCGTAGGAACAACAGCAGAGAAATGACGATGAAAATCTGCAGTTTTTCGGCTGTAACTTTTGATCCGTTGCTCGCAGCGTATTGGGACTGCGCTCAATCGATTTCTCTCGCAAAATTACGTCGGAATAGTGCCCTACAGAATTAATTGCAGCACTTTTCAAAATGGTCGAAATTTTCGTCGAAAATCCAAAGGGGTCAACCTTACTTTTTTTGCGATTTTTGGAGCCGAAAATTTCTGGTCTCCGAATTGATTTGTATGACCGTTTCTTGACTAATTGGGACCCCAGGAACTCAAAAAACACATTAAAAAGAGCGTAGGAACAACAGCAGAGAAATGACGATGAAAATCTGCAGTTTTTCGGCTGTAACTTTTGATCCGTTGCTCGCAGCGTATTGGGACTGCGCTCAATCGATTTCTCTCGCAAAATTACGTCGGAATAGTGCCCTACAGAATTAATTGCAGCACTTTTCAAAATGGTCGAAATTTTCGTCGAAAATCCAAAGGGGTCAACCTTACTTTTTTTGCGATTTTTGGAGCCGAAAATTTCTGGTCTCCGAATTGATTTGTATGACCGTTTCTTGACTAATTGGGACCCCAGGAACTCAAAAAACACATTAAAAAGAGCGTAGGAACAACAGCAGAGAAATGACGATGAAAATCTGCAGTTTTTCGGCTGTAACTTTTGATCCGTTTCTCGCAGCGTATTGGGACTGCGCTCAATCGATTTCTCTCGCAAAATTACGTCGGAATAGTGCCCTACAGAATTAATTGCAGCACTTTTCAAAATGGTCGAAATTTTCGTCAAAAATCCAAAGGGGTTAACCTTACTTTTTTTGCGATTTTTGGAGCCGAAAATTTCTGGTCTCCGAATTGATTTGTATGACCGTTTCTTGACTAATTGGGACCCCAGGAACTCAAAAAACACATTAAAAAGAGCGTAGGAACAACAGCAGAGAAATGACGATGAAAATCTGCAGTTTTTCGGCTGTAACTTTTGATCCGTTTCTCGCAGCGTATTGGGACTGCGCTCAATCGATTTCTCTCGCAAAATTACGTCGGAATAGTGCCCTACAGAATTATTGCAGCACTTTTCAAAATGGTCGAAATTTTCGTCAAAAATCCAAAGGGGTTAACCTTACTTTTTTTGCGATTTTTGGAGCCGAAAATTTCTGGTCTCTGAATTGATTTGTATGACCGTTTCTTGACTAATTGGGACCCCAGGAACTCAAAAAACACATTAAAAAGAGCGTAGGAACAACAGCAGAGAAATGACGATGAAAATCTGCAGTTTTTCGGCTGTAACTTTTGATCCGTTTCTCGCTGCGTATTGGGACTGCGCTCAATCGATTTCTCTCGCAAAATTACGTCGGAATAGTGCCCTACAGAATTAATTGCAGCACTTTTCAAAATGGTCGAAATTTTCGTCAAAAATCCAAAGGGGTTAACCTTACTTTTTTTGCGATTTTTGGAGCCGAAAATTTATGGTCTCCGAATTGATTTGTATGACCGTTTCTTGACTAATTGGGACCCCAGGAACTCAAAAAACACATTAAAAAGAGCGTAGGAACAACAGCAGAGAAATGACGATGAAAATCTGCAGTTTTTCGGCTGTAACTTTTGATCCGTTTCTCGCAGCGTATTGGGACTGCGCTCAATCGATTTCTCTCGCAAAATTACGTCGGAATAGTGCCCTACAGAATTAATTGCAGCACTTTTCAAAATGGTCGAAATTTTCGTCAAAAATCCAAAGGGGTTAACCTTACTTTTTTTGCGATTTTTGGAGCCGAAAATTTCTGGTCTCCGAATTGATTTGTATGACCGTTTCTTGACTAATTGGGACCCCAGGAACTCAAAAAACACATTAAAAAGAGCGTAGGAACAACAGCAGAGAAATGACGATGAAAATCTGCAGTTTTTCGGCTGTAACTTTTGATCCGTTTCTCGCAGCGTATTGGGACTGCGCTCAATCGATTTCTCTCGCAAAATTACGTCGGAATAGTGCCCTACAGAATTAATTGCAGCACTTTTCAAAATGGTCGAAATTTTCGTCAAAAATCCAAAGGGGTTAACCTTACTTTTTTTGCGATTTTTGGAGCCGAAAATTTCTGGTCTCCGAATTGATTTGTATGACCGTTTCTTGACTAATTGGGACCCCAGGAACTCAAAAAACACATTAAAAAGAGCGTAGGAACAACAGCAGAGAAATGACGATGAAAATCTGCAGTTTTTCGGCTGTAACTTTTGATCCGTTTCTCGCTGCGTATTGGGACTGCGCTCAATCGATTTCTTTCGCAAAATTTCGTCGGAATAGTGCCCTACAGAATTAATTGCAGCACTTTTCAAAATGGTCGAAATTTTCGTCAAAAATCCAAAGGGGTTAACCTTACTTTTTTTGCGATTTTTGGAGCCGAAAATTTCTGGTCTCCGAATTGATTTGTATGACCGTTTCTTGACTAATTGGGACCCCAGGAACTCAAAAAACACATTAAAAAGAGCGTAGGAACAACAGCAGAGAAATGACGATGAAAATCTGCAGTTTTTCGGCTGTAACTTTTGATCCGTTTCTCGCAGCGTATTGGGACTGCGCTCAATCGATTTCTCTCGCAAAATTACGTCGGAATAGTGCCCTACGGAATTAATTGCAGCACTTTTCAAAATGGTCGAAATTTTCGTCGAAAATCCAAAGGGGTTAACCTTACTTTTTTTGCGATTTTTGGAGCCGAAAATTTCTGGTCTCCGAATTGATTTGTATGACCGTTTCTTGACTAATTGGGACCCCAGGAACTCAAAAAACACATTAAAAAGAGCGTAGGAACAACAGCAGAGAAATGACGATGAAAATCTGCAGTTTTTCGGCTGTAACTTTTGATCCGTTTCTCGCAGCGTATTGGGACTGCGCTCAATCGATTTCTCTCGCAAAATTACGTCGGAATAGTGCCCTACAGAATTAATTGCAGCACTTTTCAAAATGGTCGAAATTTTCGTCAAAAATCCAAAGGGGTTAACCTTACTTTTTTTGCGATTTTTGGAGCCGAAAATTTCTGGTCTCCGAATTGATTTGTATGACCGTTTCTTGACTAATTGGGACCCCAGGAACTCAAAAAACACATTAAAAAGAGCGTAGGAACAACAGCAGAGAAATGACGATGAAAATCTGCAGTTTTTCGGCTGTAACTTTTGATCCGTTTCTCGCTGCGTATTGGGACTGCGCTCAATCGATTTCTCTCGCAAAATTACGTCGGAATAGTGCCCTACAGAATTAATTGCAGCACTTTTCAAAATGGTCGAAATTTTCGTCAAAAATCCAAAGGGGTTAACCTTACTTTTTTTGCGATTTTTGGAGCCGAAAATTTCTGGTCTCCGAATTGATTTGTATGACCGTTTCTTGACTAATTGGGACCCCAGGAACTCAAAAAACACATTAAAAAGAGCGTAGGAACAACAGCAGAGAAATGACGATGAAAATCTGCAGTTTTTCGGCTGTAACTTTTGATCCGTTTCTCGCAGCGTATTGGGACTGCGCTCAATCGATTTCTCTCGCAAAATTACGTCGGAATAGTGCCCTACAGAATTAATTGCAGCACTTTTCAAAATGGTCGAAATTTTCGTCAAAAATCCAAAGGGGTTAACCTTACTTTTTTTGCGATTTTTGGAGCCGAAAATTTCTGGTCTCCGAATTGATTTGTATGACCGTTTCTTGACTAATTGGGACCCCAGGAACTCAAAAAACACATTAAAAAGAGCGTAGGAACAACAGCAGAGAAATGACGATGAAAATCTGCAGTTTTTCGGCTGTAACTTTTGATCCGTTTCTCGCAGCGTATTGGGACTGCGCTCAATCGATTTCTCTCGCAAAATTACGTCGGAATAGTGCCCTACAGAATTAATTGCAGCACTTTTCAAAATGGTCGAAATTTTCGTCAAAAATCCAAAGGGGTTAACCTTACTTTTTTTGCGATTTTTGGAGCCGAAAATTTCTGGTCTCCGAATTGATTTGTATGACCGTTTCTTGACTAATTGGGACCCCAGGAACTCAAAAAACACATTAAAAAGAGCGTAGGAACAACAGCAGAGAAATGACGATGAAAATCTGCAGTTTTTCGGCTGTAACTTTTGATCCGTTTCTCGCAGCGTATTGGGACTGCGCTCAATCGATTTCTCTCGCAAAATTACGTCGGAATAGTGCCCTACAGAATTAATTGCAGCACTTTTCAAAATGGTCGAAATTTTCGTCAAAAATCCAAAGGGGTTAACCTTACTTTTTTTGCGATTTTTGGAGCCGAAAATTTCTGGTCTCCGAATTGATTTGTATGACCGTTTCTTGACTAATTGGGACCCCAGGAACTCAAAAAACACATTAAAAAGAGCGTAGGAACAACAGCAGAGAAATGACGATGAAAATCTGCAGTTTTTCGGCTGTAACTTTTGATCCGTTTCTCGCAGCGTATTGGGACTGCGCTCAATCGATTTCTCTCGCAAAATTACGTCGGAATAGTGCCCTACAGAATTATTTGCAGCACTTTTCAAAATGGTCGAAATTTTCGTCAAAAATCCAAAGGGGTTCACCTTACTTTTTTTGCGATTTTTGGAGCCGAAAATTTCTGGTCTCCGAATTGATTTGTATGACCGTTTCTTGACTAATTGGGACCCCAGGAACTCAAAAAACACATTAAAAAGAGCGTAGGAACAACAGCAGAGAAATGACGATGAAAATCTGCAGTTTTTCGGCTGTAACTTTTGATCCGTTTCTCGCAGCGTATTGGGACTGCGCTCAATCGATTTCTCTCGCAAAATTACGTCGGAATAGTGCCCTACAGAATTAATTGCAGCACTTTTCAAAATGGTCGAAATTTTCGTCAAAAATCCAAAGGGGTTAACCTTACTTTTTTTGCGATTTTTCGAGCCGATAATTTCTGGTCTCCGAATTGATTTGTATGACCGTTTCTTGACTAATTGGGACCCCAGGAACTCAAAAAACACATTAAAAAGAGCGTAGGAACAACAGCAGAGAAATGACGATGAAAATCTGCAGTTTTTCGGCTGTAACTTTTGATCCGTTTCTCGCAGCGTATTGGGACTGCGCTCAATCGATTTCTCTCGCAAAATTACGTCGGAATAGTGCCCTACAGAATTAATTGCAGCACTTTTCAAAATGGTCGAAATTTTCGTCAAAAATCCAAAGGGATTTACCTTACTTTTTTTGCGATTTTTGGAGCCGAAAATTTCTGGTCTCCGAATTGATTTGTATGACCGTTTCTTGACTAATTGGGACCCCAGGAACTCAAAAAACACATTAAAAAGAGCGTAGGAACATTAGCAGAGAAATGACGATGAAAATCTGCAGTTTTTTGGCTGTAACTTTTGATCCGTTTCTCGCAGCGTATTGGGACTGCGCTCAATCGATTTCTCTCGCAAAATTACGTCGGAATAGTGCCCCACAGAATTAATTGCAGCACTTTCCAAAATGGTCGAAATTTTCGTCAAAAATCCAAAGGGGTTAACCTTACTTTTTTTGCGATTTTTGGAGCCGAAAATTTCTGGTCTCCGAATTGATTTGTATGACCGTTTCTTGACTAATTGGGACCCCAGGAACTCAAAAAACACATTAAAAAGAGCGTAGGAACAACAGCAGAGAAATGACGATGAAAATCTGCAGTTTTTCGGCTGTAACTTTTGATCCGTTTCTCGCAGCGTATTGGGACTGCGCTCAATCGATTTCTCTCGCAAAATTACGTCGGAATAGTGCCCTACAGAATTAATTGCAGCACTTTTCAAAATGGTCGAAATTTTCGTCAAAAATCCAAAGGGGTTAACCTTACTTTTTTTGCGATTTTTGGAGCCGAAAATTTCTGGTCTCCGAATTGATATGTATGACCGTTTCTTGACTAATTGGGACCCCAGGAACTCAAAAAACACATTAAAAAGAGCGTAGGAACAACAGCAGAGAAATGACGATGAAAATCTGCAGTTTTTCGGCTGTAACTTTTGATCCGTTTCTCGCAGCGTATTGGGACTGCGCTCAATCGATTTCTCTCGCAAAATTACGTCGGAATAGTGCCCTACAGAATTAATTGCAGCACTTTTCAAAATGGTCGAAATTTTCGTCAAAAATCCAAAGGGGTTAACCTTACTTTTTTTGCGATTTTTGGAGCCGAAAATTTCTGGTCTCCGAATTGATTTGTATGACCGTTTCTTGACTAATTGGGACCCCAGGAACTCAAAAAACACATTAAAAAGAGCGTAGGAACAACAGCAGAGAAATGACGATGAAAATCTGCAGTTTTTCGGCTGTAACTTTTGATCCGTTTCTCGCAGCGTATTGGGACTGCGCTCAATCGATTTCTCTCGCAAAATTACGTCGGAATAGTGCCCTACAGAATTAATTGCAGCACTTTTCAAAATGGTCGAAATTTTCGTCAAAAATCCAAAGGGGTTAACCTTACTTTTTTTGCGATTTTTGGAGCCGAAAATTTCTGGTCTCCGAATTGATTTGTATGACCGTTTCTTGACTAATTGGGACCCCAGGAACTCAAAAAACACATTAAAAAGAGCGTAGGAACAACAGCAGAGAAATGACGATGAAAATCTGCAGTTTTTCGGCTGTAACTTTTGATCCGTTTCTCGCAGCGTATTGGGACTGCGCTCAATCGATTTCTCTCGCAAAATTACGTCGGAATAGTGCCCTACAGAATTAATTGCAGCACTTTTCAAAATGGTCGAAATTTTCGTCAAAAATCCAAAGGGGTTAACCTTACTTTTTTCGCGATTTTTGGAGCCGAAAATTTCTGGTCTCCGAATTGATTTGTATGACCGTTTCTTGACTAATTGGGACCCCAGGAACTCAAAAAACACATTAAAAAGAGCGTAGGAACAACGGCAGAGAAATGACGATGGAAATCTGCAGTTTTTCGGCTGTAACTTTTGATCCGTTTCTCGCAGCGTATTGGGACTGCGCTCAATCGATTTCTCTCGCAAAATTACGTCGGAATAGTGCCCTACAGAATTAATTGCAGCGCTCTTCAAAATGGTCGAAATTTTCGTCAAAAATCCAAAGGGGTTAACCTTACTTTTTTTGCGATTTTTGGAGCCGAAAATTTCTGGTCTCCGAATTGATTTGTATGACCGTTTCTTGACTAATTGGGACCCCAGGAACTCAAAAAACACATTAAAAAGAGCGTAGGAACAACAGCAGAGAAATGACGATGAAAATCTGCAGTTTTTCGGCTGTAACTTTTGATCCGTTTCTCGCAGCGTATTGGGACTGCGCTCAATCGATTTTCCTCGCAAAATTACGTCGGAATAGTGCTCTACAGAAATAATTGCAGCACTTCTCAAAATGGTCGAAATTTTCGTCAAAAATCCAAAGGGGTTAACCTTACTTTTTTTGCGATTTTTGGAGCCGAAAATTTCTGGTCTCCGAATTGATTTGTATGACCGTTTCTAGACTAATTAGGACCCCAGGAACTCATAAAACACATTAAAAAGAGCGTAGGAACAACAGCAGAGAAATGACGATGAAAATCTGCAGTTTTTCGGCTGTCACTCTTGATCCGTTTCTCGCAGCGTATTGGGACTGCGCTCAATCGATTTCTCTCGCAAAATTACGTCGGAATAGTGCCCTACAGAATTAATTGCAGCACTTTTCAAAATTGTCAAAATTTTCGTCAAAAATCCAAAGGGGTTAACCTTACTTTTTTTGCGATTTTTCGAGCCGTAAATTTCTGGTCTCCGAATTGATTTGTATGACCGTTTCTTGACTAATTGGGACCCCAGCAACTCAAAAAACACAGTAAAAAGAGCGTAGGAACAACAGCAGAGGAATTACGATGTACGGACCAGCTGCAGGGAAATGTTAAAATTAAATCTTTCATTTTTCAGCTCCAACCCCTTATCAGTTACTCGCAGCCCATTTCCACCGCATGCAACCGATTCTCACCACAAATTTATCTACAAATGGAGCATCACGCAATTGATTTTAGTATTGTCCCAAAACGTCAAAAAATGTACTAAAAAAATGCATAAGGGTCAACCTCATTCCTTCGTCAGTCATTAATTCAGAACTTTACTAATCCGGAAACGGTACATACGACCTTTTTTAGACTACCCCAGCCCTCAGGAATCCGAAAACGACGTATCGAACAGCGTGGGACCAACAGCTGAGGAAGTGCGAAGAATTTCCTTCGTGTTTTCGCCGTTACGGATGATTTACCGCTGGGAACGACTAGAATCGATCCACACCACACTCTCGAACCTAATCAGACACCAAGGATTGGAAAATAGTGTACTTTCTCAGAAGCGTATAGAGTCAAAGATTATTTCCTGGGATTGACTTTTTGCTTGAACGAAACGAGGGAATGATCGGCTTCACTCTCGTGTTGCGAACGTGATTCTACCCCGAACTGAACTGTGGCTATCTCATTGACTGGAAAAGTGGTCAACCTCCTCACCGGAGAAAAGTGTTACTTCGCAAATGCGAGAAATAAGCGTAAGAGGGAATCATAAGCCACTTTTGTCTGATTCTGGAGGACAACGAATTGGCCTGCACAGCCGACTTAGGAATACAAGGTATTCAGAGCATTGGGGGATCAACAGCTGAAAAACTGCGCTCAAAATACGGAGAAATTTATTTATTTATTCATTTTAATCTAGGTTACATAAAATAGTAACAATTTCATTTATGATATATCATATTCTGCAGAAGGGTCTTGCAGCTGTTCGCAGGCCGTAACTTAATCCATACTTATACATTCTACAAATAAAACTACCTTATATAACATTTCACGTATTCTCCCCAACGTAATGTACATTGCACTTGTTCTTCCTCATACAATAGTCATATTTCTTATTTTATGTGCAACCATATTTTTTGCATTACTTCTCATATTTCACTTAATTAATATTGGGCAACTTGTTGAAGTACTTCACACTGACACTTGAACACTTGTACTCGATCTAAGGCATATTGAATAAACTGCAGTAGAACCGACACTTAAGTTTCATCACTATGAATTTGTAATTTCTCTTCCCCACCTAAGCTTTTCAAAAACCCAGTGCAAACTTTAAATATTGCTGCTGTTGATTCGTTGTTTGCAGCTTATCGTACTGGCGCAATTAATTCTTCTCGCAAAATTCGTCAATACAGTGCATCGAGGAATGGATTCCAGCATTTTTCAAAATCGGCCAAAATTTGAATATAAATCCAAAACGGATAGCCTTACTTCTCGAGTAAAAAATATTTCATCTCCGAATTCACGAGTATGACCCTTTCTGGTATAATTGGTCCCTCAGGAATGCAGAAAAGACATGAAAAAAAACAAAAGTACCAGCAGCAGAGGAATTACGAAAGAAATCTCTTGCGTTTCGGCTATAATTCTTGATCTGTTGCCCGAAGCGTATTCGGACTTTCCGCAATGTATTTCTCTCGCTAAATCACGTCGAAACGGTGCATCAAAGAATTGATTCCAGCATCATTCTGAATTATCAAAAATTTCAACAAATGCGCAAAGGGCTTACTGTGCCTTCTGTCTTTATTTTCCGAGCAACAATTCTTCAGCTTAATATCGATATTCACGACCCTTTCCGGACTAATCTGACTCTTACGAATGGAAACATGACATTTGGATCAGCAGAGGACCAGTAGCTAAGGAAAGACGAAAGAATAGCTTCGTCTTTTGGCTGTAGCTGTTAAACCGTAGCTTGCAGCAACTCTAAACTGCACCACGTCGATTTTTCTCGCAAAATTGCGTGAATATAGAGTCTTGATGAATTTTTTCACCGTCCTCTACAGTCGATCAAAAATGGACCAAAAAATACGGCCGGGTTAGTCAATCTTCATCTACGATTTTGGAGTAAACATTTTTATTTGTTCATCAGAATCGATTCAAATACTATTTCGAACTGGATCCCACGAATTTCGATCAGTGCATTCCCAACGTCAAGATCACAGTTGAGAATTAGAGATAATAACATTTTCCCGCTGCTCAAGTGTAACGTTTAATTCACCGATCGCAATCTTTAATTAATCTGCGTTGTGTAGCGTTGCCGATATCTCGTATTATGCCGCTCTTCAGATATATTTCCTGACTACCGCATCTCGTGCAATTTCATTATCTACTATGGACATGTTTTTTCAAAGCTGTGGTTTGATTCACCAAAATCAACTTTAACATCCTCCGTAACCGAGATCCAGCGATTCAGAAATGCCGACGTAAACCATAGTCAGACACGAAATCGAGTGTCCTGACTAATAAAATTGCTTATGTTGCAGACGTATGTTTGCCTTAGAACTCTATTAAATAACATGTGTAAGAAATATGGGCGTCGAATGTTTCCAACTCTTCCAAAATCCTGCCAAGTATGCTCTAAACTGAGAAGGGTATTTTCGTAAGGTTTTCCTATCAGCCGTAGATGGAGAAGTCAGCATTGCCGCTTTCGTTCTCTATTGGTTGTATTCTTGACCTTGAAAACAAGGACCTTAAGGCTGTTCGTGGGAGGGTGTGCCAAGGGCTTTTCCTTATCTTATGTAACAAACTGATCGTCAAACTACGCGAGTCAATTTATGCATCTATCTCGGACGCGGCATCGTTCTGGGTATATAAGGTTATATTTAAGTGAATCACACTTACCCCTTATCCTTAACTAGCAGACTTCTTATGAAATCTTTCGCCTCGTCGGATATCTCGGCAAACGCTTCGTCGTCGAAGTCGTATTTTGCAATGGTCACGTTCGCCATCGTTTCAATGTCAGTGTCTCCCATGAATGGCGAGAGTCCCGATAACCTGCGGAACATGAAATCGGTGAGAAAAATGGGTACCGAAATAGAGCATACAGTTCACAGTCGATCTGCCGTTCCAGACCAGATAAACAAGGATTCGAACATTAAAATCCGTCGCGTCACTTGCAAAATCGATTGGAACTGTCGAGGAGTTGCAGTAGCAGAGAAGAAAGTTGGGAGTAAATTTGTTCCACAGCTTTTTTTCTGAACCACATAACGAATGACACCCTCACCATCTTGCGCAATGTATCGAATAGTCATGAAATGTTTGCACCGATTCACCGACAAGAGTGTATAACTCTAGTTATAATGTTGAATGTGAAAACAAATGCATAAGCTTGACGTTTGTTTCTTTTTTGTAAAAAAATAACAAACTTTGTGAGCCAGTGTATACATATACCTATATATACATTGTAGATACACATATGCAATGTATAGATAAATATTTACATGCTTTGGAATTTGTGTAAAGTAGGATGAATCAAGTTATACAGTATCTAGTAAATATGAAGTGTTAAGGGTTGCATAACTCCAAATCACCCTTTCGTGTTTGCATCTGAATTCTTCTCCGCCGAGGCTCGCCGGCAATAACGCACGTGAAACACGGAAGTACAAGTTTATCTGCTAAGTGGTGCGAATGTTGCGGATGATGATGCCATGCCAATTTTACACCCATGCAGCGATCCGATTATACACAAGTATTGGTGGGTTGTATCAACTCACAGAACGTAGCAGATCACTCCAATGCTCCACATGTCTGTGCCGAAACCGATTTGGTCAAAGTTTACAACTTCCGGCGCCACGAATTCCGGAGTACCGAACAAAACTTGGAGCTTCTTGTTCGGGTCGTATTTCCTTGCCAGTCCAAAGTCTATTATCTTTATGCGGTTCCCCTCTTTTGTGAGGCACAGGATGTTCTCGGGCTTCCAGTGAACAAATAATATTCCAATTATACTATAGCCGTTTCGTGGATGTTGGATAAATAAATAAAATTGGGCGATAAGAAATTGTCTAAAAGTTAGCAAGTTGGTTCCAAAATCTGTATACCGGTACATACTTCTGAATAAAGATATCATCAGATAATTTTTTTCTACTCTTTCGATCCACCATACCTTGAGATCTAGGTGCAATATGTTCTGTCCATGGACGAACTCGATACCCTCGCATATCTGTCGCATAAAAACGGCGCAGCTTCTTTCAGTCAGGACAAAGTCGTCGTCGATCACTCTCTCGAACAGTTCACCACCCGTGATCCTTTTCAGGTAATTAACATGCAAAATACATTTGTTGATACACTGGATGATTGCCAAGAAAACTAATAATAACAATAACAATAATAATAATATATGCATAAGGAACCTTTTAGATTTTTTATTCTTATTTCAGCGTTTGCTTCTCGGCAAAAATTCCCAAGGCATGAACAAAATCCAAAAAATAATGGACAGAAGAAATATAAAGACTTCTTTGGAGTTGAATGCGAATTCAAACTATAAGATACCGATTAATTTTCTCATCCAATCTCAACCGCACAGAATTGATAAAATATTGTGTGACAAGTAAAACCGTACAGTTCGAGTATTACGTAAATGTTGTTTCCGGTCGCGATTGCATCGTATAGTTGTATAAGCCGGGGGTGCTGGAGTCTCCGCATGATCTCGACTTCCCGTTCGACGGTCCTCCTGTCTTCCTTGCGATTGGTGTTGACTACTTTGGCGGCGAGGTGAAGACCACTTGATTTCTCCTTGCATCTGTAGACCGTCCCGAATTTTCCCCTGAAATAAAATTACCACCCTCGTGTTTGTACGATCTTCTCATGCGGGGAGGGTACACTTAATTAAGAGATAGGCCCTGTCATCTCTTGGCCACACGGGTCAGTTGGCACAGTGTCAATACTCTCGTCGCACCAGGGTGACACATTATGACGTGCAAGAATTCACCTCGCGTCAAAGTAACACCCGCTCCTTAATGTTATTGTCAATTCATCGCTGCTAACTTTGCCAAATTTTGCAGCACATCGCAGTTCCTGAAGCACGCGAGAAGAATAACTCCGAATCAATCGACGATTGTTTTTTTTTTTTTTTTTTTTATTTTGGTTTTCACGATTTCTGTTAACCTCCCTTATTCGACGAGTCGTAAAATCATCCCTATTTGCGAAGATGCTGTAATATAATCGAGTACAATTACCAACTAACCCGAATATCAGATTGATAAACCCTCTCTAGTGTGTCATATTTCTCCCAAAAACACCTTGAAATGCGTTCAGAAATAGGTAAAGCGATAAAATTTTTCGAGTGCCAAATTGCCCTGGGCAAAGCGTAGATTCGTTGATAAATACCTGGCTGGTTTTTATTTAAAAATTACCAAGGCCAAATGTTGTTACACTATAGAATATCCGGTGCGTATTACAGTGTTTATCAGCACAAAAGAAATCGTAAATTGTGCCAACTGGACCGTGTCTTCTCCCACTAAACGGACAATCCCGTATAAACACAACCCTTGTAATTTACGATCAGTCGAATTCTTCGGCCTACAATTACACACAAATACTGTGCAGTTGTAAATATCTGAGAAAAATCTAATTCTGATGGAAAGGATGAATGAACGAGCGGTTAATTCCGCTGTTTCGCTGGTGAGAAGAGCCAGCACGGATTTCTGTGCTGAGGAGAGGGTGATTCAGGCATACCTTCGGGTACGTCGGACTCAGGTGAGCCGGGTCGTGGCCTTTGGATCGCCCCGGAACAAAACACCGTGCCTATGGGCCAGAGGCCACGGCATCGGACGAAGAGGGAGAGGAGTGGGCACGAGGAACGTGTAGGTGTATTATTTATAGATAGAGAGACCTTGATTACCAATACCGAGGAGTCTGACCGACGTGTCGATGTGAGCCGAGATAATGGCAGCGAAACGGTGTGAGTGTATCACCGCGAGCCGGCGAAATCTAGCTCGGGAAAAACGCCAGCGAGTTAGACCTTGTAGCGGGAGCGAATTGTTTCCCAACAGCGCGTTTGTTAGCGCGAACGATGAGCTGGCGTTTGGCGAACGAGTGACTTCCTTCGACAACGGAGAACGCTGGTGAACGCGTGTAAACAACCTGTCGAGGGTGTGACGACGGCTGAATACACGCAGAGAATAGGAGAGCAGATTTTACTAAAAACTGCATGCAAAGAGGGACACGTCAGGTTTTTTGATGAAGTATACCTATTTCGTAAAGTGCAGAACTTGCTCTAGAATCAGTGAAAACCACTGTGTGGATTTCTTATCAAAACCCGTGATGTGTCTCTTCTTTCTTGCAGTCTTCGGTAAAATCTGTTCTTCTTTTTCTCTCCGTGTATAACTGCATTCGATGAGATTCATTTCGCGCGCGGAAGTCTCCTGGCAAGCGAGTTTAACCGCATATTTTCAATATCATTTTCCCACTCACGATCATTAGTCCTGTGCAGGAGCTGGTTATACGCCATATGTTTTTATAGACGTGTCAGACACACGCGGCGACCGCCTTTTCCCATTCGTTGCGCCACCGTATAATAATTACGACCAGATATATATGTACATGAGTATATGTGCGTAGATACGACAAGCCACGCTTTATTTTCAATACGCCTCAATTGCCAGCTTGGCTCTTTCACGAAACGAATCATCAGTCCGGATAGATACGCAGATTGATCATTCCTAGACCAGCCTTCCACCTATCTGCATATTCCAAATGCCAAGATAAAACCAGCTGAGCGGGACGCCAACGCTCGATAAAATTCCGATCGTGATCCTGCACTTGAAATTTTTGGCTCGATCGCGATCGTCCCGCCGTCTTTTTTACTGCACGTGTTGCGGAGGGGACTGCAGGCGTTTTCTACGCTGTTACAAATTTATCGAACCGATATATCATGCACTAACTGCAATTGCTAATGCTGTGCATGTTTTGTTTTGTCTACAGAAATGAAACAAAATATAAAATTTTCTTTTATTACAAAAGTGTATTACTGTTCTCGAGAATTATTCTATCGATTTTGAATACTCTCACACCTTATTCCAGTACAAAAATTTCCAATCTGACTATAATGTGAGGTGATAAAACGAAGAATTCGATTCAGTCTCTGCAGATGTAGCAAACACGCACACAGACGTCTATTCGCACACGCGTCGGTTTGGAAATAGTGAAAAACCACGGAATTGGCAATTCTCCGATCACACAAGCGCGTTTCACTAGCGTTCACATCGGAGCGCACGTGCGTGTGTGAGTGTCTATGTATTTATTTATGCGATCAATTCGAATTTCGACTAGAAGAAAGCTATTCTTATTCAAGCGTATCGTTCTGGATCGGTAGCACACGATCTGGGAGACAAAGATGGACGGTTATTCGTCCACCGTCGACCCCTGCACAATTATTCATGACAATTAATCACGCAGGTACTCACCTGCCAATTTCCGATTCGATGTCATACTGGTCCGCAAACTGAACACCATGCCTCACCGCGACGTCACGATAGGGGAAGCTGGGCTCGATCTCTGAAAGAGGGGAAAATAATTAAAAAATATGATCGGTAAATTCTGCGGACACATGCAACACGTTTCAGGGAGAGCTTAAAAAAAAAATAAAGAAAAAAGAAACACGTCAAGACTTGGTCCCAGAACGCGGATTTGCAGAGGCGGCGTTAAATCAGCTGAGTAAAAAAGGACGCCGACGATACGCCGACCCCAGTTTTCCAAGTCCAAACTGTTGCTCCTTCCGCGATTTCCACCGCGTTTTTCACAGCACCTCATCAGCCGAGGGACTTTCCCTCGATTGTTTTATTCCGCGGGTAAAAAGCGGGTCGGTTTCACATCGACGGAAAATTCTTACCGCCGACCGGATCGGTCTCGTCCACTCGAATCATCGTTCTCCAGTCGGAGTCCCGAAGTCCTGCGGAGGGAGGTTTTCCCCTCGTCGGGAAGCACAGCGATGTGTAAAAAACTGATCTCCCGAAGATTTCGGTCAAGAACGCGACGTTGATCCGTGCACAGCCGGGGAACGCCGCGCACGGTAAAAACTCGACGCGTTTTATTATTATATGCCGCGCGGCGCGATCGCTGGCTTGCTTGAATCTCGGAGGCAGCGGGCCGACGTCGGACGGACGGCCTCTCTTCTTCGGCTCGGACGGATTTAGATTTTCTACGGACGCCGCGGATTCTGCCGACGGGTCACGTGGCTCCGACGTCGCGACGCCCTTCCCCCTCCTCGCCCTCTTCGCCCTTATTCCGCGGCTCGACGTCGCTCTCCTATCCCGCCGCTCTGGCAGGCCTCGATATCAACAATGCTGCACTTGCTCCGCGGCCCGAACCCCGATCCACAACCTCCGCCGCGCCTATCTACGTACACACGTACACACCTACGTACGTAAATACGCCAAAGACTATCTATATCTTTTCGGAGATATTCGTTAGCGTCTAGCCGTCGCGCGGTCCAGCTTCGCTCTTCGTAGACTGAAATACGACGCTTTCGTTGCAGCGATTGGTACCCTGGGGTACCCATCAATTGTCCCAGTCATTCGTCGGACAGATACCTTGGTTATCGGTAAAACTGTCGAACACAACTAGAATTTCGAAACTCCGTCGTGGGAGATAGTAATCGTAGAAAAAGAAAATTTTCATTTCCTCATCTCACCACCTTGAAGTATAATTTTTCAGGATACTGAGAATTTTTATAACCATCACATAATCAGTTAACGAAAATTACAATTCTTCAGCCTCACTGAAACTTGCCTTAGCACGTATAAGTGATCCTTTGCCATGGTTTGTGATTAAAAAATTTCCCAGCATTTCAGAATTCCAGCTTATGTATTGGTCGTCATTTTATTCGGACAGCATAAAAATGCCATTTGAAATTACTGATTGTGAAATGCATGAACGCTGTATCTCTCGCGAAGATATGAGAAGGGGTGAACGGCAGGTGTTCGTGGTCAGAGTTGCGAAGAGGAAGCCGATAACACTTTTCCCGTTCACGAGAGCGTAAGATTGGTTACAGCCTCAATTCAGCCTCGCTGTCAATACGACTACGTCGATATCTCGTCTTTACTCACCGTTGCGTCTAATTCTTCGAGCGAAAATACATGATACAGTGCATCGTGCATACAAGCTCGATGTGCTTGGCAGGTCGTTAAAACGGCATTATTTTTATCCGATATTCTTTAAGCAACGTTCGAACGAGCGAACGTGTGTTGGTTGGGTAACGTAGCTGCAGCTTTTATACTCTCTTGCGACATTATTAAATTGATCGTCGTCTTTAACTTCCGCAAATTGGTCATTATACCTCGTATCGGCTCCTCTGGTGCATGGAAAAAACGATGGAAAAAAAACGCGATACTCCTGTCGGCCAACTACAAATTAATTGTCCGTTATGCTCCACTTAAACACCGCAAGAGAGGGAAAAAAAACCTCTTTATAACGTAAAAGTATAAATGGAATGTGGACAAGGGTGCGAGGAAAAGACACCGTCTACTCGGCCAACCTCGCGAAATTTTATTATACTCGTCGTCCCTTGCTGGAAACACCTTCCTTTTCTTTTTCTTTTTCTTTTTTTTTCTACTTTCTGCCTTTCGCATTTTACTTTTTGTTTTACTTTTCGTGTAAATGGGTTCTCCAAATTACCAAGCTAGACTCCTCGACACGCCGCATCCGCTGCACGATATACATAATTAATTAGCGTATTAACGAAGACAAGGGGTGGGGAGATGCCGAAGGTCCTCGTGCAGCTCAGCCACCCATCTCGCTCGTAATTGACTGCGATTTAAAAGGATGGGTGATGAGCTAAGTTTGAAAAATGAGAAATACGCACGTATTTTTATTTTTTTTTAAATTTTTTTTCTGTACGGCTCAAGATATATTCCATAACACTTGACTAATCTTACGGTCATCCAATTGGTCATCAGCGCGTAGCGACGGTTCGTTTGAAAAGATATAACGATTTTTCAGCAAACAAATGCCCTTCGACCGAGTATGCGGTGTATTTTGCCAATTTGTCAAAGTCAACGCATACATTGTTGGTCCCTTCAATCCGACTGATGGAATTCGTGTCGTAATATAATTGTCGCTGGTATGGAGTCTGCAGGCTTACGCGGTGTTGACTGGCATGTATGCGATACATATAACGTCCGCTACGCAGACGCAGACATCCTGCACCCACGTTTGCGGAGTTGGTATTTGACGACTCGCGTGTAGACCTCCTTGAAACTGACTTTCCGAGAGGTCAAATTAATACCAGGCTGTATATCTTGGCCGGCGAAAACGAGGCGTTGATTTTTACGAAATTCTTTCGCAAGATAATTAGGCCTGCAATCTATAAATATAAGAAAAAAAAGGTGAGAGGGTGTGAAATCACACGTCGCACATACATACGTATATATATATTGTAAGTGCGAAAACGTGTATGTAACTTGATTTTACATCCGAACTGCAGGCTCGCCAGGCTTCAATCTGTCAATTTGCCTGGGTAACCGAAAAGCGAGTAGACACAACGGGTCGTTATACTATAGTTTCATTTTCACGGACTGCATGTCACGTTGAATTAATCATGCCTTTCGTAAATTGATAATTACGTCGGTTCGTGCTGCGTATAGGTATACGTAGAAATACCGGGACGATTCCTGTTAACAAGCGAGATAGAAAGAGAGAGAGAGAGAGATTGATGGAGTGTTATAATAATTCACTTATATAAATCCAATGAACAATACTTGACGGATATTTATTCAATTGTATCAAGGTACAAGTTAATTGGTCTATTTAGTTTAGAATACCATATAAGGCAAGTGATTTCCGTCATATCGGAAGTAAGTTCAAAGCTCAAAACAGTAGGAGCTAATATCGCAGTGCAGTAACATAAAAATACAGTGAAACTGAATAGACAGACCGGGATTGAGGAAAGCAATAAAATGACCTGCTCGTATAAGCGACTCGGTATAATATTGCCATCAACGTTGTCCTTGAACATTCTTTTTGCTGATCTGCTCCTTGATCAGCCTCGCCATGATCGAGAGCCCCTGAAACAAATCACGTTACGCACGGCGTTATGTAGCAATGTGGTAACACAATATTGTACCTTGTCAACTTTTTCCGGAGAAGCGTAGCTGTAGCTAAGCCTCACATGCTGGTCGGGATGTTTGATGTCTTCGTTGAAAGCGTGGCCAGGAAGAACGAGGACACCATTTGCAACGAATTCCTCTAATACAAGATCGAAGACGTTGTCAATCGACTTGATTTTGATCCAAATGAACATGCCTCCTTGGGGAACTGACCACTCTGCCAGCCCTGCGGAATCGGAAATGGACGGGTGTGAGGTTTCGATACATCGTCAATGTACCTTGAGTGTATAAGTAGGTACTGTACGCAGATAGCCGGTTACCAGTAAGATGCTTTTCGACTAGAGACACCATCATGTCCCTCTTCTTTCGGTAAAAGCTTTGGACTTCTTTCAGGTGCTCCTCGAACCTTTCCGGGCCCCACGTGTTCAGCAGCTTGTAGACCAGCATCTTAAATATATCAGTTTTTGCAATCGCGTCAATTCAACTGACAATACCAGATAAATCAAAGACGGGACTTGTCCTTGGTTGTGTACAAGGAATGTATCGTTTCAAAGGATACCAAAAATATGTGAAATAAAAATACTTAAATGTTCACCTGAGAAAGAGAGGAGGTGTGAAGAGTCCCGCTAGTAATGTGCATGGTTATTTGCCTGATGACATCCTTGTGGGCGGTCAAAATTCCGATGCGAATTCCGGCGCTCAAGATTTTGCTGAAGGAGTCGACCCTCATTACGCGACCGTCGGTGTCCATGGAGAAGAAGCTGGTGGGCCGGTGTTCAAGGAAGTTGACAAAGTAGTAGGCATCATCCTCGAGTATCAGGAAATCGTACTTCTGGGCGAGAGCGTAAACCTCGCGTCTACGTTCCTCGGAGAGCACAGCTCCGGTCGGATTAGAACCCGTCGGATTGACGCTGAGTAGCTGTAATGCGGAAGTAGGAACATGTTTCAGGGCTTTCCGCTCCGCTCACCTTCGACCTTGAACCAACCTTCGGTTTGGGGAGGCCATCCCTCTTTCTCGCCTCGCAGACTTGACGGATCTTGTCCGGCACGATGCCCTCGGCGTCCTGCTCAATACCGATGAACTCCGGCGCCAGGGGGTCGAGCTGCAACGGGAGAAAGAAACTAGGAAAATTTTTTCCATCCCCATTCCCGGGAGCCGCCTCATATACGACGCCTCACGACGCGAGGATTACAGTGCTGACGTGTTGACACGGCCCGTTAAATCACGCGGAAAAGCCTAATCGAGGAAGTGCCCAAGTTTCTTTAAGCTGCCCGGAAAGGGTGAGCCTCCGTGTCTCCCGATTTCATCTTAATAACATCGCGACGCTATTTTTTCTTCATTTTCTCCGGGCTATATCGTTAGACTTTACGGCAGCGCTGATCCGCTGCGGTATGTTTGATTAATAAACGTATTAACGTGGTTCAGGACTCCACAGGGGATGAAGGGTGCGCTAAAGCCCCTCGCGCGTAATTGTTAGCCGCCGCTACTTAAACTGACGGGCTATAGAACTCCCGTCGTAATCTTATTACACTGGTCTGAATTGGTGCGTGTAACTCTGCGGGTAAATGTCCAAACGCGAAACGCGTTTAGACAACATTCACGGTCCGAAAAAGTTGCTCTGAATTACGTTATTAGGAAAGCTAGCGGTTGACTTGCTTATACGTGTAGCTGTGCAAGTGTGTAGTTCTCGATAAAAAAAAAAGACATACGCGCAGCGTAATTGGTCGTGACCGGAATTGCATAGGTGAACCAATTTGACTTTCAATCTGACGACAAAACCGAAACACAATTTTTATTTTCTATTGAAAAAAGCACCGACAAATGTAGCTCGATTAAAGTCTCTCCTGGATCGACGATCAGCGGTTCTGAAACAAATTTTGTGGACTCGGTTTTATCTGGGTCGCACTAATCGCGTCTCATTGTGAACACCGTGATTGCTTTAATCAGCGCAAGCTCTAAAACTTCACCCCCGCGTGTAAAAGTGGCAAGTGACAAGACCGCAATATCGTGTCTCAGTCAAAGCTGAATAACTTTGTTCCACGTGGTGGGATTAATTGAAATTCATCTCTAATTTTCGCCCTCCGCTCTCCCTCTGACGATCATTAAATCCAGCGAGCACCAACTTTTCAATGCTCTGATCAATTCCAATCCGCTTTCACTTCTATCCACCTAACGCGCGATCATTTGCACCCTGGACTGACTTTCGACTGGGAAGAAAGAAATCAGCTGAGAAAAATCGTAAAGCTGGAGGAGAATCGACTTGCACCCTTGACACCTCGCGAAACGTGTCACGCGCGATTTCGCCCCCGGATTTATCGACCGACCGAGGCGCTGTGCTTCCCGAATTTTGTATTCATCCCCCCGGAAAGAGGCTTCTTCTACTTTTCTCAGTCCGTAGCACTCTGATCCTCCTCGTCCCAGAAAAATAATATCTCGACTGTCTCTCACCGCCCCCAGAGTCCCGGTGTAGGCCGGGATCTGGACCATCACGGGGTCGCCCTCGTCGAGGAAATGATCAAGGATCCGACTGCAGGCTTCCTGAGACCCCGTAGTCACGAGCACTTCCCAATCATCCCGGGGGGGCGAGTGCCATCTGTTTTGAAGATCCCGCCAAAGCTCGATCAGCGGAGGATACCTGCGGAGCGAACGAACGAATGAGCGATTTGGCGGTCGATGAGGGACGTAAAAATTGAAAACCCCCCGAGGTGTCGTAGGTACTCGGGAGTGTGAAATACGTGCTCACCCCTCTGTACAACCGTACTGTAGGGCTGCATCGAGATCCTTTCCCTTCAGCTCGTGCCGCGTCCCGTCTTTGTACGTCACGTCTATTTTCTGAAACGGAAACGTCTCGGTGTTCGGTAGTCCGCCGGCGAAGGGTATGAGATCTGGATTCGCCATGTAGATTCCGCCTGTAAATGGGAAGATTTTTTTTCACGCCATTTGGGAACTAATTTTTCGATTTATTAAACTGCGATCAAACGATTTTTGTCAATTTGTCATACGATTCAATTACTCGGTCACATGAGATTTCATACGTGACGAACTGGTTATATAAATTTCAATGCTGTGTTTCGCACGACACTTTAGTGGAGTGAGGGTGTTTAATTGAAGGTCAGTTGTTAAGTCAAGTTTTTAGAACCTAACTATATATTTAAACGTTCAATATAAGATGTTTCTATACAAGATTGCGAATTATGTATTCGTAGTAGTTTATATATCGAACTCGGTATAGTATTGATGTTGATATTATCTATTGGTTTATTTGTTGAACTGGTCAGAATCCTTAATAGTTGTATATTAGATATATTGATAATTAGTTGACTTGATAGTTAGTTAAGTTCAAATATTTGGTTGGTATTTGAAATTGTTAGGTAGTTGTTATTGGCTTGAGATCTTAATAAAAACTGTTGGTAGCTTGATGTTTCGATGAGAACTGACTGTTTTGAAAAAATAGAATAAGGAATGTGAAGAAGTTTTAAGAAAATGTGAAGGGTGTAGGAGTTTACTGATTAGTCAATTTTTCCTATTGTATTCATACGCAACACTCAACATCCTTATCTTTCTACTCGACAGATAATAATTAATGTTCCAATTGTGATATCGAGTGAGACATCACGCAAATATAATATTTGCTGTATAAGAGATTTCAAAATTTTTACAGCTTATAAAGTCATTAATGATAATGCATGTGTAATGTTTTGATTACATTCAGCATAATATGATGCAATTGATCTTGATTAACGTTGCTTTTTAATTATGGCTGCCCGAATTTTATTGATTTCGTGTAGGAATCAGCACAATCTGTAGTAAAAAAAAAAATGGATATGACATTTATACGTACTCATCTGACGAATTAGATTGGACTTCCTTCTGGCAGACCTTTTACTCATGAACTTGGAGTAATCCATTACACGAGTGGAATATTGCCTGAAACTTGTTGGAAACATATAATGGTGAAACTTTGGTTGAACTCACGTCGATCACCGCAGGGTAACAAGTATAGACTAACAATTATAAGCAGCAGCAGAGCGAGAGTCCAGAGTCGAGGGTCAACCCATCACTTGGTAAGCTACAGATCTGACGACGACTCTGGGCCTACTTATGAATTCATTGCTAAGAAGCCATAGGTCGATACTGATTACGAAAGAAGTTCGCATTCTCAAGCTTTACGCATGACGTACCTTGGACGTATGGAAGCGAGCATAATATCAGCGTACATAGACTAAAACGCATCGAAATTCTCGCCAGACACGCCGACTGCACACTTACGACAAAGTTGATAAAAATCTTGTGTTCTGACACACGCGTCGATGATCTACACAATTCAACATTTTTTTTTCTCATTCTGTAGGTTCACTGATGCAAAAAACACGTTAAATGTATAACAAAAAATTCGCTCACCTGCGAGTTCGGTATACGCCGTCTGTAAACCTGGGTCTTTCGTGTCCCTTCCGGAATTGACCTGCTCACAGCGATCGTTGAAAAGGGGGATTTCACCTCCTAGATAACTATTACTAACAGAAACCGGTTTGGCCTGGACATGAAAAACCCAGGTTTACAGATCAATCTGCGCAACGTATTCATCCGGATATTATATGGACTTATTTTCCAATGACATAACAAACCGACGAGACTGAAATTTCAATTTTTGAACTGTTTTCAAATGGCTCGGGATTGAATGCGTCACTTACTGTTTTAAATCATTAATACCGACTGCATTTCAAGCGTCCGATAAACGAATTGTTTCCCGATACGTCCGCCGCGATAGACTGCACTGAAAAGACTGTTTCGACTTCTGAATCCATCTTAACTAGCACAACATATGCAAAACAGTGAAGCGACGTCGCGAGCATTGTCGGCAACAAAGTTGACGATAAACGAGGAATTGAAACATAGGATTACGACCCTGACCGTAAGCTCAAGAAATGAGCTTTGTGCGGGATTTGCTTTACGAGCTTGAGATAACAGGATAGCATGCGTTGCGGATTCAAATCCTTCCACAGGCCATACCTAGGTGTAGAACGATATATATAATCGCCCCAAATGTTCCTGGTTTCACTTAGACACGCGAATTAGAGTGTCGAAAATGGAGAATATAAACGGTGGGCTTGAACGAAGGAAAAACGAATGAAGGCAAGGGATGGAAAGGAGAGGTGAGGGGGGAAAAGCTCGAGCACACAAAAATACGACGGACGTTATTACATGTCAAGCCTGCGCACAGGTGGTTCGTAGCCTGGCCGGGTAACGGGGATGTAATCAATGCAGAACAGCTGACTGCCATCAACGTTAATACCGCCTCAAGAAACCACCAGTTTGTACTATAAGGCGGGGAGAATGCCTGCACACAGTCTCTTCGCCACGATGCTTTCTCTAATTACTTCCAAGGATTGGGGATGCTCCAGTTCCTGCAGCAGGATCGCCGCGACGAGGGTCCTCCTTGCGCGCAGCTTTCACGGCAACGTTTCATTTATCCCAAAGCCTGGAATCCTCGTCCAGTAGAGAACGCAGAAAAGCTGTGCTTCCAACGTTCCAACAGGGTGTAAGCCCGAGGAACGTGGTCCAATTATTTAAGGGACATGTAGTCGCGCGCTTCGTGCTCCTCTTACCTGTTCTCCCTTTTGCTACTCGCTATTTTCCCCTTTTTCTTCAGGTCAACTCTTTCTTCTTTCACTCCGCTCTTCCACTCTTTCAATTACCGACAACAACAACCACCGGCTTATTCTTCTCTTCGTCATTTCTCCCGGCGAATCCTGTCTGGCTTGAAAAAGAATTTTTCTCCAAAATTTCGCCAAAACCGAGCCGCAGAATATT
The DNA here is from genome assembly GCF_021155765.1 of Diprion similis. NCBI lineage: Eukaryota > Metazoa > Arthropoda > Insecta > Hymenoptera > Diprionidae > Diprion > Diprion similis. The sequence goes on along the minus strand of NC_060115.1, from coordinate 6,329,611 downwards.
CCGTTCATATTATATATTATTTGCGTATTATTTCATTCTGAAACTATCTAAGGCAACATGTGTTTTTGAAATTAAAGGTTGTGTTTTACGCGGTTTTTTTTAATGTATTTCACCGTTATTGGATTGAATTATTTCATGTATATTGAAAGTGTACTTTTCAAATCTTCAAAAACGCAGGCAGATTTTAAGCCAATTGCTCCGCGTGTATCGACGACAAATTTTTATTCCGCTTTTATTTATTTATTTTTTTTCACCCACAATTTTCTTCCTTCTATAGCACAGGCGGTCTTTTTAACACGATGCTGCTATTAAAACCATTAAATCTGAACTCGTCGGCGTATTCAGGCCGCATTAAAGTCTAATGCAAACCCTGGTCGAGATATCAAATTGAAAGATTATTTTGCATGTCAAAGTTATAATGTAGGTTTATCAAATTTAAATTATCTCAAACTCAATTGAATGCATGCGCGAAATTATCACACCGTGCAGATTATAATTGCACTCAATAACACGTGACACTTTCGAATGGCAATAATTGAGTAATTACCCTCGTCACCCGTTAATAACCATACAATACGATCCCACAGCCTTTGAAAATCACATCACGATAAAATTTAATGGAAGTTTTATCGTTACGGAAGTTTATCTCGATTCCATGAAGTTATTGTAATAAATTAACACCTTATTGCCTGCGATAATCGTTTTATCGAAGAAAAATCTTAAGAAACGATAAAATATTCGTGTGAATTTTCTTCTTGAAATGTTTTTATTTTGTTTCAATTACTCATTTATTTTCATCTATATAATTTTTATCATCAATTTCCTCATTTTACAACAGTTTATACCATAACTATATTATACAAGTTATAATATATCTCACTGAAATAATATATGTACAAAAGGAAACTTAACTTGTTATACTTCCTTACTAATCACATTATGTATTGTTTCTACCAACAGTGTAACGTAGATATAATTTGTTGACCGTCAACTCGTTCAGCATCTTATCTATGCTCCATGAGGGATAGAGTCTATTGCAGTTAGCGAGAAGGCATGAGGAACACATATTATTGTTTTTATTTTACGCGCAATATCAATAACCGAGCAAGTGAAGTGATAACACGAGTAAACGTAAGGTTTTCGAATAACATTTCATCCAGTATTGCCAAAATTTTTGGCACAGAGTATAAGGAGGCAATACAGTAAGACAATATTGTTACACAAGACGTAAAGTTTAAAAAAATAAACTAAATATGTATGAACGTGTTTAGATAATATCTGTACATAATCCGGACATTGTAATAAGTTAATGCAACTGTACAATTTTTAACGATAATTGTCTAGCTGAAATTTAAAGTCTAAACTTTGGGTAAGTTCATTCGTCATTAAATGTACTCGTATGTATGTAATATCAGACTACACGTACAGTCTAGCGCCGGAGAGTAGAAAAATTATAAAAGTACGAAGATCTACAAGATTTTTTACGACACGTACAATTTTACGCGTCAATTAACCTCGGTCAAGCTGTAGCTACACTTTCAACCGTATACAGTAATCACGGGACGAGCAATTGCTAAGCAAACATTTCAAATTCAATGAAGCTTCAAGTTTCGAATTTGAATGTTCCAATTCCTTTTCTCCTCTAATTACAACCTTTCCCCGCATTAACAAAAATACATATTTACTTCTTTCGAATAACTCTCTAGTGATCACTACATATTGACGATCAATTATGCACCTGTTGAGATGAGAAACTAGAATTTGACTGACATTCAATTTCCTATGCAGCTGTTACTATTATATTTGATTTGTCTCACGATGCCCTGAATCGAATAGTTTTTCATTATTGCTCACCTACTCAGGATCTGACAATTTTAAAACGCCAGATTTCAAGCATTGTTGAAAACATTAGGATCAGCAATTAATTCTCACTTAACATTTATGAAAAGTCCGATATCCTGACTCCACAATTCGTACTAAATCCAACTTAAAATTTTTTTGAAATTAATTTCTATTTAATACATTTATATATATATGGAAGCTATAAGTGATGAGATATAAAATGTATGTGACCGACAAATCGTGTAAAAAAAAAAATTTAGTTCGATACTTTCGAAATAGCAGTGCGAATTGAAACGATGAATATTTTTTTTTAAACGTGCTTAAAACTATATACATATATATATATATCTATATATATATGCGCGGGTGTGTACAATATAATTATTATTCTTTTAATCAGAGGCAACTCGCGTTATAAAACAATACAATATATAACATTTTTCGAATAGAATTGTGCGTGTAACAATGCGTCAACCATGTGGCAATAATAAATATACAACTTATAATATCATTTATTTATTATCTTTTAAAAAAATTTCCTTCGTCATAACAAAACGATCATCATCATAATCAATTTTCAACAACTATCGAAATATACGCAATACCTATACATAAATAATATAGATATTACAGGTATACGTATACTATGTAT